>NC_143572.1:33972500-35172500 GCF_054136105.1 Typopeltis vanoorti | reverse complement strand
AAAACGCACCTATATTTCGAAAAATGAAAGATCAGCTCCTGGATTCAAAGTTTCCAAAGATAGAATTACTCTACTGTTTTGTAGTAATGCATCAAACACTTCCATGCACTGTAGATATCCTTCCCATCCAACAGCTGATACCATGGTGCAGGATCTAGCATACTCCTCTATTGGTCATAATTTCCTGCTTTGTAGTTCAGCAGGTAACCTTTTCTGAATGGAACATTATTTATAAATTTACTAGCTCCCCAAGTGAGAATCGTGTGGTCACTTTCACCAACCGGAGACAGAATAGTCGCATCTTTAACTAAAATCCCCTCTGACACTATAATCAAATCTAACACTCTTTGACCTAGAATTGCTTCTGTCACATGCTGATTGAAGAAGTTGTCTTGTAACAGCCTAATAAATTTAGTTTCATTCTTCTCATGAGATTTTACTGTTCTCCAATCAGTGTTTAAATAATTAGTCTCCTGTTATGATTACTGTTTTCACTGCATCTTCTTTATTTGGTGATGCATTTCTTCATCACTAGCAACTGATTCACTTCACTGTAACAACACTCCAATATGTATTTGATCTTGTTAACCTGCACCTCACACCAGATGGCTTTTAAACTTACTGCCAAATGAAAAATTGTTAGTATTAGTCATAAGTCTCAACTCTAATTGGATTCAAGTCATCCAATTTAGTAGCATGCCCATCCTTTCCTTCCTGTCTATCCTTCTTAAAAATACTGCCCTTTTCACTTGATACCAATTAGTACGTCTACTTCTAATAGCCAAGTCTCACTAATGCCTACAATCTGAAGTCCTAACATATTGACCAAAGCAACAAACTCTGCCCCTTTTTTTTCTGATACTTCTAGCATTCATGTACAGACATAAGCTACCTGCTTGTTCTTTTGTATACTCTTGGCTGGGTGACTCAATTAGACAACTTGCAGATCTTTGTTGTTCTCTCATGCCTTTTATCTGCAGACATCTTTGCAAACATTTGATGGGTCTGAACTGAATGAACACAAAAATGAAATCATTCTCTCCTCATTTCAATGATAATGCCCATTCCTCTCATTAACATGGTTACATTACATTGTTGTTCTTGCACGCACATTCCCACCATTCCTCCCATCGTAATTAGTTTACCTGATACCAAAAGCATTCAAATGTAGACCATCCCTCTTATAAAAATCATCTAATCTTCTCTCACACTCACTCCACACATCCAAAAACTTGCATCCATTCCTTCTGCAAAGCCTTTGTATTGAATCATTTGTCATCATAGCCTGTCTTCTTAATTTATTTTTATATTTTTATCATATCTAGGTAATATACTTATGAGTTTAACTTTCCCTCTTCTTCCAGCAATCCTTGCATATCTTCTGTCATGCTGAACTTATTGCTAGTTAAGTTGTTGGTATACTTATGACAATTTCTGTTTTTCAAATTGCATGTACTATATTTTTAATTTTTGCTTTGGGATAGCTTAGTTATAACCCACTCATCAACAGCATGTTTTGATAGTGTCATACCAAATAATATCCTTCTTTACAATCAATGTTACTTGTCTGATTTTTGATACTTTCTGATTCTGTGCTTATTGTTTCCTTATTTTGTATCCATCTTCATTTTCTTATCTTCCCTATGTTCATTTAAACACCACCTCGAATTTCTGTAATTCCTGCATTGTCTATCTAATAATTTGCTTTAACTTTGAAAATTTGAAGGTTAAATTATTTTCAGTATCCTCCTCAATATCTTAAATAACGTCCTAAGCAGGACAAGCCTTCTTACTTTTCACTGCGATGTTCATCTTAGCATTGCATATTATTAGCATTCTTAAGAAAAATATACTATAAACACTAAATACTCTAAAAACACAATCTGCACTAATATACTATGCGTGGAAAGGCTTATGTGTTTTCAGTACATGTTAATTTATTTTCACGATATTGATGACAACACAGAATGATAAGAAAATAATTAATATTTATTAACTTATTTGCTGGTATTATATCCAGCATCTTCAGAGCATAAAAACAGTTTGTCACAGTACATGAAACAACAATTGGGTATAACAGTGGGACTTGTATAAACAGTTATAACAGAACAACACAAGGAACTAAGGTCATAATTAGGTGCTGTCTATGTTGAAAAAAGAGAGAAAACAAGTATTAGATCTTAAAATGACTGTCTCCCAGATTTTTGGTGAATTTATACAGCTGTACTTGAAGTTTGCAATATGTTTTAAAGTTTCAGTTGATTCCAAAAACAATCTGACTTATAATGAGGTCTGTGTAGAACTTTTTTTTTCTTCTAATTGATACTGTAAAGGGATATCCAAGGCATAGTCTGCTAGATCCAGTTTGCCATAACAATAGTGCTGGATGTATTTTTTATGTTCACCAAGGTTCCTGTCTGTCCATAGTAAGCCCGGTCACAAGAATGAGGCACTTCATAAACTCCTGGATATGATAAAGAAGAGTTTGTCCTTAGGTGAACAGATGAGAGTTGCCAATTTGACATAAGGTTTAAATATAGTTCATAGCTGATGTTTATTAAGCACTCTAGATATCTTTTTAGATGTGCCTTGAATGTATGTATAGTAACAGTTTTGCTGTAGTCTTGTGTGGTAGGTTATGAGGTGGGATTTCTGGGGAGTATTTAGTATTTTTTCTATCCTATGGGGATTATAACCATTGGCTAAGAAGGTGTGACATGGTGAGTTCAGCAGTAAGAGCATTGTCATTGGAACAAATAGCTCTAGCTCTGTGAGTTTGTGTTTTTAGGATACCATACTGTTGAACTGGATGATGGTGAGACTTGGTTTTCTATATACTGAAAAAGATAAGGAACCATCTGGAAGCCATGTGATTAGTGTATTCAGTAAGGGCACATAGTCATGAGCTTTGTGTTCCATTGTGAAATGGATTTTAGGGTGTTGACCATTTAAATGCACCAAAAATGTAACCAAACCACTGGTTTAAAAGTGGCTGTATTCATAGCTAACTTTTTCAAGTGTTCTCTGTAGAAATTGGCTATAGGGGGAGAAAGGGGAAAAGACTGTTGTATATCTTCCATTTCCATGTAAAATAACCTGCATGTACTGTGAATTTAAATAGTTCAAATATATCCTGGGGAAAATGTGACTAAGTAAATCAAGAATTTCAATTAACTGTACATTTGTAAATAGTAAAAGTGATATCAAAACTAATCATTCCATCTGAACTTTTTAAGATATGGTTTTCTAAAATACTTTATAGGTGAACAGAATTTTTAACAAAGGAGAGAGAATTATTTGTGAGGGTGACTATGTTGACTGGTCTTGTAAAAGTATGTGCATTTTGCATTCGGCATTCAGCTAAATTTATTACCACAGTTGCATTCCCTTTGTCTATTTAATAACAAATTTTTTTTTGCTGCCAGTTTTTAATTTTGAATTCTTTATTAGTTGTTGCATCGGAGATGCTGTCAAGGATATTCCACAGTTCCAAGTTTAAAACATCGCATAGTTTATTGCGTAGAGCTTGATAGTTGCATTTATTTTTGAGAGCTCCATACAAGTAGCACTAATCTGTTCACGTAATAGTGCTAAACTTGCCTGTTTGTAAATATGCAGAGCTTTGGCCAAGTGAACCTTGTTTTTAATTCTGACACAGTTTGGTATTGTATTGGTGTCTCTGCACCTCTTTAAGAAGACTGACCTGTTTAGCTGCTGCACCAGCTTTAACTTCCACTTACTGAATTGTCATATCTTGCATATGATATTGTCTTCATGAAGAATTCTCAAACACATGGAAAGGCTTACATATTTGCAGTACATGTTAATTATTTTCATGGCATTGATGAAAATACAAAATGATGAGCAAATAATCAATGTTTATTAACTTATTTGCCGATATTTCACTGGTATTATATACAGCATCTTCAGAGCACAAAAGCAGTTTGTAACAGTATGCAAAACAGTAATTTGGTATAACAGTGGGATTAGTTTAAACAATTGTAATGGACAACACTAGGAACTAAGGCTCTAATTAGGCACCATTTGTGTTGGAAAATGTATACCATGTGGATAGTATAAACAGTCCCACATACAAACTTGTTGCTAAACATTTGGCTAAATCACTAGCCACCCTCACAAATAATTCTCTCTCCTTTGTTAAAAATTCTGTTTTTTATCTAAAAAGTATTTTAGAAAACCATATCTTAAGTTCAGATGGAATGATTAGTTTTGATATCACTTCACTATTTACAAATGCACCATTAATTTGAAACTCTTGATTTACTAAAGTCACATTTTCCTGAGATATACTTGAATTATTTAAATGCACAGTACACGCAGGTTATTTTACATAGAAAGGGAAGGCATACAAACAACTAGTTGGGACTGCAATGGGCTCTCCCCTTTAGACAATTTCTTCATAGAACACTTGAAAAAGCTAGATATGAATACAGCCAATCTCAAGCCAGTGGTTTGCCTATGCTATGTTGGTGATGTGTTTGCTATTTGGCCACATATTCCAGATGCATTGGATAGCTACCATCTTAAAATCCACTTCACAATGGAATACAAAGCTAATGACTGTCTGCCCTTCCTGGATACACTAATCACATGGCTTCTAGATGGTTCCTTATATTTTCTGGTTTATAGAAAACCCATATATACAGGGAGATATTTGCACAGTCACACCATCAGCTCAACAGTATGGTATTCTAAAAACACTCATTCACTTATGTCACATCACACTTTCTTAGCCAGTGGCTATAATCCCCATAGAATAGAAAAAATACGAAATGCTTCCCAGAAATCCAATCCTCCCCAGTCCATTGTCTACCACACAAGACTACAGCAAAACTGTTACCATCCCATATGTTCAATGCAAATCTGAAAAGATATCTAGAGTGCTTAATAAACATCAGCTATGCACTGTATTTAAAACTTATGTCAAATTAGCAACTCTCATCTGTTCACCTAAGGACAAACTCTCTTCTTTATCATATACAGGAGTTTATAAACTGTCCTATTCTTGTACCTGTGCTTGCTATGGACAGACAGGAAGAACTATTGATATCTGCCTTGGTGAACATAAAAAAAAAAAATACATCCATTATAGCAAATTGGGTCTAGCGGACCAGGCTAGGAGATACCCCTTCAGACAGGATCAATTGTAAGAAAACAGAAACACTGCATAAGTCAGAGAGATTGTTTTTGGAATCAGCAGGAGTGTTAAAACATACTGCAAATCTCAATAAGTATGGTGGTGTAAATTTACCAAAAATCTGGAAGACAGTCATTTTTATCATCTTCATCAAATTCCTGATATGTATCCACGAGGGGTGTACAAGATACTATGATAGTACTACATGAAGAACTTGCATCATTGCTAACTTCCTATCAACAATTTTCCACCAAAACAATCTGTTATCTCAACACTCCAACATAATCAGATCTTATATTTCTGTCTTCTAAGGCACTTTTTACTGTATCAATCCACCTATATCTTGGTCTTCCTCTGGGTCTTTTTGCTACCAACCTGGCAGAGAACACTTGTTTTGCTAATCTTTCTTCTCCCATTCTGCTTAAGTGACCATAACACCTAAGATTAGCTCTGCTAACAATGTCAAGTTCTTTCCTAATATTCTCATTTTTAATAAGATATCTATTGATACCATCCGTTCATGCCCCTAATTTTTCAGGACTCTCGTATCTGTGGTCTCTAGTCTTTGATCATGTGTTTTATTTCTAATAAAACACATGATCCATATGTTAAAATTGGTTTGAACACCGTCTTGTATACAGCTAATTTAGTATTTTGACTAATTTCTCTCTTGTTCCATATAAATTTATTCATTTGACTTCCTACCATACTGGCTTTGATTCTGTTGTCTATTTCCGTATTTAATTTACCATCTTCACTAAAAATTGTGTTTAAGTAGCTGAAATGCTTTACTTGTTCTATAGGCTCTCTATTCATGATGCATTTCATATTTTCAATGTTTCTGCCTATTTTCATTGTCTTTGTCTTGCTATTGCTGATTTTCATAACAAATTTATTACGACAGCTATTCAATTTAGTCAGGTTATCTTGCAGACTTGTACTGGATTTATTTAAAAGTATAATATTTGCATTAAGTAAAGAGCTGAGGTTAACATCTCCAATTTTGATATCGGGTTTAATACTGCTTTCCTTCATAATGTGATTCATATTGATAATGAATAACAGAGGGGACAATGTCAATCCTTGTCTGACACCAGATTTAATATCAAACCATCTTCCTGTACTTACGAGGATGGTCTGAAAAGTTCCCAGTTTAACAATGAAGAAATGAATTTATAATTTCAAATTTATTTTTTTCAACATAATCTCATCATCATCATCATTCCTGCCATGTACCCTCAAGGGGTGTACAGGATATGACAGTACTACATGAAAAAATTACATCATTACTAACTTCTTATCTACAATTTTCCTCCAAATCAGTCTGTTACTTGTCAAGACTCCAACATTATCAGATCTTATATTTCTATCGTCTAAGGCACTTTGTACCGTATCAATCCACCTATATCTTGGTCTTCCTCTCGGTCGTTTTCCTGCCAACCTGGCAGAGAACACTTGCTTTGCTAATCTTTCCTCTCCCATTCTATTTAAGTGACCATACCACCTGAGATTAGCTCTGCTAACGCATTCCTGGATGTTACCAATGTCAAGTTCTTTCCTAATATCCTCATTTTTAATATGATACTGCCATTGATGCCATCTGTTCACGCCTATAATCTTTCTCAGGACTCTCATATCTGCTGTCTCTAGTCTTTGGTCAAGCGTTTTACTTCTGACCCAGCTCTCAGATCCATAAGTTAAAATTGGTTTGAACACAGTCTTGTATACAGCTAATTTAGTGTTCCGACTAATTTCTTTCTTATTCCATATGAATTTATTCAATTGACTTCCAACCATACCAGCGTTGCTGATTCTGTTGTCTTTTTTCTATATTTAATTTACCATCTTCACTAAAAATCGTGCCTAAGTAGCTGAAACGTTTTACTTGTTCCACAGGTTCTCCATTCACAACACAGTTGACATTTTCAATGATTCTGCCTATTTTCATTGTCTTTGTCTTTTTGTTGCTGACCTTCATACCATATCTATTACAACAGCAATTGAATTTAGTCAGAGAATCTTGCAGACTTGTAGCGGATTTATTTAGAAGTATAACATCATCCGCATAAAGCAAAGAGCTGACATTAACATCTCCAATTTTGATATCAGGTTTAATACCACATTCCTTCATAATCTGATCCATATAGATAATGAATAACAGAGGGGATAATGTACATCCTTGTCTCACACCAGATTTAACATTAAACCATCTTCCTGTACTTCCTTCAATTCTAACTGCTGACTCACAACTCAAATAAAGACTAAGGATTGCTTGATATAATGCCCCATTGACACCATATAACTGCAGCGTATTGAATAGCTTCTCTCTTGGCACCTTGTCATATGCCTTTTCCAAATCGACAAAACTTAAATACAAATCTTTGTTATATTCCCATTCAACATAATCTCCCTTAAGACTAATACAGTTATTCCGGCGATGCTCCAATGCCATTATCCTGTCCCTGTAGTGTTCTCAGTAAGATCTGCGAAATACGCACTCTACAGCAGCGATCACCTCTTGATTCGAAGAAAATTGCTGACAAGCGAGGAAGTGTTTTAGTTTTGGGAAGAGATAGGAGTCGGAGGGAGCTAAATCTGGGGAATAGGGTGGATGTTCCAACAATTCATAGTGCAGATCCCTTAATTTTCCTATTACCGAAACACTTTTGTGGGCAGGTGCATTGTCCTGATGAAAGATGATTTTTGTCTTCTGCAAACCAGATCTTTTCTCTTGAATTTTTTCATCTAGTCTGGTTAAAAGATTGGAATAATATTCCCAAGTTATTGTTTTACCCTTTCAAGATAATTAACAAACAAAATGCCTATAGCATCCCAAAACACTGATGCCATGTCCTCTTCTTTGGCACCAAACAACTGACTTCTGTCCACTGTTTGGATTATGGTGTGTAATGGTGAATCCATGTCTCACCTATAGTAATAAAACGAAGCACAAAATCAGTTTTATTCTTGTTAAAACGCTCCAAGCATGTTCAGAGATTTTCATTTGAGTGCGTTTTTGATCTGCTGTGAACAAGTGCAGCACCCATCTTACACAAAGCTTTTTCATTTGCAGTTCTTCATGGAAAATATATCCTACGCATTCTTTTGAAATGCCTATAGTCTTAGCAGTTTCATGGACTTTGACTTGCTGGTTATCCAGTACCATCTCTTGCACTTGATCATTGATTTCTGGTGTCGTTACACTTTTTGGATGTCCAAGTAGATCATCTTCAAGGCTGGCACGGCCACGTTAAACTCGGCAGCCCATTTCTTAATTATCGAAAATGAAGGAGAAGAGTGTCCATAAACTTTTATGAACTTCGAATGAATTTCTTTTGGTGTTAAATCTTGTTTTAAAAAGAATTTTATAACTGCACGATACTCAATTTTATCCATTTCAAGGGATACAGACAACACTTTTGCTTCACATGGTTGCTTATGACAGATGTACCAACTTAGGAAAAAAAAAATCTTGCCGATAGTGTTGCCATCTATAGTCGAGGCCAAGAACTTTTCAGACCACCTTCATACTGCTGACTTACACCTCAAATAAAGACTAAGTATTGCTTGATATAATGTCCCATGATACCATATAACTGTAATGTTTTGAATTTAATCTTGGCACTATGTCATATGCCTTTTCGAAGTCTACAAAACTTAAATACAGATCTTTGTTATATTCCCGTGAGTTCTCAACTATTTGTCATAAAGTGAAAATCAGTTATGCAAGAAAAACTTGCATGAATCTTACCAGGAACACTCATTAGGGAAATACCTCTGTAATTCTCATTGTTTTATTTCCTTTTTTGTATATGGGTACTATGAGAACTCTACTCCAATCATCTGAAATTCATCCCTCTCTCCAGGCCTTCTGAACTATGCAGTGCAGCCACTGCAAGACATTTAGACATTTATACCTCCATAGTTGAGTATTTCTGGTCAAATATCATCTACTCCTGCTGCCTTTCCATGCTTCAGGCTTTTGATGGCTTTTTCTACTTCAACTATGGATATGTATTCCTGATTGCATGCCTGTTGAGTGTTTTACCACTTTCATTTCATTTCATTTACAATTTTTCGAAGTAATTACTCTATACATCAAGAATCTCTTTTTCTCTCCAGTTTTCATGTCACTTTTATCATCTCTAATTCCTTTTACAGCACTCTTTTCTCCATTTCAGAGCTTTTTCTACCTCCAGGTTATTTTGCCACCTTTCCAAAACAAGTAACTCATGATCACTCACACCATCTGGTAAAAGTGTTAACACCTCATTAATAACTATCTTGTGAAGTTATCACCAAATCCAAAACATCAAAACCTCCAGTTGCTTCAATCACATACTGTCTGGGATATTTATCTCTCAGCAATTCATAAAAACTTGCTCTCCTTGTTCCCATACATTGTCTCATCCTTCCATTCTATATTCCTGTAATTTTATAGTCAAATGTAGGAAAATCAGTGTACAAATCATAGGTGAATATATGGGTTCATGTTCTGATAAGTTTTCAAGACTTTAATTTCCTTTTACATTAGTCTATAAAATATAAATGGATCGATAATATCCACCATTTCAATATAATAAAACTTCACTTAATTTTATAGAGAACATTGTATTTAAAACGCTACAGTTAAAAATCAAAAAGTATTGCACTTATTTTTTTCAAAAATAATAACTGAACTTATTTTAAGTTGTGAAATATCGAGAATAATTATGGATTTTACAATCAAAATGACTTCACAATAATCTTGAAGCATTTTTGGAGTAGCATATGTTTTGGTTTCTTCATAAATATTTCTTTCTGGGAAAAAAAAACAAACAAAAAAATCAATGAATACACTGGTAGCTTGTTCCAAAGGAAATTTTATGAGAAATTGTATGGCAAAATAAGTTTACTCATTACCCTTGAAAATCCTTCTTTTTGAAGAGTTGAGTATGGCCTGTTATCCAATGCACTCATTTCAGCCATAGCATGATGCTGAGATTTTGCCTATTTGTCATTTACATTCTATTATTTTATTTATTATATAAAATATAATCTGAAATATGGTTTATTTATTTTGATGTTTGTGGTTTGGTATTTCAGTTTCATTGTTTTCTTTTCATAAATTCATTTCTATACTTTTTTTTTTTTTCTGTGATTAATCAGAGATGTATATCCTTTTTTCTGTGTTGAAATGAGCAAAAAAGCTATAATGATTTTCATTTATGCATATTCTCATACCGTTGCTCACTTTTATGAGTATACCACACAAATATAGCGTATAAATTTTGGTAACTATGCAGACATTATTAATTTCTCAGGTATTTCTTGGAATAGACAAAAATGAAAGATCTTGTTCTTGAAAACCATCCTTGCTCTGCCTACCTCTTCAGTTCTCTAGCCTCCAGCTCTTCTCTCACTTTACCAAACCCCACTACAACTGTAAAATCAGTTAAAAACGAACCTTTGCATCAGAAACGTGTCGACTAAAAATGTTTATCAGTTTGCAAAAAAGTCAAAATTATTCATGAGTTAGAACGTGTAATGAAAAATGTTAACATCACAACACTTTTTTCTTTGTCCTCATCAACAGTATCAACATTGTGGAAGAATAAAGATTCTTACACATTAGCACTGGAAAACAACATGACACACACACAGAGAGTATGAAGTGCATTTTAAAATTATGGACTGGGTTTAATATTAAATGTATTGTAGTTTATACAAGCATTCATACAAATAATATTTAGGTATTTAATTTTTTTTTTTCTCTAATACTTGTTTTTAGTATTTTTTTTATCAAGTTATTGAGAATTTAAAAAACAGGAAGTAGATTTAACTCATCACTTATATATTGAGTAATGGTCATAATGAGGAACTTTGTTGGTCCCCTGGTGCTCATCATAACCAAGTTCAACTGTATTTTGTTCAGATATTTTACATTTTGCAAATTTTGAATCTGCATGTAAATCATAAAACTTCCAGATATTGTTTATTTTTATTATGGTCAAAACTGTACTATTTTTCAGTATTTTAAAACAAATTTTAATACTTCATAATGTAAACAACTTTTAAGACTATAATATAGACAAAAATAAAAGCACCCAAAGATGATTTCTGTAGCAAATGACAAGCTTTTGTATGCATTTGCACAAGATAAGTGGACGCTTTTCCCGATCGGTTGCCTTTGTTATGATTCTGATGCATGTAACAGGAATTTTTCTGCTTTGGCTGGCCGAATACCGAAGCAAAACTTATAAAAATTTTGATTAGAAAATAATAATTAAAAATCATTATTTTATAATAAATGTTGCCATCTTTTTTTTTTTTTTTTTTCTTTTGAAAATAATTTTTTATTAAATACATGATTTATACTTTTTCCCTAGAAAATAAATTTATAATTTTGTGTCTATTTCTGTGTATATTTATTTATTTTGAACAGTAGTAATTTCAGGTACTTGCCTGGTTTTTTTTCATCATGTATCCAGTAGATATGTCAGCATTTGTCATTAGTTTCCTAAACAAGATTCTTGAAGAGATTTGAGTACAAAAATAAACTTCTGAGCATAAACTTGTTTTGCACTTATGTCTTAGTTAAATGTAAGTAATAGTGCTGTCAGGTATTATGCTATCATTCTGAATAGTCATGTGACAGTAATTTTTTAGGAAACTGGATGATATATTTTCCTTTTTCAAATATAGAAATAAATAAGATTATGCAGTTCACTGAGGTTGATATTTCTGAGGACTTCATTATTGTGATCTTATATTTGAGCTATCTCGAATAATAATAATAAAAAAAAATCAGATGTATAGAGGGTGCTGCTTATTCTTATATTGTCTAATAAATAATATACCTAAGTATGTTTCAGGCTTTTTTTTCCCTCCCTCTATCTCTGAAGGTACCAAGATAGATCTAAGAGAAGATAAGGAAACACTTCAACAGTTGGCAGAACAGGGTCTTTCCCCTATTAAACGGGAACAAGGTCAAAAACTAGCCTCCAAAATTAGGGCTGTCAAATACTTAGAATGTTCAGCTCTCACACAACGTGGGTTAAAACAGGTTAGCTAATAATCTTAATATTCTTTTTTCCAGTTCTTATTTTATTTAATTAAGAATTAAATAAAAATGTGGTAAAGAATATTAAATGTTTAGATGTCATTATCATTTATCGACTTTGAAATTTCTGACCTGTGAATGCTTTCATACTTATTTTAAAATTATATTTATGTAGTTAATCATTTTTAATTCATTAAGGAATTCATTATCATTTGTTTATTTTACATTGCAGGAGGAGGTTACTTACTCTGTCTCCTAAACTTATCTCTCTGTTAATTGCATGTGTTTGTACATCAGGTTTGTTTTTCAAAAGTGAGGGTGTGGCTTACAGATGGAAAAGTAATCCTATCCTCATATAGGGCTGGCTAACTTACACTTAATTAAAGTCCCCAATTGTCCTACCTAGATTACATTATGTTCAAGTCTTTTCTTACCAAAGAGCAGAAATGCTATTATCCCAGCTGTTGTGGAATCGAGTACTCTTAATTATCATGGCAAAAATTTTCTTACTAAGATTGTAATCTAAAGATATTGTGAAGAAACATTGAATATTTCTTTATATTTATTTGATGTCTAGCAAATATATTAATCTTTCTCAAATTTGGACATGTAGTACATTCGAATTATCAATTTTTCTATCTTCCTCTGGATCTTTATCATGCTTCTTAACTTAGATAACTTGTGCTAATTTTACAGTTACCATTTTAAGATAATGACACTTTAGCCTATATACAGCAATGATCTTTCACTAACATTCAATCCTATTTGTAGCTTTGCTGATTACAGTATACTTCTCTAAATCACTTAGGGAATTGAAACAACGTAGATCACAATATAAATTAAATAATACTTTAATAGATATTTCCGATATTTCGGCAATGTCTCATTGCCATTTTCTAAAGGAACTTACAAAAGGCAGGAGCACAACAGGCCCTAACAATACAGTAACTGGAAATGAAGATATGAAGCTATCTTTCTCCTAGAAGTCCTGATGGTGCCCTCTGGCAGGCTAAGTAGGCGTTCTTGGCCGTTGGGCTGAAGGTCTGCTGATGTATGCCTCCCAAATTTGGGGCAGTCGCATACAACCAAATTTGTTGAGGTTTAGAGAGTTTCTTAGGGCAGAGGCTGATTCCATAAATAATCTTTCAAATTTATATTTGCTCCGGTGTATTATTTTTGCTTTCTTCCACCGTATTCTGTGGCGAGTATCCAGAGCATGGTCTGCAAGATCAGAATGGCTATATTTGTCAAACCGGGTGTAGTCCTTGTGTTCAGAAATTCTGATATTCGCTGTCCTGCCTGTTTGGCCAAAGTACGACAGTTTACAACTGCAAGGGACCTGGTATACACCAGGTAGGTCTAGGGGAAGTGGTTGGTCTTTGGTAGAGCGGATAAGGGATGCCAATTTTCTGTAAGGCCTGTAACAGGAGGTGAGGTCATGTTTTTTTAGAATTTTGGTAATTTTTTCTGAGGTGCCTCAGATGTAGGGAATGGTGATGGATTTAGAGTAATCTTTTTTGTGGCAGGGGGGAGGAGGGGGCTGTGGTTTGTAGGTTTTAATATTTTTTGGGGGGGGTAGCCATTGGCTGAGAAAGTGTTGAGGATGTGATTTAGTTCAGTGTTAAGGGCTATGTCGTTAGAACAGATTAGTTTAGCCCTGTTGTATAGTGTTTTTACCACTCCATATTGTTGTGAGGGGGGGGTGAGATTGTTGGTGGGTGTATCTACCTGTATGGGTGGGTTTTCTGTAAACTGAGAAAACCAAAGTTCCATCAGGCTGGCGGGTGACTAGTGTGTCTAGGAAGGGGAGGCAGTTGTTTTCCTCTTTTTCCAGGGTGAACTTGATTCTGGCGTGTTGGTTGTGGTAACTTAAGTTTTAATGTTACCAGAACAGAATCCTGCTCTCACTTTTGATAATACTACTCACCAGCTAAGAGCATTTACTTTTCTTGGGCTGACTTTCATGTCCATAACTTCTTTGGCCTTCAAAAAAACTTGGTATTCTTTTTCATTCTAAACATTACTTTTCTTCAGCTCAACTCCTAACACTTTATAAATCCCAAATTCATCCAGCCTTAGAATATTACTTTCATATCTGGGATAGGCACCAAATCCTCCCTCAGAATGCTAGATTGTATCTGGAACAGAGCTGTTTACTAAATAGATCTTTCTCTCTCCAATCACTTTCTCATGGATGCTGCTTCACTGAACTGGCCACCACTATTCCTCCACTTCTCTTTAATCATGTACAAACATGTACATTTGCTGGTTAACATCCATATACCTTTCAGCTCCAAACCAACTCCTCATCTTCCTTCATTTCACATACTTCTGTCTCCCTTTGGAACTTTATAGTAAAGAAGAAATAGAGGAATTTTTTTCAATTATTAGAGAAGGCAATTGACATGGAGAAAAGGGGGAAAAACCAATTCCTGCTGAAGAACCTAAACAACAGAACATGAATCCATCCCACACATCTAGAAATATTCAGGGTGAATTTAGAGGAAAGGGCATGTATGGCTAATAATTTCATGTAGATGCTAGTTTCTATTTTGTACTAGTTGTTACTACTGCTGTTTCAGCATAACCGTGTATAAATCCTTATGGATTGTTATTGTTGATAGTCATGTCTTTGGATTGGTCCAAAAAATTGGTACAGGGAAGGTTAAATAGGAAGTGACTATGTATTAAGCAGGATAAAAAGCATATCCCATTGAAAAGGGGAAAATGCATATTAAACTATGAATTATAGACCCAAATATGCAAATATTCTTGGGAGGGGGAGCAAAGTAATTTATGGGCTAGGGAAGGGATAAAATCTGAAGCAAATTATGATGGACCCAGCCATGGAAACACATAATAGTTCTCTGAAAAGTCATAAAACTAAGT
This sequence comes from Typopeltis vanoorti, assembly GCF_054136105.1. Classification (NCBI taxonomy): domain Eukaryota; kingdom Metazoa; phylum Arthropoda; class Arachnida; order Uropygi; family Thelyphonidae; genus Typopeltis; species Typopeltis vanoorti. The sequence goes on along the minus strand of NC_143572.1, from coordinate 35,157,411 downwards.
CTTCATGGTGGACACAGGAAGTTAGAGCCCATAAAAGAAATCATATGAAAAGTTTTTAGCTAGTAAGTTAGCATTAATTACCTTTTTCTGTTACTTACACAAATATCAACTTCCTGAAAGCTTGGGAGTTTCCAAATGTTGATTAAAAAAAAAAAAAATTTTAACTATAGAGTCAAAGTATAAAATTCCTCTCAAACAATGGGTAAGTGTGGTGGAGAGAAAACAGATCGCAGTTGTGAAGATATCAAGAAAAGGGTCTAAATGAAATCTCTCATATGATTTATACCTACACAGCTTGCTTCACTTAAAATGCTTTAAATGACCATAATTGTTAAATAATAAGTCAGTTGAGGATTTCAGAAGATACCCGTATTATGGGGGGGGGATTATAAATTGAAAAACTAGAATAAAAAAAATGATAAAATTTCACTACAAAATCATGATAATTATAAAGTTCTATGCAGCTGTAATAAACCTTAACAAATATTTTCCAAAGAGGAGGAAAGGATTTGGTTATTCCTACAGAAACTAAGTAGTATTAGCTGTGTGTTATTGATCATGAACACTGAAAAAGTTTCTGCAGAGAAAATTGTCATGGGTACCGAATGATCCCATATGTCTGTTGGCTTAATCTTGAAGGAATAATATACAGGCTTTTTTTTTTTTTTCACCAGCCAGTCATAACATTTTTTTGTCATTGGTAATAGGCAGAAATTTAAAGAGGGCATAAAAAAGGCAGTAAAACAAACAATTCCCAAATTTGAGAAGATGAGTAAACCCTGGATGAATGACATACTGAAAATGGAGGAAAGAAAGAAACAAAAATCGTCCTGAATACAAGAACTTAAACAAGGATACCGGGAAAGAATATAGAATTTCAAAAGAACTATGGCTCAACAATAAATGCAAGGAAATTGAACTTCTGGACAAAAAGCACAAAATCAGAGAACTTCATGAAAAAGTTAGGGAGCTAACTAGCAAATCTTGTAAAAGGGTAGGCTCTCATTGCATCGAAGATACCAATGGAAACATCTTAATGGAGAAAGACAAAATAAGGGATAGATGGGTAGAGTATTCAAAGGAACTCTACAATCATGATAGAATAGATAAGCCAATGCAAGAAGATTTGAAGGGGCCTACTATTCTTACCTGGGAAGTAACAAATGCCATTAGGAAACTGAGACCAGGAATGGATGGAATTATGGCAGAATATCTAAAGGCTTTAGATGATAAGGCTATAAGATCACTGACTGACATGTAACAAAATATACGAAACTGGACACCTGCCAAAAGTTTTTTTTAGCACTCAACATTCCTTACCAATACCAAAAAAAAAAAAAAAAAAAAAAGTCAATCAAATGGGAATAGTACAGAACAATCAGTCAGATAGCAAAAGTTATGTTATATATCATCCTAGAAAGAAATAAACATAAAATCAAAATGGAAATTAATGAAACACAATCTTGTTTTCAGGAAAATAAAGGAACTAGAGAAGGACTCTTCAACATTAGAACTATTATAGAAAGATATCAGGAGAAGCAGAAAGAAGTCTACTTATGTTTTATTGACTACACAAAGGCCTTTGACAATATACAACATAACAACTAATCAAATGCATCAGAAATTTAGGAGTAGATGGTAAAGATACCAGATTACTGATAAATCTATATTGGGAGCAAATTGGCTTAATAAAAATCTTGGAGGAATTCCCAGTAAAGAAGGACATCAGACAAGGCTGCGTTCTTTCTCATATATTGTTTAACCTCTATACTGAAAATATCTTCCAGCAATTAGAAGAATTTAAAGGAGTTAGCATAGGAGGTAGGAATATAAACAACTTAAGATATGCAGATTATACCATACTGCTAGCTGAAAATAAAAAAAAAAATCTTCAAAACCTACTAGAAGAGACGCTGAAGCTAAGTGAAAAATATGGACTTAATTTCAACTTCAAAAAAACTTAAACCATGCTGGTAACAAAAGAAAAAGGGAAAATACCCAATCTAAATATTATGATCAAAGGAAATACTTTAGATCAAGTAGAGAGTTATATATTTGGGTCAACTAATTACAGAGAATGGAAAGTGTGATAAGGAAATACTAAGGATAGAAATTGCTAGATCAACCTTCATTAGCATGAAAAACATTCTGCCTCAAGGGAAATTCCAACAAAAACAAGAATTAGGCTGTCCAAATGCTATGCACGGTCAACACTGCTATATGGAGCAGAAACCTGGACAATATCAAAATATTGCAAAAATAAACTAAAAGCCTTTGAGATGTGGATCCTCAGAAGAATTCTTGGACCCATGGACTGCCAAAAAAACTAATTGAGAAATATTAGAGATGATTGGAGAAGATAGGAATTTGTTGAAAACCATTAAGAAAAGGAAAACCACCTACCTTGGTCACATACTAAGGCATGAATCCCTACAAGAAACACTTCTAGAAGGAATGATACAAGGGAAAAAAAAGAAGAGGAAGACAAAGAACAGATTGGATGGGAAATATTAGGGATCGGACCTTTTTCTTCTATGAAGAAAGCAAAAGAGAATCATAAAACAGTACATGGTGGAGATGACATCTGACAAGACAATAGGCAATGTACACTGCAAAATTTTCTAATAATTGAAGCAACAGTATAAATATATGGCAGTTTTATTTTATTTATTTTTTGTATTCCTTATTTGTGGGATGCATTTCTTGATTTTATGTGATATATTTAAAATATCTTCTGCTTCTTCTTATTGTGGATTTTAGGTCAAGTGGACTCTTCCAGTCTCATGCCAACTCTTTCTTATTCTTCCAATTCTTTTTCCATTTATTTTATATCCATATAGTATTTTTTAGCAGTCTGCTATTGTTGATTTGATTTAGATGTTCTAACTATTTTTCTTTATATTATCTTATAATAGTTAATTGGTTTTATATTCAGGGATTGTAAAATTTCTTCGTTTGTTTTATGATTCCCATTTAGTATATCCAACCGTGTTTTTTGAGAAATTTCATTTCTGCCATTTGATTCTTTGTTCTGTTTTTACAGTCCCTGTTTCACATCCATATAATAAAGTTGGTTTAGACAGATACCTGGATACTGAACTAGCAAGGATGGGCTGGCAATTTGGGATTTAGCTGACCAAATTGTATTCTTATTGGCTTAAATCACAAATAAAATGATGGTACAACATGACAGAATTTCATGCAGGCTGGGGCGGTGCCCGGTTAAACAAGGCCCTCTGTTGTTTTCACCAGGGAACCAAGACAAACAGCGAAAATAACAGGCCTGAATGGCAAAGATATGGAGCTGGTTGAGGAATTGTTGGATAAGTACCAGATCAGCATAATAGAGGTGACTAAAACAAAAAAAAGACAAACTGGTGAAATCTTTCTAAGCGATAAATACAATGTTATATTCAGGCAATAACAATCAAGGAAAAGGAGTAGCTATGGTATTCAACACTAAATACAAAGCTTATCTTCATGACTGACAGGCAATATCAAATAGTGATGTGGGCAAATATCAAAATGGGGGAACAACTAGACAATGAGACTTACTTGTGCCTATGGGTCCCACAGAAGGTTCTACTAAGATAGAAGTGGAAGAATTTTTTGAGGCTTTAGAGCAGGGGTCGGGAATGTTTTTGAACCAAAGAGCCATTCCACCAAAAAAATTAATTAAAACAAAATTTTGGGAGCCACAACTTCAATTAGATTTTTCCTGGTGACTCAAAGTTGCACTTAGTTCAAACTTAGGTAAATTTGTTTTTAATTCAGCACTTCCAGATATCAAATACCACTTTTATGTTTGCATATAAATTTTTTATATGTTCAGTAAATATAATAACATTAATTTTTTAATCACGAAACATGTTTAAGTATAATATTGCAAAAATATCAGGATTTGTATCGCAAAAAGAATTAGTCCAAACAAAAATACAATATTATGTATTTTAATAGATATTTGATTGTTTTCATTTAAAATTCATTGAGACTTTTGATCTTGCATCTTCTCAACCAATTTACTTAAATCTGGATTGTATGTCGTGCAATTTAATAGTAATTCGACTTTCAACTTTCATCAGTCAATTTGTTCCTATATTTAACATTAAAAATATACTTATTTTTAATGTAATTCATTGAAGAGAAAAATTGTCTGCAACTGTACGTTGAACCGAAAAGAGTCGAAACCTCAAAAGCAAGTCATCTGGCATTTGAATAATTAGTTGGGAAAGAATTCCAACATTTAAATATAATTTCCTGTGGTGTTTCTTCCATAGTTTCCTCATTTTCTTCAATTTGTGCTACCATTTCCTGAGGTTTTTGTACCCAGATGCTTTTCAGAATTTCCAGAAGCTCCATTTGTAGTTCTGCAATTGATATTCCAGAAAAGCTTCAATATCTATTAATTTTAAATTGCAATTTTAACGGATGTTATTGAAATTTCATCATCTCCTGATTGTAAATTTACAAGCAAATTTAATCTTCTTGTAAATGAATCTAAAATTACAGTAATCAGTTCAGTAATAATCATTCACATTTTATCAAATCCTCTGTTTTCTTTTTCTTGAACTCATATTAGGAGGTATCACAAATTTACCTGCAAGTAAAAACACAAATTCAATATAATAACATAATTAAAAATTAATTTGTGCATAACATTACCTGACACTAAAATAAACACCAGTTAAGTACCACAATAAATAAGTTAACTAACAGAATATTTATTTTGACAGTTAAAATTCGTATGTATCTAAAATCCGTGTGTTTGACAGGACAGCTAATCAATTAGATCAAATTTTTGCCGTGACACTAATTACCTTAGACAGGGTTAACATTTAGATGTATTTCAAATGTAACGTAGGTTGTCAGTTGTTCATGTCATAAAATCTAGCACCACGAACAGGCCGTATCAAAAAAAAATATGTAGTTGTTTGTATTAATTATCTTTTAATTCAATATAAAAGAGCCGCACTTTATTCAGCCAAGAGCCACATGCAGCTCTGGAGCTGCCAGTTCCTGACCCCTGCTTTAGAGAAAACAACGAACATAATGGAAAAAAAAAGTTGGTCATTGTTGGGGATCTAAATAGCAGAGTAAGAAATGACTGTCAGACATAAAAATATTTTGGAAAAATTTGGAGAAAAGAGCAAAGCTAATAATGGCAAATAATGGTTGGATTTCTGCTCAGGACATGGACTGGTTATTACTAACCCAATGTTCCAACATAAAAATGCAAAAATTCACATGGAGGAAAGGAATAAAAAAAAAAAATAGCCTTATTAACTATGTTATTGTTGATAGTGATGTTTTCTCACTAGTGCAGGACACTAGAGTGTACAGAGGATTTGAAATTGGAAGTGATCACCATTTAGTCTTGGGCAGGTTAAAATTGAAGTTCATATTGAAAAGACGAACTTGTAAGAAAGTTATAACTCAAAAGTTGTGCAGCAATCAGATATAAACTGTAGACTAAAATACACACATTATTCAGAAAAAATGAAAGAGTTTGATAATAGGAATAAAACCTTGGAGATTCAGTGGCAAGCCCTGAAGAAAACTTTGATTTAGCCAGAGAGGCATTGTGGTGAGGTTGTCTGCAAAGATAGAAAATCGGAACTGCATCGTGGACACAGGAAGTTAGAGGCAGTGAAGGAAAAGAAGAATGCATATCAAAAGTTCCTGGCAAATAAGTCCAACTTGTGCTATTAGAGAATGCAGAGACAAATGTAAGAAAGCTAAACACTGTAAAACTAGCTAAACAAAAATCATGAGAAGACTTTGGCAAGAACATGGAAAATAACTATCAGGAAGGTGGCAAAATATTCTGGAGGCTGTTGAAAATACTCAGAAATAGATGAAAAGAGAACTGTAAAAGCAATTAGAGATAATACAGGTGACATGAAAACTTGAGAAAAAGAAAATCTTAATGTATGGAGTAATTACTTTGAAAAATTCTTAAAGGAAACAAGCAGTGACAGCACAGTGGTAAAAAAAAAAAAAAAAAAAACACTCAACAGGCATGCAGTCAGGAATACATATCCATACTTGAAGTAGAAAAAGCCATCAGAGACCAGAAAATGTGGAAAGGTAGCAGAAGTAGATGATATTTGACCAGAAATGTTCAAGTATGGAGGTATAAATGTCTTGCAGTGGCTGCACTGCATAGTACAGAATGCCTGGATAGAGGGACGAATTCCAGATGATTGGAGTAGAGCTCTCACAGTACCCATATACAAAAAGGGAAATAAAACAATGCAAATCACAGAGGTATTTCCCTATTGAGTGTTCCTGGTAAGATGTATGCAAGCAGGGGCGGCTCGTCTATAGGGGCCAGGCCCCATCTACATTTGTATAACTAACCCAATAATTGTAGTTTTAAAAAATATGTTTCTTGTAATTATTATTTTTTGATCTATTTCCAACACGTTTTATTGTTTAATAAATTACTGTAGTATTTTGTGGCAATATTGTATAATGCGACTTAGTACGGTCTCTGGGGCCAGCCACGGCTGGCCCTATTTTATACGTGTAGAACACAGGGCATGTATGAGGCACGTGCACTAGCGATTGTGTATGTATACTGGACGCAATGCTTATCTTGGGGCCAGTTTAGCCTGGCCCAGTGTTGACACATACATACATAGTGCGCGATTCTTTGATTGTGAAGCACATGCACTGGTGATAGTGTTTGTTTACCAGGTGCAACGCTTATCTTGCGGCCACTTTAGTCTGGCTCAGTCACTGTGTTGGCAGGTACGTACATAGCACGCAATTCTTTGATTGTGAAGCACGTCTGCACGTGCACTAGCAATCGTGTTTGTTTACTGGGCACAACGCTTATTTTGGGGCCCTTTTTGGCTGGCCCAATCACTGCATTTGTGCGTAAATAGCACGCGATTCTTTCATTGTCTTATTATTTTTTCTCATTGTTGATCTGTTTTATTGTTTTATATGCCCACTGCAAATCTTGAATGTTTTCGTGTTATTAATAGGTTGAGCCTGTATATGTTACATCTTAACAATTTTAAAAAATTAATAGCTCAATGCAACAGTGGATTCTGACTAAACATTATTGTAATAGAAATAATAACTATAAATCAACAATAGAACCCACTATATAAATATAAAAAAAATTAAGTTGTTTTTAGCCCCTGTCCCCACCTGTTTCTATTGTCACCAGTCGCCACTGTATGCAAGCATACTTTATTATTATTATTATTCTTTGAGAAGGATTGTGGAATGGAAGCTTGGTGAAGAACAACCTGGATTCAGGCCAAATAGAGGCTGTCGGGATTTGATTTTCACTTTACGACAAATTGTTGAGAAACCATGGGAATGTAACAAAGATCTGTATTTAAGTTTTGTAATAGACCTGGAATAGGCATATGACAAGGTGTCAAGAGAATTCAAAATGCTAGTTATATTATGTCATGGTACATTATACCAAGCAATACTCCATCTTTATTTGAGTTGTAAATCAGCAAGTACAGAAGGTGGTTTGATGTTAAATCTGGTGTCACACAAGGATGTACGTTATTCCCTCTGTTATTCATTATCAATATGGATCACATTATGAAGGAAAGTAGCAATAAACCTGATATCAAAATTGGAGCTGTTAACCTCAACTCTGATGTTATACTTCTAAATAAATCCACAAGTCTGCAAGATTCCCTGACTAAATTGAATAACTGTTGTAATAAATTTGTTATGAAAATCAGCAATAGCAAGACAAAGACTATGAAAATAGGCAGAAACATTGAAAATATTAAATGCGTCATGAATGGAGAACCTGTAGACCTAGTGAAACATTTCAGTTACTTAGATACAATTTTTAATGACAATGGTAAATTAAATATGGAAATAGACAACAGAATCAGCAAAGCTGGTATGGTGGGAAGTCAATTGAATAAATTCATATGGAATAAGAGAGAAATTAGTCGAAACACTAAATTAGCTGTATACAAGACAGTGTTCAAACCAGTTTTAACGTATGAATCTGAGAGCTGGGTCAGAAGTGAAACACTTGACCAAAGACTAGAGACTGCAGATATGAGAGTCCTGAGAAAGATTAGAGGCGTGAACAGATGGCATCAATGGCAATATCATATTAAAAATGAGAATATTAGGAAAGAACTTCAATTGTTAGTATCCAGGAATGTGTTAGCCAAGCTAATCTTAGGTAGTATGGTCACTTGAACAATGGGGAGGAAAGATTAGCATAACAAGTGTTCTCTGCCAGATTGGGAGGAAGAAGACTCAGAGGAAGACCAAGATATAGGTGGATTGGAACAATAAAAAAAGTTCCTTAGAAGACAGAAATATAAGATATGATAATGTTGGATTCTTGACAGATAACAGATTGATTTGTAGGAAAATTATTGATAGGAAGTTAGTACTACATGAAGACCTTACATCATTGCTATCGTAATGTCCTGTACACCTCTTGAGGGTACATGTTAGAAATTTGAATATTTAGACAGAACATTATATAATCTAATTATGATGTGTGTGTTTTTTTTTTTTTTTTTTTTACCAAGGATGGCTTAAATACATAATTTATTATGCTGTTTACTTTAACAAAGTTTGATATTGTAATGTCTGTATCATTTTCATCTTCATATGATATAAGTCACATCCTAGGTATTTGAAAGTATTTACTTGTTCTGATATCTGTTTTACTTCTTATTGGTTTTTTCCTTTGAAAGCCATTATTTTTGTCTTTACTTTTGATATTAATTGTTTTTGAAATTTAATTTAATGACTTTACTGATTTCTGTATACAAATACAACAAGCACTGTATTTGTGTGTTGGGATTATTTGTATACTAAATAGATTATGCTGTTACCAGATTATTATAATTTTGCACTCGCGTACACACATGAGGGGAGGCTGATAAGTTCTGATGCACACCTAGAACAAATATGATATTAAAGCAACTGATATAATCACAAGAAAGAACATATCTTAAAACCCTTCTACCCACGTTTTCATTAAATTGTAATTGTTTTTTCTTTTAAGATAGATAAGTAGACATTTCAGAGGTTTTGAAAAAAATTATAGAATTAAGAGGTTTCAGCACTTGTGTGTGTTTATTTAAAAAGTAGAGGTGATGGGTGCATCCTTGCCTTATTTCATCTGTTATGTCTTTCCATTATGAAATTTGTTTTAATTTGATTCCTCTATTGTTTCCTGTGTATATTTCTTGAATAGATTGCAAGAGCTTGTTTTGTGTATTTAAATTGGTTAACCTTTTAAATAACAATTTTTTCTATTAATTTTATCAAAGGCTTTCATAATTAATGATGGCTATCTATGTTTCTTTTTTACCACTCTGCTCTGTTTTAGAGTGAAAATTTTGAGTATGCAAGATTTGTCTTTTTGGAATCCATTTTGTTCAAGTAGTTCATTCCCTACAATACTATTTTATTTCTCTTTTAACATTCCTGCACATAATTTGTATCCTGCATTTAGCAGACTAAATTACACTATAGTTATTACAGTCACCTTTATTTCCTTTTTTATAAATTGGGATAGCTAGTGCTTTTTTTTCCAAGACTTGGAAGTTTTGTTCAGAAATCCACACCATATTAAAGAATTTCAGAAGTCATTAAATTTTTCATCTGCATTTTGGTACAGTTCAATGTTTATATTGTCTTCTCCTGATGTTTCCTATTTTTAATCTTATTTATTATATTTTTTAATTCTGACATATATTTTCTGTTAGATAATTATTTGTTGTATAGAATTTTACTTTATTATTGTACAGGCACCTCCATGGAGACTGAAGACTCATTGCGAGACCCAAACTATCCACACAATCTATCATACATCTCCTTGAACCCATTAACAGACAGAGCACTTGCAACTGACTCGGGCAATCCATCCCACTCATTCACAACTCTCAAAGCAAAAAATCTAGTCCTCACACCCCCTTCTGACAATACCATTACCATTATTCAACTTCCAGGGATGATCTCATGTTCTGGCCATCCTCCAGCCACGTGCTGAAACATCTCCCCTGCATCAATCCTATAAAACCCTTTAACATGTTCATTTCCAATCACGCGATATCGCACGATGCGAGTTCTCACCAAACGGCCAATCACGCGTTAGCACGTGGATGTCGCTAACTAAATAAAAAAAAATAAAAAAAAATTTGGCCACCACACGTAATTCCAATTTTCAGCTTGGCAATGAATGATACGCGTGATGAGAGTTTTCACCAAACGGTCGATCACGCGTTATCGTGTGGCCGTCGCTAACTAAATAAAAAAATTTTTAAAATTTGGCCACCACACGAAATTCCAATTTTCAGCTTGGCAATGAAAGTGTTAAGCAACTTAAATGTTTCTGTCATATCTCCCCTTTTTCTCCTATCAATCAACTTCTGCAATCCACACATCCTCAATCTATCTTCATAGGGAACATTCTATAGACCATCTTGGTCACTTGTCTCTGAATCTTCTCTATCACTTCTTCCTCATCCCCCAAGAAGTCCAGTAGAGCAGACTTGATTACAGTAATCTAGATGTGGACATATCAAGGCTTATAAAGAAGAATAATTTCCTTATCTCTACTTGTTAATGTGTTCTTCAATAGCCAAGTAATCTTACAGGCCACCTTAGCAATATTTCCTCTAAATTTTAACTCTGTCTGCCACCACCACCCCCTAAATCTCTAGCTTCATCTATTTCCTGGAGTATAGTGCCATCAATGTGATGCACAGCTTGTAATCTGTCTATCCAAAAAAGGCATAACTTTACATTTCTCCACATTAAACTGACACCCATTATCTTTTGCTCATACTGACAACCTATTTAAATCATCTCTTGTTTTTAACAAGAGCAATAAAACATATAAAAAAAATAAAAACAAGACCAAGCTCTTGTTTTTATTTCTTTGTTCTGTTACAAACTTGTTCCATCCCTGTTTCTTTCCTTACTTTTCAATTTGCAATTGCACTGTAATTCTTTAGTACTCTACTTTTGCTTCCACTGTCTTAGAATTTAACTATTTCTGGTAACTTAATATTATTATTATAATCTTTTCTATTTCTTTGTCCTAATTTTGTAGTCCACTTTATCTATTCCATTTACTCTGTTATTCGTAAACTGCTTTTGTCAGGATTTGTTTCAGATTTTCCCATTCCTCTTCTATGTCATTTGATTCGTGTCTAGTTTCTGTTTATAAATTTCATTTTTGACGTTGCCTAGTATGTGAATCTTGTAATGATGAAATTTTGTAACCCAGTTGATAGTTATTTTCCACTTTATTTTTAGCATTTTGGTTTAAATCAAATTTTTGATAATACTGTATAATTATCAGTTTAATTCAAGGTATCAATATCCTCTTATATCTAGGATTAACTTGGTTAACTTAAACTTGTGATAATCCTCTGGCTGACCATGTATATTCATGTTTCTTTGTTTATATACAGAGTTCATTATTCTCATATTATAAATGACAATCTTAGTTTGTGTCCATTTTGATTACATGTATTTCATTTACTTGCTATGTTTTGTCTGCAACTGGCTAAAAATGCACTCAATCTGCAGTACTCAGAGTGAAGACCAGCTCAACAGAGATTCTATAAAGTTATGGCTGAGAGGTCTTTCTTTCAGGAAAATATAGGGAGAGAGGGAGGGGGGGTATTGTACAAATGGAATGCTAAGAGACTATGAGCTATTGAATTAGCTTATATTAACATCTTTTCTAATGGGAAGGATATCATGGAGTAGTTACTACTTTTATATTTAGATTCTTCAGAAGAATATTGGTAATGACTCGGACAACTTTTGAAATACGAGCATCAAAATTAGGGATGGGGTGCTGCCTTAAAAAGACAACCCCTATTAACTCGAAGCTATACAAGCTTGTACAGAGTAGGCTTTTATAGCCCATGGGCTTTTACAAACATCCATGCCTATGGTGGGATTTGAATCCATTATGTAATATTTAATACTGTTATTGATCTAATTTTTTTAGTATTATTCAGAAAGTGTGGCTCATGCCCCTGTCATGAGCCACAGGATATGGAACTTTTTTCAATTATAAATTTACCCCCCCCCCCCCCAATCACAAACATTCGTGGCAGGATTTGAATCCACAGCTTTGAGCAGGTATGATATCCACCCAGCCTACCAGGCTGCTAAAGAGGTATTGATCAGATAGCTTCTGAAATACTAACATCAGAATCAGAAGGCAAAGATAAAACATTAGCCTTAGGTTTAAATAAATGTGATAGTTGTAAAAATAATGTCTTAAACATTCATTTATTAACTTACATATGAACAAGATGCTTATTTTTATGTATGTTTTTATAGGTTTTTGATGAAGCTGTGCGTGCTGTGTTACGACCTGAACCACAGAAAAGGCGACAGAGAAAATGCAAACTGGTTTAGCATATTCATATTTTATTTTCACCCTTTCTCTACTTTTGGCTTCATGATAAAGAAGATATTGTGATGAACATTTTAAGTGCTCACTTTTATTGCAAGCCACGAAAAGGCTACACTTTCTGATGAAATACTGCAAGGAGTGTTAATTATATGTAACCTGATTCAAATTTCTCGTATTTGTCATCTGATTTGCAAGTTCTGTGTGTTTTAGGAACAGAAATGTAGGGAGTTGAATGTTAAAAATGCTCATCATAGAATGTCATAATTAAATCTTGTGCTTAGTTTAGTCACATAGCACAGGTTACTCTTCGGGTTTGTAATCTATGTTGCACGTGTGTTTTTTATATACTTACTTTTTTTGTAGTATGGCTTTTAATATATTTTTCCCCCTGTGGCTAGTTTTCAGATTTTAAAGTACTATACTTCAAATAATGAAATTTTTCAATATTGCTGTATGTTACAAGTACTGACAAGGAAACTGAGTGTGATCTTTAGTCAGATAACCATAAGCAGGAATATTTACTGTGTCATATAAATTGGAAGAAATAATGGTCTGCGAAGAGTAATGTTTTGATAATCTGTGACATAGTTTGTTACAAGTTTATAAATGACAAAAAAAAAACCTGCACAAAAATAAGACCATATGATGATAGTACTTGTAAGAAATTGGTGTGATAATTTATATTCTATTTTGAAATGTTTTTACTCATTTTACAGTACATAATTTTTTAATGTTTTGTTTAACAGCATTCTGTAAATTTAGGATACTGAAATGTTTTGTTTTATGTATATCAAATATTGTAAATGAAATTATTGTAAGAAAAGGTGTAGTTTGTTTTGGTATTGGTGTGGCAGCAAGGTGAACTTTTATTCTAATTTATGTGATGTTCTACTCTTAACTTGTTCATGAAGTGCTTGTTTGATTTTGACATTAGACAATGAATTAGTTACATGCAAAATATTTTTGTTACTAAGAAGATTAAAAACATGTAACTGCATTAATAGACCATTACTAAAATATTTATTTTCTGCTTCAATTTTACACTGGCTTTTCGAAGACCACAAATCATGCCTTGTTCAGTGTTCCTAATTAAATATTTACAATAGACACATTTTAAACTGTGAATTATGTATTATAATGTCATCATACTTTTATATGGTTTCTTGTTGAAATTAATTTTTTGTATTTTTTTTCTAGTCACATTAAGATGCCATGAACTTAATCTGTGTGAAAGTGTATTTCCCTCCCCTTATATTCCATTTCTTTTATTCTATAGATTGTTTATATTCTTTCCTACCCTGAGTATTAGTTTTGTGTGTTAATTATTTTGGTATTACCCAAAAAGTTGTTTTTGATTAGTTATCACTGCTTTATTCCATGACTCATTCTGCAGTGTGTAGGTTTTTTGTATACTACACATTGTTGCAGTTTTAACAACAACAAAAAATGTTGTAGAATATAAGTTTTCAAAAGTTTCAGAAATGTATCTAGGGGCAGGAAATTCTCTTGTAAGTTAACTGCAATGAACCCTTTGTAAAAAAAAATAATAAAAGAAAAAAAACAAGAAAATTATATATTGTATAAGTATTTGATGTTATAAAAATTTAAGTAAAATGAAAAACAATCTAGAATTGAGATTAATGTTGCTACATACTTTTGATAAATTTTCTTTTTACTGGTGATAATCAAATGCTAGAACCTTCTCTTACCAAATGTGTTCACTGAAGAATTTTCAAATGCAAATTCTAATAAAAAAAAGTTTGCTTTGTCATTGCAAGTGAAATTTTATTATAAATGGAATATTCAGTTTAAATAGTGAGTATAACTTGCCTGGTTAAAATTCTATTCAATCTATATATTCAACAACCTGTTTTTAGGTAATAAAACTGTTCACAGGGTGAACTATTTTATTTCACAAGTGAACCTTTTAAATTTCACAGTAAGAAATATTTAAACTATCCATTTTTGATGGGAAGAAAACTCAGCTGTTTAGTACCGGAAATTAACTAGGGAATTTCTTTTTTCATGAAGGAATTACTCTTTATAATACATTATAGTGCTCTTTAAACAACAGATCTTTTGAACAAAACTTTTCTTGTTGGTATAATCAGTTTACAAAAAAAAAAACAGTTTAGGGGGAAGTAAGCAAGAAGAAAGCTGGCAGGAAAGTTAGAATATTAGAAGATGACCATCACATATGAGTGGTGTATGCATATCCCTAAAGTTCTCCTCCCCCCCTCTCTCTCTCTTTGCCAGAGGCAAGTAAGTTTTTGATCTGAAACATATATATGCACATAAGAGTAAACTTGAAAGATGAATGTTGCAAAATTGTTGACAAAAATAACTACAGTATATTATTGTCTGTAAGTAACTACCATGACAGCACTGCAGAAATCTTGGAGATTGGCTTCTCTCTGATAACTGAGAATTCCAGAAACCATATGAACTGCATAACAATTACATGACTGATGCCATATCCATTAACTTCAGCCATGTGACTCCACACTATACTGATGACAAAGTGCTATTCACATAAATATCCAAGAAAAATGTTATAATACAAAGCAAAACAAGCAAATATATATCTTCTACATAACCTAATTTTTTTACACACAACGTGATTACTACGAAATGAAATCTCAAAATGAAAAGCAAAAATGCAAATCATTATCTCTAGCTGTCCTTCCCTCCCCATCAATCCAGATAAACACTGCCAACATTCATAGAAGTCATGAAAGAAAAAAGAAAAAAAAATGCATATTGCCGAGTGATTAGTATATCTGTTCTGCAGCCAAAAGGCTGGGTTCGAATCCTGTTGTGGGCATGGATGTTTCATTTTGGAAATACTGGTGGTGGTGGGCTGTAGTTGGCAGATTGTGTGACACGGTTATAGAGCAGTGCCTCTCCCTTGATGAGTCTGGACTTCCTGGAGGCATCACATATGTGCAATGTTCTGTGTGAAACATCTTTATGTGCAACCCCCCCTCCATAATTTTGACATGAGTAATCTCACAACATATGTTACAAAATCTGGTGGTGGAAGTAATTATTAATGACCTATATTACCCAGTTGGCTGCAACAGATTATATTATTCTGGTACTGCTCCAATATGAATGGTTTTTGTTTTTCTGGATAAGAAAAATGTAAAGTTTTGAAATTGTGAACAAAAAAACAAACATTTTTCACTAAAGATACCAAGAAATTAGATTCTTGTTTAATCCTTTATCCAAGTATAAGCAAAGGAAGTTTGTTTACAGCTAAGTTAGACTAATGACTTCACATTAATTGCCTTAGTATCCCCGTAATGCAAAGCATGTTGTTTCAGGCGTGTATATATAATGCTGTGTTTTGGGAAAGGCCACTTCTACCCAGACAATTTTTAACCTTTATTTGAGGTATCAGTAGGATACAGAAAAGATACCAAGGTTGAAATCATATTAACTATATACACACACAGGAAAAGGTGTTTATTAAAATATTCAATGACTAAGCTACTTGTTTGCAGAGTTAATGACTTTGCATTAATTGCCTTATCTAAGTATTCTTTGCATTATGGGATGCTAAAGCAATTAAGTGTTAAGCCATTAGGCTTGGTATACAAGTAGCTTAATCATGGAGAAACTTCATGTGCAAACTTTGTTTACTTGCCCTTGGATAAAGGATTAAACAAGAATATAATTTCTTGGCATCTTTAATTTAATTTATAACCAAGTGAAAAAAAACTCTCCAATCATTTTAGACTGCCATGTCTAGCACTGGAAGGCAAAAAAGCACATTTTGCTTGGTTAAATGCTTTTAAACCAAAGAAGGTTGCAATATCAGCTGCAGACTGCTGAGAATGCAAAAATGAAAAATTTTGCTTTGGATAAGCAAAATGAACCATTTACAAGTCAAGATCACCTATCTGACAGTTTCAATCTACATCAGATCTGACATTTCCCAATTAAAACGTTTTTAAAAGTATAGAACGAATGAACAACATTGTTTTGTTTAAATTACACCAAACATTATTTGCAAACAAGTTTGAAAGGTTTTGGAATAACGAGTTTCATGCAATTTGATTTATCATCATCTGTGATGCAAAAAGAAAGCATAACCTCTTGCATTGGCCAATGATATACTCCAGGAATTTCCAAAAGATTGTGGAGGTGAGTTTCTGTAATAGCTGTCACATGTCTGAAAAAATACAAACCCAACACTATCATGGTTGAGTGGATTTTCTTAACCACCTCACCGGCCGTTATGGATCAAATACACATCCTCATATATTTCAATGGTATCATTTTAATATGCATTTTGCATCCATGATAACTTTGGCGTCTTGGCCGGTAGTGTGGTTAACTAATGATACCAGTTCATTTACCCAAATTAATTTGCCACTACATTGAATTTCACCTAGACTACCATTTATGCAAATAAGATGGAGGAATGCTATGGGCAACATGGTATCTTCAGTCAAATTATATAAACAGTAAAACATTTTAATGTCACATGTAAGACTTAGAAATAATTTTAAATAGAATTGAGGTCAAAGTTGAAGCTGAAATGTCTGAACACATTTCAGGAAAGCAAGGTTACTAGAGATCAGATCACTGAGAATTATAGTTTAGACTTTCCATGGTAATAACGGGCTTTATAGACTACTCTCAAATGCTTTTGATTTCGTTCAACGTGAAATTGTGGAAGGAAATTAAAGTATGGATTTTGTTTTTAACTATTTGGTTGGCAGCTAATCCTTGAATAATAAGCAAGAGGGTATGATAAGACGTGTTGAATTAACTGATTTTCTGCAGGTAGGCAAGGGAGTTAAGGAACAGAATGTTAGGGACCTAGCACACCCAAAGGGGGGAAAAAAAGACACTAGAAAATTTTCCAAAAATCTTTTAATTAAAATTCATATTTTCATTTATGTTGTGTCATGCCTTCTATCTATATATACTACTAATGAATCAGTGGTCACATAAGGTGGGAATCATGGCTGCTATGAACATAAGACGAACAACGTAGTGCTCAGGCGGACCGAGTGCAGCTTTATTTGCCGGGACGGGCCATAGGGTATCGTGTATTGGTGATCATTGCAAATGCTCGATCATGGTCATATGCAATGTGTGTTCTCAAATCGTCTACTCAACCCCTTCCCTCCAAAAGAGATTAAATCCTGAGTACACACTCATCTATGATGAACACAGGAATTAGAATAGGTGGCATATCTCAGCAATTTGAGATATGCTAATGATACAGTACTGTTTTATAATAACATGGAAGAGTTGCAACGAATCCTTGACAGTTAATTGGATCGATACTACCCAGTTTAGGGTAGTAAGAGGAAGACTAGTTCTTGAAGGAAGTATATACAGAGAAGATACTGTGAAATAAGTACCTTAATAGAGAGATAATTGAAAAGGTCACAAATTTGAGTATCTGGATTCTACGATTAATGTCAAAAATTACTGTTCAGAAGACATGAGGATAGGATTAACCACGACCCACTAGGAAATCCAAGTTACCATGGATGCGAAGTGCATATTAAAATTGTAATACCACTGATATTATATTTAAATATGTGATGGATACAAAAGTGTAGAGGAGTGATGTATTTTATCTGTATTGACGGTGAAGTGGTTAAGAATGGCTAGGACAATGGTCAGGCATATTTGAAAGTCTGGAGAGAGATCTATCAATAGTAATAAAGCTAGGGATTCTGGGTGCAACTATTTTTAAATATATATAAGGAAAACTATAGCTGCTTTTGAGACATTGCAGGAGATTATATTAGTTTGAGCTACAGGAGCTGCTCTGCTTACTGAAAGAAAAACAGGAAAGCAATTTATTTCTTTATTTAATCATTCCAATTCATATATATATATTTAGAAGCTACATTACACACACTCTGCGAGTGAAATAGAGTAAACAATATAATATAAAATAATGCATAATGTTCAGATTTTGAGCGAAATTATTTGATTTCTTCCACGTATTTATACAAATAAATCTCTGTAGTTCCGTGTGAATAGGCTTTCCATCCACAAAGCTAAACCAACGATAGAGAGACCATTATAGGTTCAGCTTTAGTCTCTTGTCGGAGACTAGAGAAACCTTTTCTAAGCCTTTCTTGGTCATTTTCAAGTTAGTTGATCTTTGGCACAGGAAAATAGGTTTTTCCTCCTGGAAACCAGGGTTTTAATCCTGCATTTATAAATAAACTTATAAATTTAGAAGCTACATTACACACACTCTGCGAGTGAAATAGAGTAAACAATATAATATAAAATAATGCATAATGTTCAGAATTTGAGCGAAATTATTTGATTTCTTCCACGTATTTATTTATACAAATAAATCTCTGTAGTTCCGTGTGAATAGGCTTTCCATCCACAAAGCTAAACCAACGATAGAGAGACCATTATAGGTTCAGCTTTAGTCTTGTCGGAGACTAGAGAAACCTTTTCTAAGCCTTTCTTGGTCATTTTCAAGTTAGTTGATCTTTGGCACAGGAAACTAGGGTTTTAATCCCGCATTTATAAATAAATAAACTTGTAAAAAGCAAGTGTAGTACTCATGTTATTGCAGTTATAAAACAGTTAAGGTTTATGACTACAAGAAATGCTGCAGTAGTCTACTGAATTCTTTTCCCCTGAAAACCCTTATTTCATTGAAATCTTGGGCATTCTGTTAAAGACCTGAAGGTTAGAGTTTGGCTGCTCACCTGTTTTCAGAAAGTTAGGAATAAAGGTGCACCAGATACTCCCTTTGAAGTATAAAAGGAGTTAGAAAATTTGGATATACAGGGTGGCCATAAAATAACTTTCCCTCTTTGGAGGCATCTGTAGCTGAAATCAATAAACGGAATGATCCCAAATTTTATATTGAGACTTTTGAAGGCATGAGGAGATGATTTCCGCAAAAAAAAGATTTAGTACGAAAAGTCGCCAATAGGGGATATTTTGGCGCTGGCGGAGCCGAAAGCAGTCAAATAGTTGTAGTAATACAGGTAAAAAAAATTATGCAGATTTTACTGTGCATACGTGACAGCAGCACCACCAATTCCACTTAAAAAGGGATTGGGAACATTCAGGCAGTTATTTGAATGACTGACGAATTGTGCTCAATATGCATCCTACAAAGCATTAATTTATGAAGAGGGCACTTTTCGATGCCTAAACATTGCATCACTTTGACGTTAATAGCCCAGCTGTGCTTTCAAAATGCATACACCTTTGAGCCCTTCGAAAAGATGTAAAGAGGGCACAATGGGTCAAATTCTTAGCTTTCTAGTATTTTTAAACTGCTGAGAAGACGAGGCAGGGTGAGCTAACGTTTTTAGCACACCAAGCACCTAACATCTGTGATTGGTTATTGCGTCAACCACTCCAATTGAATGTTGTCATGAGTCGAGAGCTTTCTGTATACAATGGCTGTATTACAAACAGCTGTTACACATGTTTTCTGGAACTCAAAATTTGAAAGTGGAGAAAAAAGCTAATTATTTTTTCGTTTTCTTGTGCAATATAGCATCTGTTGATGTCGAAAAGTTTTTTAACGCTATATAGAGACATTTTTATTCTAGTCTTTGGAAACAATAGACAGTAAAAAATATCTATTCCTGAATAAAAAAAAATTAATATTCTGAGTATTATAAGACGTTGATCTACAATAAAATACTAACATATGGGAGATTGATAAGACAGAAGAACCGCTGATACAAAAAAAAAAAAAACTAATGAATGTAGGATTCCCGAAAGTGTGGATAATTCCGATAATGATCGGATGTTATGTATACTGAGTCTCAGTAAACAAAATAAAATTCTTGGAAAAGGGAGCGAAATATACACAAACCAGAGAAATACACATAACATGTGCAACACATTTTATGAGATGATTTGCTGCTCCATCAAACTATATTTATTCCTGCAATATTCTCTCTCTCCATAAGTTTTTTTTTTTAATTATTATTATTATTTGTCACCTCCAGGGAGTCTAAAGACTCATCGAGGGAGGGCATCTACTCTACAACTCTGCTTTCACCACTCACAATCCACTAACTGACTGCAATTACACCAACATCCATGCCCACGGCAGGATTCGAACCTGCAGCCTCTTGACTGGAGAGCAGACACGTTAACCACTCGACCAGCCAGCCTGGCTGGTCGAATTTATGCCATCATAAATTCACTTATTCATGTTTAGACTATAGGATCATGCTATTCAATCTACCCAGCAACTTATAGGGCACAAATTATAATTATTAATAATTCGTTTACCATTAATGAAAGTGTTTTTACTCACACTTATTCTTTCCTATTCTTATATATATGTCTTATAAATGATGGTTCACATATTTTCATTTTTGAGTATTTCAAATATATCAACCAAATATAACATTCTCCTTCATTGTTGTTTTCTAATAAATCCTAAAACAGATTGTTCCCCCACTCTACGCAGAATCAGTTATCCTGCAATTAATTGCATTGGACCAATTAAGATAAGAGCTGATGCTCTATGCCCTCTCGAAACTTTCATACATCGATAAAAATGCAATCACACGGTCATGGGCGTCCGCAGGGGGAGGACACTTTCCCCCGGGATCGATTAAAAAATTCTACAAATTATAATTAAAATTGATTGAGATATCTAATCTTACACCCTCGAGCCTGGGACGCTTTGTCTGTCTTACAATTTTATTATGGGTTGGCCCGTTTAGGTGCATGGCAGGGTAGCCATAGAACACGTGATTTGTTGCAGCAATAAAACATGTCCCTGCTTTTGGGTTCATCTTTTTCTGATTTATGAACAGTGACCGGTTAGTTTGCCTCTGTGTCTAGTGAGTGAAGCGTGAATTGTAAATTTATAGTAAAACAAATTTAAACAGAAAAATACATTTTTAAAAGGTAAATGTATGTAATTTAATATTATTTTACTTATTAGTTTTATGATTTATTTGCTTTTAAACTGAAATAATTTAATTTAGGATTAATTAATTAGTTGATTTTTAATAAAATATGCTGGTCAATTTTTTTATATATGAAATTGTGCTAAAAACTATTAATTCTGAATACTTTTTTCCCCTCAAGAATTAAAGATTATTAAAATCGATGCAAAATGAAAATAATGTATTAATAGTTTACATTGACAAATAATTACATCAAAAAAGCTACAAGAGGTTTATCGATGTAATTATTTAATTAAATCAATAATTATAAAAATTTATTGATGTAATTACTTGTCTCTGAGCTTTGCCACGCTCCCTCCCCCCCTTGGAAAATTTTCTGCAGAAGGACGCCCATGCATTGTGACGCAGGTTGCATAACCCACAGGACAGCACACCCAACCGAAATCTGAAATGGGCACACAATGCCACTGATAGAAAGTTGTAAAATTTTTTTTATTTTTGTTTTTTGTCTTGGTATATTATATATTAAAGATATCAAGCAGTTTTGGTTTTAATCCTATTTCCCAAGTAAGCAAACAAACAAGTAAGTCAAGTATCCACCTGCATGTAGTGCAAGTCTGGGAGACTCTGCGTGTAGTGCAGGTGCAGGCAACTCATGGTAAAGTTGGAATAAGCTTTGATCACTGGCCTTGGTATTTACCCTTAATAGTATGGGTGTCACTAGTGACAAGATCAAGATAAGATAAGGAATCGACGTGATTGGTTGTTGAGATGATGATGTCATTGTGTGTGAGGTCATGAGATTGGAATGTTTGGAATTTTTCTGGGGATTATCTGTGTGAGTGACGTCATGTTATTTGTTTTGTTCGCGTATGGAATTATGGGTGATGGTTGAAGATAAGGATTTGTGTGTTGTGTGCTGTTATCACATGAAGATAAGTGACGTCATTTGTTAGTTGTAAATAAGTGACGTTATTATTTTGAATAGAAAAGGAAGATATATTAGTGGATAAGGATTCGTTTCGTGATTGGTGGGACACTTCTGACAATATCAATTTCAAGATAAGAAAAGGAATCGTGACGTGGATGTGAGTTGTTATCAGATGAAGTTAAGTGACATGATTTGTTAGTTGTAAATAAGTGATGCTATTGTTTTGAATGGAAAAGGAAGATATATTAGTGGATAACGATTCGTGTCGTGATTGGTGGGACACTTTTGACAAGATCAAGATAAGATAAGGAATCGTGAATTGTATGTGTGTTGTTTTCAGATAAGTGACATAATTTGTTACATGTCAGTTGTAAATAAGCAACGCAATTTGTTAGTTGTAAATAAGTGACGTTATTGTTTTGAATGGAAAAGGAAGATATATTAGTGGATAAGGACACTATGAACAAAATAGGGGTAGAGTGAAAGGGGAAGCGACGTCCATCATGGATGTCTGTTGTTATGAGTTGTAGATAAGTAAATGGTTTGTGTATAGCATTATGGGTGACGGATAGTGATAAGATAAAGTTTGGAATGTTTGGAATTTCGCTGCCACCCCCCCTTCTGTCAGGTACATCATTTGGTGTTGGGTTTGCGTATAGCATTGTGGGTGATTTTAGAGATAAGGAGTCGTGACGTTATGTGTTTGGAAATTTCTGGGGAACATACGTCTCTCTGTGATATCACATAGTGTTTTGGTTTGCCTATGGAATTGCGGGCAATGTTTTTGAGATAAGATATCATAGAATTTTCCTAGGGTGACAAACATCCATCATTGTCATCAAGTTTTGTGTTGGTTGTCTATAGATGGCAGTACTAATTTTCCAATACAGTTTGGGGTATTTCTTTCCTGTTAAAGGTGGGAATTCTTAGAGTAGAGTTGCGATGGCGGCAGTGATTAGGCTTTTCTGAATAATTTAATTATATATGCTGGTGTCCCTCAAATGCACACTTTTTTTCCATAGCTCATGCATATTTTATTTCATATTCATATTCTAAAGACTATGGGAATTCTTAGAGTATAATAGAGTCTAGTGGCATCAACGTTTAGGCTTTTCTGAATAATTTAATTATATGCTGGTGTCCCTCAAACACACTTTTTTTTCTGTAGCTCATACATATTTTATTCTATATTCATATTCTAAAGACTATGGGAATTCTTTCTAGAAATTCTAATGATAATTTAAATTACTTATAGTCTTTCCAGAATGGCTCTTCTAAATGCGAATATTCCAAAAAAAGATATTCCAAAATAGTTGAATTTTACGTAGGCTGTTCAATAAGTAATAAGACTATATTTATACAGAAAACAGATTACCTTTAATCGTCATCATTTACATGGTCTTTTTCTCAGTAACTACTGTGAGACGCGATGCATTTGTCCCAACATTGTGTCCACTTCTTAAACACATGTGAAAGTCCGTTTTTTGAGAGTTCTTTCAAAACCGACTCCGCAGCTTTTACACATGCTTTGTTGCTTTCGAAATGGCGGCCTCTTAGTGGGTTATTGAGCTGAGGAAACAGCCAGAAATCGCACGGTGCGAGATCAGGACTGTATGGAGGGCATGGTAGGATATCTGTGTTGTTCTTCTGCAAAGCGTCCACTACACAACCAGCAATATGTGGCCTTGCATTATCGTGGTGCAATAAGAAGCCATTCTTCAGCAATGGACGCTTCCTTTTGACGTGCTTGATGATAATCGCTGCTGTGTTGATCATTGTCTCTGTGAAAGACGGTGAAGGTCTTCCCTCACGTTCAAGATCTTCCACATTTTGCCTTCCTCCCTTTTATCCCAGCGAAAAACACTTGCCCTCGACATTGCTTCACCGTGGAAAGCTTCGCGTATCATGTTAAAAGTGTCCGCTTCCATTTCGAAGACTGGTCACACCCTGTAGGCGCGCCGATGAGCACTTGCGTTTAGTCACGTAACACTCTGGCACATCAGCCCGTATACGCCATCTATCAATCTCTTTTGTTAATACATACAGCAACATTTCTTTATTCCACAGAAATTAATATTGTGATGAGTGGTTTCACCACAGTAAAATTAGTCTTATTACTTATTAAACAGCCCACGTATATCCTCAGCACAACACAGACCCTCATACAGAACAATATTTCTGTAAATAACCAGAAAATCTAGTTGACTACATCCTTTCGATTGCCTGCCATTTGGTTCTGTTCGTTTTCTTGAAGATGATTCATTAATTTCCGGTATTAGTTTTCAGTCCTCTTTTTAGACTATGGAACTGTAGTTAGTCATTTTGTATACAACTAATCACATACTGTATTAGATGAATTGCAGTACTGTTCAAAAGGTATAATTATTCACTTTTTTTCCCGCGCATCTGGAGCTTCTCTGATTACCGATATCGTGGAAGAAAAGTAAACTAAGTGCTTGCCTTTCTGTTAATCTCATTTATTTCTGGTCTTTGTTTTCGACCTCTATCAGACTGTGGAACTGTAGTTTAGTCTGTTTGTATTAATCACATCTTGTAATATATGAGTTGAGGTATTGTTCAAAACGGATCATTTTCCCAGGGTTGGATGTTACTCAAACACTTACATATGACTAAGTGGTCAGCATTTGCATGATTGTGATGACACATATCCTAAACGTATTCATTCCTGATTAAGGATATTATACACATATTGTTTTCGAGTAGATGGCTTGTTTGTTTGTTTATATTTTGTGTAGCTAGGAAATTGGAATTTATTTCAAATGAATATTAGCTCTGTAGTATATATTTTGTTAATTTCTATGTTACCTTTTATTTGACTGTAATATTAAAATAAAGAACTTTTATTATTAAAAGACCAGAAGATAAATGATAAAATATACAAAGAGCCAACAAGTTTCACTAGCCACTGTCAAGTATTATCAAGGCTGAACTGGTGTGAAAACAAATGCATTAAGTTACATTTAAAACATACACTTTAGTAACTGTAAGGCCGTCACATTTGATCATTCGTGTTTGATGGCGTGCATGTGTTCGAATGCTTCAGTCAAAATCCGGTACATGACCACGTGTTGTGTAGTTTTTTGCATATTGTAGTTCTGTTGAACTGAGAGAGATGATGAGATTTTTCCATATGTCTTTAAGAATAATACCTTGATTTCTATTTAAATTATTGCCTGTGCGTAGTACCACAGCTGCTTCTTTTAAAGTTCTGTATCTTCTCTCCTCACTTGGATGTCAAGAAAAGGAAGTTCTTTGTTATTTTGTAGTTCTATAGTGAATTTGATCTTATTGTGTAGTGAGTTGGTTTTGTTTAGAAACACGAGAAGATTTTCCATGGTATCCTTCCAGATGATGAACACGTCATCGACATATCTCCACCAAATTGCCGGTTTTGGTAAAATGGTGGAAAGAATATCCTTTTCAAGTTTTTCCATAAAAAATCGGTGCTTTGAGAAGAACAAATGGAAAAAAGCCAAGTAACTAAACCACTTTACATTTCTGAAGAGATGTAGAGATTTCACTATCATCCCGAAGTTCTTAGTAGCAAAAGGGCATATCCAATCTGCAACAGCAAAAAGAATATACCACAAGACTTCGTTAGCGCTAATAAGAGAAAGGATACAACATACCAGGTATGAGCTTAACATTATTGATGCGAAGTGTAGAGAGCAGTTTGATGACATATCTAACAGTTTGGACTGCACGACTTGGAATAATATAGACCACGTATTACATCGTAGCGAAAAAACTTCCACAACGAGAAAAATCAGACAAATTTAAAAATTCGAAGTTCTGTATAAGAAAAAATTCCAGTCGCACCACAGTCTGCCTAACAACAAAGTGATTTTTAACTTTTCAGATTACAAGCTTTCTAATCATGAATCAGAAATCCTAAAAAAGGGTTTCAATTTTGCCATCTCCCCTAATTTTATCCCTAAAATGGATTTCATATGTGGGATAGAAAAAAGCCTTTTTCCTCTTCCAGAGGCTACTGCAAATGATATCAGGTTCAATAGTACGATTATTTTTGCTTCAGCAAAACCACCAATACCTAATATTACTCCTTATGATAAGAAAGCTATCTACAACTTACGTAACAACAAAAACATTATAATAACAAAAGCCGATAAAGGAAATTCAACGGTCATTCTCAACTCGAAAGATTACTTTGATAAGATTAACTTGTTACTAGCAGACAGTTCCACTTACCAAGTCTTAGATAAAAATCCCATCATGAGTAATCATATGGAGACTAACGCTCTTATCCGCAATATGACCGGTTAGTCGGAGGAACTTAAAAAACAACTTAAATCATTACATCCTATTACTCCACGCCTTTATGAAGCTCCCAAGATTCATAAAGAAAACGTACCTCTTCGTCCAATAGTTGATGGAAGATCCTCACCTACGTACTTACTAGCAAGCATCTGGCAAAATTAATTAAAGGAACAATAGACACACAGAGACCTAAATTAAAAACTCTCAACAATTTGTAGAAAAAATCAAGAGTATTAAAATATCAGAAATGGACATTATGGCTAGTCTTGATGTAGTGTCCTTATTCACTAATGTACCGATCGTAGAGGTAGTCAACATTCTGAAAGATCTTTTCCCTCAAGACATCACACAGTTGTTTCATCATTGCCTGAAATCAAATTTCTTCAAATTTAACAACACTGTATACAAACAATCGGAAGGTCTAGCCATGGGTAGCCCCCTGTAACCACCATGTGCAGACCTTTTTATGGAAAAACTTGAAAAGGATATTCTTTCCACCATTTTACCAAAACTGGCAATTTGGTGGAGATATGTCGATGACGTGTTCATCATCTGGAATGATATCATGGAAAATCTTCTCGTGTTTCTAAACAAAATCAACTCACTACACAATAAGATCAAATTCACTATAGAACTAGAAAATAACAAAGAACTTCCTTTTCTGAGCCTGTGTAGCTCAGCGGATGTGGCGTTTGCACACCGCCGCGCTTGGCCGCAAGAAGGAAGACTTCGTTTCGAGTCTAGTCGGCGACTAGAGGAAATTTTCTAAGCCTTTTTTCGACCGGTTCCCGAATTAGTCGATCTCTGGCACGGGCAAGCAGGTTTTTCCTCCCGGAAACTCGGGTTTTTCGTCCCGTAAACTCAAGAAAATCGACCGTAGAACCCACATTATTTTTCAGACATTAAATATATTGTGTTAGGGTTAGGGACCACGAGATGGCGGCACATTTGAGCCGTCTCTCTTCACTGCGTACCGCTTAATTAGTGATAGCCTTGGGCCATCTGTCTCTGATTGGTACCAGTGGAGATTGAACTGCCCACTCAGTCTCCAAAAGTTAGATATGGCTAAATGGCCTCGCCTACTCCCGTATATGGGAATAAAAAGGCGTTAGCTGATTTAGCTGATTTTCCTTTTCTTGACATCCTAGTGAGGAGAGAAGATAACAATATCCAACTGTCCATTTACAAGAAACCCACAGATACAGGTAGATATCTACATTATTCGTTCAACCATCATAGATCACAAAAACACAGCATCATTCACATGCTCCGTAATAGAGCCTTAAGGTCTATTTCAAAAGAAGCAGATGTACAGAGAGAACTGTCACTAATAGCTAACACTCTATCTCTTAATGGATACCTTTCTAACATTTTAAACAAATGGCTATTTAAAGACAACCACCAACAACGTGTTATGGTGCCCCAATATGTGTCCACAGCTGTCATTCCATATATTAATTCAGTTTCCACAAAATTGGCGAGAATGTTAAAAGCTCATGACATCAGAGTGGTTTTTAAGCCAACTACCATGATCAGACAAAGCTTAAGATCACCCAAAGATGAGGTACCTTTCTTCAAATTTCCTGGAGTATATGAAATTCCATGCACGTGTGGCATTTCTTACATTGGTCAGACTTCTAGAAGTTTTGAAATAAGACAGAAGGAACATGTGGGGGATGTCAATCATAATAGAATCATACAGGTTATGGGTTAGCTCATCATTTCTCAACATCAAATCACGTTATAGATTGGAAAAACAGTTCTATGCCTTAAATCGAGAATGACTACAGACACAGAACTTTAAAAGAAGTAGCTGTGGTACTATGCACAGGCAATAATTTAAATAGAAATCAAGGTATTATTCTTAAAGATATATGGAAAAATCTCATCATCTCTCTCAGTTCAACAGAACTATAATATGCAAAAAACCTACACAACACGTGGTCATGTACCGGATTCTGACTGAAGCATTCGAACACATTCACGCCATCAAACACGAATGATCAAATGTAACGGCCTAACAGTTACTAAAGTGTATGTTTTAAATGTAACTTAATGCATTTGTTTTCACACCAGTTCAGCCTTGATAATACTAGACCTAGTGAAACTTGTTGGCTCTTTGTATATTTCATCATTTATCTTCTGGTCTTTTAATAATAAAAGTTCCTTATTTTAATACATCAGACCAAATACGTACAATTTAAGTTGACTGTAATATTATTAACTAATTGTATTTACTGAATCTAACACACAGAAATTAAAGTGAAAAAGACAGAATTTCTTTTCTCCTTATTCTTCTGATTTAACATTTGTGCTGATGTTCATAGTGTATGATTTGCCATTGGTATTTACGTGTAATTCACGTGATTTTTCTCCATGTGACATTTCAAAATAATTTGAACTATGGTTTTTACATAGTTCAATTATGTAAACTCATTTCCGTTTGGTCCAATGACTGTTGCCCGATATTTATTTCACAGTAGGGATATTTATATATATATTTTAACACAATTATTATATTAGATATTCTTTCCAATACAAATAAATAATTATTTATTCTTATTTCAAATGAAAATTAGCTCAGAGTAAAATAACCAAATTCTAACAGTTGAACTTTAAGTACGACTGTTTTTTCTAGTCATTGAAGGTATCTACATATATAATAAACAAATTGTCACTTTTCAGGTGACATATTCTCCACTAAAATTCTGGTTATTAATTTAATACCCAATTTCTTTTGATTACCAAGAGTTGACACACTTTCTTGAAATATTTGAGTGCTTGCATGAACCAATAAGACTTTTAATTCACGGAGTGGATTTTTTTTAAAAAAGCCTCTGGTTAGTTTGTGGCAAGAAATTTAACAAGAAAAAAAATCATTTGTACATTTATTCATTTCAAAAGACACAATTACATTATTAGCTATCACATCTGTCTTTTTTCCCATTCTCCTAATGGAATAGCATGTGTTGTGAAGTTTTGAAAAAAAAAGTTTCAACTGCCAGTCATATGTTTTTAAACTTTTGTCATGTAGAAATGTTTGAAAAGAAAAGAAAAATCTACCTTATTTTCTTTTCTACACCAAGCTTTTGTAAGAGTTTGGTAACGTGATGGGTTAAAATATCTGTAGTCTCTGTGTAAAAATAACCAAATTCTTATCTTACTTTGTGTCGGGAAAGGTAAAAATTGAATTTGTGTTATCTGGAGAGAGTACAAACCTTTTTTCTATACCAAACTTTAAGAGTTTAAGTCACGTTTTGGGTTAAATTGTCTGCTGTCTCTGTAAAACTATGCAAAATAACCAAATTCTAACAGTTGTGCTGTTAGAATTTGGTACGAGAGTTTTCTTCTAGTCTGGTGGAGCTATCTACAGATATAGGAAGAAAATTGTTATTTTTCAGTTCATTTGTACTTTATTCAAAATTACAACTCCACTATTTGCTATGGTCTCTGTTTTTAATTCCCCCATCACTAGAATGCATGGGTGGTAAAGTTGTGAAATAAGTTTTGACTCGCACTCAAGTCACTCGATTTTAACTTTTATCATCTACAATTGTGTGAAAAGAAAAAATGTATCTTCTCTTTATTTTTGAAAACAGCATTAATGTTTTCTGTCTATTCCTTCTTTATCCTGTTTTCTCACACCCCAAAATTTGTATATTTGCTTTTGGCACACAGTGCAATTCCTTTTTATTTCCTATGTTAAACATTTTAAGAGTTTTAGTAATGTGATAGGTTAAATATACACTGTCTCTCTGTAAAATAACCAAATTCTAACAGTCATGCCGTTAATATTTGGTACGAGTATTTTCTTCTAGTCAACAAATATAGTAACAAAATTGTCACTTTTCACTTCATTTGTACTTTATTCACAAAACTACAATTCTGTTATTTGCTATGACCTCTGTTTTTAATTTTCCTACTAAAATAGTATGGGTGGTAAAGTTGTGAAATAAGTTTCGACTCGCAGTCATTTGATTTTAAACTTTTATCATGTACAGATGTGTGAAAAGATAAGAAAATGTACCTTCTCTTTATTTTGAAAGCACCATAAAAGTTTTCTGTCTATTTCTTCTTGTTACCTTATATGAACATTAACTTGTCCTGTCTTCTCAATCCCCAAAATTTGAATTTGTGTTTTCTAGCACAGTACGATACCTTTTCTAAACAGAATTGCGTTAAAGGTGCATAAAGTTTTGGATTTTTTTTATCAAATTCTAAACAGAATAAACGTGTAATAATTTCATTGTGGAAAACACAACATCACACATTTTGTTCATTTAAGTTTATAAATGCATATTTTAATTTGCTGAAATATTATTATTTACAGAGAAAAAAATTAGAAACATGTAATTACCTAAAATATTCAAAGAATTTTGTGGTTCACTCATTATTTTACTTTACTGGACACAAAACATCACAACATAATACGACAGCTGCACTGGATGAACAAATTGCAGTAACTGAAAAGCCACTCGACTCCATTGTTTTCCTCATAGTACTGTTTACCTAACACTTGCACTGACCATTCCTACCAAAATGACTTTCACGCAGATGACTCACAGACATGTTTTTGCATGCTGTTGGATATGATGTTGGTGTGAGATTATCTTACTTTGTGACATAATTGGGCAAACCTTATCTCTGTGGCTCGAAGGGTATTCTATATTATTTGTCCTTATTATGTTAAGTATTTTATCCTCAAACAGCGTTTTTGATGTTAGAGCATGTGACTAGTTCTCTCACTCATATGTCCGAAATTGTTGGAATGGGGAAAAAATAGTATTAGGTGTTGGGGTGAAAGGGTAGGGGAGAGGGTGACAGTGATCTTCCCTGCAATGCTCCCCCACCCATCCCCCTAATCCCTCACCCTACTCTCCTCCAGAATATGTCTGCTCAGGGTGTAAGACCATGTGACTAGTTCTCTCACTCATATGTCCAAAATTGTTGGTATGTGTTAAATTGTGAATGAAGAATTTAATGATTTATTAATACTTCATTCATGATTTAAAATATATTTCCTCAGCTAAGTTTGTTCCTATGTAAAAACTGTAAATTCAACACTTACTGTTCAATTTTTATTGAAATAATAATTGTAATTTTTTTAGTTATTTATTCTGTATAAATTCTTTTTATAACTTGTAAATATATCCTAAATGAACTGTGATATATGTTTTTTAATTTTGTAAATGAAAGTGAAAGTAAATTTAAGTAATTCTGCTGATGAGATTTGATTGGTCACTGTCAAGGAAACGGAGTTATATTTAGGTAGCCCATGATTAGAGTGTGAGTACTGTATTTAAGGGGGAGAAGCGTTGTTATGAGCTGAAGTGGTCAGAACCGGATTTTTTAAAAATCCGGTTCTGACCGGATTACAAACTTAGCTGAGGAAATATATTTCCTCAGCTAAGTTTGTTCCTATGTAAAAACTGTAAATTCAACACTTACTGTTCAATTTTTATTGAAATAATAATTGTAATTTTTTTAGTTATTTATTCTGTATAAATTCTTTTTATAACTTGTAAATATATCCTAAATGAACTGTGATATATGTTTTTTAATTTTGTAAATGAAAGTGAAAGTAAATTTAAGTAATTCTGCTGATGAGATTTGATTGGTCACTGTCAAGGAAACGGAGTTATATTTAGGTAGCCCATGATTAGAGTGTGAGTACTGTATTTAAGGGGGAGAAGCGTTGTTATGAGCTGAAGTGGTCAGAACCGGATTTTTGTGGGAAAGAGGAGAACAGAATTAATTTGAAAACGAAAGTAAGATATATGAAGAAGACATGGGGACAGCATAGGAAGTCGTTAGTGAGTGGCAGAGAGGGAATTTATATATGCTGTAAATCGTCTGGGAAAGGACCGGGAATCAATAGGCATTTCGATTTATTTCTATGGGAGTTCTGATACTACGATAAATTCCAAATGTTTAGCTGAAGAATAGTGCAGAACTGAAGTTGATACATAGAAGAAAATAAGGAATTAGTAGATAACTTAAACCAAGTGCATCAAGACTTGTGCATTTCTGTGTCTATAATTCAGTTATTATAGAGGAAGATTTCTTTTGAATTGTGTTGCCATAAAGTAAATGTCAACAAGAATTTCATATGTGCCTATGCGAATTCGATGTGTAGAAGCAGTAAACTGGTAAGAGTTGTCCTTTCTATAACATGTGAAGCTATAACAGTTATCTCCGTCGGATATATTTTGACCTTAGCTGTGGTGTTGTGTCAATTAATGGTCGGATGTTATATATACAGGAGTACTTTCCCCTCAAAATAATAAGTCTTATGTTGTTCTATTGAGTGTTAGCTGACTGAGAAAGAATACAGTGTAGCCTGTCATAAGATTAATTATAGTAACATTTGGAAGGTTAAACTTTTAAGAACTATTCTCAGCTTGATTGACTGAGCATAAAGAACTGAAAAGTGAATGTTTGATAGTTAATGGATTGTAATTATTCTGAATACCTTCTGATTTAATGCATTTATGATTTAATCCATCTAATTGGATAGAGAGATCTATATGAAAGAAATACTAATGCTTTAAGAATTAAGAAGTGTTGACATTAGTCATGATCCTCAAACCTAATTGAGAAGTTATTAATGTCTGGATGTGAATTCTTGTAATTCTTCAATTGTACAACTTTTGCAGATAGTTATGCTTGAATGTATATGTTGTACTATTCCATATTAAATGTCTTATTTTGTTGAGTTAAACTTGGTGTTTGCCTGATTTTCTTTCATTGCACCGCTCATAAAATTAATCGGACCTTTGCGGAAGCCTTAATTGCAATTATAACCTCGGCCAAAGATAAAGTGATAATATAAGTATAGTTGATGATTAATTCCTCTATATTATTTAGACTAATCTGAATATAGGGTGGCACAGTATAATATAAATTTCTTTATATTCCGATGAGCATTAATCAACAACTAATGAATAAAAACGGAATT
This sequence comes from Typopeltis vanoorti, assembly GCF_054136105.1. Lineage (NCBI taxonomy): Eukaryota > Metazoa > Arthropoda > Arachnida > Uropygi > Thelyphonidae > Typopeltis > Typopeltis vanoorti. The sequence continues at coordinate 35,123,932 of NC_143572.1, read as the reverse complement.
TAAGGAGGTAAAGATAAGATTAACCAACCATCAAAAAGGAACAGTAAACTAGGTAGAACCAGATCCAACAGATGGGAAAAAAATAAATAGCATTAGGTGGTGGAGGTGAAAGTGTAGTGAGAGGGTGACAGCAGTCTTCCCTGCAATGCTCCCCCACCCCATGCTCTAACCCCCTCATCCCTCTCTCCTCCAGAAGATGTCCACTCAGACTAGTGGAGATGAGAGAGAGCTCCTCATTTGTGGATATCTTTTAGTGATGTTACCTCCAAATGATACTGATAACTGCAGAGCAAAAAAAAGAAAAAACGCTTCCCTGCAATGCTCCCCCACTCCATACTCTAACCCCCCCATCCCTGTCTCCTCCAGAAAATGTCTTCTCAGACTAGTGGAGATGAGTGAGCTCCTCATTTGTGGATATCTTTTAGTGATGTCACTTCCAACTGATACTGATAACTTTGGAGGAGAAAAAAAAGCATTTTTTTTTCTATATATATATATTATATATATATATATATATATATCGCCTACCCTTTCACCTGCACCACCTAATGCTATTTTTTCCCCATCCCAACAATTTTGGACATATGAGTGAGAGAACTAGTCACATGGTCTTACATCCTGAGCAGACATATTCTGGAGGAGAGTAGGGTGTGGGGTTAGTGGATTGGTGGGGGAGCATTCTAGGGAAGGTCGCTGTCACCCTCTCGCCTACCCTTTCACCTCCGCCACCTAATGCTATTTTTTCCCCCATTCCAACAATTTCGGACATATGAGTGAGAGAACTAGTCACATGCTCTAACATCAAAAACGCTGTTTGTACCTATTTGGTACATTTTTCTTTTCTTTTCAAACATTTGTACATGATATAAGTTAATAAACATATGACTCGCAGTCGAGATTTTTTTTTCTTCAAAACTTCACAACACATGCTATTTCATTAGGAGAACGGGAAAAATAAGACAGATGTGATTGTGTCTTTTGAAATGAATAAAAGTACAAATGATTTTTTTTCTTGTGAATTTTCTTGCCACAAACTAACCAGAGACTTTTTTTTAAATCCACTCAGTGCATTAAAAGTTTTATTTGTTCATGCAAGCCCTCAAATATTTCAAGAAACTGTATCAACTCTTGGAAAGCAAAAGGAATCGGGTATTAAATTAATAGCCAGAATTTTTGTGGAGAATATTTCACCTGAAAAGTGACAATTTCTTTATTATATATGTAGATACCTTCAAATGACTACAAAAAACAGTTTTACTTAAAGTACGACTGTTAGAATTTGGTTATTTTACTCTGAACTAATTTTCATTTGAAATAAGAATAAATAATTATTTATTTGTATTGAAAATAATATCTAATATAATAATTGTGTTAAAATATATATATAAATCTCCCTACTGTGATATAAATGTCAGGCTGAGAGGACAAAAGTAACTGGGACTAACAGAAATGAGTTTTACATAGTTGAACTATGTAAACACCTAGTTAACTTGTTTTGAAATGTCACATGGAGAAAAATCACGTGAATTACACGTAAGCACCAGTGGCAAATCATACACTATGAACATCAGTGCAAATGTAAAATCAGAAGAATAAGAAGAAAAGAAAAACTTATTTAAGTTAAGGGATATTACATCCCATATTGTTTCAAAGCTGAATAAGAAACTCAAAGAGTTTCATGGCGAATATAGAAACTATATAAAGTTCAGCGAGTCCAAGCGTAAACAAATACCTGGATAGTGCAACACCTGACCCAATTGGTAGTGCAACACTGAGGTAACTCAGAGTAAGGATGGGTCAAGCTCTAATCACTATTCTTGGTATTTACTCATAATGCTAAACCCAGCTCCTATGAGCTGTATTACTGTCCTACATTATGAGAGAAGGTCACTACCAAGACCAGTTTCAACCTTATGTATAGGTGAAGTGGGATCTAAAAATAAGACGATCCCGAAAGAGCATTGTTCCACTGGATGGCAGGCTCACCCCACAACCAAGCAGAGCCATAATCTCAGCGGTGGCCCCACTCAGAGACAGGCAAAAACCTACCTCCAAGTGGAGCCTCTCAAAGCCAGATCTTCCCCGCATCGGTTTCCACCCTCATTGGTGTCTCATCAGTGAGTAGATCGACCTAGTAATACCAAGTTTGTAGCGTACAGAACTTACATACCCTACTAAGAGAATTGCCCAGAAGGTGTCCTAATAAATTATTAATTATATGAAGAGCCAAAGGCTTCAATTCGGCGATATGAACTTATTTAAGTTAAGGGATATTACATCCCATATTCTTTCATAGCGAATAAGAAACTCAAAGAGTTTCATGCCGAATATAGAAACTATATAAAGTGTGGCGAGTTCAAGCATAAAAATATACCTGAATAGTGCAACGCCTGACCCAATTGGTAGTGCAACACTGAAGCAACTAATAGTAAGGGTGGAGCAAGCTCCAATCACTAATCTTGGTATTTACCAAGAATGTGAAACCCAGCTCCTAGGGGCTGTATTACTATTCTACATTATGAGAGAAGGTCACTATCCAGACCGGTTTCAGGACCGGGTCAGTTGTTACACTATCCAGGTATTTGTTTATGCTTGGACTCGCCGAACTTTATATAGTTTCTATATTCGGCATGAAACTCTTTGAATTTCTTATTCGGCTATGAAACAATATGGGATGTAATATCCCTTAACTTAAATAAGTTCATGTTGCCGAATTGACCTTTGGCTCTTCATATAATTGATAAAAAAATACTGTCTTTTTCACTTTATTTAATTTCTGTATGTTAGATTCAGTAAATACAATTTGTTAATAATATTACAGTCAAATAAAAGGTAAGATAGAAATTAACAAAGTATATATTACAGAGCTAATATTCATTTGAAATAAATTCCAGTTTCCTAGCTACACAAAATGTAAACAAACAAACAAACAAACAAACAAGCCATCTACTTGAAAATAATAAGTGTATAAAATCCTTAATCAGGAATGAATAAGTTTAGGATATGTGTCATAACACTCATGTGAATGCTAACCACTTAGTCATATGTAAGTGTTTGAGAAACATCCAACAGTGGGAAAAGGATACCTTTTGAACAATACCGAAACTCATATATTACAAGATGTGATTAATACAAACAGACTAAACTACAGTTCCACAGTCTGATAGAGGTCAAAAACAAAGACCGGAAATAAATGAGATTAACAGAAAGGCAAGCACTGAGTTTACTTTTCTTCAACGATGTCGGTAATCAGAGAAGTTCCAGAAGCAAGGGAAAAAAAACCATGGGAAATTATACCTTTTGAACAATACTGCAATTCATCTAATACAGTATGTGATTAGTTGTATACAAAATGACTAACTATAGTTGCATAGTCTGAAAAGAGGACCGAAAACTAAGACCGGAAATTAATGAGTCATCTTCGAGAAAACGAACAGAACCAAACAGCAGGCAATGGAAAGGATGTAGTCAACTAGATTTTCTGGTTATTTACAGAAATATTGTGAGCGTTTGTGTTGTGCTGTAGATATAAAATTCAACTATTTTGGAATATCTTTTTTGGAATATTCGCATATAAAAGAGCCATTCTAGAAAGACTGTAAATAATTTAAATTATCATTAGAATTTCTGGAAAGAATTCCCATAGTCTTTAGAATATGAATATAGAATAAAATATGTATTAGCTATAGAAAAAAAAGTGTGTGTTTGAGGGACACCAGCATATAATTAAATTATCCAGAAAAGCCTAATCACTGCCGCCATCACGACTCTACTCTAAGAATTCCCACCTTTAACAGGAAAGAAATACCTCAAACTGTATTGGAAAATTAGTACTGCCATCTATAGACAACCAACACAAAACTTGATGACAATGATGGATGTTTGTCACCCTGGGAAAATTCTATGATATCTTATCTCAAAAACATTGCCCGCAATTCCATAGGCAAACCAAAACACTATGTGATATCACAGAGAGACCTATGTTCCCCAGAAATTTCCAAACACATAACGTCACGACTCCTTATCTCTAAAATCACCCACAATGCTATACGCAAATCCAACACACCATGTGATGTCCCTGATAGAAGGGGCCCCCAGCGAAATTATCTTATCACTATCCATCACCCGTAATGCTATATGCAAACATTTACTTATCTACAACTCATAACAACAGACATCCACGACACGGACGTTGCTTCCCCTTTCACGCTACCCCTATTTTGTTCATAGTGCCCCACCAATCATGCTACAAATCGTAATCCACTAATATATCTTCCTTTTCCATTCAAAACAATAACGTTTCCTATTGATAACTAACAAACTACGTCACTTTTCTTCATCTGATAACAGCACATCCGCATCACGATTCCTTATCTTGATTTTGTCAGAAGTGTCCCACTAATCACGACACGAATCCGTTTCCACTAATATATCTTCGACGAAATATAAATATATATTAGTTTCCACTAACATATATTTCTATTCAAAACAATAACGTCACTTATTTACAACTAACAAATGACGTCACTTATCATGTGATAACAGCACACAACACACGAATCCTTATCTCCAACCGTCACCCATAATTCCATACGTGAACAAAACAAATAACACGTCACTCTCACAGATGGTCCCCAGAAAAATTCCAAACATTCCAATCTCATGACGTCTCACACACACAATGATGGCATCATCTGAACAACCAACCACGTCACGATTCCTTATCTTATCTTGAACTTGTCTGAAGTGGCTACCCTAGAAAAATTCAAAACATTCCAAACCCATGACGTCAAACACAATGACGCCATCATCTCAACAACCAATCACGCCACGATTCATTATCTTATCTTGATTTTGTCATTAGTGACCCCCATACTACTACCCTTAATACAAAGCACATCCCCTAGCAGAGATGTGTGATGCTATACATTAAAGGCAGGGGCCACTACTCAGACCGGTTTTGACCTTTATTGAAGTCTCATCAGTGGGAGCCAGGCTTAAGAAATGCCAAGGTTTACATAATACAGAGTACAGAGCGTATAAATTTCACCTAAACAATTTGCCACAAGGTGCTTTGACCATATTAATTAAAAATCTCAGGATGAGAGATGGTATGTTATATATTAAAGATACAAAGCAATTTTAAATAAAACTTGGTTTTAATCCTATTTCCCAAGTAAGCAAAACAGACAAATAAGTCAAGTTTGTGCCTGCACATAGTGCAAGTCTGGGAGACTCCACACAGTGTGCAAAAATTGCTTGGTATCTTTAATATATAGCATACCCATGGTAAAAAAAAAAACTTTCTACATCTATTTCTCATCCTCAGATTTTTAATCAATAAGGTCAAAGCACCTTGTGGCAACTTGTTTAGGTAAAATTTATAAGCTCTGTATTACTTAAACTTTGGCATTTCTTAAGCCTGGCTCCCACTGATGAGACCTCAATAAAGGTCGAAATCGGTCTGGGTAGTGGTCCCTGACTTTAATGTATAGCATCATACATCTCTGCTAGGGGATGTGCTTTGCACTAAGGGTAAATACCAAGGATAATGATCAAAGCTTATTCCACCTTTACCACGAGTTGCCTGAACATGCAATACGTGCGGAGTCACCCTGACTTGCACTATGTGCAGGCACAAACTTGACTTACTTGTCTGTTTGCTTACTTGGGAAATAGGATTAAAACCAAGTTTAATTAAAAATTGCTTGGTTATCCTAATATTTATATATATATATTAGGATAACCAAGTAATTTTATAAACTTGGTTATTTTAACTCCTAATCCCAAGTATGCAAACAATTAAGTTTGCGCCTGAAACAAAGTTCAAGTCTAAAGATGGTACAACACCAGGGCAACTCATTGTAAAGGTGGGTAAAGATCCGATCACTATTCTTAGTATTTTCCCATAATGTAAAGCACATCTCACTAGAAGATGTATACTTCTTCTACCACTAAGTACTCAGGCTTCTAAATGATAAGAAGAAAATAATATAAATAACGTATTACCACGATTACATTGTTTATTTTCTATATATATTGTTATCAAATTCTTCTTATGACTTTGTTTAGCCACTGTACATACTAGTTAGCTTGCTTATATATTTATCTGTATTCTCCCATAGGATGCTGATTTACATGCTAGAAATTTTGATATGCTTTGATGGACGTAAGAAGTTAGAAATTTTCTATTCTTCATAACATGGTTCTCTGAGTGGATCAATCAATCAATATTTTCTGCAGTTTGCCACTGAGTATCCAAGGATTGGTTCTTTTCAAACTTTTTTTACAATTGAGACTATAGTTCAGCTTTAAAAGCTGCTGCACTTAGATTCTTTATAAAACTTTCCTACATTTCCAATTCAGTATATTCATTTTTATCATGATAAAAACTAAAAGGTGAGTAATTCCTCTTCCAGTCTGCTATATATGAATTACAGGAGAAAGATGCCATTGTCAACAATATAGTCGATGAAAATTCTTTAATTTTATAATAATAAGCTAACTCCTTTTATTCTTTTCCTTATAATAAGCGAGGCCTGTAAACCCTATCTAGCTATTGGAGACTGTCTTTAATCTTTTTCCATATGATTTCGCTTACATATTTGTCAGAATGATGGCTTGAAAGTGCCTTGAAGAGAAATCCAGCAAGTACTTCACCATTATTATCTTTTGTTTGATATGTCTGGGCGTTCATTTCCTGCTCTGCTAGTTATATCTCCGAACATGATCAGCATATCGTTTTTTGTTGTTTCTACTGATTGGAAAAATTCGCCCCCCCTCTTCTTCCTTAGAACCTTGTGCGATGCTATAGGCACAAATTTCTCTATTTTGAAATTGCTCAAATGCTACTATAAATTGCCTATCATTCAAGAAATTTATCTTCAGGTTGAGTTGTATGACAAAAGTACTCATTTTCCCTGATCACTATTGTCGGAATATAACATTTCATACTTATATGAATCACGATAGATCAGGTAGTGTAGTTCCAACAAAGCCGTTTGGTAAAGATCTGGTTAAGAATCGCATCTATGACGCGATGATTCTTTATCACATCTTTTCTATGGAAGATGGTTTAGCCTGTCTGATAGGATGAAAAACTCGGGCATTCTGCTAACCATACAAACTGCAATTTAAACATCCAGTGCATGGCTCCAAATTAAGAAAACATCCTTATTCCTTAAGAAGGAAAATTGTATTTTGGAGTGTTAATAGTTGAGATGATGGTTCATGGACTCTTATATGGATCCAAATTAAGAAAACTCCATTTCTTGAAAGAGTTCCTGAACTATCTCAACAATCAACATCCTAAAATACGATTTACTGCAGAGTTAGAACTTAAGTTCTCTTCTCGTTCCTGGATATGAAACTTGCTCATGTGTCAGAAAAACTGAAGATCTCTATTCACAGAAAATCCATACATACCAATAGATGCATTCATGCACAATTTCATTATTCATTCCAAAAGCTTGACATCATTTCTACATTAGGTAAACGTGATCGCTCCCTCCTCAGGGAAGAAGACATCACCAAAGAACTAGTTGTTTCTCAAACTTTCAGAACAGCTATAGAAAAGAGACTATTAATAAGCTGTTATTTATTCACCCTGCTCACTGTATTGAAGATAATGATGTGAAAGGTTTTATACATCTTTCGTATATCAGCTGTTTAACCAATTAGTTAACATTCTCAAAAAATATAAAATCCTTTCATTCCTCTAACCAAACTCAATTCCTTACTTGGTACAGCTAATCTAAACATGAAAGTTTAAAGTATCCAGGGGTTAACAAACTTTGATGTAACTACAATGTGCCTTATTTTGGCCAGATGGAGAAATCTATTAAGTGTGATATGAGGCATCACATATGGCAAAACTAGAGCCACTACGCTATCTAATCACGCTAATTCTGTCAATTCTAATGGATGAAGATTCTATCACTCACCCAGTGTTCTGGAACGAATCAGAAAACATTTTCATATGTTTTGATGAGCTAGAGAATTATTGAATCATCAGAAATTGTTCCTCAGTCCAGTCCATCTTTATGCTAATCTATTACTTGTTTGTTACTCTTCAGCTCATCAACTTGGCATCATGCCCACATGAACATATCCGTTTGCAACTTAATTTACAGCTGTTCTCTTGTAATATATATTTTTTGTATTTGTCTTTTCATACTATATACCAGATTGTCTTCTAAGACAAAACTATTTGGCATTCAGATCAGAAGTTGCCAAATCCCAACTTGCGAGGTTTCTTGCTGCACCTCTCAATGCAACTGTGGTTTTGTTGTGCTTATCATAAAATTCTTTATCCATATATATTTTCCCAAAGACATGAGATTAATAATATTAATCTTATATTATTCTATGTAGTCTATATTTTTAATAATTAATTTCTTAGTAAATATCTCGCAGCACATGAACATGTAAAAAACGTCCTGTGGTTGTTCACGGGACTACAAAACTTGGTGATCTTTGATAGCTCTCAATCCAATTATCAGTTAGACTAAATTTCCTACTACAATTCATATTTTTTTGTTTGTTTGTTTTAATACAATGCAAACACCAGTTACAATTGGATTACTGACCATTCAGTTTTACCCCTGCTGAAATAAGTAAATTAATGCACCTTGGGTCCAAATGGGGATGTGACATAAGGGTGTGAGACTTCAGAATCTCTTAGCCTCTCCATTCTAACTTTACTCACCTATAAGAGGTGGACTCTGTTAAGCTGAGTAACGTAATGGATGGTTGGGTCCAACCCCAGTGGGAAGTTAGATTGGTGAACAGACGAGTACTGGAGGGCTAGATAAGGATAGTATTTGATATAGTATATGGATACACTGGAAGAGGTGCCTTACTAGCTAGATGCTATTAGGACAGGACAGCATCTAAAGGATGGCAAGAACCAATTTTTTTGATCAACAGTGACATCCACAGCCTTATTAAATGAAGATTACTGGGCCCACACTTCAGAAAACTGCTCAGAAATTGGATATGCCACCATGGAAATATCTGACTTTGTGATTTAGGGCATTCAGCAATAGAACTTTGGCTAAAGACTTTCTTTTGAAAGAGAGACTGATAAAGTTTGATTTTCTGGCATTATGTTAAACATAAAAATGAGCTACTCTGATTGCAAAATAGAAGGATTATCAAGTCTTCCTTGGCAAATCACATCCAGGAAACAATGTTAGTGGTGTAGAATTTATACATGGATGAAAAATCAAAAATGCATTATCTTGCAACAAGTTTATCAGGAAGAGTAGGAAAATAGATTGTTCAAGTGGATCAAACAGAAGCATTAAAAAAATAGTTTGCTATGCATCAACTTCTGCAGCTGATGAAACAATAGATTTCTATAAACAATACAACAGTTTAAAAGACAAGAAGTACAACAGAATGTTATAATTTTAATGAAAACACTGGTAAAGGCCAGTCTGGAGAGAAATATACAGGTCAATGGATGATGGAAATGAAAAAGGAGAGCATTTGGCAGTGTTTGCTGACTGAGAGGCTTTATATAATGAATACTTAAAGCGCTCTGGGAAGTGAACATGGAGATCTCCAAATGTAGTATCAAGAAATGAAATTGACTACCTTATGACGAATTGCAAAAGAATCAAAAAATGTTGGAACAATTGGAAAAATGTACTGACATTACTTAGATCAAAGAGGCATTCTTCATATAGATGGAAAGCAAAAATACCAGCTATATCAATCAAACCATAAACAACCAAAATGTATTGAGAGGGAACAGTTTGTAAATTAGTAAAGCGCACTGGTTGGAGCTTGGAAGAAGACAAAACCTGGCCAAATTCAAGCAACATATAAAACTATGCAAAATATCCAGGCAGAACTTATGACAGAAAAGAAACACAGGGAGCATCTCAACAAAAACTCTTCAACTGCTATGTAAAAGAAAAGTTAAAAAAATTCAAGTAATACTCATTTAGAATAAACTACAAGAGGCAGAAGAAAATCAAAAAGTCAAAAGGAACTTTTTTCTTCTTCTCCTAATTGCAAGAATTAATAATCCTGGATAAAAATTTTTTGCCATCATGATTTTTTTTTAAAATCTGGATAGCTATCCAGATTGGAACATTTGATTTATTTCTCTGAAGATATATTTTCAGGCTGGAGCAAAAAATTTTGCTCAAGAAAATAATGCACCTGCACACATACACATGCATAATTTATTATATTTATTTATTGACTATTCAGGATTAATTTAAAAATTATGATATTGAAAAAAAAAAAAAAACATTTATTGCTAGTATTAACCAGGAAAAAGAATGTTGATAATTAAATTTATTGAAATAGAAATAAAGGGTTTATTTATAGAGAAGATATAAGCAGTGCATGTGTTTTCAGATGGAGCATTATTTTCTGAGAGTGGAATTTTCTGCTATGAACTGGAATGAACAAAATTTCACTTATCTGGATTAAATTCTCAAAGATAGACATCCCAGTACCTAAATATCAATTGTTTCAGCAGGATAGAAATATATTTACAAAAAAAATCATTCCACTCCAGAATAATTGTCTGAGGATCAGAGAGTATTCTTTCTTCAGATATTTATTTCAACCTATTTCTTCAGATATTTATTTCAACCTATTCTACCTAAATGAAGGTAGAATACCTGAGGAATGGAAATCTAAAACCATCCTCATCCATTAAAAAAAAAAGAGAGAGAGAATATTGACAATTACAGACCAATAATATCTCCTGTCCCATCCCTATAAAATATTCACAAGAACCATACTAAATAGAATAAAACAAATAAACAAACAAAACAAAACAAAAAACATTATATGAACATAACAGGAAAGAGCAACCAGGACAAAGTATTTGCCACAATCAATCATATACATAACAATATACTGACATGTAGAGATAAGGAGATGTGCCTCTATATAATTAATTCAAAACATATACAGGCAACAAAACCCAGATTACTCTTTTTAATAAACCACTTGAAATACCCCACAGAAGAGTAGTGAGATAAGTTGCGATCTCCCGAAATCTCTTTACAGAACTCTAGAAAACATGCTCAAAAACAGAAAACTGGATGGAGAGAATCTTAAAATACTCTTTTTTTGCTAATGATGTAGTTCTGATATATCTCATCAACCATCTGAACTAGAAACAATGTTGAATGAAACAGAACTTGTACTCTAGAATGGCAGGATTACAAATCCATCCTAACAAGATAAAGTGGAGAAAAATGAATGCTGTCATTACCAGCAAATTAAACTAAAATAATAAAGTCATAGAGTGGAGAGCTACATTTATTTGGGACAAGCAATCAAAACGGACAATGATATATCATCAGATGAAATAAATAGAAACACAAAGGCCGCCTATAATATAAGCAAGAAAGCTCACATAAGAAAAAAAAATCTGAATTTAAAGATATGGTAGAAGGCTATTTATAACAACAACACAAAAAAGGTGGACAGGACATATAGCACGTACGAAAGATAATAAATGAACTTCAAGAATAATAGACTGGTATCCCAGACACAAAAAAGAAACCTGGTGACTACCTAGGAGATGGGAGGATCATAATTTATATTAAAAGGAGGGAAATGGAGGAGCATGGCATGGGATAGAGAAAGTTGGCATCTTTGCAATCTGCAGTCATGGAGAAACCAAGACTGAGAACATGGGTCCATCCATGGAAATAATGAAAATGCACACTAACCCAAGAATCCCATTAATGACTCCAATGATTTTGAACTGAGAAAACCCAGATTTGCAAACATTGCTAAATATAGTATTATCTGGGCATCTTCATGGAGCCTAAAGATATACCACAGGAGATTCACACTGTTCTCACAATGGCTCTCACCTCATACCAGCCAAACAGATAAAGTATATCAAAAATATAATACATATCAATGTTATTTCAATAATATCCAAATGTTATATTAACTTCATAGACACTTTACATTCATGTTATTGACATGTACACACATCAAGGAAAGGTTGCTGGTTAAATTTATTCACTGAAAATGAACTCAGAACCAATCTGGTAACCTGTTCCAATTGCTTCTTTCCATCCATTCATCATCTACAGAAACCCAAACACAGTAGTATCAAGACCGTATAAAGAAGGCTGATAAACCAAAACTAAAGTTCACACATAGCATATACTACAAAAGATCATATCATTCAAAGATAAGCCTTTTCCAGTGGCATACCATAGGTTGAGAATCCCTGACAGATGATTAAAGCAAAAATATGCCCAAAAACCCCTCAACTTACCAGAAGTAATGGCTAACTCTATGCCTCCTCTGGTCCATCTTTAGAAATATCAGAAGAATCCCAAAGAGCTTAGATACTCACAATTCGTCTGGTCCTACAATTTTCTCCTCCCCAATTGTTTTTTTCTTTATTATTTTTTTTTAAACTAGTGCTGCAGAACATCTTTGCAATCTTTGAAATGAAAACAACAAAAAAAAAAAAAAAAAAAAATGCAGTCAACAAATTATTGTACCATTATATTCACTGCAAATCACTCAAGTATCAGCAGATCTCCTTGCCAACACAACAAATTATGGGAAGGTTTTGTTGCATAAAAGCCATCATCATCATCAAATTCCTGCATGTACCCTCAAGGGGTGTACAGGATATGATATTACTACATGAAAAAAATTACATCATTATTAATTTCCTATCAGACTGTTACTTGTCAACACTCCAATATTATCAGATCTTATATTTCTATCATCTAAAGCACTTTGTACCGTATCAATCCACCTATATCTTGGTCTTCCTCTCGGTCGTTTTCCTGCCAACCTGGCAGAGAACACTTGTTTTGCTAATCTTTCCTCGCCCATTCTGTTTAAGTGACCATACCACCTGAGATTAGCTCTGCTAATGCATTCCTGGATGCTGACAATGTCAAGTTCTTTCCTAATATCCTCGTTTTAATATGATACTGCCATTGATGCCATCTGTTCACACCTATAATCTTTCTCAGGACTCTCATATCTGAAGTCTCTAGTCTTTGGTCAAGTGTTTTACTTCTGACCCAGCTCTCAGATCCATAAGTTAAAACTGGTTTGAACACTGTCTTGTATACAGCTAATTTAGTGTTCTGACTAATTTCTCTCTTATTCCATATGAATTTATTCAATTGACTTCCCACCATACCAGCTTTGCTGATTCTGTTGTCTATTTCTATATTTAATTTACCATCTTCAGTAAAAATCTGCCTAAATAGCTGAAATGTTTTACTTGTTCCACAGGTTCTCCATTCACAACACAGTTGACATTTTCAATGATTCTGCCTATTTTCATTGTCTTTGTCTTTTTATTGCTGACCTTCATACCATATCTATTACAAGAGCTATTCAATTTAGTAAGAGAATCTTGCAGACTTGTAGCGGATTTATTTAGAAGTATAATATCGTCTGCATAAAGCAAAGAGCTGACATTAACATCTCCAATTTTGATATCATGTTTAATACCACTTTCCTTCATAATGTGATTCATATAGATAATGAATAATAGAGGGGATAATGTACATCCTTGTCTCACACCAGATTTAACATTAAACCATCTTCCTGTACTTCCTTCAATTCTAACTGCTGACTTACAACTCAAATAAAGACTAAGTATTGCTTGATATAATGTCCCATTGACACCATATAACTGCAGCGTATTGAATAGCTTCTCTTTTGGGACCTTGTCATATGCCTTTTCCAGATCGACAAAACTTAAATACAGATCTTTGTTATATTCCCATGCTTTCTCGACTATTTGTCGTAAAGTGAAGATCTGATCCTGACAGCCTCTATTTGGCCTGAATCCAGCTTGTTCTTCACCAAGCTTTTCTTCCACAATTTTTCTCAACCGTTTCTCAAGTATACTTGCATAGATCTTGCCAGGAACACTGAGTAGGGAAATACCTCTGTAATTCTCACATGCAGTTTTATTTCCCTTTTTATATATGGGTACTATGAGAGCTCTACTCCAATCATCGGGAATTCGTCCCTCTGCCCAGGCTTTCTGAACTATGCAGTGCAGCCACTGTAAGACTCTTATACCACCATACTTCAGCATTTCTGGTCGAATATCATCTACTCCTGCTGCCTTTCCACATTTCAAGCCTTTGATAGCTTTTTCTACTTCAAGTATGGATATGTATTCCTGACTGCATGCCTGGTCAGTGTTTTTTACCACTGTGCTGTCATCACTGCTTGTTTCATTTAGCAGTTTTTCAAAGTAATTACTCCATACTTCAAGGATATCTTTTTCTCCCGTTTTCATGTCACCTTTATCATCTCTAATTCCTTTTATAGCACTCTTTCCTCCATTCTTAAGCTTCTTCAACAACCTCCAGAATATTTTGCCACCTTCTTGATATTTATTTTCTATATTCTTGCCAAAGTCCTCCCATGACTTTTGTTTAGCATTCTTGCATTTGTCTCTATATTCTCTAAGAGCACAAGCTGACTTATTTGACAGGAACTTTTGGTATGCTTTCTTCTTTTCCTTCACTGTCTCTTTAACCTTCTGTGTCCACCAGGGAGTTCTGATTTTTTTATCCTTACAACCTCACCACATGCCTCTCTGGCAGAATCAATCAATGTTTTCTTCAGAGTTTGCCACTGAATCTCCAAGGTTTGATTCCTGTTCTCAAACTCTTTCATTTTCCCTTCAATAATCTTTGTGTATTTTAGTCTACAGCTCACATCTGAGAGCTGCTCAACTTTTATTCGCTTTAAAACTTTCTTACATGTTATTCTTTTCAATATGAAATTCAATTTTATCCTGCTCAAGACTAAATAGTGATCACTTCCAATTTCAAATCCTCTGTACACTCTGGTGTCCTGCACCAGGGAGAAAACATCACTATCAACAATAACATAGTCAATGAGACTTTTCTTATTCCTAGCCTCTGCTCTCCATGTGAATTTGTGCACATTTTTATGTTGGAACATGGTGTTAGCAATAACCAGTCCATGTCCTGAGCAGAAATCCAACAGATATTTGCCATTATTATTAGCTTTGCTCTTTTCTCCAAATTTTCCCAAAATATTTTTGTATGTCTCACAATCATTTCCTACTCTGCTATTTAGATCCCCAACAAGGACCAACTTTTCCTTTTTCATTGTGTCAGTTGCTTTTTCTAAAGCCTCAAAAAATTCCTCCACTTCTACCTTAGTAGAACCTTCTGTGGGACCATAGGCACAAATAAGTCTCATTGTCCAGTTCCCCATTCTCATATTTGCCCACATTACTCTACTTGAGACTGACTGCCATTCAAGAAGTTTAGCCTCGTATTTTGTGTTGAATACTATGGCTACTCCTTCTTTTCCTTGATTGTCATTGCCTGAATATAACATTTTGTATTTATTGCTCAGAAAGATCTCACCAGTTTTGGTCTTTTTTGTTTCAGTCACCCCTATTATGTCGATCTGGTACTTATCTAATTCCTCAGCTAGCTCCATTTCTTTGCCAATCAGGCTTCTTACATTGATAGTACCGATCTTTAACTCTGGTGATGGTGAGTTGGGGTTTATTTTCAGATTTGTTCCAGTAGCTGACTTTTCGCTGTTCGCCCTGGTTCCCTGGCGAAAACAACGGGGGCCTTGTTTAACCGGGCGACGCCCCAGCCAGCATGAAATTTTGTCATGTTGTACCATCATTTTATATTTTGGTTTAACCAATAAGAATACAATTTGGTCGGCTAAATCCCAAATTGCCAGCCCATCCTCGTCCGTTCAGTATCCAAGTAGATACCCAACAGTCTGCACCACGAGAAGGTGAGGATTGGACATTAGGTTAGAAGCCCTGGTCGGTTCTCCGCATTCCTTTAAAGGCTATGTGAAGGTCTCCTCTCAGTTATACAGCTTTGACCCTTAAGCATAAAAGCCTATTTATCAAATTAACATCTTAAGGTCTACTGTCCTCTCTTTGCAATGGAACTGTCAATTTCCTCCCTGATCATTCACTACATTCAGGTTTCCACACCAATGCCAGAGTATCCCAAAGTTATGTACTTATTTACTAAATTACTATCTATAAATGCCTTTTCTTTTGCCAACTTCAAATTCTATTCACATTATTTCTGATGATTGTTATCCTTTATTCCTCTATTTTGTTTGACAAACATTGCAGCATTATAATATCCCAAGCAACAAGATTTTTCATAATCAATATTTTAAACACTAATAATCCCTGTTCTATTTTGGGGTGAGGTCAACCTTTTGCTTTAATGCTATCGAAACAGTCCCATCTTATTTTATGGAAAAAAGGATCATGCTTTATTTGTTCTCACTTTTTGATAATGCTGAGATTGCTATGTAAGATAGATCTCTCTCTCTCTTCTTGGCAGACTTACAAATTTAGTTTCCTGGAATAAGTGCATCACTTCTGTTAGCCATCTGTAATAAACTAGGTATACTTTCCAAGAAATTACATTCTTGGTTTACTTTAGAATACTGTTCTCACATCTAGGGTGATACATAAAAAATTTCTTTATGTCATGCCATTATTCTCACTTGTACAACTTCAAAGCAGTGTATAAATCCCAAATTTACCATACTTTAGAGTACTGTTCTCACCTGGGATGATACATAAAAAATTTCTTTATAAATACTTTATCTAGAAGAGAGCAATCCAGCTAACTGATGATTCCTCTCCATGCAGATATGCTGCAGTCACTTTCTCATTTTCATTCTGTCGTCTGTCTCCTCTACAGATATTTTCATGGTTGCAATTTTACTGAAACAGTGGCCATCATTCTTTCACCTTCCCTTGACATCGTGAACACAAGAACTGCTAGTCAACATCACTGTCCAGCTCCAAACATAAGAAACTAAACTTCTTGTTCTTCTCTTTAACTTAGTCTATGTCTGAGCTTCTGGAAACGTCTTTCCCACAGTTTTCCCCTAAGAACTACAAAATCTAGTTTCTCAAAAAACACAACAGGTTTTCTTCATTGCTTCCCCCCCCCCCCCCCACACACACAGCAACACTAGTATGCTATTGGTTTTGCAGCCTCTTGTATGTATGGTTGTTTTAAAAATAATAATGATTAAGTTATTATTTACTTTATCAAAATAACTTTAAACTGAGCAAATATAATTTTAATCACTATATGATGCTATTAAAACTTACATTTTTTTCAAGCATAACAAAACACACTAACAATTTTAAGAAAAAAAAATTAGAAATTAGAATAATTAAAAGTCAAGGAATATAGTTTGTAAATGCAATTACAAATGTGCAAGGGATAACAGTGATAGGTGCAGCAATTTTTTATTGTTAAGTAGGAAAAAATATACATTTTATAATAATACTGTGAAAATTATTTTATTTTCTGGCACACTTTTTTTTTTCAGCTTTAATACAAATAATGGAATGCATTTTGATTATACAAGAGTGGGCAAAATTATTTAAATCAATTTTTTCCCTTTCTTTTCCCCCCAAATGTTCAATTAAAGAAAAAGTCAACGTTCATAATGTGTTTTTTGCCCAGAATTTTCCATCTTCTCTATACATAAAATTCTCAAACTAAAAGTTAAGATTAGCCATTCCAAAAAATTTTAACTCTGAAATATGCTAATAAATCACTAATAACGACTATACTTTATTTAAATAAACATTTTATAGTCTGTTGAAACTCTCTGCACACAAAATATGACTGATGAAGTAGTTGAAGTTTATGTGCAGAAGAGCATTTGCAGTTAAAAATATACACATCTGTCAAATATTCCAAGTCTGTTGTTACAGCACTATTGTCTTACAGCAGCAGCAAAGCATCAGAATTCCACAGACAGCAAGCTGTTTGATGTGGTAGTCTTCATCGGGCTGTAGCAGAAGTAGTAGTGATGACCACAGGCACATGGAATACACCTAATTACAAAGAAGGTTTCATCATATCATTATTAAAATATAAAGAATCAATTATTTTGGAGCAATTTCACTAATTATTTTGATCTCTAATACTGAAATTAATATTTTATATATCAAACTTGCATTTAATGATTAAGAAACTACACTGCAAGGTATTAGAAGTAAGCACCTGATATGCGAGTATTATGTAAACCACAGATATTTTCCTTTCCATTAATCAAAAATTTCCATAGTACCGAAACTCTCACACTATGGCATCAAACACAAATTGTTAATATTTTATCTATTAAAATTACCAATACCATTTTATTTCTATTATAAGTCAGTTATGAATGGGTCTACCTATCATCATCAACCTTTTTGCTAGAAAACATTAGCAATATACAAGAAATGCTTGAAAGTTGAATGTGCTTCCTGGAATAAATATGCAAATCAACAGTAAAACTTATAACACAAAGTTTAACAATGCAATAACACAGTTTAGGCTACTTGAATGTAGAGGCTAATGACTACAAATCACTGCCTTAGTATTCCATAATATACAGCACACTTCCTTTCGGCCAAGTATAATGCTATGCATTAATGGGAGGACCACTACCAAGACTGGTTTCGGCCATTATTGAGGTCTGATCAGTCACATCCACACCCAGAAGAGAAACCAAGGTTGAATTAATGCTGAAATCATATATTTCCCATATATGAGTAGTAAAAAGGTGTACCAACTTAATAATCTCAGTTCTGATAAGCTGATACACCTTTTTTATCATTATCTTCATACTTTCCCATTATGGATCACATTATGAACTGGCAACAAACCCAAATCAAAATTGGAGATATTAATCTCAGCACTTCACAAGATCATGTTGCCTAAATAAATCCACTATAAGTTAAGTCTGCAGGATACCATCAGTAAATTGAATGACAGCTCTAAGAAATGAGAGTTGCAAATCAGCAATAAAAACGACAGATTATGAAAATAGTCAGGAACACTTAAAATATCAACTGCATTCTACAGAGAACCTATAGAATAAGTAAAACATTTCAACAGCTGAAGCACAGTTTTTAACGACAATGTAAAATTAAACATGGAAACAGACAACAGAATAAGCAAACCAAGTATGGTGCAGTCATCTGAATAATTTGATATGGAATAAGAGAAAAATTCACCAAAATACAAAACTAGCTGTATACAAAACAAGTATTCAAACATCCATTTAAACTTATGTACAGTTACATCCCGAGTTACGTAAGTAATGTGTTCCATAAATCTTTATGTAACTCGAATTGTACATAAGTTAAATTTGTAAATTACATACATACAATAAAATGTTCAATGGCTACTCATACTGCTGTCTTACATTAATTTTTTACAATCAGGCCCAGCCTCTTCTTGGTAATAATTGTGCCCTTCAATGTTATTGCACCTTTCATGCTTTCAACAATGAGAACTTTATCCTTCACTATTTCTCAGTTCTGAAGGTTTCATCATATCATTGCAAGGTATTAAAAGTAAGCACCTGATATGCGATTATCATGTAAACCACAGATATTTTCCTATCTGTGGTTTACATTGTATTCACTGTATTTTCATTGTATTCACGAAATAGGTCAATTTATTTCCTGAGTTGTTGTTGATAGAATTTTCCTGCCTTCATACATACAAATTATTTTCAACTTTTCTTCTAAAGTAATTGTAGACCTTTTTTTTTTTTTTTTTTAGAAAAATTATTACCAGTGCATTTGGTTTTCCATTTGCATTCCATTTTAAGGGTAAAAAACAACGAAACTAGTGATAACAAGTGACTGAGCTAACCGTGTGATACATATACTACTGTACTGCAATAAGGCTGTCAAAGACGCAAATGTGTTCATATGCATTAGTAGATTTACTACGTAACTGCGAATTTATTACGTAAGTTGCGTGTTACATAACTCGTGGTGTAACTGTATTTGAGAGCTGGGTTAGAAGTAAAACAATCAAAGATTATACCACATACACCACAGATAGCAAAATTAAAAATGAAGATATTAGGGAGGAATCTGGCATTGTTAGCATTCAAGAATGTGTGAGTAGAACTAATCTCAGGTGGTATTTTCACTTAAACAAAATGAGAGAGGAGAGGAGAGATTATCAACACATTCTAATGCTAATATGGTAGGAAAAGATGCAGAAGAAGATCAAAATAGACAATCCAACAATATTGGAATCGCAACAGATAACAGACTAATATGGTTGTTGACAAGAAGTCAGAAATAATGTAAACTATTCATGTAGGCTATCCACTGAAACTAAAGCTAAGTAGAAGGGAAAGAACCTATCGGTTTAGAAATATATAGCATAGAGATATGAATGAAGTGTGCATGAGTGGCTTTTTAGGTGCAGATGTGCTATAAGCAAACAGATTGTTTACAAAAAAATAAATAATGCAGAGGATTTCTGCATATGGGTGATCCAAATGATTATTCACATATTGCAAATTACATGTATGACAAATTATCAGAAGACAGTCTAAGAAAAAATGTATTAAGTATCACAATAGTAAATGACTGTAGATAGAAGCAATTGTGTTTAATAAAACAAATCATGTACGGGCAGAGTGCTAAGTGCCAAAAGTAATTTACATTTGATTGTGTCATTTTTTATATTTTTTTTTTTGTAGAAATGAAATGAACATGTGTTAAGAAATGTCATTAAGTACTTTTTATATATACATATGTTATGGTTAAAGTGATAAATCCGGTTATTATTAATAATTACCGGTTAAAGTGAATAATTTACGAGAATTAATCACTTTAACCGGTTAAAGTGAGTAATTCCTAGAGGAGTCTGGTACATGTTTATAGGTTTTATATATAGGTTTTCACTCTCAACAGAAATTATAACAGCTTAGTTTAGGTGAGTTTATAATGAAAAAAGTAAGGAAA
This sequence comes from Typopeltis vanoorti, assembly GCF_054136105.1. Lineage (NCBI taxonomy): Eukaryota > Metazoa > Arthropoda > Arachnida > Uropygi > Thelyphonidae > Typopeltis > Typopeltis vanoorti. The sequence continues at coordinate 35,103,132 of NC_143572.1, read as the reverse complement.
GTACTTCTTTTGCACTCAATGAAATCAGAAATCAATATCATAATCCTTTCTTTTAGGGTTACACGGTGATCAGCATTCATTTTAAAATTCCAGTGAACAGGCACTGAAAGACAAATTTAAAATTATCAGTAATAACTTACAAAAAAACATACAGCCAAAACACTATAAACAAAATTCTCTACAAAACCACAATAAAAAACAAAGACAAACCAGACTACAGTAAAACTATAACCATTCCCTACATTAAAGGAATATCAGACAAAATAAACAGAGTACTACAAAAGTACAACCTCAAAGCCACCTTTAAACCTCCTGCAAAATTAAAAAGCTTACTCAACTCATCCAAAGACCCACTCCCTCCACTAGCTCACCCTGGAGTATACCAGATTTATTGTACTTGCAACATACCATATATAGGAGAAACAGGACGGACTATTCCTATTAGACAAAAAGAACATAAACGACACATTAAATATAATAATTATGGTGAAGCTGGCCTTTCTGATCATGCCCTGAATACCTTACACAGAATTGACTGGAAAAACCACCAGCTGTCTACATCGCACTAGAACATGGTATGAATGGAAATTCATACCATACCATGTGAGATTATCAGCAACCACCCCAATCTGAACAACAATGATGGTTTAAAAATCCCAAACATATGGAAGGTATATATTTGACCTTCCTCACCAAGAACAACTATAAACAGGACTGTAGAAAATCCAGTATTGTAAATCAAAAATTAGAATTGTAATACTAAAAATAGGACACCAATTGTTTCTGAAAGAAAACCATCAAAAAGAGTGTTTATTCCTGTCATTGTAAAAACAGAATTTAGCTTGATGTAAAAATTTATTTTTTATTTTATTTTATTTATTTATTTATTTTTTTAATTTAATTTTTTTCCCCACCAGAGGTCACGCCAGTAGAATAACATGTGATTAAATCATTGTTTTTCTAGCTTACAGTTAATGATGTAACTCAGCTTGTCCTGTATATTTATGTACGCTCCAGATGATGATTTTCATGTGAAGATCGAAACGTCGGGATAATAAAAAAAGTTTTTTTAACATGGTTGTAAATTCCATAAAAATTTTTTAAAAAGAAATCAATATCAACTAACCTAACCTAAACTAACCTGGATGTCGCATGTCGAACCAGAGTGTAGTCGTAGTTTGTCGTCGCAAATTAATGGGGATAAAAGATAAATATTGTTGTGGGCAGATGAATGGGGATTATAGCTAAATCAGAGAGGAACTGATTAGCGTTTTTCTCCAATGATGAGAAAAGAGGTACAGCAACGATGTTTATCTATTATCCCCATTCATATGCCCACAACAACTTTTATTTGTTATTCCCATTTATCTACCCGCAATCATTAAGCTCAGCCCACAACAACGTTTATCTTTCATCCCCATTAATCTGCCCACGACAAACTACGACTACACTCTGGTTCGACATCCAGGTTAGTTTTGGTTAGGCTATAATGATTTTGATTTCATTGAGTGCAACAGAAGTACTTTCCTTACTTTTTTCATTATAAACTAACCTAACCAATAAAGGTTAGGGCAGTTTATAATGATTTCTGATTTCATTGAGTGCAAAAGAAGTACTTTCCTTTCTTTTTTCATTATAAACTAACCTAACTTAAGCTGTTATAATTTCTATTGAGAATGAATACCTATATACAGGACCGGCGGCTAGCATTTTTCTTGTGTGTGTGTGATTAATGTTCGGCGCCTTTCCAAGAAAGTTTTTTTTGAATAAAGTGTGAATAAAACGAACAGGAAATGAAAAACAAATGAAAACCATTTTACAGTATAATGTTACCTACAGATTAGTCCTGCTTATACAAATGTTTTTTTATACGGAACTCAACAATTAATCATAAGTTGATTTATGATACATCAAAAAAAAAAAAAAAAAAAGAAGATATATTTACGAAAATTTTAATCAGAAATTACAGTAATATAATCGGATCCAGGATACAATTCAAGAATTTATTTGTTCGTTTCCGGGAAGATCTGAAGGGGCCCGAACGGAAGACGACGCACATTCATAATTATATGTACCATTCTGTACCATTCGTTGTTCGTTTAAACCAGTGGTTGCCAAAGTGTTCGATATCGACCCTCAGGGGTCGATATAACATTGTTAGAGGTCGATAGAAATATATAAGACATCATTGTACGGGTAATATTTAATTCGGTTAATTTGAATTATCTCCATCCTGAATGACAATGCAATTAAGAGTGAATCGTGGGAACAGCGACATGAATAGGACCTATAAGATGGAGCAAGGTCATGAAAATAGTTACGGAGGCCAAAATGATGTATTTACCAACAAGTGTCTTTTTTGCTTATCCTATTATAATTACATAATAGTAAAATAGAGGGGGTCGATAAAAGTCAAGAAACTCTTGAATGGGTCGACAGTCAAAAAAGTTTGGCGACCCCTGGTTTAAACTCTTATCTCATATTTTTTGACATCGTTTAGGCATCTTTTCTTCTGCGGTGCCTGTGTATATTGCACACTTCGCACACGCCACCAGCCGGGCCTGCCTATATACAAAACCTATAAGCATGTTTTTATTTCATTTACCAGACTCCTCTAGAAATTATTCACTTTAACCGGTTAAAGTGATTAATTCTAATTATTCACTTTAACTGGTTATTATTAATAATAACCGGATTTATCACTTTAACTGTAACATATATATGCATATTTTTGCTTTCATTTGCCCCAAGAGAGAGATTAAAATTTATTTTTTTTTTAAGTGAAATAAGATAACGTTATTTGTCAATTTTTTCCCCTCCCTCTATGCCACTTGACAACTGACATTTTACAGTCAGTTCTTGACTTACACTGTACACAACTTATGACCACTTATCCTTACCATGGCCATCCTAAACACATTCATCAAATACTACCTCACTCCTTCAACTTAGTGTTATTGCTGTCTTCAAGTCATTTTAAGGCTGCTGAAAATACATCTTTCATATATTTGCAGAATTCAACAAAGGCTCACAACAGGTGACAAGACAGTGTTAGTGCTGCTAGCTAAACAGCTGGAGGATGATAATGAAGATGTCAAGCAGTTCATAGAAGCTGTGGAAGAAGAAAAACCCAGAACAAGAAGAAGCCAAGTCCTCAAAAAGTTTCAGTGAAAAAACTGCAGAGGCAATTGCCTCTGTTAATAAGACAATTCGGTTGTTTGAAATGGGCCAAAATATGGAGAGATTTAGCAAATCAAGACAGAATGATGCAAGATGCAAATACTTGCTACAGAGAAATTCATGCAGAAAAAGAAACAGCAAACTGCACAGATCAAGTTGGATGTAATGTAATATAGTTCGCCCACCATTTCTAGATCCCTTGTTGGATTTGTGCCAAGAGTAGTCGATTCATGCTGAAGGGGAGAAAGAAATGAAGGATGTACGAATTGGTCGCCAACATGCGAAATCACGTGCTTTCTTGTCTGTCGCTGTACTAGTACTAGCTTGATTTTTGTTGTTCTCTTTTTGCATTATTTTTTTATTATTAATTTGTATGATGGATCCAGTACAGTCAACAAGTTCTATTGTTACACGTTTCAGTAGCTCTTGCAAAAGAATATTGAATAATGTGCTGACATTCTGCGAAAAAGAATTGTCAGAAGGCCGTCTTCTTGTTCCCCTTTCTCAAGTCATAAAACGTGCAAGTGCAATTGTGGGCGTATTGGGGTCGACTGTTAAAAGAATTCGTAGGGAATCAAAAGGTGAAGGTAAGCCAAAATTTAAATCTCCTAAAAAAAAAAAAAAAAAAAAAAAGCACCAGAGTAAAACCATCGAAACCGTAGCTTTGAATGATTTTGATGTAGACGTTATAAGAAGAGCTATTCACGAATTTTACGTATTCGAGAAAAGAGTGCCAACTGTTCCGAAATTGATTCCTGTGCTTAAAGAAAAAATTAATTTTCCTTGGAAAAGAGAAACTTTAAGGAAAATACTTCATGAAATCGGATTTTGTTTTAAAAAGTCCCAGAATAAAAGGAAACTTATCATGGAGCGAAGTGACATTGTTTTATGTAGAACGTAGTATTTGCACGTATTAACACTCTACGTACATTTTTCCAACTGTTATACAAGCAAAATAGTTACACTTTAAAAACAACAATGTTCGTAAAAGAAAAGCTAAATTTTCCGACCTGTAATAATAAACAAACTCAGTTTGTTTATTATTACCTCCCAGAAAACAGACTGATTACCCTATTATCGGAATGGATTCTCCTTTTTCTGACATGCGCAGTAGTTTCGAGGGACCTCAAATCGGTGGGCGAACTATACAAATATTTAAAGAAGCCCACCTGATGTCATCGCACCCCCTGAAGATGAGTGTGGACATTCCCCACAAGTTATGCATTTGGTGAACCATCACCAGAGCACTTTGTTGCAATTCCGGAATTTGAAAAAAATTTTTTGTTTATGACCTTACCTTCCCTGTCTCCTCCAATGAATCATCCAATCAATAAAGCAGCAGCTTTGAAGAATTACTCTTGCTCCATGTGTTCCTGGCTGATTATTTTACTATTAGGCACACAGAATCACTGTATGCTCATGTTTCAATATTTATCACAGTATAGTAGACATATAATTTTACATTATAATTTATACATTGCATCATTTCACTTAACAAAACAGATCTACACATTTTAGCATTCAGGCATGCTAATTTTTAGCATGTCCTTACATTTCACATAGTGATTTCCACAAATCCTACCAAACAAAAGTTGAAATAAACATCCTATAAATAACGACAAACCTGTAAAAATGAGTTCCTGAAGCAGATAAGACATGTGAATGTGCAAACCAGCAGATGCACAACATAATGAATTAACAGGGGATAATGACAAAAATATCAGCATTAGAACAATCTCAATAAACTGAAGACAAAAACAATCAGTAATAAGAAGCATTAATGAAAAAAAAAAGTGTGCAGCTAGCAGAGGAATTAGAGAACTACAGTGATACCTTGACTAACGAAGCTAATTTGTTCCTGAATCACATTCGTTAGCCGAAACGTGATTTCCCATAGGTTTCTATAGAAAATCGTTTAATTCGTTCTGGATGCTCCCTACTATTTAAAGATAAGGTTTATAAAATAGTAAAAAACACACTATAAAAGTGCAAAAACTCACCAAAGGCTGAGATGAACAGCTACCAATTAGATGAAGGAGAATGGAAAGTAGAATGAAAAACTGACGATCTTCACACTATTATATACACTTTATTAAACTGAAAATATGTACACAACGTTTTTACTATTCTTCTTCCAAATTTTCAAAGTTTATTCAAGGTAAGTCTCCTCTTCTTCAGTAGCTGGCCTCTGCCTCATTGCTAAAGGAGAAGTCAAAAATCTGTCCAATATTGATTGAACTTCTCTTTTTTTCAGAATGTTTTCAAAGTGATTCAGACACTTGTCTTCAACCAAGGCACAAAGTCTGTTCATTTCAGCTTTGTTGGGATGCCACTTTTGTAGCCAAAGACTGAAACTCTTCCCAGTAGTGCAGCATTTTTTTAATGTCACCTGTTGGCATTCTTCCCTTTTTATTGCTGTCCTCCTCCTCTGATGAGCACTCTTTATCTTCCTTGTCTCTTTCCTGATTCAGTTGCTTTTTCAACTCTTCAAGATCTGTTGTCAGATCTTTTGAGTGTTCTTCAACAAATTAACACATACAGATAGAAAAGATAAGCTCCTGGAATGGCCCGACCGTTCATGTTTGCTGCTTTATGTTAGCACGCACATCCACTAAAACATTCGTTAGCTGAGTCCGAAAAATTCGTTAGCCGAGGTATCACTGTATTATAACATAACTTGATATAATGAAACCATGAAGATAAAAACAGTCAGGTTTTTCTAAATAATGGTATGATAATCAAGGAAAGGAAGACAGCAGTAATAGTATTCAACACTAAACATTAACGTCATGAATAGGAATCAATTTCGAGCAGGATGAATGCTGGCAGATTTTAAAATGGAAAATTTATATAGACTTGCAAGAAATTCGTTCGATTCGTTCAATCCCACACATACAGAGTTGCAGGAGAATTCAGAGTAAAGGGGATTGGACTAACAATAATGGCAAGTACCTACCAGTTTTCTGTTCAGCACAAAATGACATGTCAATATAAAAATGTGTATAATTTCATACAAAAAGAAAAAAAGTTATCAACTATGTTATTATTGATAGTAATGTTTTTGAACTGGTCTAAAATATAAAAGCATGGGTTCTAGTGGCAAATAGAATAAAAATGAGTATCTCATTGAAATGAGAAATTGCACAGTAATATTTTGAAGAGAATCAGTGTCGAACCTCCAACTGTGAACTGTAACTTCAAATATATACGTGTTACTGGGAGAAAAACATGTGAAGGAGCCTGAAAACAAGACTGATATTTTAAGAGCTAAGCAGCAAACTTCCTAGGAAATTGAGCCTAGACATCAAACTTAAGCATTTAAAGTCTTATAAAAAAAAAAAAAAAAAAAACTCCAGAGTCCATGAAAAGAAGAAATATAGAAATTCCTGGTTAGTGATTCAACATATGCTTTTGAAAAATTAAAAAAAAAAAAAAAAATGTACAGAAAAAAGTGAGGGTTATGTGTAAAAGAAGCTAAACCTATGGAAAACTTCTAAACTTATAGACAATTTTTGAAAACAAATACCATTAAGGATTCCATTTAAGAAAGTATGTGGAAAAGAAACTAAGAGAACATGCTTCCATGAACCAAACAGGTGTTGTCATGACCAGATGATGACAAATTTCAAGAAATCTTGGGAATAAAACAAGGATCTTTAAGTTTTGTTAGATCTGGTAAAGGCATATGATAGATCAAGAGAAAAGCTCTTCAAAACATAATATGATGTAAATAACACTTTTTCTCTCAGTCTCACATTTCTAATGGCAAATCTGAGATACTGATGGAACAAACCTTACTTTGCATATACATCTGTTATAAGGATATATATTTCCTGTCTTACTAAACTTTTTCACTGCAGTAGGAGTCTACCCCCCATCAGCCAAACCATTAGACCAAAACTCCCTTCAAATGATGGCTAATAAGTATAAAGCAGGCTGTGGAGTGTGGGGTCACAATGGTACATAAAAAAAACACAAATGCCCTCTTAACCATATGCTAGACCAGACAAATCCTTTGAAGAAGTCTGCTCCAGATCTGTATCTGGTCTGGTTTCAGGATATGCTCCTCTTTGATGCTGAAATGACTTGATGTTTTTCAACACATCTGCATACTTTAAATTACATTCTTAACAATGGTTTCCAAACTGCTAACAAGCAACTGTGCTTTTGAAAACCTGATAATTTATAGCAAGTTGTTTTGAGCATGTTTTTCCAACAAGGTTTGCATAATACTGCATCTGCCAGTCTTTTCCAAGAAGAGACCCCCAAGACTAATTAAATGCATACTATGTAAGTTTCATCAGAGGACAAGAGGTTGATAGAATTTCAGAAAATAGCTGCTGCTGTTGTTTGCAATACATAGTAATTAATACTATACAAACACTGCATATAGTGAATTACATATTACATTTCCAACATAAGTACAACTTACGAGGGTGATCTGAAAAGTTCTCAGCCTCAACCATAGATGGCAACACTATCGGCAAGATTTTTTTTTTTTTTTTTTTTTTTTTTAAGTTGGTACATATGTTGGTACATAAGCATACATGTGATACTGCAAGTCATTCTGTCAAATAGTTTGTTTTATATAGCTGTCTGAAGCAAAAGTGTTATCTGTCCTTTGAAATGGATAAACTTCTTTATAAAAGAAGGTTTAATTTAACGCCAAAAGAAATTTAGAGGCGTGAACAGATGGCATCAATGGCAATATCATATTAAAAATGAGGATATTAGGAAAGAACTTCACATTGTGAGCATCCAGGAATGCGTTAGCAGAGCTAATCTCAGATGGTATGGTCACTTAAATAGAATGGGAGAGGAAAGATTAGCAAAACAAGTGTTCTCTGCCAGGTTGGCAGGAAAACGACCCAGAGGAAGACCAAGATATAGGTGGATTGATACGGTACAAAGTGCCTTAGACGATAGAAATATAAGATCTGATAATGTTGGAGTCTTGACAAGTAACAGACTGATTTGGAGGAAAATTGTAGATAGGAAGTTAGTGATGATGTAATTTTTTCATGTAGTACTGTCATATCCTGTACACCCCTTGAGGGTACAAGGCAGGAATTTGATGATGATGATGATGATGAAGAAATTTATTCGAAGTTCATAAAAGTTTATGGGCTCTCTTCTCCTTCGTTTTCGACAATTAAGAAATGGGCTGCTGAGTTTATATGTGGCCACACCAGCCTTGAAGATGATCCACGTGAAGGACGTCCAAAAAGTGTAACAACACTAGAAATCATTGATCAAGTACACGATATGGCATTGGATGACCGGCGAGTCAAAGTGCGTGAAGTTGCTGAGACTATAGGCATTTCAAAAGAATGTGTAGGATATATTTTGCATGAAGAACTGCAAATGAAAAAGCTTTGTGCCAAGATGGGTGCTGCACTTGCTCACAGCAGATCAAAAATGCACTCACATGAAAATCTTTGAACAGTGTTTGGAGAGTTTTAACAAGAATAAAACTGATTTTGTGCCCTGATTTATTACTATGGATGAGACTTGGATTCACCATTACACACCAAAATCCAAACAGCAGTCAAAACAGTGGACAGAAGCTGGTTGTTCAGCACCAAAGACAAAGTCTGTTCCATCAGCAGGAAAGATCATGGCATCGGTGTTTTGGGACTAAAGACATTTTGTTTATTAATTATCTTGAAAAGGGTAAAACAATAACCGGGAAATATTATTCCGATCTTTTAACTAGACTAGACAAAAAAATTTGTGAGAAAAGATCCAGTTTGCAGAAGGGATCTGCACTATAAATTGTTGGAGCATCCATTCCATTCCCCAGATTTGGCTCCCTTTGACTTCTATCTCTTCCCAAAACTAAAAATCTTCCTCACTGGTCAGCATTTTTCTTCGAATCAAGAGGTGATTACAGCAGTAGAGGGGCATTTTGCAGATCTTACTGAGAACCACTACAGGGATGGGATAATGGCACTGGAGCATCTCTGGAATAAATGTATTAGTCTTAAGGGAGATTAATGTTGAAAAATAAAAATAATTTTGAAATTATAAATTTGTTTTTTCACTGTTAGGCCAAGAACTTTTCAGACCAGCATCGTACATATGCAGCTCCTACAACAAGAGTGAGACTATATGGAAAAAAAAGCAAATTCAACTCTGTAATTAGCATGGCATACAGTTTAGTAATTTTCTACTGAAAAAAAAAAGTTTTACCTCATGAGTGGTATAATACCACTGGACCTTGGTTATAACGCCAACGATGCATCTGTACTTCTCAATAAAATATGGTTATCTATAATCTGGAATAATTCTGGAGGTGATGGTATTCTACCAGTTTCCATTTTGGACCAGACAGGAACATCTAAAAAAAATAAAAATAAAAAAGTCAACAAAAGCATACTATTACAATAATTAATACTACTTATTGGCAATTACAGATCTCATAATTTTTCAAATTAGTACAGAATTATTTTACTCCCCTTATGATTTTAACAATTAACAGCAGATTTATAAATTCTTGTTTGTGAATGCTGCATGCCTCATGTGTATGCTTTTGGGATCTCTGCAGGCATATTGACTGAAATCCTTAGAGGTTTTCTTACAATTTATTGCCTTACAGTCTACTTGCTATCCTTTCTAGGTAAATCATTGACTTCCCCTCTATTCATTCACTACCTATCTTGGTATACAAGTTCCACTCTTCAGATGTTCCATCCAATGTTCTAATTTTTGCCAGCCCATGTGAACATGAAAAACATTTTTCTTAGCACACACACATGTAGTCTTAGACTACATGCGTGTGTGCTAAAGTAATATTTCTCATATAAATGTTGCATTTTAGTCTGGTTATAACCTGTAAAACTGTGAGCAGTAAATTAATTTGCTTAAGTCATAGCTACAAAAATCCACTACCATTTGTATGAGTTCAAGTGACTGTATTGTTTAGACAGTGGATATTCTAAAGAAATATGCCTCTGCAACTTGCTGACATCAGCACTGGTTTGTCCACATAGCACATGTTAAAAGTAACTAATTAGAATGTATTAAGTTGGAATGGGTTAGAGTAATGCTGGAACAGAGACAGTGGAGAAATTGTTAAATAAAATACATAACAAGTATGATTTTTCATATAATTTCTTTTTATAGTAATGTTTAAAAATTATAAATAAATAAATCAGCTAAAGCCTTTTATTCCCTCATAGGGAGTAGGCAAGGCCTTTTAAACCCTATCTAGCTTTTGGAGAGAGAGTGGGCAGTTCAATCTCCACCAGAAGCCAATCAGAGATAGCTGGTCCATGACTAACTCATAAGTGGCCACTGATGAAGAGATGGGCAAACAAGTGCTGCCATCTCTTGGTACCTATTATAATCCTAATATATAACCTTAATAGGATATATTACTGTCTGAAATAGTGTGGATTCTACAGCTAATATTCTTGAGTTTATGGGATACCTTAAGTCTACTTTCAGGTGGACTAGCATTAGAGGATGCAAGCACCACTTCCTTCCACTGAGCTGACTGTAAATTAGAAATTCTGAAAGCAAAATTTTGTGAGCATAGTTATTAGACATGTACATTTCCTTTTCGACTGGTGTGCACACACACACACATAGCTTAGAGGGAACACTGATTTCATCAGAGCCAGAGGTCATCACATTCTTTCTCTTATATCTAAATGACTTCTTACAAACCTCAGTGTTTATCCATGGAGATCTGGTGATGACAGTAACTTCATTTGATAAACCTTATAGTACTAAGACAGTGTTCTGAAAATTTCTCCACCACTGAATTTGACCACATTCACAACACCATCTTAACTAATGGCTACAATTCCTCACAAATCCAAAAAATACTGAACCCCATGACTACATTCCCTTTCTACCCCAAAAAACACCACACACCAAATCTATTACCATCCCACATATCTGGGACACATCTATAAAACTAGCAAAAATACTAAAAAATTATACAACTTTGTAACAAAAAAATAGTGGCATTCCTTATCCTCTCATTCTTCCAAAGACCAGCCACATTCCCTAGACCTACCAGGTGTTTACTAATAAGTACTTTGCAGTTGTAAGGCTGTTTGACTATAGTAGCCAACATCAGAATCGCTGATCACAAATTGATCTGATATTGTTAGATTTTCCATTTCAGTCTTCTAATCTCAATTAACTACATTAGTCAATCTTGATCTTTCTCTACTTTTTCCTACCATCAAACACTGATTTTACCCTCTCTCATTCTATGTAGATGCTTACATATTTTCAAATGCTAATGATGCTGAGCACCTTTGTAATATTGTTATTTCTAACATGATTCTGCCAGAAATATTATTTTTTCACTCTCCTAATTTTCCTCAGCACCCTTATATCTGTGGTTTCTAGTCTGCAATCAACTACTTTATTTCCAACCTAACTTCAGAAGGATTTATTCATTTATTCATGATTGCCAGCTTGGTTGGCCAAGTGGTTAGTGTATCCGCTCTCCAGTCAAAAGGCTGCGGGTTCGAATCCCACCGTGAGCATTGATGCTTGTAATTGTCTGTGGAAATACTAGTAATAGTGGTGGGCGGAAGATGGTGTTGATGTAGTTGGTGAACTGAGTGATGGAGACACAGAGTTGTAGAGTAGGTGTTCTCCCTTGATGAGTCTTTAGGCTCCCTGGAGGTGTCACGTAATAATAATAACATATAAGTAGGAAAATGTGCAATCCTTGGGTCATGTGTTTGACCCCAGTGAGGTTTTTGTCCAGAGCCATAAGTAATGTGGTGTATACTGTAGTTTAATATTTATACACACAGACTTTAAAATGCTGATAAATTTATATTCTGTGTTAGCAACCTGTTCTAAGTCCTCTCTCTCTCTCTGGCGAATAATAATAATAATAATGTGAATACAAATAATTCAAGGATAATAAGAAACACAACATATAGTATTCTCAATTATTGTTTATAGCAGGGATGGCCAACTCCACATCCTTTTGGAGCCAAAATAATTCTGGTAAGACTTAAAGAGCCACAACCCTTGACTGATGCAATGGCAAGGGAGTAAGTGAGTGTGAGCAATGAATGCGATGTGGGGATGCAGAAGCTATGCCTGCCTGCCACAACACATTAGTTACACTTCCGGTGCTCATCTACTTTTATCGTTCAACATATTGTTGCGCGAGTCCATTGACAGTCCTTGTTATCATTGAACTCTTTTTCAAGTGCTTAGAAATGTCACATAAAAAACGTAAATGTGAAGAGGAACACAGAAGTTTTAGGCTAGCGTGGGAAGAGGAGTTTCTTTTTGTGAAATGACAAAGTTAATTTTTACTCTTAAATTTATTAAATTTAAATATAGAACTGTTTTAAATGATGAACATTTGAACAAACTTGTATAAACTGTTTTGACTAATTACACACTTAATTTTAAGGAGCTTACTAAGAAAATGGTTACAAGGCCTCTACCAGTAAATAGGTAACTAAAATTATTGTGTTTCGACTTTAAAATTATTCTAATTGTTCAAAGTAAAGTTCATTTAATGTGTTTCGAATTAAATTTTTTTATTGCAGTAATTTTTAGTAACCCTGTTTTAGTAATTCCATTTTAGGAATGGGATTTGTTCTCATAAAATGGAATAGGAATCTCTTAATTATATTTTATATATAATTTTTACCTTTCATATTTTAGGAGTCTTAATTATCAACAGGTTCCTAATGAGAAATGAAGTTTTTAATAAAACTATTTTGAAAGCACATTCATTAGGAATATATTTTCTGCACGATTCATAAATGTGGTTTTATCACATATGCAAATATAATATGACAGCAAATATTAAGCAGATAGACAGTAGTCCTTTGAATGATGCAAGTGGAGTGTACAGCAGTCATGCTTACTTAGACAGAAAAGAGGGAGTAACTGATCTCCACAGTGCAAGTTAAAGCAAGACAGTGTTATACATCAGTGCTTCCTAACTTCGAATCCAATATCCCTTTCATGGAAAACATGAAGGACATTGGGATGAGAAGGTAGTCACTCTCAATTTTACCTATCATAAAACAACCTCACAAAAGAATGCCACCTCCATAACCATAAAAAATTCACAGATCACAAGCCATCTGTTGACTCTCACACGAGTAAACACTACCACAGGGAATTTCCCCACTATAACAGACTACCAGATAATGCCTTGCGGCATCACTGTCGCACTAAATGAAAATCATTATAGCAAACCATCTACTAAAACAAATTATAGCAAGAACAAGTTATATAAGAACTAGACTATCCAGTGACAACAGAATGTGCCAATGTAAAAATGGTGGTTTAAAAAGACTTCACATTATTTTCAAAAACTGTTTCATTAACTTCAGCAAATCTATTTACATTAGCTGGTTCAACTAATGTTTTCTGATTATCAGATTCATGCTGTAAAAATGAATCACATTATAATATGAATTGCTAACTGCAGAAAGGGAACAAATCCATTTTTTCAAAAACAAATGGCTTTATTGAGACCTCTTACTCAAGTGATGTAAACTCAATTGTTTGCAGCATTAAAGCAAATGTTTTTGATGTGTTTTTACAGGAACAGATGGAAAACTAAAATCTCCTAAATGCAGAAACTGGTCATGTCCAGGACTTGACTCCTTTTGGAAGAATACATTCTGACATAATTTCTTTGGCAGACCTGTTCATTCCATGTCAATAAACCATTCCCTATTCTTTGGAGGTAACACTAGTGCTAGTTATGAGTCTTTTGTTGTTGTTTCAAATGAGCTCAGAATTGGATGAAGAATATAATTAGAAATGTAAAACTGCATGGAGGAGATAAAGTGGTGCCTGCTAAACTTTCAGGAATAAGTTTTCTTTCAAATGAAATTGCTTGTCAGTTTTTACCAGTAATTAGAAAATGAAAATACTACAACTATTTTGTCAGATGACCATGGAAGTGGGGCAAGAACCTCATCTTCAAAAGTTAATGGAGATTTACCCTGTCAAAAGGAGTAGAAAGAATCTGTGATGATTCTGGGAAACCTAAAAGGTATTTCATTGAATTATTTTGTTCTACATCAGATCAGTAAGGAACTGGCATGCAAACAAGATGAAGAATATCTTACAGGAAAGGTGTGTTCATAGCAATCTTTACCAAAGGAAGCCTGTGTAGATCAGTGGATGTGGTGTTTGCACACCATTGGGCTTGAATGCACGAAGGAAGACTTTGTTTTGAATCTAGTCGTCGACTAGAGGAAATTTTTCTAAGCCTTTTTTTGACCGGTTCCCAAGTTAGTTGATGTCTGGCACGGGCAAGCGGATTTTTTCTCCCAGAAACTCGGGTTTTTCGTCCCGTAAACTCAAGAAAATCAACCGTAGAACCCACATTATTTCAGACATTAAATATATTGTGTTAGGGACCATGAGATGGCGGCACTTGTTGAGCCATCTCTCTTCACTGTGTGCCGCGTAATTAGTGATAGCCTTGGGCCAGCTATCTCTGATTGGCTGCCAGTGGAGATTAAACTGCCCACTCAGCCTCCAAAAGTTAGATAGGGCTAAATGGCTTCGCCTACTCCCAACACTGGAATAAAAAGGTGTTAGCTGATTTTTTTTTTTTTTTAAATATAATTAGAAATGTGAAACTGCATGGAGGAGCGCACATTAATTATGCTGGAAAAGTGGTGCCTGCTAAACTTTCAGGAATAAGTTGTTTCTTTCTTGTTGGTTTCTTTTGACTTTATTAATTTTTTTCTCCCTACACTATAACTAATTTATCTATTTTGTTTTAAATACAAAGGAAATTGCTTGTCAGTTTTTATCAGTAATTAGAAAATGAAAATACTACAACTATTTTGTAAGATGACTATGAAAATGGAGCAAGAACTTCATCTTCGAAAGTTAATGGAGATTTACCTTGTCAAAAGGAGTAGAAAGAATCTGTGATGATTGGAAACCTAAAAAGTATTTCACTGAATTATTTTGTTCTACATCAGATCAGAAAGGAACTAGCATGTAAACAAGGATTATTATTAGTTATTATGAAGTGATGAAGAAATTATGTGTGTGACTTCTTGCACTTTTATGTAATGATAAGGGCCCTTATATGGTAATGTGAAATGATAAGAAATATATGAGAAATGATAAACGATATAGTGATTTGGAAATCAGAAAACAGCAGCCAAAGTTGCAGTATGTCTGTATTTAGATAAAGTTAATAAATACAAACAACTTTCTCTTTCATGCAGAATTATAAAGATATAACAACATGAATTTACTGTAGTAAAAATGGTGGTAGTGCAATATCTGGTGACATCATGAGTAACGTATGTACTCACATCGAGCCATATCCAACAAAAGGATTCATATTATATAGGCAAAGACATTCATTTAGATGCAAAAACTAATGATCAAAACAATGATATCTCGTTGGCAGACCTGTTCATTCTCTCCTCAGTTCTTTGGAGGTAACACTAATTATTATTATTTGACACCTCCAGGGCGTCCAAGGACTCATCGAGGGAGGGCACCTGCTCTACAACTCTGTCTCTACCACTCAATCTACCAACTGACTGCAACTACACCAACGCCATCTACTGCCGACCACCAACACCATTACTATTTCCACAGACAATTACAAACATTCATGCCCACAGCAGGATTCGAACCTGCAGCCCTTTGGCTGGAGAGCGGATACGCTAACCACTCAGCCAACCAGGCTGGCATTCCAGGTCTTTATTTTTGTTTGTTTAGAAGCTCAGAATCAGAGCAAGAACATCTTAGGACAGAGATGGGGAACTTGCAGCCTTTTTGAGTATTTGTGACCTTTTTGCATACTTTTTCAATTACGTATCTTCATCTTTCACAATTATGCATTCTCAAATGGTGTGTATTTTAATTATATTTAACAATGTATCATTTTTAAAGTACAATGTTAAAAATCAACCATTATTATCAATCTATCCATTATTCTATTGTTGCCATTTCATCCTTATCCACTGTTTTCAACAGTTAGCACACTATCATATGTTAATTTGCACTAGAGGATACTACGACCACTTGGCACAAAGTCAGCTTGATTTGAGAAATTTTTTTTATTTTTAGTTTTGAATGTGCATGTATATTGCAGTGCTGTGATATGTATTGTTGTTATAAACATTGTTATTCCTATTACATATTTCAACCTTGTTTTGTCTTTGTGTTCTTCCCTTATAATGGTCGACTGCCTTAACTAACACCTGCCGCCATTTTTTTATTTCATAGTCTAACAAATTTATTTGTTTTCGACTGCATCAGTTCAACTATGTATTAAGTGCAGGATTATAAAATTTTAAACTAAAGACAAAACAGATATTGTTAGCATTCCTTGCTTATGTTAATCTTTACCTTTGATTAGTCGCGGCTTGATTATTGATCACCTAAACTTTTATCTTATGCAGGTTTGAAATTTTCAGGATAGTGTGCATTGACAGAATCAGCCCAAATGTATTGTTCACAAACCATTTAATTAATTCATAAAGGAATATTTACAGTTTGATTCACATTAACACACATATATAAATACACAACTGCATTACAAATCTTTTGCTATTTTCAATTCTTCCTGCTTCAAACTTAGTTCTAATTTACTTCCTTAAACCTAAATCACAATCTAGAATATCCTGCAAGTAATATATACACAAAAACTGACAATAATGCATAACTTCAGTAAGCTTATTTCAATATCAATTTACATTATCTTATTGTACCTATAAACAGACACTCTTGATGTACAATCTTGTTTGGAATTATCATATACATAAGTACTTACAATTCTTGCTCAGCACTGTCTCTTACATGAATTTTTTGTTCCCACAAAGGTGCTCCTTTTTGTCCTTCTTTCCTTCTGCTGGCTCATTCTTGATTTCCTGCCAAATTTCTTCTTTGTCTGAGTCATCGATTATTCCATGCCCTTTAGAACCCTTAACATGGTGGCAATGTGCAGCTCTTTTCTTCTGATCTCCAACACTGGGCCTCACGTGGCAGCAGACCCAGGTAGAAGACTCAGAAACCTACAACAGATCTCACGTGAAAGGGATTCATTTCGACATCTTCTATACCACAAGATGTCGAAAAGACCAAGTCGTTTTCGACATCTTACCTTATACAGGCACAGACTTCCATTGTATGCATCGCTTGAACATCCATATATGGTAATGTGAAATGATAAGAAATATATGAGAAATGATAAACCATATAGTGATTGGGAAATCAGAAAACAGCATTGTCAAAGTTGCAGTATGTCTGTATTTAGATAAAGTTAATAAATACAAACAACTTTCTCTTTCATGTAGAATTATAAAAATATAACAACATGAATTTACTGTCAACATTATTGAACAGCTTAAAAAAATTTGCCAAAATGAAGATACTTATTTTTCGATTACCCTAGATGAGCCACTGATATTACTGACTCAGAACAAATTTTATTCTGTATTTGTATAACTGCAGATTTTTAATGTTATGAGTAGCTCCTCATAACATTAAAATCTGCAGATTTTTAATGTTATGAGGAGCTACTACTGTCCAACAACAGATGCAAGAACCTTGGCTGGCAATGTGCCAAGTAGTCAATTCATCTTGAAGGAGAGAAAGGAATAAGGGGATGTACGAATTGACCGCCAACACCCGGCATCACGTGTTTTATACATAAAATTTTCCAACTGTTGTACAAGCAAAATAGTCATCATTATCAAATTCCTGATATGTAATCTCAAGGGGGTGTACAGGATATGATAGTACTAAATGAAAAACTTACACCATTACCAACTTCCTCCAAATCAAATCTGTTATCTGTCAAGACTCCAACATTGTCAAATCTTATAATTCAATCTTCTAAGGCACTTTTTTACCATATCAATCCTCCTATATGTTGGTCTTCCTCTAGGTCTTTTTCCTGCTAACCGCAGAGAACACTTCTTTTGCTAATCTTTCCTCTAACATTCTCTTGTAGTGACCATACCACCTCAGATTAGCTCTGCTAACACATTCCTGGATGCTAACAATATGAAGTTCTTTCCCAATAACAACAAGAATTGCCACTGATGTCATCTGTTCACCCCTCATATCTGTGGTCTTTGGTCAAGTGTTTTATTTCTAACCCAGCTCTCAGATTCATAAGTTAAAATTGGTTTGGACACTATCTTGTATGCAACTAATTTAGTATTTTGACTAATTCCTCTCTTATTCCATATGAATTTATTCACTTGACTTCCTACCATACCAGCTTTATTGATTCTGTTGTCTATTTCCATATTTAATTTACCATTTTCACTAAAAATCGTGCCTAAGTAGCTGAAATGTTTTACTTGTTCTATAGGTTCTCCGTTCAAAATGCAGTTAATATTTTCAATGCTTCTGCCTATTTTCATTGCTTTGTCTTAATATTACTGACCTTCATACCAAATCTATTACAAGAGTTATTCAATTTAGTCAGGGAATCTCGAAGACTTGTAGCAGATTTATTTAGAAGTATATCATCTGCATAGAGTAAAGAGCTGAGATTAACATCTCCTTTTATATCAAGTTTAACACCACTTTCCTTTATAATGTGATCCATTCAGATAATAAATGACAGAGTGGATAATGTACATCCTTGTCTGATGGCAGATTTAACATAAAACCATCTTCCTGTACTTCCTTCAATTCTAACTGCTGAATTACAACTCAAATAGAGACTACATATTGCTTGATATAATGCTCCGTTGACATCTGTAGAACTTTGACCAGCTTCTCTCTTGACACCCTGTCATACACCTTTTTCAGATCTAGAAAACTTAAATAGAGATCTTCGTTATATTCCCATGATTTCTCAACTATCTGTCGTAACGTGAAAATTTGATCCTGACAGCCTCTATTTGGCCTGAATCAAGCTTGTTCTTCACCAAGCTTCGCTTCCACAATCCTTCTCAACCATTTCTCAAGTATACTTGAATAAATCTTACCAGGAACACTCAGTAGAGAAATCCCTCTGTAATTCTCACATTCAGTTTTATTCCCCTTTTTATATATGGGTACTATGAGAAATCTACTCCAATCATCTGGAATTTGTTCCTCTCTCTCCAGGCATTCTGGTCAAATATCATCTACTCCTGCTGCTTTTCCTCACTTCAGGCTTTTTCTACTTCATATGTAACGATATGTATTCCTGACTGAATGTCTGTTGAGTGTTTTTTACAACTATGCTGTCATCACTGCTTGTTTCATTCAGCAATTTTTCGAAGTAATTACTCCATACATCAAGGATATCTTTTTCACTAGGTTGGTGAGGTTGATCACTATCAATCTCACCACCACCACCAGTTTTCATGTCGCCTTTATCATCTCTAATTCCTTTTACAGCACTCTTTCCTCCCCTTCCGAGCTTTTTCAACAGCCTGCAGAATATTTTGCCCCTTCTTGATATTTATTTTCTGTTCTTACCAAAGTTTTCCCATGATATTTTGTTTAGCTAGTTTAACACACAGTGTTTAGCTTTATTACATTTGTCTCTGTATTCTCTAAGAGCACAAGCTGACTTATTTGCCAGGAACATTTGATATGCTTTCTTCTTTTCCTTCACTGCCTCTTTAACTTCCTGTGTCCACCACTGGTTTCTGATTTTTCTATCCTTGCTGATAACCTCACCACATGCCTCTCTGGCTGAATCAATCAGGGTTTTCATCAAAGTTTGCCACTGAATATCCAAGGTTTGGTTTTTGTTTTCAAACTCTTTCATTTTTTCTTGAATAATTCTCCATGTAAATTTGTGCACACTTTTATGTTGGAACATCATCATCATCATCATCAAATTCCTGCCATGTACCCACAAGGGGTGTACAGGATATGATAGTACTACATGAAAAAATTATATCATTACTAACTTCCTATCTACAATTTTCCTCCAAATCAGTCTGTTACTTGTCAAGACTCCAACATTATCAGATCTTATATTTCTATCATCTAAGGCACATTGTACCGTATCAATCCACCTATATCTCGGTCTTCCTCTGAGTCGTTTTGCTGCCAACATGGCAGAGAACATTTGTTTTGCTAATCTTATCTAGCCCATTCTGTTTAAGTGACCATACCACCTGAGATTAGCTCTGCTAACCCATTCCTGGATGCTGACAATGTCAAGTTCTTTCCTAATATCCTCGTTTTTAATATGATATTACCATTGATGCCATCTGTTCACGCATATAATCTTTCTCAGAACTCTCATATCTGAGGTCTCGAGTCTTTGGTCAAGTGTTTTACTTCTGACCCAGCTCTCAGATCCATAAGTTAAAACTGGTTTGAACACTGTCTTGTATACAGCTAATTTAGTGTTCCGACTAATTTCTCTCTTATTCCATATGAATTTATTCAATTGACTTCCCACCATACCAACTTTGCTGATTCTGTTGTCTATTTCTTTATTTAATTTACCATCTTCAGTAAAAATTGTCACTAAGTAGCTGAAATGTTTTACTTGTTCCACAGGTTCTCCATTCACAACACAGTTGACATTTTCAATGATTCTGCCTATTTTCATTGTCTTTGTCTTTTTATTGCTGACCTTCATGCCATATCTATTACAACAGTTATTCAATTTAGTCAGAGAATCTTGCAGACTTGTAGCGGATTTATTTAGAAGTATAACATCATCCGAATAAAGCAAAGAGCTGATATTAACATCTCCAATTTTGATATCATGTTTAATACCACTTTCCTTCATAATGTGATCCATATAGATAATGAATAACAGAGTGGATAATGTACATCCTTGTCTCACACCAGATTTAACATTAAACCATCTTCCTTCAATTCTAACTGCTGACTTACAACTCAAATAAAGACTAAGTATTGCTTGATATAATGCCCCATTGACACCATATAACTGCAGTGTATTGAACAGCTTCTCTCTTGGCACCTTATCATATGCCTTTTCCAAATCGACAAAACTTAAATACAGATCTTTGTAATATTCCCATGCTTTCTCAACTATTTGTCGTAAAGTGAAGATCTGATCCTGACAGCCTCTGTTTGGCCTGAATCCAGCTTGTTCTTCACCAAGCTTTTCTTCCACAATTCTTCTCAACCGTTTCTCAAGTATACTTGCATAGATCCTGCCAGGAACACTCAGTAGGGAAATACCTCTGTAATTCTCACATTCAGTTCAATTTCCCTTTTTTATATATGGGTACTATGAGAGCTCTACTCCAATCATCAGGAATTCGTCCATCTGTCCAGGCTTTCTGAACTATGCAGTGCAGCCACTGTAAGACTCTTATACCACCATACTTCAGAATTTCTGGTCGAATATCATCTACTCCAGCTGCCTTTCCACATTTCAAGCCTTTGATGGCTTTTTCTACTTCAAGTATGGATATGTATTCCTGCCTGCATGCCTGGTCAGTGTTTTTTACCACTGTGCTGTCATCACTGCTTGTTTCATTTAGCAGTTTTTCAAAGTAATTACTCCATACTTCAAGGATATCTTTTTCTCCAGTTTTCATGTCACCTTTATCATCTCTAACTCTTTCCTCCATTCCTAAGCTTCTTCAACAACCTCCAGAATATTTTGCCACCTTCTTGATATTTATTTTCTATGTTCTTGCCAAAGTCCTCCCATGACTTCTGTTCAGCTAGTTTTACACAGTGTTTAGCATTCTTGCATTTGTCTCTATATTCTCTAAGAGCACAAGCTGATTTATTCTACAGGAACTTTTGATATGCTTTCTTCTTTTCCTTCACTGCCTCTTTAACTTCCTGTGTCCACCAGGGAGTTCTGATTTTTTTATCCTTGCAGACAACCTCACCACATGCCTCTCTGGCAGAATCAATCAATGTTTTCTTCAGAGTTTGCCACTGAATCTCCAAGGTTTGATTCCTGTTCTCAAACTCTCATTTTTTCTTCAATAATCTTTGTGTATTTTAGTCTACAGTTCACATCTGAGAGCTGCTCAACTTTTATTCGCTTTAAAACTTTCTTACATGTTATTCTTTTCAATATGAAATTCAATTTTATCCTGCTCAAGACTAAATAGTGATCACTTCAAATTTCAAATCCTCTGTACACTCTGGTGTCCTGCACCAGGGAGAAAACATCACTATCAACAATAACATAGTCAATGAGACTTTTCTTATTCCTAGCCTCTTCTCTCCATGTGAATTTGTGCACATTTTTATGTTGGAACATGGTGTTAGTAATAACCAGTCCATGTCCTGAGCAGAAATCCAACAGATATTTGCCATTATTATTAGCTTTGCTCTTTTCTCCAAATTTTCCTAAAATATTTTTGTATGTCTCACAATCATTTCCTACTCTGCTATTTAGATCCCCAACAAGGACCAACTTTTCATTTTTCATTTTTTCAGTTGCTTTTTCTAAACCCTCAAAATATCCCTCCACTTCTACCTTAGTAGAACCTTCTGTGGGACCATAGGCACAAATAAGTCTCATTGTCCAGTTCCCCATTCTCATATTTGTCCACATTACTCTACTTGAGACTGACTGCCATTCAAGAAGATTAGCCTTGTATTTTGTGTTGAATACTATGGCTACTCCTTCTTTTCCTTGATTGTCATTGCCTGAATATAACATTTTGTATTTATTGCTCAGAAAGATCTCACCAGTTTTTGTCTTTTTTGTTTCAGTCACCCCTATTATGTCGATATGGTACTTATCTAATTCCTCAGCTAGCTCCATTTCTTTGCCATTCAGGCTTCTTACATCGATAGTACCGATCTTTAACTCTGGTGAATGTTGAGTTGGGGTTTGTTTTCAGATTTGTTCCAGTAGCTGACTTTTCGCTGTTCGCCCTGGTTCCATGGCGAAAACAACGGGGCCTTGTTTAACTGGGTGACGCCCCAGCCGACATGAAATTTTGTCATGTTGTACCATCATTTTTTATTTTGGTTTAACCAATAAGAATACAATTTGGTTGGCTAAGTCCCAAATTGCTATCCCATCCTCGTTCATTCAGTATCCAAGTAGATACCCAATAGGGTGCATCACAAGAAGGTGAGGATTGGACATTAGGTCAGAAGCCCTGGTCGGTTCTCCGCATTCCTTTAAAGGCTATGTGGAGGTCTCCCCTCAGTTATACAGCTTTGACCCTTAAGCACCCCCAGTCCATGTCTTGAGCAGAAATCCAACAGGTATTTGCCATTATTATTAGCTTTGCTCTTTTCTCCAAATTTTCCCAAAATATTTTTGTATGTCTGAAAATCATTTCCTACTCTGCTATTTAGATCCTCAACAAGGACCAACTTTTCCTTTTTCATTGTGTCAGTTGCATTTTCTAAAGCCTCAAAAAATTCCTCCACTTCTTTTCATAAAAGAAAAGCTAATTTTCTGATGTATAACAATAAACACCCATCCCTCAAAATACATTGATTACCCTATTATCAGAATGGATTCGTCGTCTTCTGCCATGCGAAGAAGTGTCGAGGGGGTCTCGCATCTGTGGTTGCAAAGTACCTTTGGCTACTCTCATGAGGAGAACGTGTAATCGAAGTGGTGTGTAAAGAAGGCTCCTGTTTTAGATAAGTTTTTTGATATTAACTGTAAATTAGTGTGTGTTTATGAATAAGAGTTGCTGTACAAGTTGTGCACTTACAATGTTTTTAGTCTGTGGGCTTGTTTAAGGATTTGGTAAAATTACAGCTTAGTAACTGGCAAAGGAAAGATGGCAGTGACTTTGTCCATACAGGAATTTAATTTTGATTTTAGTCATTTCATGAAATGTGAGGTGTGCTACATGTACTCATTCGATTATATAGATAAATTATAGATATTTAAGGTGGATGGAAGGAGGGTGTATGAAGTGTGAGCTGAATGAGGACTTGATGAGTACTAATGTGTTGATAACTGGAAGTGTTAGTAGTGAGAAAGCCATGAGGAATGTTTGCTTGTTTTGAAACGGTTTGAAAAAGAAAATGATCTGATAAACTTAAAAATTGATAGCAAGAAGGACGAAAGCGATATAAATGTAGCAGAAGTTAAAAAACAAAGTACATTAATGGTAAGGTGCTCAGTGGCAGTGACTGTGAACAAGTATGTATGACTGGCAAAAAAATTGAGAGAGTGAATGAGAGCAAAAATGTGATGCAAGATTTGAAAGTTGAGTTGTTATAGACCTGGTAATGTGGATGGTAGTAACCATGAAATGTATAATCAAATTAGCCAAGAAAATAAGAAAGGGTGATCATTATAGCTGATTTTAATTATGGCAATACAGACTGGGATGATGAGATAGCAACTGGAAGTAAAGAAAATGAGTTTCTTGAGCTTTTGAGGGACAACTACCTCAGACAGTATGTAACCGAGGGCACACGACGATGGAGGGTCTTGGATTTGATCATCTCATCAGAGAATGTAATTATAAATGTGGTGTCAAATCACCCTCCAGTTGGTACAAGTGACCATGAAGTGATTACCTGGGTGGTTGCCAACAATGTGAAGACAGGATATATGTGGAACTACAAGGGAGGGGGGGTGATTATGAGGAGCACAGGAGACAGCTTGCGAGTGTAGCATGGAATGAGGAGTTAGCTGGAAAGGAGATCAATGCGGCTTGGAGAATATTCAAGAACTGTCTAGTAGAATCAATGTCTAAATGTATTCCAAGGGTCAGAAAAGGTAGGTGTGAAATGATGAACGAAGAGATTAAACATGCGATACAGAGTAAAAAGGCATTATGGAGGCAGCATAAGAGGAATGGTAATAATCAATTTCATGAGGATTACAAAGACCAGGCAAGGAGGGTGACTTGGTTCGTAAGGGTAGCAAAAGTGAAGTATGAGCAGCAGTTAGCTAATGAAGCCAAAAAAAAAAATCCTAGGTAGTTCTTTCGATATGTAGCCAGCAAAAAAAAAAAAAAATAATGATTACGGAAGGATGACACTGACTGGAGAAAATTATTATTATTATTATTACATGCCACCCCCAGGGAGTCCAAAGACTCATCGAGGGAGGGCACCTACTCTACAGCTTTCTGTCTCCACTAACTACAATGAACCACCATCGCCACCTACCGCCAAACACCACTACTAGTATTTTTACAGACAATCACAAACATCCATGCCCCGGCAGGATTCGAACCCGCAGCCTCTTCCACTTGGCCAGCCTGGCTGGCCGAGTGAGTATAATGGTATAAGAACAAATGCTGCAGAAGATATAGTGGACACACTTAATGAGCAGTTCATAAAGGTCTTTCATTTTTGTGAATGTGACATCATGGGGAGTTTTGTTAGATCGTGAATGAAGAACTTTTGCTCATTCAGGATTTAACAAGTTTAATATAACAGCTGAAAGAGAAACTTGTACTCCAGCAGAAGATAAAGAAATTATTTAATGTATGCAAGAATAAACGTACCGCTTTATGTAGATTTATAAGATTCAATGTTGTCTATTCAAAAATCATGTAAAGGAATTGAGTGTTAATTATAGTTATATTAAGGCATTCTGTATACAGTGAATGGCTAAGTAAGGTTGTAAACAATAGTCCAAAGATCGCATGTGAGCCGTCCTCCTTGAGCATAAGGCAACTCTAGCTCGCTTTCCTGGAAAAGAGCGCTTGAAGAGGAGGAGCATAACGGATCAGCAAAGGGGGCACTGAGGACAAGTGCCGTGTGAAAAAGGAACGTTTGTTCAAGGAAAGCGTGGAGGCCTTGCTCCATCATCCCAACCTAAATCGTAATGACTGTATATCTATATCAAAAATCTGGGAAAGTCTAATCAAGATTACTCATTAATTTTTTTTTTTTTTCAATCATGTCTCTACTTCAAAATATTCCGTTTCATACTTAGTGATATAACATCATGCGGTGTGTTCTATTTTTAACAATCTATTGTTAGTATTCTAGCTTGTATTTTTTTTAAAAACTGTTCTTGTAATACCACTGAGGATGGTCTGCTATTTCCAGACCGAAATATTTGGTTAATTAAATATCTTTCTTGTGTTTACGTGCATATATATCATTCAGTCTACTTACTTATTACAATAAAGTGGCAGCTTCACTGGACAGGGGAGATGCGATATGGTATACTTAGATTTTGCAAAGGCTTTTGATCGATTACTGCATGATAACTTGATAGTCAAACTAGAGTGGATGCCTTGGATATTAGATTAATGCATTGGATCGGAGACTGGCTATCTGATAGGTATCAGCAAGCTGTGTATGGGGGAGCAATATCCAAGAAGAGGAAAGTCACTAGTGGTGCACCTCAGGGATCTGTTTTAAGACCATTGCTGTTTAGTCTGTATGTTAATGATATTGGCAAAGATTTGGATGGAGATATTCAGTTGTTTGTAGATGATGCAAAGTTGGGATGAAATATGAAGTGTAGAGAAGATGTTGTGGCCTTACAAGAAGACCTGAATAGATTGAGTGAATGGGCATGTCAGTTCAATGTTGCGAAATGTAAGGTTTTAAAATTTGGGAAACAAAGATGCGATGTAGAATTTATGCTTGGTGGGGGATCTAAAATTTAGAGGACACACTGGTTAAGGTGCTAATTAGGCTGCCCATGGACTACTGTGCACAGATTTGGTCACCTGGTTTTCAAAAGAACAAAGAAATGTCGGAAAAGGTCCAGAGGCGACTGACTAAGGTAGTGTCTGATCTCTGGAATGTCAAATATGAGAAAAGATTGAGAAGATGCAACTTATAGAGTACAGTGGATAGGAGGAAGAGGGGTGATATGCTAGAGACCTACAAGTTAGTAAGGGATTGTTACAGGATCAATGCTGAAGAGATTTTACAGAAAACAGTGGGGTGATCAGAGGAGACCAGAGATCATCCCTGGAAGCTGTATAAGGAGGGTGTGAAAAGAGGTTTTTTGCATGCAGAGTTTTGAATGATTGGAATATCTTGTCTGAGAGTGTGGCATCTGTAGAGAATTTGAGTGTGTTCAAGGCATGGTATGATGAGCTGTGTGTGTATGACAAAAGGACCTGCTAGATGAGTCTGGCTCCATTGGTGTCTTAGGGTAATAATAATAATAAATCTGTTTCTTATATTAAAAAACAACAACAAAAAAAAAACATGTCAACTGGTTTCACCATTCAAATCTAAGTTTACTCAACATGCATCACCATCAAGTACTCTGAATCAGTGAGTACCGATACTCTCCATGAGTTTTTCAAAATTGCCAGATGGCTGCAAATCAAATATTATGAAATTTTTAAAATGTCCCCTTGGGGAGTAGCACCTCCAAGGAGAACTTGCATTGTATAAAGCTGAATTTTTCTTTATTTGCCTCAGTTACAAAAATAGTTGTTTTTTACAATTATTATCTAACATTATTAAACTGAATATTTGTATATATCAACTAGACAAATATTTTGATTTCAGATAAATCATGAAATTTAGAATAAATCAATGTTTGTTGCACTCAAACTAGACTCATTTATATCATAAATAAAATTCACACTTGCCATTAAAAGAAATTTCAAATGCTCCTGTAGATACCAACTGTCCTTCGATAGTGTTACTAAGAAAAAAGATCATCAAGCAAGCATACATCTAAAAAAAAAAAGATTCCATTAAAACAAATTGGGAAGTGAAAGTCTAAAACATTTAAAAATTTACTGGTAGTTTGGCATTTTTTTCAGTATTTCAATAAATGAAAAACATTTTAAATGGATGTTGTAATAATTTTATTAACTAGAAAGACCATTCTAAGTTTGATTCTAGTCGATTTGAAGAACTTTTTAAAATCCTTCTGGCTCCTGATTCAGTCAATCTCTTGCATGCACAAGTAGGTTTCCCCCCCCCCCCTCCTGATTTTGACAATGTACATTAAAAGACAAAAAATTATAACTGTGATTGTGTATTCTGAGTGTTGAGAATAGCAATATCAATCTTTATTTCAATATTTCATCAAAGGAGGTATTAAAATGATTTTTTATAGCTACTGATAAACATTCACTATGGTATTATTTTACACAGTGGTAGTGAACGTATTCCACTGATCACAAAAAAATTGAAATACTCTAAAAACATGTAAAGGATGAATTTGATAATATCAGATTCCAAAACTTGTTATAGTTTGCAAGCTCTGTGGGAGAGTTTCTCAATGTTTAAAAAATTCACCCATGGTATACCAGAGTGGTTTATTAACTTTTTATTTAAAGTTAATAGCACAGATTCAAATCTGGGACATAGTTAAAAAAATATGTCAACTTAAGAATTAAACAGATTGAGTGAGAAAGAAAGTAAATTTAAAAACCTTTAATTTAACCTTTCATGAGCAGGAACAATAAACAAAAAAATATTAGTATAAAGTAGGTACTACATGAGTATAAACAATGCGTTTGTAATTCTTTTAAGGTTACACGGTGGTCAGCATTCATAGTGAAGAATTTATGGAGATACAACACACGTGTTAGAATAATTACTTTAGTTAACATTAAGCAAGTAACAATCTATGTTTCGATCTCCGTATTGAGGTTGTCATCATTAGGAAAACATACATATGTACAATATACAAACTACATGCTGCTGCACTATACAAAAGTATAATGAATCTAAATGTTTGTTAATCATTTATACCAGCCTGACATCTGGTGGGAAAAAAAAAACAACAGAACTACATTAAACAATTTCTACAGTCCTTCTTATTGAGATTTCCTTCTGTCTGGGGTTGTTCTGGTTGCTATATGGGTCCTCCACATTCTTGGAATAATTAATCCATCATTTTTGTTCAGATTTGGATGACGTTTTAGCATTTCACAAGCTTCTTTGAATTTTATTTCAAACCAGGTGTTGGTGCGGTGTAGGGACTTAGTTCTTTTCCAGTGAATTCTGTGGCATGTTTGGAGTGCATGGTCTGATAGGCCTGTTTTACCATAGTGGAAGTACTTACTTGCTTAATGTGAAGTAAAGTAATTATTCTAACACGTGTTGTCTCCATAAATTCTTCACTGTGAGTGTGTTTGTAAAATGTTTATTTCATAAGCCCTATCAAATCTGCATTATTAATTATTATTTAAGAGAGAGATCTCCAGGGAGTCAGGAACTCATCAAAGGATATACTATTCACACCAGCTGTCATACCTGTTCCTGAATTTATTCAGACTACTTGCACACATCATCCAATGGCAATCCATTCCAATCACACTCCACTTTATAAGCAAAAAATCTAGCCTTCACTTCCTTCTTGACAGCATTCACCCTCATTCTCCTCAATTCCACTCCACCATACATTACCCTCTGGTGTCAATCCATCAGCCATCCCCTCCCATGCATGTTACTTACTTCATATCCATTCCCATTTGCTTCAACTTTTGTAATAGTTTTCTGTGCATTTTTTGTCAAATGCCTTAGCAAAGCCCAGCAGTAAATACACACACAAGTTAAAATTTCACAATTTAATTAAATACCGTACATCTTTACATCTTATTCTTTGACTACTTTCTTTAACTCTTAGTAGGTGCAAAATTCTAATACTGTACTGGCCTAAGCATATTTCCATGGTTCACAATTAGCTTAGTATAATTATATACTCGAACACTGCATAATGAGAAGGCTTTTTAATACCGTTATTTAAAAAATACAATAATCTTGCAAAGACAACTGAAAGATCAAATCATGTAATTGACTGCATCATGAAATGCAGCTCCACAGAGTGTGCTACCTATTTTCTTGTTTTGTTGAAATTTTTATTTGTCCCTACTGAATCATTGTTTATGGATAGTTTATATAAATTCACTGTTCATTATGAACAATAAATGAAACAAAAAACACAAACTACACTTGTAAGTTCTGTGAAAAAGCTCAAAAAATAAAAAAAGAGTTCAGTTGTGTCATCAAGTAAAAACAATCGGGTGAGACATGCTTTCCAAGACAAATGGCTCAAGGAGCTCAGCTGGCTGAGATATGAAAATACATGTTGCATTTTGT
This sequence comes from Typopeltis vanoorti, assembly GCF_054136105.1. Classification (NCBI taxonomy): domain Eukaryota; kingdom Metazoa; phylum Arthropoda; class Arachnida; order Uropygi; family Thelyphonidae; genus Typopeltis; species Typopeltis vanoorti. Next base: position 35,073,081 of record NC_143572.1, on the reverse strand, counting down.
AATATATGTAAAAAATATCCTAGGACTGCTAACAGTAATTCTAGATTACAAAGTTTTTGGAGGACCTTTGAAAGTGGAGGCATTTAAATTGCATAAAGCATTCATTTAAAAAAAAAAAAAAAAAAAAAAGCTATGATAGATTTGGCAAAAAATCACCTGAAAAACATCTCTAGCTTCTTGCCACTAAAGAAAAATGAATAATAAATTTTTGAACATTTTAAGTGCTTTTAAAATATAACCCATTATATATAGCTAAATTCAATAAACCAATTACTGACTTCCAATACTTGATAGCACTGCTAAACAAACATGATGAGGATACAGATCTAGTAGAACAGTACCAAAATTACATGAAATGTAAAGAATCTGTGTCGGTTACTGCCAATGTCATTAAATAAGAATTAGCTAAGAAATCAAAGACTCCAGAAGAGTGAGTCATCTTCTAGATGCTGATACAGAGATGTTTCAAATGAGGAGTAACTTGTCCTTTACAATGAGATACATAGATAAAAATCAGAATCTGATACATTCGATTCCATAATTTCTTTCAAATGGTACTGTGATACATTAGAGAGTTAAATGCACAAGTTATTCTTGCAATGGAAGACTTAACTAGTTAGTAAGCAATGGAACAAGTAATAGGGTGGATAATAACAATGGACTAGCAATAAAATTAAAATGAGATGTGCCAGATCTTATATCATAATGCTATTGTTATTAGTGTTTCCTGATATGTAACCTCAAGAGGATGTCCAGGCTACTATGACAGTACTACATTATTAACATTACTAATCTCCTATCAACAATTTTTTTTCCAACAACAAAACATTTTAACTTGGTACATACTCTGCAGAATTGAAGTGAATAATAAAATGAAAATGAGTAGTTTTTTCAAACTGAAAACAAATTAGGAAACTGTCATATGCTTATCATAAAATCTACTTTCAGGGAAAAGCAAAGACATTTATTCATAATTTAAGTAATAATTGAAGAATATTCCAAAAGGCATGAGCTGGAGCCAAATCTCTAGAAAGTGTATTCTTGGATGCAAATTCAAAGTGTGCCAAGTTCATTAATCTGATACTTTCAAAATTCAAGAGGGACTGAAAAATTAAATTTTTGTGATTTTGTAATGGTCTCGGTGATTTACAAATGGCTATACATAATAAACATGCTTTAGAGTTAATATGGGAGTTTTCCCAGAAATAATATCCATGTTTTAGGGTTCTTTAAGGATCAGTGCTAAATAACTGGGAGGAGAGCTCCACATAACTTTTTAAAAATGTGGAGGCTGACTGGATCTAACCTAATGTCTTATCCTCACCTTCTCGTGGTGCTCCCTGATAGTAAGTATTAGCCCATCTGTGGTACCATGTACTCTAAATTTATAACCTTTCGTGGGTGGAAGACAAAAAAAAAAAAAAAAAAAACTACCTGGATGAACAAGAATGGACCTGCACTTTGGGAGTTAGCTAACCAAACTTGTATTCCAATTGGCTTAAGCCAGAACAGAATGATGGTACAACTTGACTAAATTTCATGCTGGCTAGAACTGGTTAAACAAGACCTCTGCTGTTTTCATCATGGAACCAGACATAGTGAAAAATCAGCTACTGGCATAAAATTCAGTCAATCAGAATTCAACCAAGATAGGCACCATCATTGTAAGATCTGAATAATATTGGAGTCCTGGCAGATCAGATAAGACTAATTTGTAGGAAAACTGTTGACAAGTTAGAAACAATGTACAATTTTCATGAAGTACATCCCTTGCAAGTACATATCAGGAAGAAATTATAATTAGAAGCTTCTGAGGTTTCCTCCAAAGTTTCTCCACCCATCTATAAGTTAAATAACTTATCAAGCTCACCATAAAAAACATAAATATACAACAAATACTATTAAGATAAAATAATTTTCTCAGAAGCTATCTTCCTATTATACTAATTTATATAAAAAACTTTCAGAAAGCAATGTATTTTGGCAGAGATTCAAATGACATGAATATCTGTGCAAGGATATAATAATTAAAATATTATTATTATTATGAGCGACTCCAGGGAGTCCTTAGACTCATTGAGGAAGGCCCTAAACATCATGTCCACACAACTATACGACATTCTCACAGTATCTATTATACCTTACCTTGAACTCACTCACCGTCATAGCATCCACAACAGACTCTGGCAGCTTATTCCACTCATTTACCACTCTAAAAGTAAAGAACCCAGCTCTAACACCCTTGTTAACCACACTTTTGCCCAGCTTCTATAGGTGTCCCCTAGTTCTCCCACCACCAGTCCTGTTCGTTCAAAAATATCCTCTGAATTAATCCTATAGAAACCCTTTAGCAATTTGAATGTCTCAATCATATCTCCTCTTTTCCACTTATCAACTAATTTCTGCAACCCACAAATCTTCAACTTGTTCTCATAAGGTTCATTCCATAGACCTGCTATCATCTTGGTCACTCGCCTCTGGATCCCCTCCACCACTTCTCCATCAAGAAGAAACCTAGGTGACCAAATCTGGGCACAGTAGTCGAGATGAGGTCTTATCAAGGCTTGGTACAGAGGAACAATAACTTGCTTGTCTCTGCTCATCAAAGTATTTTTCAACAACCAAGTGAGTTGATGAGCTGATTTAGCTACTTTTGCAATGTGCCCCCTAAACTTCATCTCCCTATCCACCAACATGCCCAGGTCCCTGGCCTCATCAATCTGCTGGAGTACAGTTACACCAATGTGGTATACTGCTGCTAATCTTTGCACCCCAAAATGCATAATCTTACATTTTGCCACATTCAATTGACATCCATTCTCCTTAGCCCAGAGCTCCAATCTATCCAAGTCGTCCTGCAAGATTTTGATATCTTCTGCATTCACTATTCCCCTACCCAACTTGGCATCATCAGCAAACAAATGAACTCCTCTTAGATCCTTCCCTTATCGTTAATGAACAAATTAAACAGCAGTGGTCCAAGAACAGAACCCTGCGGCACACCACTAGTCACAGGCCGTCTTTTGGACTCTACTCCTGAATAAACTACTCCCTGATATCTCTCCATCTCACCAACCCTATATCCATTCCCATATGTTGTAGTTTATGCATTAGAATTCCATGTGGTATCCTGTCAAATGCCTTAGCCAGGTCCAGCAGTATCACTGTAAGCCCATTACCCTTATCCAGTTCAGCCGTCACTGTGTTATAAAACTTGAGCAAGTAACTGAGGCATGATCTATCCCTTAATAATTGAATAAAATCCTTTTCCTTCCTCACATGTGTCCTCTCCTCCTTCCAATCAATGTTACCATAGTTGAAATCCCCCATAATAATTACCCTCCTTCCACTCATTTCATCAATTTGTTTATGCATACTATCTCCACCATCTATTCCATCACCTGGTCTATAGCAGCACCCAACTGTATATTTTGTTCTGCTAGTCTCAATCTCACACCAAATAGCCTCAAATGAGCTCTTTTCACTATCCTGCGATACAACTTCAATTCTCCTTGGCTGCAGTTCATCAGCTATCATCAATAACACCCCCCCCCCCATTTTATTCTTTCTCTCTGTTCCTCCTAAACACACTATAACCTACACATTCTATCCCACTAACTATATTATCTTCCATCAGCCAGGTTTCACTAATGCCAATAACCTATGGACAGGAAGAGCCAATCAAGGCCAAAAACTCTTCCTTCTTGTTCCTAATACTCCTGGCATTAGTATACATGAAATGCAGAGGTCCATTTGTCCCACCCCTATCTTGATGCGTTATTCTAACTATCCCATTCCGATTTTTTGTCCTTAGTACTGGCTTGGGTACATTATGTACATTCTTACACTCAACCATCTCACTGATGTCTGCATATCCACCCCCCCTCCCCCTTGGTAGTTCTAGTTTCCCTGGTTCTGCACATCCATTTTCACTTCACTCAGCAACACTTTTTCCAGTCTCCGCACACCAAATCCATTCAAATGCAGACCATCCATCTTGTATAAATCCTTTCACCCATCAAACTCATCTCAAAACCACACCATCTGCGATTATGGCCCTTCTTCTAAACTCCTCTTTCTCGTACCGCAGCAACAGACTCACCATCCAAACTCTGTCACTCTTTTCTTTCGCTACCTTTAACAATACTTTCAAGTCCAATCTCATTAAAAATTTATCTCCTTTCAATTCATTCGTACCTGCCACAACTATCAATTCTTTCACCTTCTGTTTTTGCGCTCTAATACTCTCACTTACATCCTTAAATTTCGCACCTGGTAAGTACGATTTAGTTAAACTCCCATCTATCACTCCTCTTAATAACGAGTCACCATACAACACTCTTTCTTTCATTTCAGAAACTCTCCCACTCTTACGCTTATTTTTCCTTTCAAACACTTGTTTATTTCCGTTAGCTGAGGCACTCTGGAAAGAGTTTTGCAGGTGCTCTAACTGCCGCTGTGCACTTTGTATCGCTGCGCATAATCTAGCGATCTCACTGACTACAAATAATTCCTCATTTTTTTCATCATTTAAATTATTTTCTCTCTCTGTATAGTTGCTTTCACTCTCTCTTTGATCACCGCTCTGATTGCCATCTTGTACAACATTGCAATTCCCTATCAAGCCACTATTTACTCACATTCTGGCATAATCTAGCGATCTCACTGACTACAAATAATTCCTCATTTTTTTCATCATTTAAATTATTTTCTCTCTCTGTATAGTTGCTTTCACTCTCTCTTTGATCACCGCTCTGATTGCCATCTTGTACAACATTGCAATTCCCTATCAAGCCACTATTTTCACTCACATTATGGCTTTCTTCAACCATAACTATCTCACGACCTGAACTATATTTCAATTCCTCACTTTGCTTACACTTTCTGCACATTCTACCACCACTATCACTTTCCATCCAAACTGCAGCCTCCTTCGGGAATGCATACATCCCACACACATCACATTGGACAAACTCCCTCACATTACAGTTTTTGAACAAAGGCGTTGTATTTTTGGATGCCATTATCTTATGTTATCTAAATTAAAATTAAATTAAATAAAACGGAATTCACACCAAAATCACACAGACACAACAAGCTACATAATTTACAAGTGTAAATTATGATTTACACCAATATTCCAATTTTCACTCAAAATTATACTTAGCTTTCGGGAGCTTTCTGAAAACCAAACATTATACAATAAGATTAGTATTTCATCATATATAGATAAAACTATGAAAATAATTACTTTATTTTGTATCATCCATGTAAACAAAGGAGGTGATGTCACACCTAAAGAAGTAAAAGGATTAATTCCACCTAGTACCATGGCAATAAGTAATAATTTAGCTACACCCAAAACTTGTGCTAAACGCATATAGAGAGGTGGTGGTGGATAAGTATCTCCAAGCACAGTGATGTCTGGATACTTTTCTTGAAGTATAGAGGCATACTGCTCGAAGACGCGGCGATAACCTCATGAATAACTAGAAAAAAGAAATCAACGTAATTTAATAAGAATCTAATTACTAAGGTAACAGGTTGTGTTATTCAAAATCAAATATTTAAAAATTGGGACAAGAATTTCATAACAAAAAGTCTTTTATTTTTTTTTAAATTCGAAATTGACATTTAACCACCCAAGCTAGTAAATTCTAATAGACAAATTTTCCTCTTTCTTGAACATATCCCTATTACTGCTTATGTTAACATTTAAAATAGTTCATTCATATCTAAGTATTCTTTTGAGAGTTTGAATGGTAATGAAGAAGCATGTTTAAAGCATGGTGGGGTTCAAATGATCAATGGCTCTAGTTTCCTGATTCAAACTCAAGTATAGGAAAAAGTACACATGTTTAAATATTATTAATCAAATGATTGGAGTAGGATAAAATTTCGGTAGCACTGCATTTACAATGCACTTTTTTTTTCTTTTTTTTTTTAACGTGAATCCTATCAACATACTGGCTGATTCTTGCTTCCTGCCATATTTGTGATAGCCTTATAATTTTAGCAATGTGTTGCCTAAATTTTTTTGTTCTTGTCCACTATAACTGCCAAATCATCTCCACTTCTTGTAAGAAATCCCCTGCAACTGTATACCCTGCATCAGCCCTTTGCTTTCCAGATTTCAAATTCTTACACTTACCTATGCTAAAATGGCAATTCTCACATAGTCTGTTCAAATCCTGATGTAAAACTGCATATTGCATTTATCTCTCTCTCTCTCTTGATATCATTAACATACACATTGTTAAATAGCAATGGCTCCAAAACAGAGACACACCACTGGTAACATTTCTCTTCTCGTGTATTCCCCATACAAGACTTGCTAAATACCCATCAGACAAACAATCTTCTATCCAACGCAATAATCTGTTAACTAATTCCATCTATTCTAATTTAATACCAACTTATGTAGTAACCAAAGGCTATTGCAAAATCTAAACATATCTCTTTAGTCAACCTGGTTGGCAGAGTGATTAGTATATCTGCTCTCCAACCAACAGGCTGCAGGTTCAAATTCCAATGTGGAAATGGATGTTTGCAATTTGTTTTTAGGTGGGAGAATGAAGTTCATTTCCCAGTGTGAGACCACCAAAGCGGAAGTGTGAAAAAGTTCCATGTTTGGTCTCTGGAGCACTGTTTCTGGACTGTGTAAAAAAATTCTTAGCCTATGGTGATAATACACTATTAGTTTACAACCTTTCATGGTGGGAGTCACAAAAAACATTGTTCATACATCTCACTTATCCAATACATTTGTCACCTGAATATAATATGCAAGCAGACTGCTAAAACATGATATGCTTTATCAAACCTATGCTTATCACTGAACAGAGCACTGCTGTTTTCTTAATTCTTGATCATAGCTCCCACCATCTCCAAAACTCCCCAAACACATTTCGCTAGCTTCCATTTCTTAAGTACTTACCCCATTGCAAGTCTTGCTAAGCAAGTATGTCAAGAATAAAATACAAGAACAGAAAACTCACAAATAAGCAAGAAAATGCTTATTTGTAAAATTTTTACTTTGGTTTCACAGGCATCTTTAGTACAAAAATGGAATAGTAATTAAATAACAGAAAAATCCTAAGTTAATGTAAGATAACACAAAATGATTAATATTTTCCTAAATAAAAAATGTAATTATATATATAATTAAAAGTTAGGTAAGATTAGCAGATTAAAAAAAGTACTATGTCCCATCAAGTAGATAAACATAGACCATAACATCTATTTTGTCCTCATGAGGCCATCTCTTCATTTCAATCTACTAACATTATTAAAATTATCCATAACATTCACCTTTCCTTTTTTTTTTAAATTATTTACTAGGCCAATCTGTTATATACATTTCCTTGTTATCAGCTTCCTTCATCAATGTGAATACAGCAGTGGGTCAGGATGTTATGTCAGCTCATGTGCTACGAGAACATGCAAGAGAACTGGCAATGTTGAATTCAGCAGGATGGAGATGGATAGTCATTTAATAACTTAGTTATAGGGATGCAGCATCTTCTCCAAAAATAAAGGTGATAAGTGGGGTACCACAGGGTTCTGTTCCATTCTGGGATCACTGGTGCTTAATTAATAAAGCAATCATCTAGTTCAAGGTTTGAGAGGAGATATTTGGTAGCTTGCTGACGATGCTAAATTATTATTATTATTACATAACATCTCCAGGGAGTTCAAAGACAAGGGAGGGCATCCACTCGACAACTCTTCGCTTCCACCACCCAATCCACCAACATCATCTACTGCCCGCCAACACTTCCACAGACAATCACAAACTTCCATGCCCACGACGGGATTCGAACCCATGGCCCTTTTGGCTGCAAAGTGGATACGCTAACTACTCGGACAACCAGGCCGACAGGAAAGCCTTAAGACAGAATTAGGAAGAGCAATGTCAAGAAATTCTGATGTGGCTTTGCAAGAGGATGCATGTCACTTCAATGATGCTAAGTGTAAATTTATACACTTTGGCTAGAAAATATGGAATGATGTTTTTCATATTAGAGGAACTTTGTTTTAGGAAGCAGAGATGGTGAGAGATCTGAGGACTATATCAGAAAGAGAACTGAAGTTCTGGGAACACATCACATACAGCTTAGCCAAAAAACTGTTGCTATAATGCAAATAATTCTGACAATTATAGATAAAAAGGTGACAATTTCACCGTATTAAGGCACCAATCAGGCCTCGTTCGGATTTCTGTGCACAGATCAGGTCACTTAAGTATACTGGCAACAAGGAAACAGAGAACATAGGGGCAAATAAGACTCTTGCCAGACTATAATACTGGGCATGAGGGTTGACAGACTGAATGTGGGCTGCAGAGATTCGCATAGAAGAGAAAAGAGAGGCACGATCTGATTGAGACAATTTGGTGAGAGGAAACTATCAGATCCATACAAGGGAATTATTGCCTGGGTAATGGGAAAATGAGAGATCATAGCTAGAAACTGTACAAAGGTGAAAAGATTTTTTTTGCATGAGTGGCAAATAAAAGGAATGCATTGACAGAATTGATGAGTTCTTCAACAATGAAAGAATGTCTTGAAGGCAAGATATGAGTTATTGGGAGGCCTATGAGGGTTTAACCTTCTGCAGTCTTTAGATACCATCGAGGCTTGAAAGTATCATTTAAGAAAGATCTCTTTTAGATCATATGACGGTTCATATGGATCTACCCCCATCTAGATCATGTGATCACAAATACCTATCATATTACTGAAAGCATTCACCGAAGATGCACTCGCAATATTCACTGGTAGTCTATTCCAGTGCTTCCCAAACTTCTGGATGTCAGGGCCCCCTTTGGAAAAATTAAAATATTTCACAGCCCACCTTGAAAAAAATCATAATATATAGACATATATTATTATGATATTTATTGTATTTATATTCAACACAAAACATACACAGCGAGTACTGCAAAAATTAAATGCAAATATTACATTTTTAGCATCTTACATACACATTTGACATGGCACATTATCTCATATTTTTATATAGATAGATATATTGTTATTGTACATTTGCAGTATAAGCACATGAAACATAAAATGATTAGTAATAAAGAAAGAATTAAAAACATACAAGAAGTTTAATAACAATTTAATGTGATGGATGTGTTTCAATACTGCTACACCAATATCAGGTGAAATATTTGAAAGTGCAATTCTTAGATTTCTGCTTTGAAATGAAACTTATATGAATAAGCATATATTTACTAATATTCATTAAACGCCAAAATATGCAGGAAGCAAAATTTGTGAACCCACACCAATGTGTGATTTTTTTTCCATTAAATATAAAAAATAACAAAAAATAAATAATAATTAAATAAGTTTCTTTTAAGATAAAAGATAAAAAAAAAACTACACAGTCTTAAAAGATTTTAAATTTGTTTTCATTATTACACAGCCCCCCCCCCCCTCAACAAAACATATGGCTCCCAAGGGGACCGCGGCCCACAGTTTGGGAAGTGCTGGTCTACTCTATACAATGAGAACCTGGACCTCTCATGTTTCCTAACTCCTTCACTCGGTTTCCAGAGATGGCCATGAGTTCTACCCACTTGCCATGAGCTATAAAATCCCAGTTGTGTTTATAAGATCCCTTAACTTGTTTCAAAGCACTTCTGAAGATATATCGAGCCTTGGTTGAAGGAGGAAAACCTTCAACAATAAAAATCAATAAACAACAAGCAATTGATTGAAATATGGTCATGTGGATAACAGTGTTCACTTCAAATCTGACAAAACAGCAAGGGAGGGTGAAAGCAATAAAACCATATTGTTGTTCATTTCACCCCTCTTTTATTACTCATCATTCTGCTGCTACAAATTAAAATAGTGGCAGAATGTTCATGGAATGAACATTCTGCAGCTATTTTTATTTTTTTAAGTATTCATTTTATTTCAATGATTTTTACTTACTTATTCAATTTTAATTTGTTTTGTTTGGAAAATTAAAATATATAGATTTATTTGGTTAATTTAAATCTGCCTGTGGACCACCTGTGGTCTGCTGACCATAGGTTGAGAAACACTGCTATAGAGCAGCGGTGGCTAACCTGTGGCACGCCCGAGAATTTTGCTTGCACGTCAACGATGTACATATGATATCCTTTTATATGCTTATAAATTATTCCACTTTTTTTTAATTGTTACAATACATACAAGTTACATTTTGTTTTACAGGAGAGAGCAGCTATGAAGACATGAATTTGATTGGTGCGGTATTAACAAAAGATCACGCGACCCAAAGACAAATGGAACCGATAATTTTTGAGTTGACGTGCTAATTCCCTTCAACCGAATTCCATAACATTGTCATAACACCATTCACTACATATTTCTTAGTTTTAAGACATTCACAACGGGGTGTCGTTTATCGTTCCGACAGAACTTCTCATTACCGGCGGGTTCAATTCATACAAAGTTTCAACCCTTGGTTGATTTTTATTGCCTTGTTTGCGCTTGAGCTGTAAGGGGAACTCGCACAAGCATTATATGGCATGTTTCAATTCGTGGTAGATTTTATTTGAAGTTAGCCTTTGTGATGTCATAATGACATCGAGAATTTCAAATGCAGTCAAATAAACACTTATTTCATGTAATTGAAAAATTGGACAATAATTTTAGTTAGATACTGTGTTTCCAGTGCAACATATGGTTTAGCTTGCCTATACAGGGTAGTTTCTGTGAGAGGGGTGCGTGTGATTCATTAGTTAGCGCCGTTTTTATTCCAGCTGTCTCTAATTGCACTATTTGTTGAGAAATATATTACACAGACTGCAAAAGCCTCTGTACCTTATTCAGGGATACAATAAAACTTTTTTTTCTTGCATCTACAGTATATAGTAGTTGTTGGGGGAGGGCGTGTTGTTTTTTGTGTGGGAGGTATATATGCAAAACCTTTTAATGTCTTTTTTTGTAAAGTGAAATCAGGGGTGCCAGTTATACGTGAGGGCAAGTTATATTCGACGGGAAGCATTCGCCGACAAGTCAAAATCCTTCTGCTGCTTCTCCAGCTCTGCTGACTTCTATGGTGAGTTACAATGCATAAATATTTTTCTCTACCTTTTTTTTTTCTTCTTTCAAGCCAACATCATTAACACCAATTTAATAATACAATAATCAATAATTTTATACTGAATAATATTATAAATTTTTGGTGATCAGAATGGGATGTCAATGAAACTTACCACAAGTTAATTTAATGATGTTGGCCTGAGAAAACTACAATATTGTAACATTAGTCCTGTGATTGATAACTAATTTAAATGCATACTTTTATATTTGTCAACATGCTACACCGTATACATAAGTGTATTAATACTCTTTATGATTATGTCATAATTAATTTTCTCCTCTACATATGCTTGTGAGTCATTATTTTCTGAAATGAATTTTATAAAATACAGTTTAAGAAATAGAATGACTGATGAATCTAGTTCCGCATGTGTATTACTAAAAGTGACAAAATATGAACTTGATATAAAGCATTTGGGATCTAATGTACAACAGCAAAAATCTCATTAATAAATTGATAATAGGTTGATATTGATTTGTATACGACAATGTGTATGTCAAATTATGAGTTCATTTTTATGAAATTCTATGTTAATTTTCAAACTTGTCTCAATAAAATTCTGCAATTTATTTTGTATTAATTAATGCTACTTAATAATTCCGGATAATGATCGGATGTTATGTATACTGAGTCTTAGTAAAGAAAAGAAATTTCTTGGAAAACACAGCGAATTATAGAGAAATACACATAACATGTGCAACAAATTTTACTAGATGATTTGCTGCTCCATTAAACCATATTTATTCCTGCAATACTCTCTCTCTCTCTCTTCATAAGTTTTTTTTTTTAATTATGCCATCATAAATTCACTTATTCATGTTCAGAATTTATAGGATCGTGCTATTCGCTCTACCCAGCAAATTATAGAACACGCATATCACAAATGATAATTATTAATTATCCTTTACCATTAATGAAAGTGTTTCTACTCACACTTATTTTTTCCTATTCTTACATGTCTTATAAATGATGGTTCACATATTTTCAACTTTCAGTATTTCAAATACAGGGTGTTCGGGATAAATTTGACAGTTTCGTAAGGAAAAAGAAAATCTTCTTTGTATCTATTAAATTTAATGAATTGACAAAAAAACATTACAGGCAGAGTTAATTACAATACTATCAACAAGATTTACTCAAAATAACCACCATTAGCATCGATCACAGCTTCAATTCTGCTTCGGAACCTCGAACAAGCTGATGCTACAGTCTCCCTGGGAAGGGCCGCAAAAACTGTTTTAATTTTATCCATTAACTGGGCTTTTGTATTACTGGAAGTGCGATTGGTGTCTTTTTCAACTGCGCCCCATACAAAATAATCCATGGGGTTAAGGTCTGGGGAGTTTGGAGGCCAAACATTTGGACTGGTGAAGTCGTAGAAATTTTCAGACAACCATTTTTGACTTTTCCCAGAGGTGTGGCAAGGGGCCGAATCCTGCTGCCATACATACGGCCTACCATTGGCTACCCTTGTTATCCAGGGCTTGACTACAGTTAGCAACTCCCCGAACAAAGCCCGAATTCCAATGCCAGGGTTCTTCAACACCTGTTCCTGCAGATTTGCGAGGAATTCTGCTGTACGAACGCAATCAGATCGTCTGCTAGGGATCTTTCTTCTTGCTACATCCTCGTAGTCACCATTGCAAGTCTCTAGTTCATGCCTGATTGTTTTTACTGTATTCAGGGAGCATTGGGCAGCAGTCGTAATATCCTTATTTTGATGGCGGGCACGAATCATCATGATACAAGTTATTCTCTTCCATGATTCAGGTGGGTTCCAGCTACCCATCCTTTCTGACATCTTGTATATGAATGAAGAAGGGTCCAAACTTTTAAATGAAGAGAAGTGTGTGTTAATACATGTAACTTACGGAAAAATATAATTAATTATAAATATGTCAAATTTATCCTGAACACCCTGTATACCAATCAAATATAGCATTCTCCTTCATTTTTGTTTTCTAATAAATCCTAAAACAGATTGTTCCCCCACTCTACGCAGAAATATTCAAAGTTATCCTGCAATTAATTGCATTGGACCAATTAAGATGAGTGCTGATGAGCTATGCCTGTTTCTTCTTCTTTGAGTAGTCTGCAAGATGTTTTGTTTTGTTTTATTGCAGCAATAAAACAAATGTTCCTCTTTTTGGTTCATCTTTTTCTGATTTGCGGAGAATGACTGGTTAGTTTGCCCTGTGTGTGCGTTACAGAGTGAAGCGTGAATTGTAATATAGTGAAACAAATTTAAACAAAAAAAAAAATACATTTTTAAAAGGTAAGTGTAATTAATGTAATTTAATATTATTTTTCTGTTAGATTTATGATTTTTTTTGGCTTTTAAACTGAAATAATTTAATTTAGAATTAATTAGTTAGTTGCTTTTGAATAAAATATGCCAGTCAATTTTTTTTATATATGAAATTGTGCTTAAATCTATTAATTCTGAATACCTTTTTTTCTCCCAAGAATTAGAGATCATTAAAATCAATGCCAAATGACCACAATGTATTTATAGTTTACATGAACAAACAATTACATAAAAATAAAGCTAAAAGACGTTTATTGATGTAATTATTTGTCTCCAAGCTTCTCTGCCGTGAAAAATTTTCAGTGCACGCCCATGCATACGGTCAAATTAACGTGAAATTTGTAGCGCGGGTTGCATAATCCACATGACAGTACACCCAACCGAAATGAGCACACGACGCCACTGATATATATATATATACAGTAATCCCTCGATTAGTGTGATTAGTGAATTTCGATACCGAAATTAGATTAGTACGCCTCTAAAATTCGATTAGTGCGCCTATATACATCTTAAAAATAAATGTTAGATTTTAAAAATTTTCTATCTATACATTTTTTATGGCTAAAATTTTAAAACATCACTCACCAGAATGAAATAATTTAGTTACTGACTTGAAACATTTTACAAAGTTATTTTTAATGGCATACTACCATGTACTCTATGTTCCAAATTTTTACCGTCAAAATTTATGTCGTCTGCTAATTACATAGCATTTTCCTGTTCATATCTCGTACCTCCTTTGCAATTATTTTCTTTACATTTTTTTTTATTATTTTAAAGTATTTTCCCAACCTTTCATCATGAGTAAAAGAATTAGTGAGCAAAAAAGTGAAAGTGTGAAAATGATTCGAAGAGTAATCTCATTGGAAGAAAAACTTGAAATCATAAAGAAAGTGAACAAGGCGAGTTCCAGAGCAAAAATAAGACAAGAACACAAAAATGGGTGAATCAACTATAAGAGAAATTTTAAACAAAGCTGCTGAATACAAAGAGAAAAGTAAGGCTGATTCAAGTTCACCATGCATGCACTCGAAATCGAAGTATTATAATGATTGAATTAGACTTTTTTCTACATAGATTGAAGATTGTAACCAAAAATGAACTAAAGTAACCAAAGTTCCAGAGCAAAAATAAGACAAGAACACAAAAATGGGTGAATCAACTATAAGAGAAATTTTAAACAAAGCTGCTGAATACAAAGAGAAAAGTAAGGCTGATTCAAGTTCACCATGCATGCACTCGAAATCGAAGTATTATAATGATTGAATTAGACTTTTTTCTACATAGATTGAAGATTGTAACCAAAAATGGATCCTGCTAAGAACTGACTTTAGTCTTTAGCTCCTATCACCTGCTCTCCTATCAGCCTTAATCTATACTCTTAAACAGCAAACACATGTACCCCTAAGATAAAGCAGCAGGGAGCAAAGGCCTTTTCATTTTTCTATGAGTTTTGACTGGCATATAGGGTCAAGTTATAACAGAACAAAGGCTTATTTCACTAACATTAGTTAAAGATAATGATAAAATATTATAGAGTAGTAGAATTACATTTGTAGAATTTTCACTTATAGTAAATTATGATATTCTGGCTTTATCATCCTCTAAATGCAATAAGAACAGTGATTAACCAAAGCTAAATATACTGCTAAATAATGACTACAATGCCACATCTGAGAAACAGCAATCATAAAAAAGGAAGTAGCTATAGTATTCAACTAAACATGAAGTTTATTTGCAGAAAGTTGTTTCACTTGGTTACAAATTAAACTTGCTAAGAAATTATATTCTTGTTTAATCCTTTATCCAAGGGCAAAAGATTGTGCATGAAGCATCTTCACAACACAGAGAAACATATGACTTCTACATTAATTCAACCTTAGTATCTCTTCTGGATCTGGCTCCAACTGATAAGACCCCCCATAAAGGTCAACACCAGTTTGGATAGTGAATTTTTGAATAATGTATAGCATTTTACAAATTCCAAAGACTGCGTGCTTGGCAATATGGAATACAAAGGCAACTGATATGAAGTCAGCCTCCATAAACAAGTAGCCGTAGCCTAGTTGTAAAGATACTTTATGCACAAACCTTGTTTACTTACACTTGGATGAAGGATTAAACAAGAATAAAATTTCTTGGCAAGTTTAATTTAACCCTCTCATGCATGAATTTTTATATTCATTTATAAAAAATTATAATGATGATACAGTACCATTAATCTTGCAGTATTACCATGAATTCATTAATTTTGCTAAATTTGTGCCCTGTATATGTTAAAGATGTCATCATCTGAGGACATCATTTTTATGTGTCCTCATATGAGGCCCTTATGCATGAGAGGGTTAATGAAATGTATAAAATGGTAAGCAATTCTGTGTATAGATTTATATGGACAAATTTCAAGATACTGGAGAAGTTTTGAGTCATTAGAGAAAGCAGCTGACCTACAGAAAAAAAAAAAAAAAAAAAAAAAGGCCTGATGAAGATCTACACAGCTGAATAGGAAATGAATACCAGACATAGAAATGTTTCGAAAAAATCGGAAGAAAAGAGTAAAGCTAATAATAATTGTAAGTACCTGCTGGATTACTTCAAGCTATGAACTAGTCATTACATGTTACAACATGCTGCTCTGAAGTATACAAATTCGCATAGTGAGAAGACAGAAGAAAACAGAAAAGTCTTATTGACCATATTATTATTATCATTGCTGATTCAGGACAGAAGAATACACAGGTGATTTGAAAGTCAGAAACTTTTGAACAAGAAAAATATGGGTATCATAATGAAAAAAAAATATGCACAAACTGTTCCTTGCTCTTATACTTCATTTTGTGTGACCATAACTGTTTATTGCTATTCCTAAATATTTAATTCTACTAACTTGTTCAATTATTCTTCTCCCTTTAATTTCTAATGACATCTTATAGGTTCCTTGGCAACTATCATTGTTTTAGTATCTTCTGTTGATATCTTTATATTTTTCCTTTATGCTAGTAATATTATATCATCAGCATATCCAATTACTCTTAGTTTTTCATTTTTAAGTTGTATTCCACATTTTTCTATTTTATTATTATTATCCCGTGACACCTCCAAGGAGTCCGAAGACTTAGCGAGGGAGGACACCCACACCACAACTCTCCATCTCCACTACTACATCGAACCTCTAAAGTTCTGAAGAACCGATTTGTCTGTTTGCAAGATAAAAAACCTGAGTTTCCAGGAGAAAAAATCCTGCTATCTCCATATGAGTTTGGCTAACTCGCCTTCAATTTGGAAAATCCATATAAAGATTCCTCACATCATGACAAGAATCAAGCTTAGGCCTTTTCCAATCGAAGAGTGCAACACACCATTGCTCTTCTGATTGTGCTATGGAGGCGCTTTTAACATTTTCTTTACTTTGTTTCTTATTTCATCCATGACTAAATGAAGTGAGACTTATGAGTCACTTTGTCTAATTCCTGTTATTTTAATTCAGTTTATTCTTGCTCTGTATTTATTATAGACCTGTTATCTGATATATCTATTCTTAATTAGTTTTAAATTTGTTTTGGTATTTTTCTCATTTTTTTTAATGTGGTTATTATATCTTTCAGCTATATTCAATCAAACACTTTTGTTAAATCAATAAAGCACACGTAAAGAGGATTTTTTTTTTTTTTTTGTATTCACTTGATTTCTCTATTATTTGCTTTAATAGGCACAGGATGTTAAAGCATCTATTGTTGATCTCTTTTTCTTAAATCCTTATTGCTCATCTGATATTGAAAGTTTATTTTTCACTTGGTCAGACTATAATAAATTTAGTTTAATCCTTTATCCAAGTGTGTGCACACAAGGTTTGCACCTGAAAGTATCTTCAGGACTGGGGTAAAGTGGTACAACACCGGACAACTCCTTGCAAAGGTGGAGCAAGCTACTAACACTCCTATCTCAGTATCTCCCATAATGCAAAACACATCTCCCTGCAGATATGTATAATGTCATGCATTAAGGGAAGGACCACTACCCAGACTAGTTTCAACCTTTATTGAGGTCTCTTCAGTTGGAGCCAGGCCCAAGTGGAGATACCAGGCAGAAGCATTAGCAAGGTATCTCCACTTGGGCCTGGCTCCCACTGAAGAGACCTCAATAAAGGTTGAAACTAGTCTGGGTAGTGGTCTTTCCCTTAATTCATAACATTATACATATCCGCAAGGAGATGTGTTTTGCATTGTGGGAGATACTGAGATAGGAGTGTTAGTAGCTTGCTCCACCTTTGCAAGAAGTTGCCCAGTGTTGTACCACTTTACCCCAGTCCTGAAGATACTTTCAGGCGCAAACCTTGTTTGCACACACTTAGATAAAGGATTAAACTAAATTTATTATAGTCTGACCAAGTAAAAAATAAACTTTCAACATCTTTCTCTAAATCCACAGTAATTTAATAAAAAGGTGGCACACCGTTTGGCAGCTCCTATAGGAGGAGATGACCTTGCTAATGCTTCTGCTTGGCATCTCCACTTGGGCCTGGCTCCCACTGAAGAGACCCCAATAAAGGTTGAAACTAGTCTGGGTAGTGGTCCTTCCCTTAATGCATAATACTGAGATAGGAGTGTTAGTAGCTTGCTCCACCTTTAAAAGGAGTTGCCTGGTGTTGTACCACTTTACCCCAGTCCTGAAGATACTTTCAGGTGCAAACCTTGTTTGCACACACTTGGATAAAGGATTAAACTAAATTTATTATTGCTCATCTAATAATTCAGTAAAATTATTTATTCCTCTGCAGTTCTCTGGATTTGTACTGCCTTCTTTATTAAAGACTGGTATTGTTAAGCTCTTTACCAGTCATTTGGTATTTTTCTTTCTTTAAATACTGTATTTAAAATATGACATAGTTCTTTTGCTAACTCTTTCCTTCCATATTTTAACAGTTCATTCTGTATCTTATCTATTCCAGCTAATTCTGATTTAAATTCTTTAAGAGTTTGTTCAATATGTTATTTCAAATTCCATTCATCCAACTAAATATTTCATAGCTTCCTACTTTCATTTAGTTCTTTCTTCTGAGTTTTTATTATTCTTCAGATTTTTCTTTGAGTGTCATAAAAATCATGTTCTAATTCTTTGGCATAGTTATTCCAATATTCCTGGTTGGTTTTCCTTATCTACTTACTTTATTTCATATAAGTTTATATTCAGCATAAAATGAGGGATTTCATTTGTTTTGTAGATATCTGTGAAATATAATTTTCTTTCCTTTTACTAAACTTTTTACCTCTTCTTTAAACCAACTGTGTCCATCTTTGATTAGTTTTCGTGCTAATTCTCATAATGTTTCTTTTGTTGCTTCATGTACAATGTCTTTAAATGCTGTCAATTTTTCTTCTATTGGTTGGTTGTTTTTGTCTTATAATGTTTCCAATTTATCTAACAATATTTTCTGGTACAGGTATCTTATATTTTCATCCTAGAGTAATTCTGGAGTGATACCAAGAGATGTTCCAGCAAAATCAGTGGCCTCAGATCAGTGTCACCACCTACATTCTCGCTTAAAAAAATATTTTTTGTGAACACCAAAATTTTGCTAGCCTGTTATCTGGTTCACAATTTTTTTTCCTTTTGCTAGCTCAATTCATGTCTCACTTTCCCAGGAGGTTGGCCAAATGTTTTTTAGATTGCCTAATTACTATGCTCTTTTATATATTATAGTACATCAATTTGAAACTTGTAGCATATAAAATCCACTTCTATTTCTAAATATTTTGTTTGGAGAACAAATTTATATAGTCAAACAAATCATTATTCGTGTTATTGCACAACTAGTATACACAACAACAAAGTTTTGATCCTCTCCCTCCAAGGATGAGTCATGTGATAACCAATTATTCTTCTGATGTGGAAAATAGCATAAAGGGTAGGCTGTGTGTGTGTGTGTGTGTGGTGTAGCAAGCTCTCTCCAAAAATGTGTCCTTAGACTCCTCAGAGGTGTAACATAATAATAATCTTGGTTACTTAAAAAAAAAAAAAAAAAAATCAACTAACGCTTTTTTATTCCCATATAGAAAGTAGGCGATGCCGTTTAGCCCTATCTAACCTTTTGTTTTGATATTTATTTCAGTTCCTCATTCTTCATGCTTGAACAAATCCTCCTGATTAGAGCAGTTCTTGTTTTTTGATCTTCATAATATCAATAATATACTTTGTATTTCTTTGCTACTTCCACTTATTCTTCATTAATGCCTCTAATGTCGATGGCATTGAGATTTGTTTAGGTTGATGTTCTAATATCTGACTTTTCAGTGTTCATCTTCATTCCTTGATAGAAACATTGAGGAAATCTTGTATATGTGGGCAGTGCTCCAGCTGATATAATACTGTATCTGATTATGTTATACTACCTTAATATGGTACAACATAATCTACATGTACCACCTTAATGTGATACAGTACTACTCTGACTTATGATGCTTTGCTTTACAGTGATCCACTCTCATGATGCCTATGCCCATTTATGGGATGCTTCATTCACTCATGCGATACTTTTCAATTAGACCGTTGCTCATTTATATGATGCTGAATTTGTTCATATGACGGTTTTATTGACATGACACTCCCATGATCAACCGATACACAATATTCATGAACTGTTTGTTTATGACATTATTGCTCACCACATCTTTCTGTGTTTTGGTGTGAATTATGAACTGTTTATAACTATCATTTTATTTTATTATTGTTAATAATGGCATATAAAATTCAAAGTAAGGTGCTGTTTCTTCCACTGAAAAGATGTATAAACCTGTTGCATCACATAGTAAAATATTAAATTTAGTGATATGGTGTATTGAACTGAGATAGGCTGCAAGCTAAACTTACCTCACCCCTATTGTAACAATTGTTTAAAACAAAGATCAAGTGAAAAGTGCTGCATGTTAATATTACAGTTATCTGTAAATGTGACAAGCTCTGCTGAAATGCAAATCTTTTAATGGTATAGACTGATGACCAAACTGGTCAGCCTGTTTCCTAAGCCAAGCTATTTAGAATAACTTTTAAATTTGTGAAAGTTTTTTGCATTTATTCAAAATTTTTTGTTTGTGTAACTGACATAAATTAATGCTTTATTCATGTAAATTATGCACATATATGACTGCTTAAAAATATTATTAAACCATTACATTACATGCATCTACAAGTGAACAAGCAAACAAAAAAAGTAGTGATTCACTATATGACTGTGGTTTGCCTGTATATGTAGTTTCACCCACTATAATACAGTTTGGTCAGCTAAGTTCCAAGTTACATCTGTCCTCATTTATTTAGCATCTCAATAGATATACACCTAGTAACAGGCCTCATCATGAGGAGGTGATGAACACTGAGTCAGAAGTCCCAGCTGATTCTCTGCATTCCTTATTAGCTATCTGTCGGTCTTGTCCCAAGTTATCTTGCTTTCACTTTTAAATTACTATTTTTAAAATTTTATCTTATTCTCTTTCACTTAAAATATGATAGTTGTCCATTCATACAACTCTTTCATTTATGGATGTGAATGCATTGTGCATATACTCGCAGGCATTTAAAAGTACTGTCTGAATAGATATCAACAGTTGTATCTATGTGATTAACTCATGCACAGTCAGTCTTAATCTTTTGAGCACATTACTTTCTTTCACAGAGCCCACTATTCTTTCATAATTTTTACAAACTGTGCCAAGCAAAAATGACTGAAACCAGTATATATTTCTTTATTAGAAATATATTACCATGATGGCTAGGGAACAGAAGCAATAAAATTTCCCAAGTCACCATGGTAAGTCACTGCTTCTTGATTTTTTTTATATGACCTATACTCATACAAGTTTGTAACCTAAAGTACATTAGTACCATGAGTGGGCAAAGGATTTTTTTTTCTATATTTATTACTTTTTGTATTTTTTCATATTTTTATTCATTTCTTACCTGGTCTGTAAACTCTGCTCTAGGGACCACTTTTTCAAGCCATTTCAAGCTTTCACTAAGCTTGCTGCTTACTGAAGATCTGAAGTGGCTTGAAAAAATTCCATATTTGGTCACTAGAGAAGACTTATGGATTATGTAATATATATATATATATATATATATATATATATATATATATAGGGTTAAAACTATTCAGGAGGAAGATGCATAAAAAATATGCATAAGCAAAAAAAGAAAGCAAAATCTCCGTCAGGGATGCAAACAAAATGTTCACAAAACATTTGTTTGCATCTTCTAAGTTATATTACTGCGCCATTTAAGGTAAAACCTACGATGTATCAGTTTCAAAACAAATAAAAGTCAAAATTTGAGTAATTAGCGATACCTGAACTGAGATCCAAGTAATAAATCCAAGAACTTTTATAAGGGCTTTTAAAAAGTTAAGTGGTCTCACAAGGAGGAAGCAGAATTTTACATCCACAAAACAGGAAAAAGCAATCAGAAAGATCTTCAGATGATTAAATGGCCTTCCATGATGAATTCTAGGCAGAATCGTAACTAGGGTATCTGCTGCCCATAAGCAAGCACTATTTTGTTGCTCCGAAATTTAAGAAAATGTGTAAAATTACATGTGTAAAACAAGAATGGCGTTTTTATAGTTGAGATACAAATGTGCCAGTTTATGTTGCGTTCCAACTTTCCCCTCCTAGGCATTGACGTAATTGTTTAGTGGGTTACGATGGCCCTGATCCTAGGACTTCATGAAGTTGTCTAGTAATAATAAAATAAAATTACCTTTTGTACATTTAAAAATTGCTATTTATGTTCAAAGAACAATCGGTAAACAACATATCATCCCTCAATTTATCCGGAAATATATTTTCGAATAATCATTCAACAACCTATAAACTACTGCAGCAGTGCAGTTAAATTATCACCTAATAAATAAAAGTATGAATTTACACGTTTGAATTGTATACTTACCAATACAAAAACTTAAGGGTAGGTCCAGCAAAGGTATGTTTAAATTTAGTTTTTGGAATCTCCTTTGTGTGTACAGCTTCACTATCTGAACTCTGAAAGAATTCCTTCGCTGTTAGCACCAAAAATAATAAAAACAAACCACAATACACATACTTCGCCGTGTCAGCCATGACACTCACTTATGTTTCAGACACCGTCCAAAATAACTCGATGTAATATTATTCATTCATTGAAAAAAAAAAAAATAATAATAATAATAATAGGTAGAAAAAATCTCTGAACGGATTTTTTTTAACCAGCTTGGTAAAAATAATGCGAGTAACCTAAAGAAATTATTTAACTTTTAAAATATATATTAAAGAGAAAACATATAACAATATAAATCAGAAAAGATACAAATAAGAAGTTAGAGAGAAAGGATATACGAGGGTGGTCTGAAAAATTCTCGGCCGCAAATATAGACGGCAACACTATCGGCAAGATTTTTTTCAAAGTTGCTACATCTGCCATAAGCATCAATGTGAAATTACAAGTCATTCCATCAAGTAGTTTTTTTTATACAGCTGTCTGAAGCAAGAGTGTTGCCTGTATCCCTTGAAATGGATAAAATTGAGTATTGTGTGGTTATAAAATTCTTTGTAAAAGAAGGTTTAAAGCCAAAAGAAATTCATTCGAAGTGCATAAAAGTTTATGGGCTCTCTTCTCCTTCGTTTTCGACAATTAAGAAATGGGCTGCAGAGTTTAAACGTGGCCGTACCAGCCTGGAAGATGATCCACGTGAAGGACGTCCAAAAAGTGTAACAACACCAGAATTCATTGATCAAATACACGATATGATATTAGATGCAGGGCCGACCATCTCGGGGGTGCGGTGGATGCAATGCACCCGGCCCACGATCGAGTGGGCACAGTCGGTACACATTTGCGGAAACGTATTATATTTCGAATGTTTTTTTTTCTGTCAAAATCACTTGCAGGTAAGAGGTTTTACAATACGTTTATTTAATCCTTTAATTTTTACCTTTGAAAAATATTTTAGGGCCCCAAAAGGTTTCTTGCACCTGGGTCACTTTATAGAGAAGGTCGGCCCTGATTGGATGACCAGCGAGTCAAAGTGCGTGAAATTGTTGAGACTATAGGCATTTCAAAAGACAGTGTAGGATATATTTTGATTGAAGAATTGCAATTCAAAAAGATTTGAGCAAGATGAGTGCCGAACTTGCTCATAGCAGTTCAAAAACGCACTCGCATGAAAATCTCTGAACAGTGCTTGGAGCATTTTACCAAGAATAAAACTGATTTTGTGCGTCGATTTATTACTATGAATGAGACTTGGACCATTACACATCAGAATCCAAACAGCAGTCAAAACAGTGGACAAGCTGGTTGTTCAGCCCAAAGAAAACAAAGTCGGTTCCATCAGCAGTACGGTCATGGCATCGGTGTTTTTGGATGCTAAAGGCATTTTGTTTATTAATTATCGTGAAAAGGGTAAAACAATAACTGGGGAATATTATTCCAATCTTTTAACCAGACTAAACGAAAAAAGTCATGAAAAAAGATTCAGTTTGCAGAAGAAAAAAATTATCTTTCATCAGGTGCACCTGCCCACAAAAGTGTTTTGGTAATAGGAAAATAAAGGGATCTGCATTATGAATTGTTGGAACATCCACCCTATTCACCAGATATGGTCCCGCTGACTTCTATCTCTTCCCAGAACTAAAAACTTCTTCACTGGTAAGTGTTATCTTCGAATCAAGAGGTGAGTGCAGCTGTAGAGGGATATCTTGCAGATCTTAATGAGAACCATTACAGGGATGGGATAATGGTACTGGAGAATCTCTGGAATAAATGTATTAGACTTAAGGGAGATTATATTGAAAAACAAAAAATAATTTTGAAATTATAAATTCGTTTTTTCATTGTTAGGCCGAGAACTTTTCAGACCATCCTCGTACTTTTGAGTGTGTGGCAAAAGATATAATACATTTCTGGGTTGTTCTTTAGCAGCATCAGAAACACATTATCTTCTTCAATATTGTGTTTCTCCAATAGATGATGTTACTAGCTTGGCTCCACTCTTATGATAATGGGTCAGAGCTGCATGTGTTCTGTTATAATGGAATCAGAACAAGTAACAGTCCACGTTTATCATTATTTATGCTCTCAGAGTGACAGATAGGTATGAATTGGTTTGTTTAGATTTACGCCCGAAGAAACTCAGGCTATGAGGCCAGTTTATTATGTATGTTAATCACATGTGTTCTAATGGCCGGTTTGATCTTTGTAGGATGAAGAACCTCGAGTGTCCAGGAGAAAAAACCTTGCCACTTCAGTAAGAGATGACAGCGGCAGATAGATGCTGGTTAATTCTTCAGTGCTTTGACTGAAAGCTATAGGTGATTGCCCTCAGTAGCAATGAAGAGGAAGTTACAATTCCATGTCCTCTTTAGACAGTCTATAGCAGTGGTGTTCAACCTTTTTTACTACGCGAGCTACTTTTCTATAAAAAGTTATTCGGCGATCAACTCTCTTATATAGATCACATTCCCCCAACCTGATATCTGATTACGCACAAATAAATAACTAAAAAAAATACCCAACTAAAAACTTTATTTGTGTATTTAAAAATTTATTTATCACTTAATTATTCTAATACAACAACAATATATATATATAGAAATAAAATATTTATTTCACTATTCTGGAAAACCAAAGTTATAAAAAAACAGTAGATTGATTACAAACTCACAAGTTACAAGAAATGCTGGTTGATTAAAAAAAAAAAGTTAATGTGAAATTTGGCATTGTTTGGACCTCGCAATATTTTCATAGTCAAGTTGATATGAAGAAGTGGCCAATCGCAGACAATCATCCAAATGATCATTTGTAATTTGGTTTCTTAATTGATTTTTTATAACAGCCATCTTTGAAAAAGGGGATTTTGACAAGTATATCGATCCGAAACACAACAGAATTTTTCGCGCAATATCAGTTAATATTGGGAATTTTTCATGTGCATACTTCCAAATAACTTCATGTTTATTGATTTTAAATGTAAATTATTCTGAATGTTTATTATCTAAAGTTCTACTTCAGCTTGGTTTATATCAAACAGCCCACTAATTTTATTTGAAATTTCTGTGATGTTCAAGTTTTCTTGAAATGGATTATTGATAAAAGATACAGTCATTTCTGTTTTATTAAAATCTTTAAATCTTGAATTTATTTTTTCCTCAACCAATTCTATTTCACGAATAAA
Organism: Typopeltis vanoorti; assembly: GCF_054136105.1. Taxonomy (NCBI): domain Eukaryota; kingdom Metazoa; phylum Arthropoda; class Arachnida; order Uropygi; family Thelyphonidae; genus Typopeltis; species Typopeltis vanoorti. Next base: position 35,047,462 of record NC_143572.1, on the reverse strand, counting down.
TTCTTTTAAATCATAGCGAAGCATTTCTTGATTTTGTTCAAAAAATTTTAATAAATATGGGAAATGTCTAAATTCGCGTTCATTTATATTTTTCTTTAATAAAAGTAAGTATTTTTGGAAAGTTTTTATTGAACTTAACATGTTAATTAAATTTTTATCTCTACCTTGTAACCTAAATTTAAATTGCTTAATGTCGTACAGAAATCTACTTAAAATGAAAAGTGTAACAATCATCTTTTATCACTCAATTGTGGATAAATATCTCCTTTTTCATCAAGAAAAATTTTATATCGTTAAGTAATACAAGAAATCTTTTTAAAATTTGACTTCTGCTGAGCCGGCGAACATTATTGTACAACAATAATGTTACTTATCATCATCTAGCTATAATTTAAATAACCTCGGTTGCAGGGCTTTTCTTCAAAAAGAATTTACAATTTTAAATGTCATATCCAAAACATATTTTATGTTTAATCTTTTACTACACAGTACTTGTTGGTGAATACTACAGTGCTACGTAAAAAAAATGGATATTTGTCATTGTTTTTAAATAATGAAATGAAGCCTGATTTATTACCTATCATTGCAGGAGCACCATCAGTAGTAATAGACACAAGTTTTAAAAGCGGAAGTTTATGTTGTTTCACAAAATCATCAAATGCTGAAAAAATGTCTTCTCCCCTAGTCCTTCCAAGTAATGGTATAATTTTCAATACTTCTTTACTTGAATAATCTTTAAATACCATGCGAATAAACACCATTAACTGAGCAATATCAGTGAAGTTGTTTGATTCATCAAATTGTAATGAAAACCCAACACACTGGTGAATGTCTGACATTAACCTGGCCTGGAAACTTTTCTCCGGCAATTAGAACTCTTCCTTTCGACAATTTGAAACTTTGTCTGCGGCCTAGAAGTAGTCTCTCTCTAGCGACGTCTCGAACCGAGAAGCTACTTTCTGGAAGCAGGTAACTCCTCTCTCAAGCAACGTGGATCCAGTCAGTCTCTCTCTCTGACGGCGACTCTCGACCGGGCGGCTTCCTCTCTGACAGCAATTCTGGAACCGGGACCCTTTCTGCTTGCTTCAGTCCCTTTTTATTAGGCCTCCTCTAAGACCTCGCATAAATTTGGCAACCCCCAAAGAATCGGTATGAATCTTTCATCTTAAGTTTTAAGTTCGGCACGCCTTTGCTTCTCCTCCGTTTTCTTTTGATTGTAAGTTGCCAGCCATCGGAAAGTTGTATGAACTCTTTCCGACTGCCTTCGGAGATGTTTACATTCATGTAAATCTAAACATCTAAGTGTAAACACGCGTTTGCTTCTCCTCCGTTTTCTTTTGATTGTAAGTTGCCAGCCATCGGAAAGTTGTTTGAACTCTTTCCGACTGACCTCGGAGATGTTTACATTTAGAGCCTGCAATCCTTTCTCATACATACAAGTTTCAATAACAATCTTTCTAATGCCACCATGTACAGCTTCAGCGACAAAAACATTGCCTTTCTTTTTAACACTACAACATATTATTATTGAAGCAGCATATACAGTTAGCTTCAAAAGAGTCATTTACAAAAACATCTAATACAAACTATACCGAGACAAACAACGTTATTTTTTTACAATATTCTCATGGGACTTAATGTAAATAAAACATCGATGTAATGTGCTATGGAATATTTAATATTTAAGCTACAATTGAGTTTTTACACTTAGCTTATAATCGTATTCACTCAGCTCGCTGTTTGACTTCCACTGATCCAAATTAATTCCTTTACCCGAATTTATAAGAAAATTACTGATTTTACAATTTTAACGAAAAATAAATAAACAATAGCAATACACTTAAGACTCCGAAAACTTCCAGGTCAGGCACATTCCACTAGATTGGATGTTAGAGTAATTCCTAGTGGATTCACAGAAGAAACATCAACTCGGCTGGATGATTTTTTGGAGACCAATAAGGAAATCTCAACAGAAATGCTTTGGGAAGGATTCAAGGTGATAATACAGGATACAACGAAGAAATATCTCAGCCCAATAAGAAAACCAAGAAACCCATGGATATCAGATTCAACATGGGAACTAATCAAAAGAAGGCGGTTGGAAAAACAAAGAGACACAGGTACCGAAGAATACAAGAGATTACGTAGAGAAATCAGAAGAGCCATCAATCAGGATAAGGAAAAGTTCTATACTAATAAATGTGAAGAAATAGAGTTCCAGATGAGAAGGCATAATTATAAAATGATGTTTTATTTAGTTGGTGACTTAAAGCATAAGTTCAAGCCTAAATTGAATGTTATCAAAGACAGGAATGGATCATTTCTAGTAGAAGAGTTGGAAATCAAAACCAAATGGAAAGAATACTGTGAGAAACTGTACAGAAGAGTGGATAAAGAAAATGTGGAGTCATCCTACCAAGAAAATTTTGATTTGGAACCTCCGCCACTTAGGCATGAAGTTGAAAGAGCACTTAAGCAGCTCAACAGCAATAAGGGCCCAGGTGCAGATGAAATCTCAGCAGAGTTAATTAAGGGCACAAGGGATGGAGGGATAAGAGTGTTTCATAGATTGATTACAAGGATATGGGAGACAGGATCATGGCCTAGAGACTGGAAGAAGTCAGTTTTCATACCACTACACAAGAAAGGTGATAAGAAGGCATGCAAGAATTATAGAACTATGTTCGATATCTCATGCAAGCAAAATTTTATTAAAGATCATGCTAAATAGGATTGAGGCCAAAGTTGAGGCAGAGATGCCCGTGTAACAAGCAGGTTTTAGGAAAGGTAGGGGCACCAGAGATCAGATCCTTTGCCTTAGACAGATCATAGAAAAATATAAAGAATTCAGACTCCCTCTGGTAATGTGTTTCTTAGACTACTCTCTAAAGCTTTTGACTGTGTTGAGCATGCGAAACTGTGGGAAGTAATGAAAAGAATGGGTTTTCCTCAACACACTATCAAGTTGATAGCCAACTTGTATAAGGAGCAAGAAGCCACAGTAAGAACAGGTGTTGGATTGACTGACTGGCTTCAAGTTGGAAAAGGAGTTAGACAAGGATGTTTACTTTCTCCTCACTTCTTTAGTATATATGCAGAGGACATCATGCATGAAGCATTGGATGAGCTCAGGACATTAATTACGATAGGAGGTAGATTGATCAGTAATCTGAGGTACGCTGATGATGCAGTACTCCTTTGTAATGACATGGAAGAACTAGGACTAATTCTTGACAAAGTTAACAAGATCAGTAATAACAGAGGACATCAACTAAATTCTAGCAAGACATGGTTCTCAAAGGAAAAACAAACAGAGAAGCTCTTGAGAAACAAATGTATCTTAATGGAGAAAGAATTGAGGAAGTCAGCAAGTTTGAGTACCTGGGATTCAGTATTAATGTGAAGAATTGCTGTTAAGAAGATGTCAGAAAAAGATTAGGAATGGCTAAAACAACAGTCAGAGACCTGTATAAAATCTGGAAGGATGGATCTATCTCCATTAGAACAAAGTTGAGGATTTTAGATGCAGTTGTTTTTCCAACAGCGACTTATGGATGGGAGACTTGGAACCTAAAGAAGTCAGATAAGAAACGGATATCTGCTTTTGAGATGTGGTTTTACAGAAGGCTGTTGAGGATATCATACATTGAAAGGTGTACAAATGAATGGGTGTTAGAAAAGATTAGTAGAACTTTAAGGCTCCTTAATGATATTGACAGAAGAAAGTTAAAATATTTTGGACACATAGAAAGGATGGAAGGAGGATTTCTCAGAACAGTAATAGAGGGTCAAGTTCCTGGGAAAAGAGGCAGGGGTAGACCATCAATGAGATGGATGGATTTCGCGTGTGGAGTGACTGATCTTCAGAGAGTTGAGGCTGCTAGAATGGCAAACAACAGGACTACATGGCGAGGCCCAGTGTGGAACATCATCGAGCATCGGAGTGACCATACCCCGCGTGTAGATGCCCAGTGAACACAAACAGACATACACTTAAAGCGAATTAAAAATAATACAAAATAATGATAAATAAAGTATTATGCTTTCAGTTTTAATTAAATTTGTAAGTAAGGAGGAATACACTAGAGATCGACCGGTCGATCGCGATCGATGGGTTGAACACCCCTCCACTATGAAATATGCCTCATTATTCTGGACTCCAGCTTTTACTAGCTCAAAAGTAAAACTTGACAGAGTACAATCAAGAGCAGCAAAAATTATCATAGGTGCAGTCTCATCCACAAATAATTTAAATGCTTGACAAGAGTGGGCAGAAGATAACTCTCCACAGTTAAATTCACTAACAGGCTTACAAGTCACCAACAGGTTCACGTCTTACTCAGGACTTTCGATGCCTGGAAAAGAAAATCTAGACTAAAGAGATCATCTACATTACAATATGATCAAGAAATTAGAAAACAGAATGACTTAGAGCACCTATCTCCATTGAAATAAGAAAAGAGCCATTCTTTTCCACTATTCTACCAAAAAACAAAGTGATAAACTTAAATCTCCTCGAACCTTGTTCAAAAAAGGATTCTCAGCAAGAAAATAAAACAAAAGGGCTTGACACTATACATCATTTAAATAATCCAAACCATGTCACTGGCTACACTGATGGATCATTTGATGAAGCATTCAACCAAGTAGGTTCAAGGGTTTTTCTAACTCTACCTGGAGGAGAGGAAATGCAAATCTAAACCGCAGCTGGTAAAATAGCTTCAGACTTTACTTGTGAATTAGCAACCATACAAACAGCTCTCAAATTCTCTCTCTCAAATCCAGTAATAAACATTACAGAAGGGATAACTATCTACAGAGATTTAAAATCTGCACTTCAGGCATTAAAAATGGAAAAACAAATCTCACACAGGAAATTCATAACTACTAACAACCTTAAATTTGAAAAATAAGAACTGCACACTGCAATGGTTACCAGCCTATGTAGGTAAATATTGAAGGCAATGAAAAAGCAGACAGACAAGCCAAAGAAGCAAGATACTTACCTCAAAAATTACACCCACTTTCGGTAACTGATGCTAACTCTGTCGCCAAATAAGATTGGTAAAATACTATCAAAAAGAAGAAGAATGAAATCAGTGAAATTAATGAAAATAGAGAAATAACCACAATCATCATCAGACATAACCATCATCATCATCATTCTGATGGAACATTTTAAAGGCATGAACATTCAGCCAGACGGTAGTAGGAACTATGAAACATGCAAAAACTGTCTTGGAGTTGAACCAATACCTGTCCATATTTATTTTTGTCCAGTTGCTGCTCTACAGAAAATTGACAATAATCCTAGAGAAAAATCTACTCCACCAAAGTTCAATAGATTGCAAAGCAGTTCTACAGATCCATGGTCATATCTAGAAGCTCTTCAATCGACTCTACAGCAACACATGTATTCTTGAATATATATATATATATATATATATAAAGAGAGAGAGAGAGAGAGAGAGAGAGAGAGAGGGTGTGTGTGTATGTGTGTGTGTGTGTTAACACGTGATATAAAACGTTTAAAAAAACATCTACAAACAGAACTAACGTCTAGTGATGGGCTACCCTTTATCCCCTATTCTTGCGAACATTTACTTTGCGGATTTTGAAACAAAAGCTATATCATGCTTCTTGTTTAAACCAAAACTTTGGAAACGCTATGTAGATGACATTTTTATTATTTGGAGTCGCCGCCATAACTCTGATGGATTTTCTTAATCACCTCAATAATCAGCATCCTAATATAAAATTCACAGTCGAACTTGAACATGACAATTCCCTACCATTCCTGGATATAAAACTTTCATGCTGGTCTGGAAAATTTAGAATCTCAATGTATAGAAAACCTAAGCAAACTAATAGATATATTCACAGTCAGTCCCATCATTTCCCTCCACAAAAACTTGGAACTATTTCTACCTTGGAACATAAAGCACACGCTCTCTTCTGAATGACCCAGATGAACTCCGAAAAGAAATTAATTACCTCTCTCATGTCTTTAGAAAAAATGGATATTCTGATAAAACCATTAAAAAATTTCTTCTAAATCCTCCTAGCTAACACACTGAAGAAATAACCAACTTTAAGGGTAACATATCCATCCCATATATCAGTTCAGTTTCAAAAAAAATAGCTAAAGTTCTTGAGAAGTACATCAGAACCTTATTCACTACACTTCCAAAAATTCGCTCGCTAGTAAGCCATCCAAAGCCTCATCGTCATAATCTGAAGATATGGTGGGATTGTAATATCCCTTATTTGTCAAACAAATAAATCTATTGAATTACCTAAGGAGGAACACAAGAGACACATCTCTTACAAAAGATGACAGGGTGAATAAAAAGGGGGGAGGAGTGTTATTGATGATAGCTGATGAGCTTCAGCCAAGGAGTATAGAAGTTGAACTGCAGGATGGGGAAAAAAGCACATTTGAGGCTGTTTGGTGTGAGATACAATCTAGCAGAACAAAATATACAATTGGGTGCTGCTATAGACCGGGTGATGGAGTGGATGGTGGGAATAGTATGCATAAGCAAATAGAAGAAATGAATGGAAGGAGGGTAATTATTATGGGTGATTTCAATTATGGTAACATTGACTGGAAAGAGGAGAGGGCACATGGGAGGAAGGAATTGGATTTTATGCAGTTATTAAGAGACAACTATCTACGGCAACATGTATTGGAAAATACCAGGGGGCAAAGAGTGCTGGACCTAGTAATTGCAACTGAGAATGTAGCTGTAACGAACATGACCATGTTGCCACCAATTGGTGAGAGTGACCATAAGGTCATGACTTGGGAGGTGGCTAAAGGAGTCGAATTTACAATTAAGACAGGGTATATGTGGAATTACCGGGCTGGTAAGTATGACAAGCTTAGGTGTGTGCTTGGCTCAATGCCATGGCATGTAAAACTGCAAGGGCTGGATGTTGATGGTGCATGGGAGGTGGTTAAGAACTGTTTGCAGGAGGCAATGGTTGACTGTATACCAAGAGTCCGAATAATAAATCAGGTAGGGGTTAAATGGATGAATAACACTATTAAGCTTGAGCTGCAAAAAAAGAAACAATTGTGGAGGGAATTTAAGGAGAAGGGTGACCATCAGGTGCATGAACAGTATAAAGCTCAGGCCAGGATGGTAACAAGGGTGGTAAGAAAAGCAAAAGCAGATTACGAAAGGAAATTGGCCATGCAGGCTAAAGAGAATCCCAAACAGTTTTTTCAATATGTTGCAAGTAAAAGGAAAAATGCTCATGGTAGAATGATCTTAAAAAATGCTGAGGGTAGGGAGGTAACTGAATCAGTCGATGTTGTGGAATTACTGAGCGAGCACTTTGCAAGAATATATCATCCAGGTGGTGGCTTTGCGAAAATGGAGGAACCAACAGCTTATACTGGAATTGTGATGGATGAGGTAGAGGTAACAAGTCTATTACAGAACCTCAATGTCAATACATCTGTGGGATTGGATGGTATACCAGCTCGTGTCGTACGTGAAGCGGCCAAAGAATTGTCAGTGCCCTTGACCATTATGTTTAATTTGAGCCTCAGGACTGGGTCAGTCCCAAGGGGGTGGAAAGAGGAGAAAATAGTTCCACTGCACAAAGGTGGTTCCAAGGCTGCTGTTGAAAATTACCGGCCAATAAGCATAACAGGAATCATTATCAAGGTCTTAGAGAAAATAGTCAAGAGGAAAATACAAGATTGGATAGAAGAAAATGGGATACTGTATCGGGGACAGCATGGTTTTGTGAAGGGTAGGTCATGCCTCAGTAACTTGCTCACGTATTATAACACAGTGACGGCTGAAATGGATAAGGGTAATGGGTTTACAGTGATTCTGCTGGACCTTGCTAAGGCCTTTGACAGGATACCACATGGAATTCTAATCAGTAAATTGCAGCATATGGGAATGGACATAGGGTTGGTGAGATGGATAGGAGGGTGGTTGACGGAGAGATATCAGAGAGTGGTTTACTCAGGAGTCCACAAGACGGCACAGTCCACAAGACGGTCCACAAGACGGCCTGTGACTAGTGGTGTACCACAAGGATCTGTTCTTGGACCACTGCTGTTTAATTTGTTCATAAATGATATAGGAAAGGATCTGAGAGGAACAGTTCATTTGTTTGCGGATGATGCGAAGTTGGGTAGGGCAATAGTGAATGCAGATGACGTCAAAATTTTGCAGGATGATTTGGATAGATTGGAGGTCTGGGCTAGGGAGAATGGATGTCAATTTAATGTGGCAAAATGTGAGGTTATGCATTTTGGGGTGAAAAGATGGGAGGCAGTTTACTGCATTGGTGGAACCGTGCTCCAGGAAATTGATGAGGCACGAGATTTAGGAGTGTTGGTGGATAAGGAATTGAAATTTAGGGGACACATTGCAAAAGTGGCCAAATCAGCTCATCAAATCACTTGGTTGCTGAAGAATACGTTGACAAGCAGAGACAAGCAGGTTATTGTTCCTCTGTGTCGAGCCTTGATAAGACCTCATCTCGACTACTGTGCTCAGATTTGGTCACCTAGGTTTCTTCTTGATGGGGAGGAGGTGGAGAGGATCCAGAGGCGAGTGACCAAGATGATAGCAGGTCTGTGGAATGAACCGTATGAGAACAGGTTGAGGATTTGTGGGTTGCAAAAATTGGTTGATAGGCGGAGGAGGGGAGATATGATTGAGACATTCAAATTACTGAAGGGTTTCTATAAAATTAATTCAGAAGATATTTTTGAGAACAGGGCTGGTTGTGGGAGGACTAGGGGACATCCATGGAAACTGGGCAAAAGTGTGGTTAGTAAAGGTGTTAGAGCTGGGTTCTTTACTTTTAGAGTAGTGAATGAGTGGAATGCGCTCCCTGAGTCTGTGGTGGATGCTGTGACAGTGAATGAGTTTAAGGCGAGGTATGATAGATACTGCATGAATGTCAAATAGTTGTGATGAAAATGATTTGGGGCCTCCCTCGATGAGTCTAATGACTCCCTGGAGTTGCCCGTAATAATAATAATAATAATAATAATAAAAAGAACACGTAAGTACCTTGTCTAGTCATTTTTCACCTTGTCTTTTTCACCGTCACCATCAACCATCAAATGAGGATACAACTAATTTCAAATCTTACATCTCCTTACCATATAGCAGTTCTCTCACTGTAATACTGGCAAAAATCTTAAAGGAATACAATATCAAGAATTTTTTCACTACTTTACTCAAGCTCCGGTCTACTTTAAGCCGTCCGAAAGAGAAACACAACAATCTTCAATTTCCTGATTTCTACAAAATTGTTTGTGATTGCGGTAAACCGTAATATGGTCAGGATGAAAAATCAATCCTTCTCCGCTTTGAAGAACACCATAGAGACATTTCTTACAAGAGAATTCGTGCTCGTGCCCTGTCCGGCCATATATTGTTTTCTGCAAACACCAGTGCTGAAGGCCTCAAATATCAAGCACTGGAATTTAACAATCAACGTTCAAAATTATTACGACAAACTCGAGAGACGAATACTGTAATCGAAAGAAATAGTTATTGACGCTACCCACATGAATAGTAACCTAAGTTACAGTTTGCCACACTCGCATAATTCTGCAATCCAATATTGGCGCACACGCACATATGTGCTTGACGTTTAAACTAGAACTCAGTCTTCCGGATAACTTTTATTAGTCCGTTGTCTCCGGTGCTAGCCAACGTTTTTCTTGAAGATTTTGAATTCCCAAAATCTGGCTGCCTTACATGGACGATATTTTCCTAATTTCGGAGCACGACCGGGGAAACTTACAAAGCTTTTCTTGATCATTTAAACAATTTTCATCAAAATATAAACTTCACATCCGAAACCAGAAGTTAATGGTGTTCTGGCCTTTCTGGATATAAAACGTACTTACTAGAACAACTGATGGTCTCAAGATTTCTATATTTAGGAAGACAACACACGTCGATAGATACCTACATGCTTCGTCTCACCACCACCTCACTTAAATATTAGGAATTATTTCCACACTAGCTCATCGGGTGAGATCCTTGTCGTCAGAAGAAGAGGAACTTCAACATGAACTTAATTACCTCAAAAGGACTTTATTTAATAACGGTTACTCTCCTAAATGTATCTATAATCGTCTTAGTGTATGTAATCAACAAAATAATGAAGATAACTAAAACCCCACAGCCTAATCTCCTTACTGTATATAAATTCTCTTTTTCCTAAACTGGCGAAAATCTTGAAGAAATTTAATGTTAAAACATATTTCTTCACCTTACCAAAACTCCCATCTTGCCTCAGTCAACCTAAAGAAAATCACAACCTTCTTCAGTTCCCAGGAGTTTACAAAATCATTTGCAGTTGCGAAAAACCATATTATGACCAGACAGAAAAGTCCATCTCTCGACCTGGAAGAACAACAATGTGACATTTCTTACAACAGAACCAGTGCCAGTGCCCTATCCAGCCACGTTTTATTCTCTGCTAATACTAATATTGAAGGACGAAACCATAAAATAGACTGCAACATAGCGCTCTAATCGAGTTTTGGCGTACTCACTGATATCATTTACACGAAAAGTGCTCCACGCCAGAACAACGCTCGGACTCCATGTCAAACACAACTACTACTTCTAAACTCTGTGTTTGTTAAAGTACAATATATTTTTTAGAAGTTGTTTACTCCCTGGTACTGTATTCATCTGATGAAGTCGGCATTTCTGATGGAACTAGTAGTGAAACCTTATTAATATATATATATATATATATCTATATATCTATCTATCTATATATATATATATATATATATACAGTCACCACTCGACTTACGTCCGGGTTCCGTTCCATCCGGCAGGACGTAAGTCGATACATTAAATCAGCAAAGTTATAGGGGTTTGGGAATTAACCGTAATAAGTATACTGTCATTTGAATTTTTAAACTTATAAAAGTGTACTGTGTGTTACTGCCACTATAAAACAGGAGAATAATCACCTAAATCTTCCTCCATCTTCATTACCTTCCCTATGTAAAGGATCAGGCTGTGGCTCTTTTGGTATGACCTTTGTATTTTTGATGAAAATGTCATATGTGCTTTGCTTATTCCTCTTCATCTTTTCATCATAAATTTGTTCATAGCAAGAATCAAACGCCTCATGTACTTTCATTTCTGCTAATAAGTAGCGTTCATCATTGGGTTCCATGTTTTCAGTCATATTGAGAACATCGCTAACTGCAAAGAACATTTCTGCAAACCCTTCACTGTAAATTGTTTAACTACCTCTTCAGGTTATTCTTTTCCCTCTTCCTTTTCTTTTTTCCTCTTCTGCAACAGTTGTTCCTCCAGTTCGACCAATTCGTTGGTCAACTCTTCAGGGTAACTTTCTATGAATTGAATTATGTCGTCATCATTCACTTCGAGATTTAGTTGTTTGCTAGGCCAGCTATTACCAACTTCCAAAATCATGCACAACCTTTTTAATGTCTTTTTCCATATGCCACTCATACATTGAGAGGTCAGTTCGTCCCAAGCCACAGCAATATTTTTAATAGCATGATAAGTATTTTCCAGAATTGCATAAGCGTCTGGTAATTTCCTTAAGTAGCAGAAATGGCTTGTGAAAAAGTTCTCCATAGATAATAAGCTTTAAACACTGTAAGAACTCCCTGATCCATCCGTTAGATCAATGAAGTAGTGTTTGGAGGGAGCCTTAAACACTCTAAGAACTCTCTGATCCATCCCTTAGATCAATGGAGTAGTGTTTGGAGGGAGAAACATGACCTTGAACTTGGTGAAGATCACCGCTATAAGACATATGACCTGGAGCATTATCTAGAATTAATAAAATTTTAAATTCTACATTTTCTTTCACACAATAGCTTTTTATTTCACTCGTATAACAATTGATTATGGCATTCTCAAACAATTTTTGAGTTATCCACGACTTCTTATTGCTCCGAAAATGAACTGGGAGTATGCTTCCTAATGCTTTTGAAGATTCGTGGATTTCCACTTTGCCATATCATAAATGGTGTCAGTTTATATCCAGCCACATTACCCGTAACAGAATCGTAATACGAGCATTAAAAGAGCTTTGAAACCTAGATATAGATCTTAGCTTTTTGTGGTTGGATTTCCGCTCGGGCATTTTTTTCCGAAACAAGAACATCTCATCCATATTAAATATTTGCTGTGGCAAATAATTTTCCTTCGTAATAATTTTATCCAATTTTTCCACAAACTCCTTAACAGCCTTCTCAGCACTTGCAGATTCGCACACACTTTCACATTATACAGTGCAAAACGCTGCTTAGGAAGAAGCCTTGAATTCGTGGTTAGGTTATAATCGGTTTCTGCTTTCTTCTTCAACATGTTGAAGAGATTTAGTGCCTTAGTTGGTATGGTCACAGTGCTAAGGGGGTATGCGCTTTTGGTTCAGGTCCTCTATCCGTGATGCAAGTAGCATTTCCATATTACTGATAGGACCATGTCGTTGCTTCGTCACTATAATCGATTTAATAGAAGCCGATCCTTTCACAGCCTCTACGATTTTGTCCTTATTTTTCAAAATGGTCGTCACTGTAGAATGAGATAATCCGAAGTCATGTGCGATCACATTGACGGGCTTACCAGCTTCATGTTGCTTTATAACAGGTTGGTCGATTGGTAGAGCCTCTGCTACTAATGGCTCAAGCAAAACGTTAAGCAAGGTTGAGCGCGGTTAGTAGTTGGAAATGGATCAATCGTTCGATTCTGTTGGCACACTCTCCCTCGATGCGTCTTTTGGACTCCCAGGAGGTGTCACATAATAATAACCTCGTTTCAAGATCAATTGCTCGTCTCTTTTTCTGTGATTCTTCACTAGGTTTTTGATTGCACGTGTAAGTGCCATGTTGCACAAAACATCGCGAAATATTTAACGATAAATACACAAATAACCCATTTCTCAAACACAGCATCAACAGAGGAACTGTTGAAGATGACTGTCGAAGGAGGTTGCCGCTGAAAGCGCTGTTGCCACTATGCATGCTTTAGCTTACGCTCGCTTTCGTCTTGTTCGAAAGTATAGCCGAAAATCAGGGGTTTAGTCGGAAAATGGCGGCGCCGTGGTACTTTTTTAAAACTATCAAAATTTTTAAATTCATTATAATAAATTATAAGAATTATAATAATGAGAGTTATAATGTATATCCAGCTTTCGGTCAAAAATAGCAGCTTGCCGCTCTTGTCATTTTCGTTTCAGAAAACATGGCAACGACTTGCGTCAATGTTCAGTTTCGAAGTTTCAAAACTAAAGAAAACTAACAATGTTGCACCCACACCCAGTGCTACATACAGGTGGTCGTTTGTCATCCCTACATCCCTAACAAGTCCAATGGACTTGACAAGTTACAACGGCCGTCGCAATAATAATAATAATAATAATAATAATAATAATAATAATAAAATCAGCTAACGCCTTTTTATTCCCGTATACGGGGAGTAGGCGAGGCCATTTAGCCCTATCTAACTTTTGGAGACTGAGTGGGCAGTTCAATCTCCACTGGTACCAATCAGAGATAGATGGCCCATGGCTATCCCTAATTAAGCGGTACTCAGTGAAGAGAGACGGCTCAAATGTGCCGCTATCTCGTGGTCCCTAACCCTAACACAATATATTTAATGTCTGAAATAATTTGGGTTCTACGGTCGATTTTCTTGAGTTTACAGGACGAAAAATCCGAGTTTCCGGGAGGAAAAACCTGCTTGCCCGTGCCAAAGATCGACTAACTCGGGAACCGGTCGAAAAAAGGCTTAGAAAAATTTCCTCTAGTCGCCGACCCGAGTTAGTCGATCTCTGGCACGGGAAAGCAGGTTTTTCCTCCAGGAAACTCGGGTTTTTCGTCCTGTAAACTCAAGAAAATCGACCGTAGAACCCACATTATTTCAGACATTAAATATATTGTGTTAGGGTTAGGGACCACGAGATGGCGGCACATTTGAGCCGTTTCTCTTTACTGAGTACCGCTTAATTAGTGATAGCAATAATAATAATAATATTTATTATTATTATAATAATAATAAATAAAAATTTGCATTTTTATTTCCAAGGTTTCCTGGCACTATTTCTTTTAGGGCTACATCCCTGCCGAAAATGTTATTTATTCTGTTATATGATCACGGACGTGTCTTCGAGAGGCGGTAACTCGAGGGATGCTGTATATGTATGTAATAAGATAAGTTGAGGAATTTCAGAACAGAGGGAGCTCAAGAGGCAGGTGTATGGTGAGTTTTTGCAGAAAAGTGGTTCGTAAGATTGCGTATTACAATATTAATATTTCGTTGCCTGTATTGACTCAGAAGACTCATTATTTAGTAAAGAGGAATTGCAATTGAAACAGAACTAATGTTCTAACAAGGTTACATGCTGTGACATTAATTCTGTTTCAGTTACGGTTTCTAATGATTTAGTTTAGTGCCTCTGTGCTTGTAAGAGTTATAATTTGTGCTCTGAAGATGCTGGGTAGAAAACTAGCAGAATATTAGTAAGTTCAGTAAGTTAATTTATTTTTTTCTCTCTCGATGTTGTTTATACTGTGAAGCACTATTATGAACAATCAAGAACACCTAAGCCTTTCTATACATTGAAGAATATATCATTTGCGCACTTAGTGAAATTTTAACAGTGTAAGCTATTAAGATCTGTGTTTTCGAACAGTTCCATGGATATATTTGCCAAATAGGGCAAAATCAGTGCACTCGTGTCTAGGTCTTCCTTCTGTCTGTTCATAGTAAAGGTCTTCAAACTTAAGGAATGTGTTCGGACAATGCTTAAACACCTTGTCCATTAGAATTGAACAACCGTATACGTGTGTAGATTCAAAGAAGCCTTCGAAATGCTACATTAGCCGATCCAGAGTAACAGAAATAAAGGTCTTATTTTAAACAAGGTTTGTTCACCATACATTAAATACTTGCATAGCTGTTCATTAAGCAATGTTAGATGTTGTACAACATAATGTGACGATGAGTCGTGTCTGGCAGCTTGATACGATGTTTGCGATTTAGTTGTATGTTTAATCTTTGTTTTATGACAGTTGTTACTTTGCAGATCACTCTGTTCATACAGGCTTTAACAATGTTATAATTTATCCTGAAGAAGAATGCTATATGTGCCTTAAGAAACTAGTTAATTAAATAGCTTTTTTTATTGATGTTTATTATTTATACTGAATAAGCCAGTAAGTAAAATATTTATTGGCTAATATAGTAAAATAGTAAAATATTAACTGGCTAATATTTTGATGGATTTTTAACTACCGTCATCAGAGCATTACTTCTCATGATACCCAAATACATAAGCAACAATAATTATAATTAGACAGTCTGATGTAGTGGTGTTGGCACTATTTTTCATCATGCAAAATAGACAAACCGGCCATAAAAACACATACTTAACAGCCATACCCCTTAGCCCAAGTTGCTTCAGTTGTAAATCCAAAAAAAAAAAAAAACAACAACAGTGATTATAGAAAAGATGCACATTGGAAGAGAAAAATTTGAATGGTTTCTGAACACTCCATTCTGCTTATGTACCATGGCAAGTAATTGTGCTCTGATAATGGTGATTTTAAAAATCCAGTGAAATATTAAGAACACAACTGCTTATGATAGGAAATATTTCAAATTGTGAGATGAACAATTCAAATTCTTTCCTACTCAGCACTGTTTGTGTATAATGACAAGTAGTTGTCATCTGAAAATATTAGTTCAGTTAATAAATATCTTATTTTTTATTTATTTATTTTTTTTGTGTGTGTTTTATAATACTATTAAAACATGGTGAATTTATCTTTCTATATTTTCCCTAAAATTATGTTATTTTAACATATAATTATGTTATATGTGACTTCTTTTCCAGGACTGCTTCAATACACAAACTTAGGTTGACCAGCATTTTCTTCAGATTTTGGCATTCATTGGGTCTCTGAGGTTTGGTTTTGGTTGTCGCTCATTTTTTCTCCAATATTTGAATTCCTGCATCTGCAGTTATATGAAATCTATTTGGACTTTCTTTCCTGTATTTCTTTCCATTATGATATACATTTTATCCTGCTCTCAACTAAATGATTACTAAAGAATGCTTATTTCAAATCATCTGTATATTCCCTGCCGAGTGGTTAGTGTATCCACTCTCCAGCCAAAAGGCAGCGGGTTCGAATCCCGCCGTGGCCATGGATGTTTGTGATTGCCTATGAAAATACTAGTAGTGGTCGGTGATAGATGGCGTTGGTGCAAATGCTAAAGTTAGTTGAGGTTGGTGGAGACAGAGAGTTGTAGAGTAAGTGACTTCCCTTGATGAGTCTTTGGACTCCCTGGAGGCGTTATGTAGTAATAGTAATTCTTGTTTCCTGAATTAGCAGTACATCACTAAGACTTATTTCTTGTATTAAAAATTTCAGTGACATGAAATCTTTCACAACTTTATATCATATCTTATTATTATTATTTTTTTTTTTTTTTCACATGTGAATTCATGCATATCTTTGTTGGAAAATGGTGTTACTAATGATTAGTCCATGTCCTGAATAGAAATCTATTAGGAGCTTGCCATGATTATTAGCTTTAACTTTTTTTTTTTTTTTTTTTTTAAATAATAGGGTAGCAGGATAAAGGGAATGGCTATATGAAGATATTGCAGATTTTGCAAAAGTGTTTGACAGAATAACAAAGATTTTTTTTATGTGTGTGTTGCAAATAAAAGGAAGAACGTTCATGGCAGAATGATTTTAATGAATGCCAATGGTAGGGAGGTAACTGAATCGGGCAAAATAGTAGAATTTCTAAGTGATATACTTTTGGAAAGTGAACACTTTCCAAAAGTATATCATCCTTTTTCCAGAAGTATATCATTTGGAAAGTGAACACTTTCTGAAAGTATATCATCCAGGTGGAGATATTGCAGTAATAAGAGAGGCACAGACCTATATGGAAACTTAGGTAAATGAATGGGAGGTTATTGAAAGTTTATTTTTCACTTGGTTAGAGTATAATAAAATTAGTTTAATCCTTTATCCAAGTGTGAGCAAACAAAGTTTGCGCCTGAAAGTATCTTCAGGACTGGGGTAAGGTGGTACAACACCAGGGCAACTCGTTGCAAAGGTGGAGCAAGCTACCAACACTCCTATCTCAGTATCTCCTATAATGCAAAACACATCTCCTTGCGGATATGTCTAATGTTATGCATTAAGGGAAGGGCCACTACCCAGACTAGTTTCGACCTTTATTGAGGTCTCTTCAGTGGGAGCCAGGCCCAAGTGGAGATACCAGGCAGAAGCATTAGCAGGTCATCTCTACATATAGGAGTTGCCAAATGGTGTGCCACCCTTTTTTAATAAATTACTCTGGATTTAGAGAAAGATGTTGAAAGTTTATTTTTCACTTGGTTAGAGTATAATAAAATTAGTTTTATTATACTCTAAATCCGGAGTAATTTATTAAAAAAGGGTGGCACACCATTTGGCAACTCCTATAGGTAGAGATGACCTGCTAATGCTTCTGCCTGGTATCTCCACTTGGGCCTGGCTCCCACTGAAGAGACCTCAATAAAGGTCGAAACTAGTCTGGGTAGTGGCCCTTCCCTTAATGCATAACATTAGACATATTTGCAAGGAGATGTGTTTTGCATTATAGGAGATACCGAGATAGGAGTATTGGTAGCTTGCTCCACCTTTGCAACGAGTTGCCCTGGTGTTGTACCACCTTACCCCAGTCCTGAAGATACTTTCAGGTGCAAACTTCGTTTGCTCACACTCGGATAAAGGATTCAACTAATTTTATTATAGAATGGGAGGTTACAGCTTGAGTTTTTTGATGTGCTAGGAAATTGGCATTACCTTTTTGACCACATTAATCTTTCTTGGCTCTGGGTTTGTCCCAAAGGGGGGGGGAATAGTTCCATTGCATAAAGGAATCTTCAAGACTGATGCAGCAAATTACCAACCAATCAGTATATCAAAAGTTGTAGTTAAGGTACTGGAGAAGTTGGTCAAGAGTAAAATATGGGAATGGATAGACAGAAATGGGATACTGTATTTACTTGAATATAACTCTCCCTTGTGTATATCTTGCATCTCTGATTTTACTTTACAAAAAAAAAAAGAAAATAAAAAGTTTCACATATATTTTGCACACACAAAAAAGTTGAAAACTTTAAGAAATAGATAGCAAATGTTGTTATGGCAGTTTCTGATATTTTGGAATTCGGTTGAAGAGAATCAGAATTCAACTCAATAATTGTTGGCTTGCTTTTGTCATTGATTCGTGCGAGCTTTTGTTAATATTGCACCAATCATATGCATATCTTCACAGCTGTGCTATCTCTGCTGGCCTACCATTGCTATCCATTTTGCACTCTGCTTTCACTTCTCATTAGTCATTCGTTAAGGATTGTTCATAACGTATCTCAAGTCTTGTAAACTACTGGTAATTTTTGTTTGAAATATGGAGAAATATTCAAGTTAGTTACAGTGCTGGTTTTAAACTCAATGTTATCGATTTTGCAGAAAAACATGGCATTCAAGCAGCAGGGCATGAGTTTACATTTACTGAGTTTAATATGCAATATTGGTGTAAACAGAAATTATTCCAAAATGATAAAAGGACAAGAATAATGAAACTGTTTAATTTAATTACAGAAGCATTGTCACTAAAGATTCAAATATATTGTGTGATGAAGGTACGCTGCAGATCGTATGAATAATGTTGATTATTAAAATTTAAAATCATTCATTTTAATTTAAAGGCATTCATTATAATGAGGATTTAATTATAAATGTCAGTTTAGTTTTTTTCAGAAAATCCCTGCATATATCTCGCACCATGATTTTTTAACTTTCATTTTGGGGAAAAAAGTGAGAGTTTATACATATTCAAGTAAATATGGTACTATATAGAAGACAACATGGTTTTGTGAAGGGTAGGTTGTGCCTCCAGTAATTTGCTGATGTTTTATAATACAGTGACAGCTGAGTTGGATAAAGGTAACGGATTTACAGTGATACTGCTGGATTTTGCAAAAGGTTTTGACAGGATATTGCATGGAATTGTAATCAATAAATTGCAGCACGTGTGGATGGATATAAAGTTGAAGTAGATAAGAGGGTGGTTGATGGAGAGAGATATCAGAAAGTAGTTTATTCAGAGTAAAGTCCAGACTAGTGGCATGCCACAGGGTCTGTTCTTGGGCCACTACTATTTAATTTGTACATTAACTATTGTAAAATTACTTTGTTATTGAAGAACACACACTGATTAGCAGAGATAAGGGAGTTATCATTTCTCTCTAAGATTTGAAGATGGCCAAGTCTGGTCACCTGAGTTTGCACGTGGGTTAGCAGTATACATATACATAGCAGTATATGTATACTGCTATGTATCATCTTATCTGCAAGATGATACATAGCAGTATACATCTTGCAGACATGTATACTGCTATGCATTAAGGGAACGGCCACTACCCAGACTGTTTTTGACCTTTATTGAGGTCTTGTCAGTGGGAGGCAGACCCAGAGTGTTGATACTAAGGCAGAAGCTATGGAGAGGTCATATTTACCTATACGAGTTGCCAACCCATATACCACCTTATTATTACATTACTCTGGATTTAGAGAAAGATGTTGGAAGTTTATTTTGCACTTGGTTAGACTATAATAAATTTAGTTTAATTCTTTATCCAAGTGTAAGCAATGTAATAATAAGGTGGTACATTGGTTGGCAACTCGCATAGGTAAATATGACTTCTCCATAGCTTCTGCCTTAGTATCACCACTCTGGGTCTGTCTCCCACTGATGAGACCTCAATAAAGGTTGAAACTAGTCTGGGTAGTGGCCCTTCCCTTAATGCATAGCAGTATACATCTCCTCAAGGAGACGTGCTTTGCATTATGGGATATACTGAGACAAGGAGTGATGAGAGCTTGGTCCACCTTTGCTACGAGTTGCCAAGGGATGTACCACTTTACCTCAGTCCTGAAGATATTTTCAGGCACAATCTTTGTTTGCTTACACTTGGATAAAGGAATAAACTAAATTTATTATGGTCTAACCAAGTGCAAAATAAACTTCCAACTTACATTCATGATTCGTTGTGTGAGGCTTACGTGCAGGACATAATAAAAAAAAATCAGAAAAAAAGTTAACAATTTTAATAGTAAATTATGAGATATGAAGTGCATAATAAAATGTTTAATTTTGAAACTAGAACTTTTATATCTATTTTTAGAAGCAGTTTCAAAAATGCCAAAAAGTAAAACTGGAGGAGGAGATGGAAAAGGTGTTAAAGGTGCTAAGGGACAATCAAAAAGTAAAAGTAATAGTACAAATGAATCAGATGAAAAATTACAACCAAAACAAAGTAAAGGAGGAAGTGCCATTAAGGTATGAAATGTTAATTTTTAAGAATATAAATGGCAGTAATGTAGATATGATTATTATATATGTATGTGTAACGTACACACGGAAATCATCAATATTTAATATTGAGGTGATATATCTGCAAAAGCAACTTCTCTGAGCTCATGAAAGCTAACCAAGTGAATTTTGGAGAAGGCAATGAAGACAGTATTTGGACAAAGGTTAAATCACTTAGAGCTATAACTATATCTGATTCTAAGTACTTCAGTAATATGATGATACATAGTCATTTTACTGCTTGTATATGCAAAATATGTGATTTCTACATTGATTTCTCTCTGTATCATCATCATGAATCTGTCTGTTACTGACGAGAACTTCAATAAAGGTTTGAAGATGGTCCAAGCAGTGTTATTTCTTTCCATAATACATAGCAATATACACTGCTTGGCAAGAAGTCAGTAGACTTCCTCATGGGCAAGGTGTATTGTGTCATGCAACGAGACACATGTTTATAGCCCATATAAATTGGAGGAATATGATTCTCCCAAGTCAGTGCAACTGTGTCTGGGTGAAATGGCTTTGAGAAGGGAACTGGCAGAGTTTGAAAAAAGAGTCAGGCCTGCAACATGGCATCTTATCATATCTGTTCAGCAAACTGTTGACAAAATGGGCCATTTCCAGGTCAACAATCAGTGATACCATACTGAGATGGAAGCACAGGGAGTCCACTGCAAGTACTTTATGCAGTAGATGAACAACCACACCAACTGAATGTGATCGTAGGGTACTATGAAAGGATGTGGAAGCTTGGAAGCTGTGTTATGGAGTGATGAATCATGCTACACCCTCTACTGAGCAGATGGACAGGTGTGGTGGATGCATGGTGAATGTCTCTCCATAGTGCATAACCACATCTATGAAATTCAGGGATGGTAGTGGTGGTGTGATGATATGGTCCGGTTTTTCTGGTTTGGCCTTGGATCTCTGTTTGTGGTGTCACAAACATTGAACTCCTAGAGGTATCTGAACATTCTGGACAATGCAATGCTTCCTGCTTTGTGGTATTTCTATGGAACTCACCATTGTCTCCTTCAAGACAGTGCACTTGTAAGGCTGCTGCTGTAACTGCATTGTTTGTAGACATGAACATCACCACACTTGACTGGTCTTCACAGAGCCCTTATCTAATCCTATTGAACATCTGGGATGAATTGGAGTGTCAGGTGAGGTCAAGGGACACCTGCCCAACAACAGTCAGTGTAGGACCTCATTAGATGTCTACAGGAATTTCCATTAATTGCTGCCATACACTTGTAGAAAGTATGTCCTGTAAGATGCTGCAGTCATTGCAGCAAAAGGTAGCACTATATTTTATTATGGTGGGTGCCATGGCTGTTTGTTCCTCACATTATGGTGTCTGAAAAGAAGTGTCCTATGCATTGTGAGATACTATAGCTGTTGATATGACGTCAGCAGACTCTGTATACCAGTATCCTAGTTGTGAAGATATTTCAACTTAACATGCAAACGACTAAAACACACCCCAACTCAATATCACCAGAGTTGAAGGTCAGTACTATCAACATAAGAAGCCTGAATGGCAAAGAAATGGAGCTAACCGAGAATTGGATAAGTACTAGATCGACATAATAGTGACTGAAACAAAAAAGACAAACTGGTCAGATCTTTCCGAGCAATAAATACAAAATGTTATACTCAGGCAATGACAATCAAGGAAAAGGAGTAGCCATAGTATTCAACACTAAATACGAGGCAAATCTTATTGAATGGCAGGCAATTTCAAGTAGAGTGATGTGGCAAATATCACAATGGGGAAACTGGACAATGAGACTTATTTGTGTGTATGATAAAAATCCCTAAACATCTACTAAGGTACAAGTGGAGGGATTTTTTCAGGCTTTAGAAACAGCAGCTCACACAATGAAAAAGGAAAAGTTGGTCCTTGCTGGAGATCTAAATAGCAGAGAACGAAATGATTGTCAGACATGGGAAAATTTGGAGAAAAGAACAAAGATAATAATAATGGCAAATACCTGTTGTTGGATTTCTGCTCAGGACATGGACTGGTTATTACTAACACAATGTTCCAACATAAAAATGTGCACAAATTCACATGGAGAGGAATAAGAAAGTCTCATCGACTATGTTATTGTTGATAGTGATGTTTTCTTCATGATGCAGGACATCAGAGTGTATGGATTTGAAATTGGAAGTGATCACCATTTAGTCTTAAGCAGGATAAAATTTAATTTCATATTGAAAAGATGAACATATACGAAAGTTTTAAAGCGAATAAAAGTTGAGCAGCTCTCAGATGAACGTAGACTAAAATACACATACATTATTCAAAAAAAAATGAAAGAGTTCGGAAACAGGAATGAAACCTTGGAGATTCAGTGGCAAGCCCTGAAGAAAACACTGATTGATTCAGCCAGAGAGGCATGTGGTGAGGTTGTCTGCAACAATAGAAAAATCAGAACTCCACGGTGGACACAGGATGTTAAAGAGGCAGTGAAGGAAAAGAACAAAGCATATCAAATGTTTCTGGCAAATAAGTCAGCTTGTGCTTTTAAAGAATATAAAGACCAATGTAAGAAAGCTAAATACTGTGTAAAACTAGCTAAACAAAAGTCATGGGAAGACTGGTAAGAACATAGAAAATAAATATCAAGAAGGTGGCAAGATATTCTGGAGGTTGTTGAAGAAGCTCAGAAATTAGAGATAAAGGTGATATGAAAATTGGAGAAAAAGATATCCTTGAAGTATGCAGTAATTACTTTGAAAAATTGCTAAATGAAACTAGCAGTGATTAAAAAAAAAAAAAAAAAAAAAAAAAAAAAAAAAAAAAAAAAACAACACTGATCAGGAATACATATCCCTACTTGAAGTAAAAAAAGCCACCAAAGGCTTGAAATGTGGAAAGGCAGCTGGAGTAGATTTGATATTCGATCAGAAATGCTAAAGTATGGAGGTATAAAAGCCTTACAGTGGCTGCACTGCATAGTTCAGATGGCCTGGACAGAGGAACGAATTCCAGTTGATTGGAGTAGAGCTCTCATAGTACCTATATATAAAAAGGAAAAAAAAAAACTGATGTTGAGAATTAGAGAGAGATTTCTCTACTGAGTGTTCTTGGTAAGATCCAGTATACTTGAGAAACGGTTGAGAAGGATTGTGGAAGAGAAGCTTGGTGAAGAACAAGCCAGATTCAGGCCAAATAGAGGCTGCCAGGATCAGATTTTCATCTTCCAACAAATAGTTGAAGTCATGGGAATATAACAAAGATCTGTATTTAAGTTGTGTAGATCTGGAAAAAGCAAAAGACAAGGTGCCAAGAGAGAAGCTATTCGGAACACTACGCTTATATGGTGTTAATGGGGCATTATATCACGCAATACTTGGTCTTTATTTGAGTTCTGAGTTAGCAGTTAGAATTGCAGGAAGTACAGGAAGATGGTTTGATCTTAAATATAGTGTCAGACAAGGATGTGCATTATCTGCTCTGTTATTTATTATCTATATGGATCACATTATGAAGGAAAATGGTATTAAACCTGATATCAAAATTGGAGATGTTAATGTCAGCTCTTTGCTTTATGTGGACGATGTTAAACTTCTAAATAAATCTGCTACAAGTTTGCAAGATTCCCTGACTAAATTGAATAACTGTTGTAATAGATGTGGCATGAAGGTCAGCCATAACATGACAATGAAAATAGGCAGAAGCATTGAAAATGTCAACTACATTGTGAATGGAGAACATGTGGAACAAGTAACATTTCAGCTACTTAGGAACGATTTTTAGTGAAGATGGTAAATTAAATATGGAAATAGACAACAGAATCAACAAAGCTGGCATGGTAGGAAGTCAATGGAATAAGAGAGAAATTGTTTAGAACACTAAATTAACTGTATACAAGACAGTGTTCAAACCAGTTTTAACTTGCAGATCTGAGAGCTGGGTCAGAAGTAAAACACTTGACCAAAGACTAGAGACAGCAAATATGAGAGTCCTGAGAAAGATTAGGGGTATGAACAGATTCCATCAATGGCAGTATCATATTAAAAACGAGGATATTAGAAAAGAACTTGACCTTGTCAGCATCCAGGAATGCGTTAGCAGAGCTAATCTGAGGTGGTATGGTCACTTAAACAGAATGGGCGAGGAAAAATTACCAAAACAAGTGTTTTCTGCCAGGTTGGGCAGGAAAACAACCCAGAGGAAGACCAAGATATAGGTGGATTGATACAGTAAAAAGTGCCTTAGAAGATAGAAATATAAGATCTGATAATTTGGAGTCTTGACAAGTAACAGACTGATTTGGAGGAAAATTGTAGATAAGAAGTTAGTAATGTTGTAAATTTTTCATGTAGTACTATCATATCCTGTACACCCCTTGAGGGTACATAGCAGGAATGTGATGATGATGATATTAATTTTAAGAAATTGTTTCATATTCCAAACAAAAGTACAGCACAGTCTTTTTTTTTTTTTTTCTCTATCATTATAAGTTATGTTTTTTTTTTAAATGAAATTTATTATGTGACCAAGAGCACATCTTGGTATTGAAATGCACATACCTAATTAACAATGGTACCACTTCAGCACATTTGTGCATCACAGGGAAGCATTATTCCAGGGGCCTCTGTTGTGTGTACAATCCAAAGATGCAGTTTTCCAAGCCATTTGGATAACACAAAGTTAACTATATTTTTATTGATTTTAGGTTCTTTTTCTTTATGCTTTGGATGTTGTAATCTCGCTCTTAGTTATGGAAGTAACTAAGGGCGAGGTTTTATTTCATATACTTCTTATTGTGCTATAAGTACATTAGTACCAATACCAAAATCCTACTCATCACACACACAGAAAAAAAAAAAAAGTACTCACCAAAGAATTCTCTCTCCCTCACTCATTTTTTAATGATATCGCCCATGAGGTTAATAGGTGTTCCAGAAAGCAAACAATGGTATTGAATAGTTGTTTGGAGAACATTTTCTTTGGGTTACAACCATTCAAAAAATTTTTTCATATTATGAAGTATTTCAATTACTCATCATTTCCAATAAATAAAATTTTATCAAATCAATGCATTCATTTAGTTCAATATTAACCTTACATGTTTATATATAACCACAACATACAGGGTGTTTCAGGAGGGAGAGTAAATATTTTGGTAGGTGGTAATATCAATTATTTTGAGTAAAAAAAAATTCATATAAACGTGTCCAATTGCTAATGGATGCGGAGATACAGCTATTTGAAACTGGCATCTAAAAAATTATTACAAGAGATACTAAAGAACAATAAAACTTATTGTGTGTATTTATTTACTGCAAGCTTGCACAACATGCGGGCTACATGCAGCCTGCAGTGCTATTTATTTTGGGCCATCTGCCTGATTGAATTAGTTAATCATACTGGGGAATATGAAATTAGACAATTTTTTCCTAGCATTGAATTAAATTTTTACTAAGACTGCATGTGATTAATGTCACAATCATGATTCTTTCAACTCGACAATAAATTGCATTTGGAGTTATTCCCACTGTCGTATTTAATAACAAATTATTGCAATCGCTTCAAGGTTTTGTTAGCGTTAATGTTGCTGCAGGGAAATTCAAAGTTACATCTCCATGATGATGTGATAGCTGGAGCAATACATTACATAACTGTTATCATAACCTGTATTATTGTGAGTTTTTCATCATTAGTTTTTTTGTAATTAATATTGTCAATCTCGACACAATGAGCTTAAGTAAAAAGCGTTAAATTGGTATCAGAACATTGAGCATTTAACCCTGAGTGGACATACAAATTTTTTTTACGTTGTTTAAGGACAAAACAGCGTGCATTGTTTGCAGGGAATCTATTGCTGTGCCGAAAGAGTACAATCTGAGACGTCATTTTGAATCGATACATCCTAACCTTGGCAAGTTGGAAGCAAGTAAAAGCAGCAAAGGTATTGAAAGTCCTAAGTGGTGAGCAAACAAGCCTTTAAAAAAGTGACATCTGCAAATAAAGTTGCCACAAAGGTAAGCTTAAAAATATCACAAGAAATAGTTTATACTGGCAAATCATTTATTGAGGGAGAGTTGATAAAAAAAAAAGTGTCTGATGATTGGCGTTTCCGAATTGTGTCCTGATAAGAAAAATAATTTTGAAAATATCAGTTTGTCCCATATGACTGTTCAGTGCAGGGCAGCTGATATTGCCGAGGATCTTCAAGATAACCTGCAAAAATCGGCTAGTGAATTTGTCTATTATTTGCTTGCTATGGATGAAAGTACTGACCTGAAAGATACTGCATAGCTTTTAATATATGTAAGAGGCTTTAATAAGAATTTTGAGGTGACAGAGGAGTTTGCTGGTTTGTGTTCAGTGAAAGGAAGAACAACAGGAAAAGAGATCGCAGAAAATATAAAGATGTGTGTAACCGAAAAACTATCTTTAAATTTCAACAATTTAATAGCAGTTTGCACTGATGGTGCCCCATCTATGTGTGGAAAAAATGTTGGTGCTGTAACATTTATTGAACAGTATGCAGGTAAACCATTGACAAAATTTCAGTGCCTAATTCATCAGCAGGTGTTATCTTCAAAGGTTTTGCAGTTTGATCATGTGATTAAAGTAGTATTTGCTGTGGTCAACTATATTCGAGCTCGGGGGGTTTGAAACACAGAATGTTTCAGGTGTTTCTAGAAGAAAATGATGCTGAGTACGGGGATCTACAATACCACACTAATATACGTTGGTTGAGCTGCGGTAAAGTTTTGTCACGCTTTGTCGCTCTAAAAAATGAACTAGTTGAATTTTTGGAATCTCAAGAAGATATGGAAAAATTCCCAGAAATAATGGATGAAGAATGGAATCAAGATTTATTTTTCTTGTGTGACATTTTGGGTCACTTGAATGACCTTAACTTATGGCTTCAAGGAAAAAATAAGTTTATTTTTCAGTTAATGTCTCTTATAAAGGCATTCGAAATAAAATTAAGTTTGTTTGAAATCAACTTGCTAAGAGGGATATGTCACATTTCTTAACTTGTCGGCAGAATATTCCATCAGAATATCATTCAATGGTGGGTGGAAAATATAAGAAGCACATATCCCTTGTGAGTGAGGAGTTTCAGAAAAGAATGCCATTAAGTAATGAAGACTAAGTCTGCATAAAAGTGATTGAGGATCCAATTTCTGTCGAAGCAGGAAATCTACTTGTCGAACTCCAGATGGAAGTTATTGATCTCCAGTGTTCTGAAAACTATCGGGTCAAGCATATGGAGAGTACTTTACAAGAGTTTTATTCTATTCTGGATCAGGATAAATTTAAAAGTTTGTTAGATACTGCCTACCAGATATTTTGTATGTTTGGGAGGACATATACTTGTGAACAAACATTTTCGGTCATGAACTTGAACAAAACCAAACAGCGTTCATCTTTAAGTGATATCAGTTTAGAGGCTATATTAAGAACGGCCACTTCAAACGTGACACCAAACTTGGATGAAATAGTGGCAACAAAGATATGCAATATGTAACAATGTGACATTCAGTCACTGATATTTCACTGAGAATAAGTGATATTCTCAGTGAAATTATTATTAAACTTTGTGTTTATGTTTGAGTGGTTTTTATTGAGAAATTTTGTAACTATATCTGTTTGTAAATAATTTGGATTATAATTTTAATTGTAACTCTCTGAAAAATTTAAATATGCATGTTAATTAGTATTTACAGTAGACCTACGAACAAATTTACTTATGTTTAGCTGCAGTGGACTAGTCTAAGATTCTAGGTCCGAAGCGACCTGGCCCTTGGTCAGGTGGTCCAAGTTGGGTTTGGCCCTCAAAGACAATCAAGTTGTGTAGGCCTGATTTACTGTTTGAATGATACAAAACACAAATAATTGAGAAATAGTGTAATTTACAGTTCATAATAAATGTTCGAAAATTCTACTGCCAACCTCAATGCACTTTACAACTCTTGTGGTAATAGTATTTTTTGTTCTTCTGAGGTCATCTTGATGTTCTTTTATGAGGGCAGCATTATCCATAATGTGAGCGATCAGTTCGTCTTTTGTATTTACCTTTTTCTTTGTATGCTTCCTTTTCGTCCATCTCCACAAGCCAAAATCTAAGGGAACGAAGTCTTGGAGACCTTGTGGCCAATTAACGGGACCACCACAGTTTATCCATCATCAGGGAAAGTTTGATTTAGATATTGTGCCACCTGACTGCTATAATGTGCAGGAGCTCTGTGTCATGCTGAAAGAACATACCAATCCTTGTAGCTAAAGTTTGTTTTGCAGAAACTATAGATAAATGGGCCCTGTAAGATGATTTGGTAACACAACAGGCCCAATCAAGTGATTGCCGATCATACTACACCACACGTTTATAGAGAAGTGATGTTGGAAATTTGATTCTACAGTAGTATGGATTTTCATCAGACCATCGATGCCAGTTATCAGTGTTGTTGATACCATCAGGGTGAAAGTAGCTTCACCAGTGAACAGTATTAACAGAATTAATTGGCAATTAGCATTTACCCACCGACAAAATTTCAATCAAATGTCTTCATCCCGTGGGAGAAGTTGTTGCATCCACTGTATGTGAAATGGATAAAACCTAGCTCACATTCAATAGGTAGGACTATGTTCTACCTATTGAAGAATGTGTTCTACTTCATCCACATTTGTTCATTTCCATGTTCAGAAGAAATATGACTGCTGGGAACAGTACTAGTCTCATGCAATGTTGTAAACATTAGTAAACACTGGAGTCTACTCTTTGGTTAGGAAACTGTTGACAGTATTCTCTACAAGCAGCAACAGCACTTCCATTACCAAATCCATAAATGAACATCTTATCAGCATGTGTAAAGATGCATAGTATTCTTAACAACAAACATGAAATTGCATCAGGTTATAACTGCCTCTAGGTCACCTCTGATTCAGAGAGCTGTATGCTGGTCACCTGATCTACAGAGAGCTGTGTGTGCATTGGAGCTATACATGCCAATTTCAAACAACTGTATCTCTGTATATGTTCGTATGAACTTTTTTTTTTTACTCAGAATAATTGATACTTCCACCTACCAAAATATTTACTATTCCTCCTGAAACACCCTGTATAATCAATTATTATTATTATTAAGAGGGGGAACTCCAGGGAGTCAGAAAAGGAAGGCCACATACTACATGCACCAACTATCATACTTATTTTTGAATTTATTCACACTGCACTTGGACTCGCAACATCCAGTGGCAATCCATTCCAGTCATGCACCACTTTATGAGAAAAAAATCTATCCCTCACCCCCTTCTTAGTGGCATTTATTCTCAGCTTTGAATTTGCTTTGAAGTAGAGATTAGAGATTCGCTGTCAACCCATTTCTGAATGCGAGCCCTAACCAATTTCTCCAAAATCTTCACCACCACTCCTGAGATACTAATTGGTCGATAGTTGAATACATCAGTCTTTGCACCACCCTTGTTCACTGGAATTACCATACATTCTTTTCATTCCTGCAGAATCTTCCCTGATCTGAGACTCATATTAAACAGCCTGGTCAAAGGAATAGCCAGTTCAGCTGAACACTCTTTCAGCATGCATGGTGATATCCTATCAGTCCCTATTGCTGAATTTGATTATATTCTCGGGACACATTCTGATATTGCATTGTTTAAGTATTGTTTAAATGCTTCCCATGCATTGTCGATATTCTTCCCATATAGTAACCGATCCCATTCCACTGAACTCTGTATACTCCACAGTTGGGCAAAAATTCCAGCTTTGTGGTTCAGCATGTAATCTTTCTGAATGGAACATTCATAAATTTAGTCACTTCCCAAATGAGTACTGCATGATCACTGTTATCAACTGGAGGCAGAAAGGTACATCTTTAACTGAAACACTATAATCAAATTTGACACTATAATCAAATCTAACACTCTTTGACCTCAAGCTCCTTCTGTCACATGCTGCTTGAGGAAGTTGTCCCATAATAGTTCGATAAATGCATTTTCATTCTTCTCATGAGATTCTACTGCTACCAATCAATATTTGGATAATTAAAGTCTCGCATTATGATTACTCTTTTCATGCTCATCTTTCCTATTTGGTGATGCATTTCTTCATCATTAGCAACCAATCCACCAGGTCTGTAACAACACCCCACTATGTAATTGATCTTGTTAAATTCCACCTCGCATCAGATGGTTTCAAACCCACTGCCACATGAAATACTGTTGTTGTTGGTAGTGCTATAATCATAGGTCTCAACTCTAACTGGATTCAAAGTCACCCGATATCATCAGCCCCTCCCCCCTCTATCCTTCCTAAAACTGTGTACCCTTTACACTCTATACCAGTTAGTGTGTCTGATTCTGATAGCCAGGTGTCACTAATGCTTAAAATCTGAGGTCGCAACATATTGACTAAGGCAACAAACTCTTTACCCCTTTGTTTCTGATACGCCTAGCATTCATGTACAGACATAATATTAGGTCTCATATTAGTGTTAGGTCTCATACCATCCCTCTTGTACAAATCCAATCTTCCCTCAAACTACCTGCATGTTGTTTTGTATACTCTTGTCTGCAATCTGCATGATACAGTTGGACAACTGGCAGATCTCTGTTCTTCTGTAGTGGCTTATGCATGTATGTAGACATCTTTGCACACGTTTGATGGGTCTGAACCGGACAAACACAAAGTCAAAATCGTTCTCTCCTTATCAACATTTCCATGACAAAGCCCATTCGTCATTGTTGCTCTTACATTCACATTCTCACGATTCCACCCTTTATAATTTAGTTTCCCTGATTCTGTGTTAGATCTCATACCATTTATTAGTTTTTCTAGATTCTGGATACCGAACGTATTCAGGTATAGGCCATCCCTTTTATACAAATCCAGTCTTCCCTCAAACTCACTCCACACATCCAAAAACTCACGTGCATTCTTTCTACACAGCCTGTGCGTGGAAGGAATGGATGTCATCGAATTGTTTTCCATCATAGCCCTTCTTAATTCATTTTTATCATATTGAGATACTGATGATTTTCACTGTCTCACTCTTCACTCTCGCCTCTTCCAACAACCCTTTCATGTCCTCCTCTCATATTGAACTTATCACTAGTTAAGTCATTAGTACCTACTACAATTACCAAAATATATTTCATTTACTTTTCTTTTCTGTTTTTGAATTGCTTCCTTTATATTCTTAATTCTCTCATCAATAGCATGTTTAATTATAGAGTCACCATACCAAATAACATCTTTTTTTTTACAAACAACGTCACTTACCTGTTTCCGGGCTTTGTTTCTTAATTTTCTTTTTCTTCCTATTTTCATTTAAATGCCTCTTTGACTTTTTGTGATTCCCGCATCATCTCTCTAATGATCTGCTTTAATTTTGCTATTTTGGTTAATTCATTTTCATTAGCCTCCACATCTAACCTTATTAGCGGAGCCAGCCTTCTTGTTCTCGCCTGCAGTGATCTTCTTAGTATTATGTTTCTTGGGCATTTTTGGCACCATTATATTTAATATAATATATTAGTTATATAATATTTAAACAATAATATTTTTTATATTATAAAAATAATATAACATTTATATTTTATATTATTTTCATATTGTTTTATATTTTTAATTTCATTACCAAAATAAACTAGTAATTAAAAAAAAAAAATTGGCACAATCTAAATACTGCAGAACATCTATATTTTCCCAACACCTTTTACGTAATCCTTAAGTGGGTGTGCAATTTTAATATAGTATTGTTCCAAGCTAATTTCCGTAGTTCACAACACGAATTAGCTTAGCGCAATTAAATGCTTGAAATGTTTATGTAACAAATGTTTTTTAATATTGCAATTTGAGAATACAGTTATCTTGCAAAGACTAATTGAAGATGAGTGCATTGTGAAAAGTGAGTCTGGTTCCACATTGAGTGCTATCTACTTTCTTGTTTCATGAATTTTATTATTTGTCTTTTCTATTGAATTACTGATTATGGATAAGTTATATAAATTTACCCTTCGTTATAGACATTAAATGAAATAAAACACAAACTGAGTTGTGATGAGCTGTGTCATGATACATTTTACACCCTCTGTCCAAAAAAGAAATCGAACTTTTCGAAAATAGAAGAAATCAGTGGCTCTACCTGTTGTATCTTTTTGTTGTTGAAGCAGAGCTATAGTGCCAAGAGTGACAGTGTGTTTTGACGAACGGTCGGAAAATGAGTTTCAAACAGAGCTGCGATTGACTTTTGTGTTAAACTTGGTAAAAGTTTTACCAAAACACATCAAATGCTTCAAAAAGCATACAGCGATGAATGCTTATCCCGTACTCAAGTTTACGAGTAGTTTAAACGATTTCAAAGTGGTCGTGAGACGCTTGAGGACGATGAAAAGCTGGGCCGTCCAAAATCTGGACTGAGCGAATTCATATTTATAAATTTAGGGACACAAAAACACGTTGAAAGGATTATTTTACTAATTATTAATAAAATAAAAACTTGACCTTTCGACCCCTGTATTGAGGTCGTCATCAGAAGGATACATGTGTATAGGAACCAAGCTACATGCTGTTGCACTCTATAAAGGTATATTAAATCTACGTTAATGGATCTTTTTCTTAGCCTGACCTCTAGTAATAAAATAAAAACTACAATAAACTCTGCTGAAGTCCTTGTGTACTAAGATTCTTCTGGAATGGTACAGTTCATATTGTTATATTACGATTATCTTCTGGATTTGTACAGTTCAGGTTGCTATTCAACGTTCAGGGAAAAAAAAAACACTTCACCAAGTCTTGTATTGAGATTTTTCTTTGTGGTTGCTATGAAGGTTGCAGATGGGTCCTCCACATTCTTGGAATGGTTAGACCATTTTTATTCAGATTTGGATTATGTTCGAGCATTTCACATGCCTCTTTGAATTTCTGCTCGAACCAGGTTTTGGTGCGGTGTAGGGACTTGGTACCTTTCCAATCAATTCTGTGGTATGTTTGGAGTACGTGGTCAGAAAGGCCAGTTTTTCCAAAATGGAGATATTTAATGAGTCGTTCATTCTTCCTGATTGGGATGGTTCGCCCTGTTTCCCCCTATGTATGGTATGTTACATGTGCATTGTATTTTGTAAACCAATGGGTGGGCTAGGTGTGGCAGAAGATCCTTGGAAGAACTGAGTAGGTGTCTTAATTTTGTCGGTGGTTTAAAGGTGGTTTTGATGTTGTATTTGTGTAGTGTTCTGTCTATTTTTTCGGAAATGCCTCTAACATATGATATGGCAATAGCATTCTTGAAATCTTTTTTGTTATTAGTGGTATCTCTGTGGAGGATTTTGTGAATGGTTTTTATATTGTATCCATTTTTTTATAAAGGTATGTTTGATGATCTCATATTCATGGTTAAGAGCTTGTTCATTTGAACAAATAGTTTGAGCTCTGTGTTTAAGGGTGCTTATGACCCCCTAGTTTTTGTGTTGGGTGGTGATAAGAAGTTTTGTGTATGTACTGACCTGTTTGTGTAAGTTTGCGGTAGACTGAGAAAGAGAGAGACAGCCTGAAGGAAAACACATGACAAGTGCGTCTAGGAATGGAAGAGAGTTGTTTTTTACTATTTCAATGGTGAATTGGATGCTTTTGTGTTGTTTGTTCAGGTGGCTAAGGAATGTATTTAGTGATTTGCGGCCGTGAGACCAAATGGTGAAAATATCATTGACGTATCTAAGCCAAATTTTGGGCTTTAGACATGCCGATTTTAGAGCTCATTGCTCAAAGTCTTCCATATAAAAGTTCGCTATGAGCGAAGTTAACATCCAAAAAATGTGTGATTTCATCAAAGAAAACCCGAAATCGTCCATGAGATTGATTGAAGATGAAATGGGGATTCTAAAATCAACTGTGCACAACATTTTGACCTAGAGTTTGGGCCTTCATAAATTGAATTCGCTATTTGTTCCCCACAAGTTAACAGTTGACCAAAAAATGTATTGAATTGAACACTGCAAGGACCTCATTAAAACCGCTCATAAGGACTCAAACTTCCTTGAAACGATGGTTACTGGTGACGACATGTGGTGTTTTGAGTATGAGCTTGAAACAAAGCACCAGAGTGCTGAGTAGAGACCACCAGAAGAGGGGCATCCAAAAAAAAGTCGCTTGGAGAAGTTAAAAGTAAAGACAATGCTGATTTGTTTCTACAGGGCATTATCAACAAAGAAATCATTCTGCCTGGCCAAACAGTCAGTGGTGAGTTTTATCTCGAGGTTTTGAAGCGATTGAAAGCGAGAATTCGTCGTGTACAGCATGAATATCGTGACGTAGGCAGCTGGTCACTTTTGCACGATAATGCACCATCTTATCGTTCGAACATTGTGAGACAGTTTTTGAGCAAAAACCAAGTTTGTGTGTTGGATCACTCACCGTATTCACCTGATTTAGCCCCCTGTGACTTCTTTTTCTACCCCCAACTTCATTTGCCAATGAAAGGAAAGCAATATGACACCATTAAAAACGTTCAAGTGGCAGTAACACGACCCTTAACAGTATCCCAAAAAACGATATGAAAAACTCATTTAACGAATTAATTGACAGTGCCAAACACTGTATCGAAGCTGAGGGAGAGTATATTGATTGAAATGATTTGAATAATTATAATTGGCCTGTGTTTTATTTTCTATCAAAAGTTCGGTTTCTTTTTTGGACAGAGGATGTAAATTTGCATTAAAGGAAAGCATATTTCTGTTTGTAAATAATTACATGTAATGTATAGTGAGAAGTAAAGAATGTGTTACTTTATTTTGTCAATGTAACATTTAATTTTTTTTTTTTAAATCACCCCTAACAATTTTATATGAAGAAGACCGATACTGTGGGCTCTGGAAATGTTTTTGTGGCTAGTAGTATTCAGATTGTATTTCTGGACCTATCCTGTATTATTTGTTTACCTAGTTCGAAAAGCTTCCTCTAGAGACCCACATGAAACTTTTTCAAGCCCCATTCATGTTTCCAGTAAGCTTGATAGTGGCGGCCTCACTACTTCTTCTCTTCCGTCTAAGACGGGCTGAGTCTTCTCTTGAGCAGGATCTTCCAGTCTTCTCTATTCCTTGCTGTTCGAAAAAGTTCCTTATATGTTCTGCATCCCAAGGTGTTCTTTATTAATTTCAGCCAGGTAATTCTTGGTCTTCCGGGTCTTCTTTTTTTCAGTTGGAAAAGTATTGATTAGGACGTTAGGAAGTCTGTCTGCGTCCATGCATACAGTGTGTCCAAACCATCTCAGTTGTTTTCTAATTTTTTCAATTATCGTCTTTTTATACAATAGTTCTTGTCTGACTGTGATGTTTGTTTTCTTTTCTATCCAAATTGTTCTATTTATTTTTCTAAGCATTTCATTTCAAATGCCAGCGGTTTTTTCTCCTCTCTTTTTTTAACTGTCCATGCTTCTGCTCCATAGATGACTGTTGGTATAATTATTGCTTCATATAATTTGATTTTGGCTTGCTTAGATATCTTGTTTGTTTTCCGGATTTTCTGTAATTTTCCCATGGTATTGTTTCTGTTAGTTTTGATCCAAGGTATATGAAGTTGTCTACTTGTTCTATTTGTTCTCTGTTTAGGGTGACTGAGATGGTAGTTCTGTTCCTCCCTATTTTCATCACTTTTGTCTTTTGTATATTTATTGGCATGTCATATGTTTTACAGGTTTCGTTTAGCTTGTTGATCAACTTTTGTAGTTCATTTGGGGTTCTTGCAAGAAGGATGAGATCATCTGCATATTTGATATTATTTATGTTTAAACCATTGACACTGATTCCAGGCTCATTGTCTATTGCCTTCTTTACAACTTCTTCTAGATATATGTTGAATAGGCATGGGGATAATGGGCATCCTTGCATTACTCCTTTTTGGATCTCTATGGGTTCTGTTGTGAGTGTGTCCTTTTTAATTATTGCATTTGTCTTAGAGTAATATTTTATCAGAAACTGTATTATATATTTGTCTATTGCTTTTTCTAGTAGAATTTTAAGAAGAATTTCTTTGTTGATGTTATCGAAAGCTTGTTTACAGTCCACAAAACAACAATATGGTTCTTTATGGTCTTCCCAGCTGAGCTCTGCTAGTTGGTGCAATGTGAAAATTTGGTCTATTGTTGAGTAGTTTCCTCGGAAACCAGCTTGTTCTATGCCTATCATTTCTTCATAGGTGTTTTTTAATCTACAGTAGTATCTCGCTAATCTGAACCTCCTTAGTCCGAAACCTCCAGTAATCCGAACTGTGCTTTGAAAGAAAAAAAAAAGTTTTATTTATTACGTATTATTTTGTGTGCTATTATTTTTATTTAATAAGTATTATTTTGACTATTATTATTTATTTCTTATTATTATAATACACTATAACTACGGTGATACACAAAAAGAGGAAATTCAAAACGTGCA
Organism: Typopeltis vanoorti; assembly: GCF_054136105.1. Taxonomy (NCBI): domain Eukaryota; kingdom Metazoa; phylum Arthropoda; class Arachnida; order Uropygi; family Thelyphonidae; genus Typopeltis; species Typopeltis vanoorti. Next base: position 35,010,604 of record NC_143572.1, on the reverse strand, counting down.
TAATTTGGTTAAAAATATAAATCCAGATGTTGAAATTTCACAAACACATATTACGGAGTGGATTACAGGTAGAACCCAAAAGCGAATTTGAAATCAAATCAGATGCTGAAATTATAAATATGACACTACAGAGCGATACATCAAGAGGCAGTTGACAGTTTTAATATGCGTATAGAATGGGCTAAGCAGAATGATACGCCATTCCACAAAATTTTATTGCTAATGCAGCTCCGAGAAGACGCATTTGAAAAGTTTAGCTTCCAAGAAGCTAAAGAAAATCAGTGACTTTTTTACAAAAGAAATAAAAAAACTTTTTTTGCATTGTGTACAAGGAAGTGATATTTTTTTACCACAATTAAGTTATGTACTGAACTATGCAATTTTCAAATCCTCAATAATACAGGTTACATACAAACTAAATTTTTTACTAAAATAAACTTGTGTACTGAATTATTTTTTAAGTTTTACATTACAGTATAGTATCTTTTTTTCTATCAGATACTTTATTTATTTACAGAATTAAGTTGATGTACCATTAGAATCTCATTATTTTTGTCTTAAACGCTAGTTATTGTTGTCTCTTCGGGGAGAAATTCGCTAATCTGAAGGAACACGGTTTTTATTAGTTCGGATTAGCGAGATACCACTGTATTTTGTATAATTCTTATGAAAATTTTATAGGTGTGAGGGAGTAAATTGATTGGTCTGTAATTTCTGCAGTCTCTTTTGTCTCCTTTCTTGTATATTGGGATGATCTTTCCAGTTCTCCAGTCATCTGGGATCTCTTCTGTTTGTAGTATATTATTGAATAGGGTTGTTAAATATTCTATTGATATGCTGCCTCCATATGACCACAGTTCAGTAGGGATAGCATCAATGCCTGGTGCTTTATTGTTTTTCATCTCTTTTATTGCGTATCTAACTTCTTCTTGTAAAATTTTTGGGTGATCATTATTTTCTTCTATTGTTGGCATTGTAGTTTTGTTTCCTTGGTGGAAGATAGTCTTAAAACGGTTTGACCAGATTTTTCTTATATATTCAATATTCCCGGTTTCAGTCATCTTGTTTATCATTGTTACTGCTTTTGCTGAGAATTCCTTCGTAATTTCTCTTACAGTATCATGGAAAACTTTTAGGTTGTTTTGTTGGTATGCTTCTTGGCATTTCTTTTGACCATTTTTCTTTGGCTTTTTTGCATAGGTTATCAACTTTATTTTTTAGTGCTCTGTATTTTTCTCTATTCTCTTCATTGTTTTGTTGGTTTACAAGTATCTTAGCCTCTCTTTTCTCTTCTATGGTAGCTATGATTTCTTAGGTTATCCACTGTTTGTTTATTTTGGGTTTGGAACCTAGAGTGTCTTTTGCAATTGATAACACTGTTTCTTTTCCTTCTTCCCAGTATTTTCCGCTGTTCTGGAAGATGGAGGGTTTTAATTTCAAGCACATCTGTTCTAAAAATAGACTTCTGCTTGAGCTGTCTTTTAGTTTTGATAGGTTGATGTTTTCTTCTTTTCTGATATTATTTTTCCTGTTGAATTTTATCTTCACTTTGGCAGTTAATATTTCGTGGTCAGTGTCAAAATCAAAACTTCTTAATGTTCGTACATTATTTATTGATCTTTTCCATTGTTTGTTTATGATGATATAGTCTATGCAGTTCTTTATATTACCATCTGGGGATGTCCATGTATATTTATTATTAGGGTGTTGATAGAACAACGTGTTTGTAATTCTAGGTTTGTAATCATTAATCGTTTGCTTTACAGAAGTGGAGTAATTGTTCTCCTCTGTCGTTTAAGCTCTCCGTATCCAAATTTTCCCATCACATAGGTTATCAACTTTTTTGTCTGCTGTGAACTGTCCTATTTTAGCATTAAAATCTCCCATCACTATCATGAGTTCTCTATTTTTGGGATTATCTATTTCCTGTTGTAGTTCTTCATAGAAATTTTCTATTTCTTCCTCTAAATGGTTACTGTCTGGTGCATATATTTGGATTATTTTAATTGTTTGACCTTTTTCTTTTGCTTGAAGTTTGGCTGTTATTATTCTAAGAGACACTGGGTTTATTTCAATTACGGAGTGTGTAAGTTTCTTTTCAATTAATAATGCAACCCCTTCTCTGTGTATGTTATCTTTTCTTCCTGAGAAGTACAGTCTTCCTTCTGGTAAATCCATGAATCCATCTCCGCACCAATGTGTCTCTGATAAACCTAAAATACTCCATTTCAGTCTTTTTAAATTTTCCTGGACTAATTGCAAATTTCCAGGTCGGTATAGTGATCTTAAGTTGAGGGTGGCTACATGTTTCACATCCTTGGCTGACCACATTGCTGATTTCTCACGTGCTCTATGTGGTCTTTGAGTAGGCGCGTCGGTTATCCCATACGCAGTAGCACTATCTCGGTTTGTAGACTTTCTCCTGCTCATGAAAATTACTGGCATAATAATGTAGCCAGCTTGCCATGCCTCTGCTCCATCCTTTGGTTCACGGCTCTTTATTCTTTATTCAGAGCAACCCATTTGGGCTTCCCCAATCTGCCACTGGGGGACGTGCCTGGTAGGAGTGTGGTCTCCCCCAAGAGGTGGCCTCACATTGATGATAAAATAAATCTTCATTTAAAAACAAATTTGACAGGATTCAAACCCACAGCCGATTGGTTGGAGAGCAGATATGCTAACCACTTGGCCTACCAACCAACCAGGCTGGCATTTCTTTATTTACTTATTCATATATTGTTTATATATTATAGGTACGTCATATACTCTGTGAAAAGCAGTCAAAAGCATTGGAGGCTTTGGAGAAGCTAAAACTTGGAATGAAGTTTAATGAAGTAGCTGCTCAGTACAGTGAAGATAAAGCTAGACAGGGGGTAAATAATTTTGTTTTATAGGTTAAAATTTAAGTTAGCATTGTTATTATTATGTGATGCCTCCAGGGAGCACAAGGACTCATCGAAGGAGAGTGTGCCAACAGCATCAAACAAATTAACCCCTTCCAACTACTAACTGCGCTCAAACTTGCTTGATTTTTGCACGAGCCATTAGTTGCAGAGGCTCTACAAATCGACTAACCTTTGCTGGTATAGTTAACAAAAAGCTAAATACAAAAATGGATTAAGCTGCAGTTATACGCAGACAGCAAACATATACTACCAAAAACACTTTGCGATGGTATTCTACTACGTGAAATGCTTAAAATAAAAAAATCTGTTTTTTTGAAACTAATAGTCTATGTTAAACAAAATAAGAGAAGTGGGGTAAAAGCAAACACTAATAATTATCTCCAGTCGTGAATGATGTTTGAAATTAAGATTTTGTTCACAGATAAGTGAACCACATTCCAAAAACATGTAGCTGTGGCAATTTCTCTATTACATGAAATGTTTAAAATATAATAAGCTTTGCTATGTTGTTTTCAGACAGTTTTATTATTTAATGTTGAATTATTTGAATTATTATTCAAAAAATGATGGTACAACATGACAAAATTTCATGCTGGCTGCGGCGTCGCCCGGTTAAACAAGGCCCCCGTTGTTTTCGCCAGGGAACCAGGGCAAACAGCGAAAAGTCAGCTACTGGAACAAATCTGAAAACAAACCCCAACTCAACATCACCAGAGTTAAAGATCGGTACTATCAACGTAAGAAGCCTGAATGGCAAAGAAATGGAGCTGGCTGAGGAATTAGATAAGTACCAGATCGACATAATAGGGGTGACTGAAACAAAAAAGACCAAAACTGGTGAGATCTTTCTGAGCAATAAATACAAAATGTTATATTCAGGCAAGGAAAAGAGGGAGTAGCCATAGTACTCAACACAAAATAAGATGCTAATCTTCTTGAATAGCAGTCAGTCTCAAGTAGAGTAATGTGGACAAATATGAGAATGGGGAACTGGACAATGAGACTTATTTGTGCCTATGGTCCCACAGAAGGTTCTACTAAGGTAGAAGTGGAGGAATTTTTTGAGGCTTTAGAAAAAGCAACTGACAAAATGAAAAATGAAAAGTTGGTCCTTGTTGGGGATCTAAATAGCAGAGTAGGAAATGATTGTGAGACATACAAAAATATTTTAGGAAAATTTGGAGAAAAGAGCAAAGCTAATATTAATAGCAAATATCTGTTGGATTTCTGCTCAGGACATGGACTGGTTATTACTAACACCATGTTCCAACATAAAAATGTGCACAAATTCACATGGAGAGAAGAGGCTAGGAATAAGAAAAGTCTCATTGACTATGTTATTGTTGATAGTGATGTTTTCTCCCTGGTGCAGGACACCAGAGTGTACAGAGGATTTGAAATTAAATGTCTTGAGCAGGATAAAATTGAATTTCATATTGAAAAGAATAACATGTAAGAAAGTTTTAAAGCGAATAAAAGTTGAGCAGCTATCAGATGTGAGCTGTAGACTAAAATACACGAAGATTATTGAAGAAAAAATGAAAGAGTTTGAGAACAGGAATCAAACCTTGGAGATTCAGTGGCAAACTCTGAAGAAAACATTGATTGATTCTGCCAGAGAGGCATGTGGTGAGGTTGTCTGTAAGGATAAAAAAATCAGAACTCCCTGGTGGACACAGGAAGTTAAAGAGGCAGTGAAGGAAAAGAAGAAAGCATACGAAAAGTTCCTGTGAAATAAGTCAACTTGTGCTCTTAGAGAATATAGAGACAAATGCAAGAATGCTAAACACTGTGTAAAACTAGCTAAACAAAAGTCATGGGTGGACTTTGGCAAGAATATAGAAAATAAATATCAAGGTGGTGGCAAAATATTCTGGAGTTTGTTGAAGAAGTTTAAGAATGGAGGAAAGAGTGCTGTAAAAGGAATTAGAGATGATAAAGGTGACATGAAAATGGGAGAAAAAGATATCCTTGAAGTATGGAGTAATTACTTTGAAAAACTGCTAATTGAAACAAGCAGTGATGATAGCACAGGGGTAAAAAAAACACTGACCAGGCATGCAGTCAAGAATACATATCCATACTTGAAGTAGAAAAAGCCATCAAAGGCTTGAAATGTGGAAAGGCAGCAGGAGTAGATGATATTCGACCAGAAATGCTGAAGTATGGTTGTATAAGAGTCTTACAGTGGCTGCACTGCATAGTTCAGAAAGCCTGGACAGATGGACGAATTCCTGATGATTGGAGTAGAGCTCTCATAGTACCCATATATAAAAAGGGAAATAAAACTGAATGTGAGAATTACAGAGGTATTTCCCTACTGAGTGTTCCTGGCAAGATCTATGCAAGTATACTTGAGAAACGGTTGAGAAGAATTGTGGAAGAAAAGCTTTGTGAAGAACAAGCTGGATTCAGGCCAAATAGCGGCTGTCAGGATTAGATCTTCACTTTACGACAAATAGTCGAGAAAGCATGGGAATATAACAAAGATCTGTATTTAAGTTTTGTTGATTTGGAAAAGGCATATGACAAGGTGCCAAGAGAGAAGCTATTCAATACGCTTCAGTTATATGGTGTCAATGGGGCATTATATCAAGCAATATTTAGTCTTTATTTGAGTTGTAAGTCAGCAGTTAGAATTGAAGTACAGGGAAGATGGTTTAATGTTAAATCTGGTGTGAGACAAGGATGTACATTATCCCCTCTGTTATTCATTATCTATATGGATCACATTATGAAGGAAAGTGGTATTAAACATGATATCAAAATTGGAGATATTAATGTCAGCTCTTTACTTTATGCAGATGATGTTATACTTCTAAATAAATCCGCTACAAGTCTGCAAGATTCTCTGACTAAATTGAATAGCTGTTGTAATAGATATGGTATGAAGGTCAGCAATACAAAGACAATGAAAATAGTCAGAATCATTGAAAATGTCAACTGTGTTGTGAATGGAGAACCTGTGGAACAAGTAAAACATTTCGGCTCTTTAGGCACGATTTTTACTGAAGATGGTAAATTAAATATAGAAATAGACAACAGAATCAGCAAAGCTGGTATGGTGGGAAGTCAATTGAATAAATTCATATGGAATAAGAGAGAAATTAGTCGGAACACTAAATTAGCTGTATACAAGACAGTGTTCAAACCAGTTTTAACTTATAGATATGAGAGCTGGGTCAGAAGTAAAACACTTGACCAAAGACTAGAGACCACAGATATAAGGGTCCTGAGAAAGATTATAGGCGTGAACAGATGGCATCAATGGCAATATCATATTAAAAACGAGGATATTAGGAAAGAACTTGACATTGTCAGCATCCAGGAATGCGTTAGCAGAGCTCATCTCAGATGGTATGGTCACTTATAGAAAATAGGCGAAGAAAGATTAGCAAAACAAGTGTTCTCTGCCAGGTTGGCAGCAAAATGACCCAGAGGAAGACCAAGATATAGGTGGATTGATACGGTACAAAGTGCTTTAGACGATAAAAATATAAGATCTGATAATGTTGGAGTCTTGACAAGGAACAGACTGATTTGGAGGAAAATTGTAGATAGGAAATTAATAATGATGTAATTTTTTTCATGTAGTACTATCATATCCTGTACACCCCTTGAGGGTACATGGCAGGAATTTGATGATGTTCCTAGACAAAAATATTTGAAGTAACAGATCTCAACAATTTCTAGTATAATCCTTCCGGTTTTCATTCTTATAAAGATGTTTATATAGATATACATCGTTATCCTTTCCTGATATCTGGCCTTAAGGGGTTTAGGCTACTATGATAGCATTACATGATTAAGTTTACATTACTGTTAATCTCCTATCAACAATTTCCCTCCAAATTAGTCTGTTTGTCAGTACTCCAGTATTGCTATATTTAATGTTCAGTCATGGTAAGAACATAGAAAATAAATATCAAGAAGGTGGCAGGATATTCTGGTGGTTGTTGAAAAAGCTCAGAAATGGAGGAAAGAGTGCTGTAAAAGGAAATGATAAATGTGATATGAAAACTGGAAAAAATATCCTTGATGTATGGAGTAATTACTTCAAAAAAAAATTACTAGATGAAAAAAATCAGTGATGGCATAGTGGTAAAAATTACTCAGCAGGCATGCAATCAGGAATACATATCCATACTTGAAGTAGACAAAGTCTGAAATGTGGAAAGGCAGTTGGAGTAGATGAGGCCAAAAATGCTCAAGTATTTAGGTATAAGAAGTCTTACAGCAGCTGCACTGCACAGTTCAAAGGGAAATAAAACAATGTAAGAATTACAGAGGTATTTCTCTATTGACTGTTCCTGATAAGATTTATGCCAGTATACTTGAGAAACGGTTGAAGAATTGTGGAAGGGAAGCGTAGTGAAGAACAAACTGGATTCAGTTCAAAAAGAGGTTGTCAGGATCAGGTTTTCACATTATGACAAATAGTTGAGAAATCATGGGAATATGACAAAGGTCTGTATTTAAGTTTTGTAGAGCTCGAAAAGGCATATGACAAGGTGCCAAGGGAAAAGTTATTTAAAACACTACAGTGGTATGGTGTCAAGGGTGCATTATATCAAGCAATACCTTATTTGAGCTGTAAGTCAGCAGTTAAAATTGAAGGAAGAACAGGAAGATGGTTTAATGTTAAATCTGATTTCAGACAAGGATGTACATTATTACTGCTGTTATTTGTTATCTATATGGATCACATTATGAAGGAAAGTGGTATTAAACCCAAAATCTCGGATCTTTATTTTATGTAGATGATGTTATACTCCCAAATAAGTCCCGTACAAGGTTACAAGATTCCCCAAGTTTAATAATGATTGTAATTAATTTGGTGGGACCATAGGCACAAATGTCTCATTGTCCAGTTCCCCATTCTGATATTTGCCCACATCACTCTACTTGATATTGCCTGACATTCAAGAAGATTAGCCTCATATTTAGTGTTGAATACTATAGCTATTCCTTCTTTCCTTGATTGTCATTGCCTGAATATAATATTTTGTATTTATTGCTCAGAAAGATCTCACCAGTTTTTTCTTTTTTTTTTCTTTTAGTCGTGGCAGGGGCCGTGTTTAACTGGGCGACGTCCCAGCTGGGCATGAAATTCTGGCGTGTGCCATCATTTTATATTGTGGTTTAAACTAATAAGAATACAATTTGGTCAGCTGAATCCCAAATTGCCAGCCCATCCTCGTTTGTTTGGTATCCAAACAAACGAGGATGGGCTGGCAATAAGCAAATTGTAAGTAGAATATGTACACCACTTGTAAACTTATTGAGTGTCTTGTTGAGGGTACATTAACTTCATTAAATTTTATTTTTGCAGGGTGATTTGGGCTGGATGACAAGGGGTTCTATGGTTGGGCCTTTTCAAGATGCTGCTTTTGCACTTCCCATAAGCACATTACAAAGTCCTGTGTATACAGATTCTCCAGTTAGAACTAAATTTGGATATCACATAATAATGGTTGAAGGAAAGAAGTGATTACTTTCTTGAATGATGCATTTAAATGTCACTTGCATGTGTAATAAAATCATATGTAGAACTGTTATAATTTTTTGAGGAAAAAATTCATTAGTTTTATATTGAGGATATTGATATTTTTAATACAGTCTTAAAAAGCAAATTACTGTATGTGGTAATGTTGTATAACTAACTATATCTGAACAAACCATCAGTAATAATTGCTATATGCCTTTAAACGGTTTAGATATGAATTATACACTAGTGTCCAAAACCTAAAGATGAATACTATTTCTGAAGATTACGACTGCAAATTCAGATGCATCATCTTGTGACAATTTGTATAACTGACGATTTCGAGTAGTAAGTGCATGCAAAAGGATCATGTGATAGTACTCAACAGGATAAATGAATTGTTTGAAGGAAGCTGTTTTCATGAAGGAATAAAGTTGCAAACTTGGATGTCTTGTAATGTCTCAAAGACATCATCTAGATGATTTCACACAGGGAAGAATTATTGGAAAGCTTGAAGGCCATAGAATAACTGTTATTGCCAGAAAGTTTAGAATCCCCATAGCATTGGCTCTGAGCAGCATTTCAAACCAATGGAAGGTGTTCCAGATGTTTGCTAAGAGGTTGCCCTTGCTCTATTATGGAGCACGAAGACAGAATTTTGATGCACCACAGCAGGTCAGCTTGCAAGTTGGCTCTTCATTCAGGCACAGGTACTCAGATATCTCAACAAACTGTAGCAGGATGTCTACAACTAGATGTGTGTAGGCCTACTACACACTCGAAGGCCTGTCTGTTGTCAGTGTCCATTTATCCACAGTACATCATACAGCATGTTTTCAGTGGTGTTGTATCCATAAAAATTGGACAAGACACCAATGGGCTAATGTACTTTTTACAGATGAGTGTTTTAGTCTTTCCTCTGATTCTAGATGACACATCTTGATCTGGCATGAAAGTGGTACTACTTACCATTGCAAGAATGTTCTTGAAAGGGGATAGATACTATCACCGTGTTGGGGAGGAATTATATTTAATGGACACACCAAGCCACAAGTGGTAGAAAAAGGGACTATTACTGGTGAATAATATTGCAACGAAGTTCTTCAACATCATGTTCAATTATTCCTTTCATTAATTTATATCATCAATAATTAAATTATATTTAATGGACACACCAAGCCACAAGTGGTAGAAAAAGGGACTACTACTGGTGAACAATATTGCAATAAAGTTCTTCAACATCATGTTCAATTATTCCGTGGCACTGTAGGTGAAGAATTAATTTTTATGGATCACGATGACATGCCCCCATCGTACATGAGTAGTGGAGATACTTCTGGAGACAGAGGATATTAACTAAATCGAGTGGCTAGCATGCTCCCAGATCTCAACCCCATAGATACTGCATCCCAAACATGTTTGGGATGCAATAGGAAGATGCATTACTGCTCAAAATTTCCCTCCAGAAAACAAACAAGGCCTTTTCCTTGCTGTGAAGGAGGAGTGGGCCACTTTGCCTCAAGAATTTCTGAATCACTTGGTGCTAAGCATGGTATGATGTTGGGAGAAGAACAGCATTGCAGTTCAGGGGACATATTCCATACTGAAATGTTTCTCTCTCCACCTACTTTTCTATATGAAGGTATAGAAATCCTTAGCTTTTGGACACATATGTATATTATTCACAAACATGTGTTAACTTAGAATGCTTTGAATTAGATGAGTCAGTAGATCAAGCTTATTTCTTTGTGGCTTAAAATGGTGGCAGGTGGGTGATTAAAATGTTATACAATATATTCTCACTACAGCAAACCTATATGGACCAAAAAAATAGTTTATTTGCATGCCTTCCAATAAATATTCCTGGAAGACTATAATATGATTAAATAGGGATGGGTTTTAAGTGGATAGCTGATGGGCATGCGTGAAAGTGTATAAAGGAGCAGAGTCTGGGAGAATGCAGTGCTTAGAGGGCTCTGCACTTAAACCACTTTTTTTTTTTTGTCATCTCCACCCACAAAAAGTTGATCTATAGTACATTTCAGTAACATGAATTAACTCCTAGTTAAAAAAAAAAAAATTGGGAAAATATGTTCAAAACATGAACACATTTTTTATGCCATCTCAAACATTGAATAGTGGCTATCTCCATCTTTTGGATTTGAATGCATAACTGACTGATTGCCTGCAGTTTGATTTGTACATTAATGATATTGGTAATGGTAGGAAGGTTAACTCTAATTACAGTGGTATCTTGCTAATCCAGACCCTCCAGTAATCTGAACTTGCGGTTTGAAAGAAAAAAAAAAGTTTTATTACGTATTATTATTTTGTGTACTATTATTTTTATTTAATAATTATTTTAACTATTATTATTTATTTTATTATTATTACAGTACAGTATTTTTTTCATACTGTCGATTGTACAGTTATACTTCAGGCCTATTTTGATTTACTATGTGTTCACATTTGCTTTTTTATACTGTACACAAATGTAAATTTCATAAACAGTTGTTACGGAATGGTTACAAGTAGAACCAAAAGTGAATTCGAATTGAAATCAGATGCTGAAATTATAAATGTGACACTACAGAATGAATTAGAAGACCATGATGACGATAAACAACTCGAAGAAAAAAAGTAAAACATGAAAAGGCAGTTACAGTTTTAATATGTGTATAGAATGGGCTAAGCAGAATATAGCATTCCACAAAATTTTATTGCTAATGCAGCTCTGAGAAGAAGCATTTGAAAAAAGTTTAGCTTCCAAGAAGCAAAAGAAAATCAGTGACTTTACAAAGTTTACGTGTTTACAAAAAACTTAAAAAAACAAACTTACAAAAAAAGGTAAAACGTTTTTTTGTAAAAAAACTTTTACAAAAAAACGTTTTACGTTTTTTTGTAAAAGCACAGCTGCCTTTGATAATCAAATGGACATTCAAAACGTTATTTGCCTTCTGAATATTATCAGAAGGTGAATAACATGACCTTTGACTATAGCTTTTTATGAGAAAACAACTGTTGTAATCATTAGATAAAGGTTAATTGGATTGTACCAAAAGTCAAGCATAAGCAAAACTTGGGTCCTTGAACACACATTTTGCTGATCAAAAGTAACAACTAAGCCATAACAAATTATAGACTTATTATGGTCATCATTAGAACTCCATCCAATTCTAAAGTGAATATCATTGATCTGTGCCACTTTTATTTACCAACTTTGAACCACTAAATCCAATTACAATCAAAACTAAATCTTTTTTTTTTTTTTCTACTCCTACTCCACAGACATTTCTACCACTTGTGCTCTTTAGTGGACATCTCTTCAAGCTGGCACCACACGACTGATTTTGAATAAATTTGGAATACAGTCATTTCTTGCGTTGCATCTGTTCCCACGAGAATTCCAGTAAAATTGTATGAAATGAGGGGGGACACATCACAGTTTTCTACCAATATGGATTTGGAATGCAGTTTTTTTTTTGTCCATAAATAGACAGCAGAATAAGAAAGCTGGTATGAGGCTAGCCAGCTAAATAAATTTATATGGAATAAGAGAAATTAGTCAAAACACCAAACTAGTAAGACTGTTTAAACCAGTTTTAAGGAATGTATCTGAGAGTTGGGTTAGAAATATAGCCCTTGATCAAAGACTTCAAACCACAGGTGAGGATTCTAAGAAAAATCGGGGGAGTGAACTGATAGCATCAATAGCCGAATTATTAAAAATGAAGATATTAGAAAGAAACTTGACATTATTAGCATTCAAGAATTCAGCAGAGCTAATCTGAGGTGGTATAGTCATTTAAATAAAATGAGTGAAGAAAGGTTAGCAAAACAGGTATTTGATACCAAGATGGCAGGAAGGTGGATTGATTTAATCAGAAGTGCCTTAGAAGCATGAAATGCTTCTAAGGCACTTCTGAGAAGCATGAAATGTTAGATATGACAGTTTGGAGGAAAATTCTTGATAGGAAATTAATAATAATGTAAAAACTTAATCATATATTGCTATCATAGTAACCTGAACACCCCTTGTGGTTGCATATTAGGAAATTTGATTTTTTTTTTTTTTTTTTTTTTTTTTTTTTTTTTTTTTTTTTTATCACCACTTGGATAATCCGAGCTCAGTTAGACTAGAGTGATCAGGAGTACCATCTTATGCAGATACCTCCATAAGACTCATCTTTCAACAGATTTTGACTAAATTTGGATTATTAATATTGGCATTACTAAAAGTCTGAAAAACTCAGCATATTAGGACAAAAATGGATTGCAGCAGATTGTTTCCTCTGCTGACAAATTTGGATCATAGTGTATATTTTGCTTAAAAGATCTGAGAAATTTAGAACTAAAGTGAAGTAAAGATAGAGAGGGATATGCTTCCACAGAATGAAGTGACCACCACAAGCGCTTAGGAAGCAGAGGTTGGCTGCTATTTAGAAGCAGCTACTTGGTAGAAATTATTAGTTGATGAGAATTTACATTCTTATCTAAAAATCAAGCAGTACCATAGCTACTGGAATAATAACTAATTAAAAATAATCCATAAAGTAGCTACTTTTAAATTCCAGCTCACTTCCTACTAATTTCCCATTTGAGTTTTATTTATTTTTTTATTTTTGTGTGTGTGATAGCTTGTTGCAAAAAAAAGGAATGTTTAACACGCCAAAAAGTAAAATGTAAAACAGTAATACATTCCTAGGAGCTGTGTTTTACATTATGAGAGAATATTAAGGACAGTGACGGAGCTTGCTCCACCTTTGCTGTGAGTTGCCTTGGTGTTGTACTTCCCAAGTGATTACTTACACTTGGGCTCGCCGATAGTTTTTTGGGATGAAACTCTAGGATTGGATGGATTTCGATCTGAGTTTCGTACCCGGCTGTACAATAATACGGGATTTACCATCTCCCTTAAACTTAAAAGGAATGTTTGTCAAATCAACTTTATTTTCTAAATGGTTACAACAGTTATCTCGTCAAATAAATACCAATATATATATATATGGTATTTATTTGCTATAGGCCTTGCAGAGCTTATGAGAATACAATCTCTTAGCATCCCCAAGTTGCCTTAGCTTGCACTACTTAACTTAGTAGCTAAGGCAACTCGGACATGGCGATGATTGTATTCTCGTGGCTCTTTCTTATTGTAATAGACAATTCATAAGTTTTAAATTGTGCGTGTTCTGAGTAGTTCTCCTGTATCAGATTGACTGTCGCAGTATTGTAATGCTGGCAATTTGGATATGCGAAACAGAAGCTGTAAAAGTGCTTCCTTTTAAGTGAAAAAGGTGAAAGTTTTTGACTTCATAAAATAATAAACAAAAAACTGCTAAATGAAACAAGCAGTGATGACAGCACAGTGATAAAAAAACACTGACCAGGCATACAGTCAGGAATACGTATCCATGCTTGAAGTAGAAAAAGCCATCAAAGGCTTGAAACGTGGAAAGGCAGCAGGAGTAGATGATATTCGACCAGAAATGCTGAAGTATGGTGGTATAAAAGTCTTACAGTGGCTGCACTGCATAGTTCAGAAAGCCTGGACAGAGGGACGAATTCCCGATGATTGGAGTAGAGCTCTCATAGTACCCATATATAAAAAGGGAAATAAAACTGAATGTGAGAATTACAGAGGTATTTCCCTACTGAGTGTTCCTGGCAAGATCTATGCAAGTATACTTGAGAAACGGTTGAGAAGAATTGTGGAAGAAAAGCTTAGTGAAGAATAAGCTGGATTCAGGCCAAATAGAGGCTGTCAGGATCAGATCTTCACTTTACGACAAATAGTCGAGAAACCATGGGAATATAACAAAGATCTGTATTTAAGTTTTGTCGATTTGGAAAAGGCATATGACAAGGTGCCAAGAGAGAAGCTATTCAATACGCTGCAGTTATATGGTGTCAATGGGGCATTATATCAAGCAATACTTAGTCTTTATTTGAGTTGTAAGTCAGCAGTTAGAATTGAAGTACAGGGAAGATGGTTTAATGTTAAATCTGGTGTGAGACAAGGATGTACATTATCCCCTCTGTTATTCATTATCTATATGGATCACATTATGAAGGAAAGTGGTATTAAACCTGATATCAAAATTGGAGATGTTAATGTCAGCTCTTTGCTTTATGCGGATGATGTTATACTTCTAAATAAATCCGCTACAAGTCTGCAAGATTCTCTGACTAAATTGAATAGCTGTTGTAATAGATATGGTATGAAGGTCAGCAATAAAAAGACAAAGACAATGAAAATAGGCAGAATCATTGAAAATGTCAACTGTGTTGTGAATGGAGAACCTGTGAAACAAGTAAAACATTTCAGCTACTTAGGCACGATTTTTACTGAAGATGGTAAATTAAATATAGAAATAGACAACAGAATCAGCAAAGCTGGTATGGTGGGAAGTCAATTGAATAAATTCATATGGAGTAAGAGAGAAATTAGTCAGAACACTAAATTAGCTGTATACAAGACAGTGTTCAAACCAGTTTTAACTTATGGATCTGAGAGCTGGGTCAGAAGTAAAACACTTGACCAAAGACTAGAGACCGCAGATATGAGAGTCCTGAGAATGATTCGAGGCGTGAGCAGATGGCATCAATGGCAATATCATATTAAAAATGAGGATATTAGGAAAGAACTTGACATTGTCAGCATCCAGGAATGCATTAGCAGAGCTAATCTCAGGTGGTATGGTCATTTAAATAGAATGGGAGAGGAAAGATTAGCAAAACAAGTGTTCTCTGCCAGGTTGGCAGGAAAACGACCCAGAGGAAGACCAAGATATAGGTGGATTGATACGGTACAAAGTGCCTTAGACGATAGAAATATAAGATCTGATAATGTTGGAGTCTTGACAAGTAACAGACTGATTTGGAGGAAAATTATAGATAGGAAGTTAGTAATGATGTAATTTTTTCATGTAGTACTGTCATATCCTGTACACCCCTTGAGGGTACATGGCAGGAATTTGATGATGATAATAAAAAAAATCATATGCTGAGGTTGCTTGTATATATTTGTTTTATTTTGTTATTAATCTCTTACCATGCTTAATTTATAAATTAAACTTTATCATAGGTATGTATGGGGAAAAAACATTATGTATATATATATATAAGATTGGGTACTGTCCATGAGGGGAGGGGACCACTGTATTTATATATGGGTTGGCAAGTAAGTTCATTCAGTTTTTCAGAGTAGAATGAAACATTTTATTTAATATATATATATACATATAATACATACTAGTCAGTTATATATTGACCTTCTTTACCAATGACCTCTTGCCATCTGTGCAAAAATTTCAATATGCTGCATTCATAAAACTCATGAGGTTTACTGGTGAAAAACTGATCCAGGTGTCTTGACAGCCTCCTGATTAGTGAAGGTTTTCCTGTTCCGAAAATTCTGCAAAGATCAGAATAAGTGGTAATCGGAAGGTGCCAGGTCCGGTGATTACGGAGGACAAGGGGTGGCAAATAAATGCATTGTTTTTCAGAATGGAATGAAACACATATTTAATATATATATTGTCCTTCTTTATCAGTGACCTCTTGCCCTCTGTCCACCAACTTCATTATGCTGCATTCATAAAACTCCTGAGGTTTACTTGCGAAAAATTGATCCAGGTGTCATTTGACAGCCTCCTTGTTAGCGAAGGTTTTCCCGTTCAGAGAATCCTGTAACGATGAGAATAAGTGGTAATCGGAAGGTGCCACGTCCGGTGAATATGGAGGATGTGGCAAAACATATCAGCCGAGACGTAACAGTTTACTCCGGGTTGTTAACAATGTGTAGGGTCTGGTGTTGTCGTGGTGAAAGACAACTCCTTTCTGATTTGCCAATTCAGGACGTTTTGTGCTAATTGCACGGGCCAGTCATGTTAACTGTGGTCAATAGACATTTGAATCAATCGTTCTGCCTGATGAGTTTTGTCCACTACGAGGTGTTACCTAATGGTAACACCTCGTAATGGACAAAACCTTTATAATCCCACCACACAGAGCATGATCTTCTTTGGGTGCAATCCAGCTTTCAAGGTTGTTTGCAGCGGTTTGCTCTTGTGCCCCCATGATATCTTTTACGTACCACGTTATCTTACACAACCGATTTTTCATCTCCCGTAATCATCTGCTTCAAAAATGGGTCGTTTTCTTGGCAATGTCGCAGCAAATTAGATGGATATGCGAGCAGTCATATTGGCCTCGGTCAATTCATGTGGCACCCAAACATTGAGTTTTGAAACATATTCCAGCTTGTGCAAATGGTTTTCAACGCTTGTATGGGATATGTTCAGTACTGCAGCAATCTCCTGCACTGTTTGTGACAGATTTTTGTTGACGATATCCTTCACAACACTCGAATCAACTTCAGTCGGGTAACCGTCACATCACTGATGTCGAAATCTCCAGAACGGAATTTGGCAAACCACTTTTGGCATAACGCGTTCTGTTAAGGCACCATCTCCATATATGCTGCATATTTTTTATGAGCCTCTGCAGCTCATATGCCATTTTTGAAATAAAAAAGCAAAATATCCGGTAATGTACGTTATTTCCTTCCATTTCTAAAAATATGTTGCAAATGAAGTGGGCTGAACGAAAATTCGCTGAAAGGTTATGTGAAATGTCACCTTTCAACTGTGCAGTAGCGCAATAATAACGACAAGCGAAGCGGCATAAACTTGTACTAACGCATAAACCGAACGAACTTATTCCCCAATACGTTTATTTTATGCTTACCAAATTTTGATTCACTTTTGGCATATTTATGTATTAGTTAGAAATATGTTTTGTTTCTAGTTGAAAGAGTGAACAAAATCTTTAGTTTTTTTTTTATCTGGTATCATGCAATATTATTATGATTCAGGCCTCCATGGAGTCAAAAGATTCACAGTGGGAAGCCCATCCTAGAAAACCAAGTATCATACCACTAATTGAACTTATTGACCATTCGTGCTCTCTTATCACTATCAGGCATGAATTCCACGGTTCAACCACTCCTTACCCTCTTGCTCACAACTTCCTGGGTGGCGCCTTGTCCCTTCCCTCTGTTCCACCAAGCACTCCCCAGTGTCAATGTCAACCCTGTAACCGCCTCAATAGTTTTGATCATATCACCTCTCCTTCTGTCCACCGAACTCTGTAGTCCACATTCCCTCAGCCTGTCTTAATAACTAACATTGGACAGTCCTGTTACCATCTTTGTTATCTGCCTCTCACCCTTTCCACAGTTAATTTATCCTCTTCAAATCCTGTGAACCAAATTTGAGAACAACAGTCCAAGTGGACTGATCAGAGCTTTATACAATAGAATGACAACTCTTATCTCTGCAGGTCAGCGTCCCTCTCAGCATTGCAGCAGTCCTCTGGGTTACCTTCAGTACCTTTGCAATATGTTGCCCGAATTTCAGGTTTCTATCAATCATCACTCCCAGATCCCTTATCTCCCCTATCTCCTGCAGTACAGTTCCTCTGACTAGAGTATGCAGCCTCCCATTGATGTATCCCAGAACTTTACATTCTTCAATGTTAAACTGACATTGCCCCCATTCATTTGTCCATCTGTCCAGTTTATTCAAATCCTCTATTGCAGGGCTACCACATCTGCACTATTACTAATAACCCTTGCCGGCTTCACATCATTTGCAAACAACTGAATATTCCCCTGCAATCCACTGACAATGTCATTGATATAAAGGTTGAACAATGGAGGTCCCACTACTGAGCCCTGTGGGACCCCACTTGTAACCGTCTACCTCTTTGATATCCTCCCATACACAACTCTGATACTTATCAGATAGCCAATCCTGAATCCAGTTCACTAACCTGACATCTAAACCCATGTGCTGCCACTTAAATATCAGCTTATATGGTGCCCTGTCAAATGCCTTTATAAAATCCAAAAAAATGGCAGAATGCCTTTTCCTCATTAACTGTTCTTGTCACTTTATTATAAAAGGCAATCATATCACTAAAGAAACAGCACCCCTTAACAAATACATGTTTACTCTCACATATAACATTTTCTTCACTCATCAGTCTAAAGCTGTATATGGTCCCTCCCTAATTTCTCCAAGATCTTAACTACTGATGAAACACAAACTAGTGTTATAATTTGATACTTCCAGTCTGCTACCACCCTTATGCAATCGAACTATCTTATCCTCCTTCCACTCCCTGGGTACCTTTTCCCTGGCCAGATTCTCAGTGAAAAGCCAGGTCAATGGAGCTGTCAGTTCTTTACCACATTTTCTCAAAACAGCTTACTATTGCTTCTAATAAACATTCCTTCACAATTTCCCAAGCACTAATGATATCTCGCCCTTCCAATTCCTCTCTCCATGGAACTACCTCAAGTTGATATCTAAGACTATTATAATCACCTGTCTTATAATTTCACATACATTCCTCTCTCTTTGATACTCCTGCATGTCTGTTCATCTTCCAAATCAAAACCACATGATCACTCTCTCCATCTGGGGATAGAGATGCCATCTCAGTTATCAGCTCTTCTCTGATGCTGACCAAATCCAAAACTCTTGAACTTCATGTTCCTTCTACTACATATTAAGACATTTATCCTTCAAGAATTCTAGAAATTTTTTTTTGTCATGTTGTACCATCATTTTTTATTTATGATGTAATTTTTATTTATGATGATAATAAATGTCAACTGTGTTGTGAATGGAGAACCTGTGGAACAAGTAAAACATTTCAGCTACTTAGGCACGATTTTTACTGAAGATGGTAAATTAAATATAGAAATAAACAACAGAATCAGCAAAGCTGGTATGGTGGGAAGTCAATTGAATGAATTCATATGGAATAAGAGAGAAATTAGTCGGAACACTAAATTTGAACACTATCTTATACAAGACAGTGTTCAAACCAGTTTTAACTTATGGATCTGAGAGCTGGGTCAGAAGTAAAACACTGGACCAAAGACTAGAGACGGCAGATACGAGAGTCCTGAGAAAGATTATAGGTGTGAACAGATGGCATCAATGGCAATATCATATTAAAAATGAGGATATTAGGAAAGAACTTGACATTGTCAGCATCCAGGAATGTGTTAGCAGAGCTAATCTCAGGTGGTATGGCCACTTAAATAGAATGGGAGAGGAAAGATTAGCAAAACAAGTGTTCTCTGCCAGGTTGACAGGAAAACGACCCAGAGGAAGACCAAGATATAGGTGGATTGATACGGTACAAAGTGCCTTAGACGATAGAAATATAAGATCTGATAATGTTGGAGTCTTGACAAGTAACAGACTGATTTGGAGGAAAATTGTAGATAGGAAGTTAGTAATGATGTAATTTTTTCATATAGTACTGTCATATCCTGTACACCCCTTGAGGGTACATGGCAGGAATTTGATGATGATGAATTCTAGAAATTCTATTCCCTTATTACTATATGCAGCTTCCTCTTCCCAATATACCACTGTAATCTCCCATAAAAATCATTCTTCTTGCATTTGCCAAGCTGAACTGCCTAAACATCTCCAGCTACTCTCCCTGGTTTGTAGCAACACCCAACTAATTATCCTGTCATGCCCTCCTCTAGTTTGCACCATATGCTTCCAAAACCATTAGTGCCATTGTCCTCCAAATCTTTCACTCTGAGAGGAGATAAGTCATCACTTATTATAAGCAGTACTCCACCACCATGTTTTTCCCTTCCTATCCTGTTGAAAAATGCTGTACCCTACTACTTTTATTCCTGTTAGTAATCATCTTCAATCAATCACGTATCAGAGATCCCAATAATCTTTAGGCTGGCTAATGCTAGCAGCACCACCAATTTACCTCCATTATTCCGGATACTCCTGGCATTAGTATAAAGAGTAAAAATGTCACTGTTTCTATACCTATTATTATCCTCCTCCAGACTCCACTATTACTCGATGTATTTCCCATTCTCCCAAGTACCTATTCCCACATAAGGCCACCCCTGCTATCATCCACCCTAATAATTCTAATTTCTCTGCAATGACACACTGACTCGTTCAGAGAACAGCAATCTCTTTTCAGATGCCTACGCCCTTCCTCATTCAAATGTAAGTGGTCTCTCGCATACAGTTCCGTTCTGTCCTCAAATGTCCTCCAAGCTTCTCTTTTGACACATTCTCGCTATCATTACATTCATTATTAATGCTCAGCTCTTCATTATCATACCTGGGCAACACACATGCTATCTTCCCTCTTCGAGTCTTCTTCCATACAACCTCAAGCACGAACCTCAGATCTCTTGCCACCTGATTCACACGGCCTCAGGTCATTCATGTCCACATCACAATCATCTCATCCATCCTTTCACCCCACTTAATTGCCATAACCACACTTTCTATTGTACCTCCAGTCATACACTCCAAGTATTCTATCCTGTGCACCACAGATCGAGTCTCCATACATCACACCTCTTACCACTCTGTTCCTACCTTGCTCACCTGCCTCTCTCACTCACTCTGTCCTCTAACACTTTCTTTCTTTGTTTTCCCCTACTAAACATGCTATCAGTTTTTTTTTTTTGTGACTGGTGAATGGTAGACTATACACATAATTATAAATTCTTAAGATTTCATCATCAAATTCCTGACATGTACCCTCAAAGGGTGTACAGGATATGATAGTACTACATGAAAAAAATTACACCATTACTAACTTCCTATCTATAATTTTCCTCCAAATCAGTCTGTTACTTGTCAAGACTCCAACATTACCAGATCTTATATTTCTATTGTCTAAGGCACTTCGTACCATATCAATCCACCTATATCTTGGTCTTCCTTTGGGTCGTTTTGCTGCCAACCTGGCAGAGAACACTTGTTTTGCTAATCTTTCCTCGCCCATTCTGTTTAAGTGACCATACCACCTGAGATTAGCTCTGCTAACGCATTCCTGCATGGTGACAATGTCAAGTTCTTTCCTAATATCCTCGTTTTTAATATGATATTGCCATTGATGCCATCTGTTCACGCCTCTAATCTTTCTCAGGACTCTCATATCTGCGGTCTCTAGTCTTTGGTCAAGTGTTTTACTTCTGACCCAGCTCTCAGATCCATAAGTTAAAACTGGTTTGAACACTCTCTTGTATAAGATAGTGTTCAAATTTAGTGTTCCGACTAATTTCTCTCTTATTCCATATGAATTTATTCAATTGACTTCCCACCATACCAGCTTTGCTGATTCTGTTGTCTATTTCTATATTTAATTTACCATCTTCAGTAAAAATTGTGCCTAAGTAGCTGAAATGTTTTACTTGTTCCACAGGTTCTCCATTCACAACACAGTTGACATTTTCAATGATTCTGCCTATTTTCATTGTCTTTGTCTTTTTATTGCTGACCTTCATACCATATCTATTACAACAACTATTCAATTTAGTCAGAGAATCTTGCAGACTTGTAGTGGATTTATTTAGAAGTATAACGTCCGCATAAAGCAAAGAGCTGACATTAACATCTCCAATTTTGATATCATGTTTAATACCACTTTCCTTCATAATGTGATCCATATAGATAATGAATAACAGAGGGGATAATGTACATCCTTGTCTCACACCAGATTTAACATTAAACCATCTTCCTGTACTTCCTCTTAAGATTTTAGCTATTTAAATACATTAAACATGTGTTTAATGTGACAAAATAACAAATACATTGCTAGGTAGCACAGCACCAGATGGTTTTAAGTAGGCAGAAAGTTTGGCACTGACTGACTGAATAGTTCCATGTAAACACCTGTATGTGAGAGTGGGGCAAGAGCAGAGTGCCCTTGCATTCCTTTAATCTAGCAACATTCATTATTTGACCACTCAGCCCAAATCTGTTTATTGGGGAACATGATTTACGACTTTAGGCCTACTCTCAGTTGACTTTGCTGAAACAGAAGTATTAATTAACTTTATTTTAGTTTACATTGTAATTTCCTTAAAAAATACAGTTATGAGTAGCTAAGTATAAGCGTTACTACCAAACTGTTTATTGGGAGCTTGAAGTTCCCTAGAGACCAAAAAGTTCCATGTTCGGTCTTTAGGGAACAGTTCCTTTCTCTCAGGCAAATTAACCTACTTCTGATTAGCTCAAATAATGTTTGTCACTCAAATAGTGACAAAAAAATGTGTTATAAGTTTTCAGCCTTTCATGAAATTATCAATAATTCTACTTGCAAAATCTTATCTGTAATGTGTGTATTAGAGAGAAAAATCAAAGGGAATAAATATGTTAAAACATGCATACATTAAATGTAATTAATAAAAGCAATGCTGTCCAGTGACATCTTATTTAACATTGCAATATTTTAATTTATACAAATAACTTCTTAAATACACAAATGTACTGCACTGATGTACATTATGAACTAGATACAACTATAAAAAGTTCAAATGAAATGAACAGCAAATAGGAACTGACTTATCAAATTATTATTGTATCACAGGCAAATATATTAAATATTTTAACATTCTATTCTAAAACTCAAAACACAGACTTTTGACCACAGTTTATAGGGTATTTAAGTTAATTACAAGTTTGACAAAATATTGATACATTTTGAAGGAAAACAGCATTAATATTAACATGTGGATGTTTGGAAGAGCTTCACCATCTAACAATATACATTTGGTAGAGCCAATCCAGAGCCCAACTGTGGGAAAATAAATCAGACAACTTTAGAGATCATATGAATAAGGTTTTCATGAAAACTTAGGGACTCATGTAAAAAGTGATTTAAATCTCAGATGACAGAATTTCTCAACTGCCTTAAACCTTTGGGATGAACTTGTTTAATGTGATATGGTCATCACCAGATGTGTAAGCTTTCTACATGAAAAGATTTTGTAAGAGAAATGTTAGATAGCAGATTAGGTAGTGGAGCAAGAGAAATGTAACTGAAAGTAGATGCTGTGTGTCATTTTCTTTTCTAATGCACAGCAGTTTGCCACATTAAATAGAAACAGTCCATACATGCACTATCAATCAACATAATTTTTTAAAAAATTATGCTGATTAAGGAATAGAGCTCATCAATTATTTTAAGGAGATATGTATTAAACTTTTTTTTTTATTAAGTGAATAGTTGTTAACATAAAAAATATAGATGTATTACCTTCAATATATTTCAGCCCTGTTATTTGGCATTATCAAAGAGAGAATAACATTAGATGGTAAGACAACATTGAAAATTTACATATGTCACATATGTATTTGCTATTCTAGTCTTTATTAATCAGATTACAAAGGTTACATATAACAAGAAAAACACTTCTGGACAATTATGATTACTTCCCATAACCTTAGATATAAGCATACAATCAAAGCAACTAAGATTGGATGGTGTTGTTTCACATGTTCCCAGGAAGAGATGGTTAAAATGTGAAAGTTTAAACTGTCCAAATTTCAAGTCACTTTGACTATATGGCTATATTCAAGTTCTGAGAAAGAATCATAATTCATTGTCCTCGATTTTTTTTTTTCTTTTAAATTAACATGACGGCTTATCATTCTCTTGTTGACACAGCTGTGACAACATTTACTACTTGCCCCAAGTAGTAAATACATGATACATGAACTAAAGCAGTTTCAAATGTTCATTTACCATTCCCTTTTATTCTCTCCCAGGCGATGTTGAAACACTGGTGGCAATAAATCTATTTTTTTTTTTTTTTTTTTAATCATTATTTACTTAATAAAAATGAAAGGTCTCTGTTATAATGGTATGATCTGACACTTGATGAACCCTGGAATCAATATTGTTTCTGCATATTTAGGAAACAATTCAACAAAAGAATTTACAGAGTACAGGTAACCCTCATATAACGTACTTATTCTATGAATTGTAGTAACCCTTGTTCAATGCAGTATTTATACAACAGGGTTTCGATAAAAACATGGTCTACAAATTGTAGTAACCATTTATGTTTTCATATACTTTTCACTGCATGACTTAAAAATCAAATTTTATCTTCGTCAAATTTGCATCTGCCCACATCGTGCATATAGTTACAAGTAGCGAATTCATAGTAGGGGAAATATCCTTTAGCACGCATGTTCATCAATTGTTTACCGTATAAAGGGTTACTACAATTTTTATAGTAATGGCCACATAGAGGGTTTTTGTGACATTATTGACAACGAAATTAGTGAATTAATTGATGGGGAAATAGATTTAAATTAGGAGGAACTGGTACAATTAATAGATGACGTTGAACCAAATGCCAGGGAAAGTTCATATACTATATATTTTGTTTCATAGTTTGTTTTCTTAACTTATCTGAATTAAATAAAAAATATTTTTTGTTGGATATATCATTGTTTATATAATTTAAAAAAAAAATGCTTTTGGAACACAACCCTACTTTTTCTATGTGATCCAAGTCTCGCATAACACAATTTATATAATGCGCCATTTCTGTGGAAGCTAACATCCGCGTTATATGAGATTACCTGTACTTTCTTTTTTTCTTATTCATTTTCAAAAATTGGAACCCACTGAAGGATGAGATATATCCATGTCTTGTTTCATATTTTGAACAATGCTATCTATTCAAGTAAGGTGGTCAGGACTGTACACAAATTATGTTATGTTATAAAAGAAACCAAAAATCATATGGTGCTAACTACATCTGTTATATTTGCATGACAAACGATTTTCAATTCACCTCTATAATACATGATATTTTATTATAGCAAGTTTTTTTACTCTGAGATTGGAAAGTATTTATATGACACAAAATATTTTTATCCTTATCTCATTCTCAAGTAAGCAAACAAAAGTTTGCATGTAAAATATCTTTACATTAGGATACCTGTATGTAGAGAGCATTGACTTCACATAAATTTGTTCTATATTGCAAAATGCACATATGTAAGCATCACTACCTAGACCGGTTTCAACTTTTATAGATATTTCATCAGTGGGAGTTATTCAGGAAGTGGAGATCCCGAATCTTGATAGCAGAAGATGATATCAAGAACACAATTTCTTGTCAAGTATACCATGCCTGCCAGGTCAGGGAAAAAACAGCAGCTACACTATCTCTGATGCAGAGTATTGTAATAATAGTAATACACCATTTTGCTATAAGTATATGGCAAAATGACTTCTAACCATCAAGACAGCTCTAAGCACTTCTACTGGTCTGGGTAATAATTGTAACACAATGTATGCCATACATGAACCTGAGAAGGGAGTGTGCTGTGCATCATGCGATCTACAACTTGACATGAATCAATTGCTCTCATATCATATATATATATATAAGCATATTCTCCATTTTCTCTTCCTGATGATTTCCTTTCAATAAGGAAGAAATATAAAGCAATTAAATCTATATTTTACATGCACTAATCATTATTCATTTCTTAATTATTAGATAAGTTGAGCAGATATTTTGCAAGCAAACTTTGGTTTGAATATATATGTTTAGGCTAAATAAAGAAAAATACAATTTCTTATAAAGTATAATCTAATAATACTTTATAAAGCATGAACTAGAAATATCAAAACTCATCATGTTTAATCCATAATGCCATTTATCTCTGCCTTATATAGTTACATCAATATGCACATATATACATATAAATGAAATGGAGACAAAAGAATTCTATTACATCGTAATAATAAATTAAAATATATATATTTATTATATGATGGTTAGGAATTATGAAAGTATAGATAAATTATAATATACCACAAGAAACAACACATGGAAAAAGATTTTTTTTTTTTGTCTATAGCAGATTTAAAAAAATAATTCTAATGGAATTTGGCATGCTCCAGAGAAAAATTTTAGTTAATAAAATGCCACAAATATATATAAAAACTCTATTATTAAAATGTGTACGGAGAGAGATCGCATCCAAAGATAAAAAATTGCATTACAATGATCATTCAAAATCAATGGTATAAGAGGTTTCTACTATTCTTAATTAAAAATCAGGTAATGGTCCCACATTACATAAAATGATAGTAATCTCAATAACAAAAAACTAAAACAAATTTGCTAAGAAGAATGTAAAACAATTCAAATAAATAATAAAATTTACAAACTGTATAAATCAATCCATAGCACAATTTAGAAAGTTATCTCAAGAATAAATAAGACATATGTCTTAATTACAAATATTTCAGAAAAGAACAGATCTTAAGAATAAATAAGACATATGTCTTGATTACAAATATTTCAGAAAAGAACAGAACTCTTTGGTAACACTACATTTAATATCTAAATGGGGTTTATATAAGATTGCAGGAAATTATAACTAGGAACTAAAAAAAAATTGAGCAAATCTCATAAAAATAAAGCACAATACTAAAAAATACATCACATAGATAAAGGTGGCTGAAACACTTCAATGTTAGTCCCACAGCTGCATATAATTCCTATAGAACCACCTATCACAAAGTAAAAATAATAATAACCACTTATCACAAAGTAAAAATAATGTAATTACATCAAAAACTGTATGCAACTGAAATATGTGCCATTAACCACCTTACCGGCCATTATGGATCAAATATGCATCCTCATACGCTTTGTATCCATCATATATTTCAATGTAATTACAATTTTAATATGCACTTCGCATCCATGGTAATTTGGACGTATATATATATATATCCTGGCCGGTAGTGTGGTTAATATTATTCATTTCTGTTTTAATACAAAATAATCTGATTTCTTAGAATATTAAGATCTGAAAACCAGATAAAAGAAACCTCAAAATTAAATTATAGCTTATCTATTTTGAAAACATGTTTTAGTTCATATAATTCTAAAAATTTACAATGCTGAGAAGGTCATACTAAAAGCAACAAGTTTACTCCTGTTGGAACATCTGCTGTGTATTAGAGAATACTAAATATGTGTTGGGTAGTTAAAGGCTGCTCAATAAAACTTGAGTCCAGTATGCGTTACACCCTCAAAATGTTATGACAGCAAAATGGCCTAATGTTTAAATGTTGTAACAATTGCAGATAATCTCATGTGTACAGAGATGCCTGCATAGGTATGATCAGCATTAGAAGGAGAGTAAAATATTTTAAAAACAGAAATATGGCTATCACTGATCAAACCTCAGGCTGGTCAACCAAGAACTCATAATAGAGTGCCAAGTGCAGAAACTATGCGCTCATCAAAGAAGATCTGGAGATAGCAATAAGAGAAATCGCAACCCACCTTAACATACAGTATCCATATCATGCAAAGGTTATTGAGTTTCCCACTTGTTGATGGATGAACACGTAAGGACATATATATCTACCCTATATATATAAAATGATAAGGGGGTGTATCCCCCCCTAGTATATATATATATATATATATTCTTAAATATTTAATGACTGAACGCCGAGAATTTTAAAATCAAAACTTTAATAGATCACACAACTAGTTTCGTTGGACAGCCAACTTCATCAGGTGTAACAGCAAAAAAAAAAATAAAACAAAAAGACCATAAAAGCATTGCATTTCCAATACAATGGAACAAGACAATTAACTGTAATTAAAATTTAAATGGGAGACCGAGTTCTAGTTGAAGTGTCATGCACATGCATGCATGTGAAATCGCGTGTGCACCAATATTGAATGGCAGAACTGTGAGAGTCTGGCAAACTGTAAGGTTGCTGTTCATGTAGGAGGCGTCAAGCACTATTTCTTTCGATTCCAGAATATGTCTCTCTAGTTCGTCATAACATCTGTGAATGTTGGTTATTAAATCCCAGTGTATTTGATGCTGGAGACTATCATTGATGTTTGCAGAAAACAATACATGGCTGGACAGGGCACTGGCCCAAATTTTGCTGTAAGATATGTCTCTCTTGTGTTCTAAGCAGAGAAGGATTGATTTTTCAGTCTGACCATAATACGGTTTACCGCAATCACAAACAATTCTGTAGACAGCAGGAAACCGATGGTCTTTCTGTTTTATATATTTTTTTGCTGTTACACCTGACAAAGTTGGATGTCCGACAAAACTAGTCATGTGATCTATTTAAGTTTTTTGACTTTAAAATTCTCGGCGTTCAGTCATTAAATAATTAGCAATATGATAGCAAACCAGCATTCTAATAATATATATATATATATATATCACTGCCAGAAAATAAAATGGCAACATGTCAATTCTCAAAGAAGGCCAAGACTGATAAGGTCATGAGAACTGTCTTCTGGAATATGTACCAGTTGATTTTCTGGGAAAAAAAAAAAAAAAACATTAATGCAGCTTATCTCAACAAACTTCAACATGCTTTTTGAAAAGTGCCAGTGAAAAGTAACTGAAAGATTATGAAGGCCAGAACTATGAGAACAAGGGCAATGCATTTGACCAGACTTCTACTGCAGCTGAAATTTGAAGCTCCTGCAACACTAACAGAAATGTGTGTGTGTGTGTGTGTGTGTGGATTCTTTTGGAAATTCCATGTTTTTTAGAAAAGTGTACATATGCTGTTTGATTCATATGTGTATGTAACTTGGATACTTTAATATTTACTCAATTACTTTTAGCAATCTCATATTAAGGAGAAAAAATTGCAACTTATTTACAATTAGTTTTATGATCCCCCTTGGACTGAATAAAATAGCAGAAAGTTAAACACAATATAGTAGGATCTGTAATAACAAAATGGAGACTGCTAAAATATTTAATATTTACAATTAAAGCAGCATTTGAATTAGCCAACTAGGATGAAAAGATTTAGAATTATTTAAAAACACCATAGAGAACTGGATTCAACACCAAGAAATAAAGATAAAATTAAATATAATAAAACTTCCAACTTCCACACATCTGAATTTACTAACTCAAAAATCTCTAGTGTGAATCTAAAACTATCCAAAAAAACTGTTGATATACTGCAGAGCTATTTAATCCATGATCTTTAAGGCATCATGGTTATTTCAACATCTCAAAGCCATTTCATAAGACATATAATAGTGCACTTATCACAATGGGACCGTTTATGCATTCTTCACATTTTTCAAATTCCAATGGATTTACAATTACATACTCTTCACATTATCATTATTCAGTTTACCTTGGACTCTGTCATATCGGGTTATTCCAGGATATCACCTACCTACCAAAATGTCTGTAGGTTATTTTTCTTCATACGGTATACATTCAAATAATAAAGAATTGAGAATACATTTTAATATCAGAAGTAATTATGTATTTAAGTACTTAATTCCAAACTTATTATATTTATTACTCAATATTTTTAGATTTTCTGAATGCTGTGGAAAAAAATAAAAATATTCTTTTGATCAGAAAACTGCTTTAAAGAATGTATAGAGTTATTTTTCTTGCAATACACTGTCAGCAGCTAGATAAAGAGTTGCACTTATTAAAACACTATTTAACATTAAAGGCTTACACTCAAAACAACAAGCTGTTTCTCACACTTGACTTTTAAAATAATCAATAATAATGGCATAAAGAGATTTTAAAGAAAGTAATAAACAAATTTTACAAGTAGGGAAATTACTGTAGATAATCATAAAATGGCGCATTTTATAATCACATTACTGTATAATGACTCCATTATCACAGCGAATGTAATGTAGACATAGTTCTAATTTTCCTAATTTTGCCATTAAAATTGTCCAGTTATAGCAATGGAGGAGGGGGGAGAGAGAAATCATTTATCAACCAGTCTTAAACTTAAAACCGAAAATCATTGTACTGCAGTAAGAGGGTTGTTTGAAAAGTTTGGTAAAATACATTTTTTTTTTGGAAAAAATCACCTTTATTTCTCAACATAGTCTCCATCGAGGTCTACATATTAGGTCCAGCGAGTTTCCAATTTTTTCATCCCATCTAAAAAGTAGGATTTGTCAAATTGTGCAAAATAGTCATTGACAGCCTTGATGACATCCTCATTCAAAGAAATTTTTTACCACTGAGTCAAATTTTTAAGTTTGGGAACTAGAAGAAGTCACACGGGGCCAAGTCCCGAGAATATGGTGAATGCAGAACCAGTTAGAACCTCAATTTGTGCAATTTTGCCATTGCAATGGCCGATGTGTGGGATGGTGCATTGTTTTGATGAAAGAGCACTTTTCTGTGCGCCAATTTTGGGCGTTTTTTCTGTAGTTCTTCTTTTAAAGGTCCAACAATGATGCATAACAGACTCCTGTTATTGTCTTACCCTTTTCCAAATAGTCTCTCATGATAATTCCTTGGGATTTCCAAAAAACAGTGGCCATCACCTCAGCTGACAAAATGGTCTTCGCTTTTTTCGTGCTCTTTCACCAGACATTGTCCACTGTTTTGACTGCTGCTTGGACTCAGGTGTGTAGTGGTGGATCCAGGTTTCGTGTACAGTCACGAATCAACGCAAAAAATCATGCGAATTGCGATTAAACATCGCCAAACACTGTTGAAATGTCCTTTCACACGTGTTTTTGATTGACAGTCAACAATCGTGGCACCCATTGTGCACACAGCTTTTTTCATGTGCAATTTTTCGTGTAGGATATATGAGATTGCTGAGATTAATCTCAGCAATCTCATGCACTTTCACTCGATGGTCTTCCATAACAATACCATGGATTTTGTCAATCATTTCCTTCGTAGTGACCTCAGTCGGGCATCCAGAGCGCGCTTCATCTTTGATGGACTTATGACCATGTTTAAACTGATTTATTCAAAAATAAGTAGTCTTTAATGCTAGACGGCTTTGAACTGTGCAGCCGTCCACTTCTTCAATAAAAGTGTTTTATCACTGCATGGAACTCGTTTTTATGAAAAATGCAAACATGGTCATTTTAAATGTTTGCCAAACAAGAATTATGCATCATGAAAAAGATGATACATGCCGACACTGGTATGAATGAACGAATTGTGTCACTGTCTATTGGAAATTTACCAAACTTTTCAAACAACCCTTGTATACCAAATGCACATTGCATGAGCAGGCTCTTATAATGCTTACATATAAATACAGTTTGTACTGTTTGGGGTTGAATTTTTGGCTCACTATTTCCCTAATTTTCAGAGCAACTATCATAATCTGCAATAAATTTTTGTATTCAAAGAGCCCTCTCAAATGGTGTACTTTTGAAAAACTAGAGTTTGTTAAAAGTTGCAGTATACATTTTATAAAATTTCAACCCATCTTTTTTTTTTCTTAAGCACTGCAGATAATTTTGTTTTGCCTAATTGTGCCACTATCAATGATCCAATTGAAACCAAAATTGGAATAACCTACCAAATTGGAGGGGGGGGGGCTTAATTTATTAAATGGTCAAACTTGAAATGATGTAACAAATTTTAATAGTGATCCTAAATACGATATTTCATTTAATTCCATCAAGGAGAGAAGATAATTTTAATAGTGATCCTAAATACCATATTTCATTTAATTCCATCAAGTTCAGGAGAGAAGATTTATTATCATAATTTTGAATTATCTTGCCAATAAAAATATTGCACATTTTTTTCTGTGATTTCCACCCATGAAAGGTTATAAAATCCTATAGTAAATTACTATCAAGGAGGTTAGTTTATTATTATTATTTACATCATCCAGAAATGCTGCTCTAGAGACCAAAACACAGAACTTTTAAAGACCATGCTTGGGCAACTCTTGCAAAATTTGTGTACGGACATTCAAAAAAATGAAAATTATTACACTGCAGCATATTACCAAATAAAAATTTCTGTGATTGGTTATGTACAATACAGTTTGAAATGTTTGGAGTTAAATTTGCTATTTGATACTTCCATTGGTTTCATGACAATTAAGCTGCTCTGTAGTGTAATTGGAAGAATGATGGTATATTGCACCCTTTGATTGAAAAAGGCCTAGTTCGATTCTTGTCATTAAGAGAAGAATCTTTTTATGTTTTTTTTTTACTTGCAAGAGAGTTAGCCGATCTCATACAGAGGTAACAGGTTTTTTTTTCTTCTGAAAACTTGAGTTTTTCATCCTGCATACAGGCAAATCAGAACACATGCAATTTACAGACAAAAAATACTGCTGTTGGTGGTAGATAGCATTGATGGTAGTTGTGTAGTAGGAGAATTAAGTAGTGGGGGAGATGGTGAGATGTGTGTAGTGAAGTGGAATTGAGTGCCCTCCTGCGATGAGTCTTTGGACCTCTTGGAGGTGTCGCATAATAATAATAATTATTATTATTATAATATCTGTGACAAATTTATGCTATTCAGAGAATCCTACTAAAAAGTGATACTTCTGTCAAAATATGGGGAGTATGCTTCTTCTTCTTCTTCCTTTCCAGGCTTATAGGCCAAGTGGCCTGTTCCGGACTCAATTTCATCTTTTAAAGGGTCTTCCTCTGCATTGAGTACCTTTTGGGTGGTAATTTAGAATTTGTTTAGGTATTCTGTTTCTATTCATTCTTAGTATGCGTTCTTTCCATTTTTTTCTATAGCAAATAACTGTTTCATTTAGGGAGGTTGTAATTCCAAGTTTTTTTCTGATTTCGCTGCTTTTCATTTTGTCCATTATTGTGACTCCTTCAGTTCTGCGCGGAAGTATGCTTATAGTCAGTTTATGAAACATTGAGCCATATTTGGCTTATGTAGTCTAGACATAATTTTGTTCACTGTAAATGGTGCGAGTGAAAAGTGCAAAATTTCTAAATACCAAATTTCATTAAATTCTATCCAGGCAATAATAAATTTAGTTTAATCCTTTATCCAAGTGTAAGCAAACAAAGTTTGCACCTGAAGTATCTTCAGGACTGAGGCAACTCGTAGTAAAGGTGGACCAAGCTCTCATCATTCCTTGTCTCAGTATCTCCCATAATGCAAAGCACATCTCCTTGTGGATATGTATAATGTCCGAAAAATAATGCGGACATGCATATTATGGGAGATACTGAAACAAGGAGTGATGAGAGCTTGGTCCACCTTTACTACGAGTTGCCTCAGTCCTGAAGATACTTCAGGTGCAAACTTTGTTTGCTTACACTTGGATAAAGGATTAAACTAAATTTATTATAGTCTAACCAAGTGGAAAAACTTCCAACTTCTATCCAGGCAGTTTGAATTTTTTTTACATAGCAGAGTATCCTGCACCAATCTGAAGATATCACTAGCAAACTGGCACAAGATATTGATTCATAATATAGAATACAAATCTATCTAGGAAATTCCAACTGATGTTGGATAGAATAATAATGTAACCAATAAAACCTTGTTAGTTTTTTTTTTTTTTTCTGTGTGTTCTTCATGTATGAATTTATGCATACTTTTATATTGGAATGTGGCGTATACCAAATTTCATTAAATTCCATCATCAAACATCTATTCAATCTCTCCCTCTAGTCAAGTGCTGAAAAATTTCGTATGTCATCTGTATCAATCTAATAAAATTCTTTTAGTAACTTACATGTTTCTATTATATTTACTCCTTTTTTGCCTATCATCTGATGTCTGCAACTATCACACTCTCAATCTGTTCTCATGCAGACCATCCATCTTGGTTACTCACCTGTGGATCCACCCCACCATATTCCCACATCACCAGAATTGTGCAGAGCACTCTAGATGTGGCTCTATCAAAGTGAAAGAGAAATAATAACTTCTTTATCTTTGCATGTTAGTATATTCTTCAATAAACAAGTAATCTTATGAGTTGGCCATCTTCGCAAAATGCCATCAGAACTTTAATTTCCCATTCATCAACTTTCCCAAATCACTAGCTTCAGCAATTTCCTTGGGTACACATTTGTTATTGTAATTACATAGCCTTGTAATCTTTTCGTCTCCCAAAATGTACAACTTTACACTTTTCTACATTAAAATGGCATCCATTATCTTTTGTCCATACTGTCAGACTATTTAAATCATTCTGCAGGTTGACAACACTGCCTTGATTAGCAAATAACTCAATATTTCTGTAAGATCATTTCCTGTATCATTTAAACAAATTAAATAGCAGTGATCCAAGCAAAGAGTCCTGTGAAACATCACTATTGACCTATCAAATGCCTTGAAAATGCCAAGTGCAACAGCACTGGTTTCTCCAAACTTTTCCATGGTACATGTCTAGTCGTGGATGTGAAGACCAGGAAATCTGCTGTGGATCTTGATTGGATGAAATCCACATTAGTGGTCATTAATTAGTTGACAGTTTTC
This sequence comes from Typopeltis vanoorti, assembly GCF_054136105.1. NCBI lineage: Eukaryota > Metazoa > Arthropoda > Arachnida > Uropygi > Thelyphonidae > Typopeltis > Typopeltis vanoorti. The sequence goes on along the minus strand of NC_143572.1, from coordinate 34,976,096 downwards.
CAGATGTCAAAGAAAGAATTTGACTGTTGATGGCCTTCTCCATTACTATGGACAACATGGAGGTGAGAGCAATAAGTCAATAGTTGGATAGTCATTTTTTTTTTTTTTTTTTGAAATGGCTACATATGGGCTTGTTTCTATGCTAGCTATGGGGGAGAGGGATGCAAGCTGAGTATAATATAGTGTATAGATGTTAAACAACAAGTGTTATTTTATTTCAGAAGTACATCTCTTGAACACAACAGGTGGGATTCCAATAGGAACAGCCTTTATGGTATCTAGGTTTGTTCAAAATTATTCTGATGTCTTTCTGGTGGAGGGCTTCAGGAGACATCCAATGTTCCAGCTAAAAAAACAGGTGATTTACCTTCATTATCTATGTAGGAATTGGATAAGAATAATGCCAGCACCAGTGGACAATAGCTTATGGACGATGTCATCAGAATCGCCACTCTCAAACAACAAATCCCCTCTCATGCATGCTATTTCACGTAATTATCTCTTTGTAGGTGAATAAATTCTATTTCCTTCCTGTCATGTGATCTTTCCTTCCAATGTATGTCCTGATAGTTGAAGTTCCCCAAAATAATTTCTTGGCCTGCATTCGTTTATGCTAATTTTCCAATGCATGTCATCTGCATCTTCCTTTGTACCACTCTGGTCTATAGCAGCAATGAACTGTATATTTTGTTCTGTTTTCTTCTATCTCACACCAGGTTGTCTCAATTGCACTGCCTTCTACAATGCACTGTCTTCATGGTGACCTCCTACTCTTTCTGGTTGCAGTTCCTCTGCTATTATCAGCATCACCCATCTTATTTTCTATCCTCTCTGAAAATACTATACTTCTCCTGTAACTACATCATTCACTGTTCAGTGTATGTGAACTGCAGTATCCCACAACTTTTTTTTTTTTGGTCACTCTCACACTCACTTGCCTTGTAGGTGTGTACATTCTACCCTAACAGCTCTAGTTTCTCTGACTTTTGTACTTCCATGCTCTCAGTGTACAATGCTTTCTCCACACATGTACAACTACAAATCCATTTAAGTGCAATTTGTTAGACTTAAATCAGTCTTTATGGCAATCATCTTCACTACAAAAGGTATACAAACTGCACAACCTACACCCCTATCTCATTTGCGATCATGGTTCTCCTCCTCAACTTGCCTTATCATAGTGCGGAAGCAGACTCGCAATCTTGACTCTTTTCTTTTACACTTTTTCTAATAGCTCATATATTTGCTTTCAAGTCATTAGTGCCTGCCAAAGCAATCAACTTCATCACTTTACTTCTTTGCATTCTGACAGCCTCATTTAATTTAATATTATTTTTTGTGCCAAGAAAACAAGATTTAACTACACTTTCATTAAACACTCCTCTGAACACGATATCTTAAAAAAGCATTTCTAGTTTCTTCTCTCATTTTGTCATTCATTCCTTTTTCTTCCCTTGCACCTCTTATATCTTTCTCTTCTCAGCTCTACCACTTGCCTGACATTTCTGCAATCATTCGAACTCATACTTTGTCCTGTGAAGGATCAAGGAAGCACACTATTTCTTTCATGATATCCTCTATGGAGAATAAAAAACATTAGAAGATTTACTTTTATTTATCTTCATTAAAAATTGCACCTAAATAGCACATCAAATTTATTACAATCATTATTAAATTTAGGGAATCTTGTAGCCTTGTACTGGACTTATTTAGGAGTATAACATAATCAGCATAAAATAAAGAGCTGAGATTAACATGTCCAATTTTGATATCAGGTTTAATGCCACTTTTCTTCATAAAGTGATGCATATGGACAATGAATAACATTAGAAATAGTGCGTATCTTTGTTTTACACCTGATTTTAAATCAAATCACCTTCTTGTATCTCCTAAATTCTGACTTAAAATGGGACTAGGACAACCTTGCAGACTTCAATGGCACCAAATACTGACTCCTGACTGATCTATCACAAGAAAGAGCTTGCATTCTTCCCTCTTACCTTCAATAATACTGAAACATCTAAACATGATCAGATTTCCCTTCTTGAACCAACCTGCACCTCTGATCTCTTCTGGCACAAACACATTTTAACTATAGCTTCTGCAGCAGTTCAAAAAAATTCCATGTATTTTTTGCACAGATACTACTTCACAGCTGCTAACTCTATAGAAATCCACCCAACCATGGAATACTGTCCCATATTTGGGGTGGTGCACCAAAATCCTCTCTAAGATTCCTTGATTCTATCCAGAAGAGGTCAATCTGTCTAATTAATAATCCTCCCCCTCTCTCACAAATGCGCTTTAATCCATCTCTCACAGATGTTCAGTTTCTACCACGTGCCTCTTATACAGATACTTTCATGGCCAGTACTCTGCTGAATTGGCCGCTATCATTCCTCCACTTTTGTCCAAATTCATTAGAACAAGAGCAACTACTGAAACAACACCCTTCTACAGACTATCTCGAAATCATCAAAACAACTTCATTGCCTCCTCTTTCATTCCATCTACTTCTGTTCTTTGGAATAGCCTCCCCAACTCTGCCTTTGCCAAAGAATACAATACAACCTTCAGCTGCTCAAACAAAATATGAACAGATTCCTCATTTCTTCTTTTCCTCTTGCCCACACATATTAATGCTCACATAAGCACATTAGGCCTTGTGGCCTTTCGTGTGTGGATCAGATGTGTGTGTGTGTGCATATATATATACATATATATATACAGATAAATCTGTCAACAGACAGGAATTTGTAGTAATTCCATGATGGTGTCAGACTGCATTTGATGCTTTGTTTTTTTTCTCTCTCTCTTTTTTGTAAAGCTCAAAACTGGTGGGACAGTCGAAAATTGCATGAATCACTGAATGGTCTCGTCAAGAAAAGAAACACAATTACCCTAAACATTAGGTGGGCTACCGCTCTTGCTGTATTCACTACTACTACTGAGTTTTGCAGACAGCAGGTAACCATTTATGTCTGTTGTTGGTAAGTACTATATAAAGTAAATGCACACCTTGCCAAAGTGATTTTTGAACTTCTGATGTTTGCAACAGTCTTATAAAAGCACTGTTCGTTCGAACTGCTAAGAAGTCTTTATTCAAGACTTCTTAACAGTTCAAAATGTGCTATTCTGAACTACTGAGAATTCATTAAAACTGCATTCAGTATAATATATTTGCATCGCAGATTTTGCTGCGATGACAAGATACCCCATGGAATACTGTTGCGCAAATTGGAGCAGATGGGGAATGGATACTAAACTGGTGATATGGATAGGAGAATGGCTACAGAAGGTTGTGTATGGAGGAGCCCAGGATGAGGCAGGTGACCAGTGGTGTGCCTCAGGGCTCTGTGCTTGGGCCATTGTTGTTTAATTTGTACATAAATGATATAGGAAATGGCTTAAAGGGAGATATTCAGTTGTTTGCTGATGATGCAAAGATGGGTAGCGCAATAAAAAAAACAAGCTGATGTTGAGAGTTTGCAGGATGATTTAAATAAGCTGGTAAAATGGGAAAAAGGAAATGGATGTCAGTTCAATGTGGAAAAGTGTAAAGTTATGCATTTTGGGATTAAAAGATTACCAGCTGTGTACTATATTGATGGAATGGTACTCCAAGAGATTGATGAGGCTAGGGTCTTAGGGGTGTTGGTAGATAGGGAGATGAAGTTCAGGGGACACATTGTTAAGGTGTCCAAGATTGCACATAGGATTACTTGGTTATTGAGGAACGCATTAACATCCAGAGATAAAGAGGTTATTATTTCCCTTTATAAAGCATTGATACTTCCACATTTGGATTACTGTGCTCAGGTCTGGTCACCTGGGTTCCTTGGAGATGAGGAGGTTGTGGAAAGGGTTCAGAGGGGAGTGACTAAGTTGGTGAGTGATGTAAAAAATGCTCCCTACATTGATAGATTGTGGATTGCAGAGGTTGGTTGATAGGCAAAGAAGAGGGGATATGATGGAAACATTTAAATTACTAAAAGGTTTTTATAAGATTGATGCAGGGGAAATGTTTCAGCTGTGTGATAGTGATGGAAGAACAAGAGGTCATCTCTGGAAATTAAGGAAAAGTGTTGTTAACAAGGGTGTGAGAATGAGGTTTTTCGTCTGGAGGGTGGTGAATGAGTGGAATGCATTGCCTGACTCAGTTGCGAGTTCTTCGTCTGTAAATGAATTCAAGAACAGATATGAGAGATACTGTTTTGATAGTTTGGATCTCCTGCAATGAGATCTACTGACTCCATGGAGATACCCATATTAATAATAATAATAGTACAAACTCACTAAACTAAGGTCCCATGTACAGTTCCATTTTCACAAAATTTTGACATCTAACAATAGTCATTTCCTACAAAATACACTGCTTGGAAAGAAGTCAACAGACACTATAGTGTGAGGAACAAACAGTCATGGCACTCACCTTGATAAGATGTAAGACTTCCTTTTGCTGCGATGACTGCAGAATGCTACAGTGAATACTTTCCACAAGCATACAATAGCGATCAATGGGAATTTTAAACCGTTCTTCCTGTAGTCATGCAATGAGGTTCTGGAGTCTCCACAGAGCACTGTAGAGACATGTCAAGGTGGCAGCTTTCACATCTACAAAGCACGCAGTTAGAGCAGCAGCCTTATGACATAGTGCATTGTCTTGCCGAAAGAGATAATAGTCAGTTCTGTAGAAACACCACAAAGTAGGAAGCACTGCATTGTCCAGAATGTTCAGATACCTCTTGGAGTTCAATATTTGTGGCATTAAAAACAGAGGTCTGAGGCCAAACCAGAAACAAGACGATACCATCACACTGCCATCTCTGAATTTCATAGTTGAGGTTACACACACTAGTAAGAGATATTCATCAGGCATCCACCACACCCATCCATCTGCTTGGTAGAGGGTGTAGAATGATTCGTTGCTCCATAACACAGCTTTCCAAGCTTCCACATTCCACTGTACATGCTCTTTACACCACTGAAGATGACAATGCATGTTGGTTCAGGTAATGTGGGGCTTGCATATTGTGATCCTACTATGGAAACCCATGTTGTGAGCCTTGGATCTGAATGTCAGATAGACATGTGGTAAGGTTGTCTGCAATGATAGAAAAATCAGAACTCAATGATTTAGGAGTTAAAGAGGGAGTCAAGGATAAGAAATAAGTGTATATAAAGTTCCTTACAAATAGTCATCATGTGTACTGAAAGAATACAAAGAAACATGTAAGAAAGCAAAGCAATGCATTAAACTTGTTAAACAAAAGCAGTGACCCACAGTCATAGAAAACATTCAAGAGGAATGAATTAGGAGTAGAAAAAAACCGCACACAAAAAAAAAGAAATGTGGAAGGGCAGTTGCAGTACATGATAATCAATCCACAGCAGTAGCATACCATAGGTTGAACAACCTCTTATAAATGACTTATCCATTATAATAAAAAAAAAAGCTCACATATGGAGGTATGAAAGCTTGACAGTGGCAACACTATATAATTCAGAAAACCTAGCAAGAGGGTCAAATTCCAGATGATAGGAGTAGAGCTCTCATAGTACTCATCTATAAAAGAGGAAATAAATTGAATACAAGAATTCTAGAGGAATGGAATTTCCCTACTGGATGTTCTAGTAAAATTTATGCAAGCATAACTGAGAAAAGGCTATGAAAAATTGTGAAAGGTAAACTTGGAAAAGAACAATTTGGGTTAAGGACAAACAGAGGTTGTTTGGATCAGTAAGTTTTGTAGATGTGAAAAGGCATATGACAAGATTTAAAGAGAAAAGCTGTTCAAAATACTATAATTATATGGTGTAAATGAGACATATCAAGCAATACATAGTCTATAATTGAGTTGTAAGTCAGCAGTTAGAATTGATGGACATATAGGAAGATGGTCTGATGTTAAACTAGGTATGAGAAAAGAGTACACATATTTTGCTGCTAATCATCATCAATATGGATCACATTATGAGGGAAAGTGGCATCTGATATCAAAATGTAAAATGCTAACCTCAGCTATATAGTTTATGTAGATGATGTTACACTCCAAAATAAATCCAGTACAAATCTACAAGATTTCCTAAGTTTAATAACTGCTGCAATAAATTTGGTATGAAAATCAGCAATTAAAAGACAAAGGATAAGAAAATAGGCAGGGATACTGAAAACATCAACTGCAACCCAAATGGAGAACCTATAGAATAAAACATTTCAGCTATTTAGGCAATTTTTTTAGCAAAGATGGCAAATTAAATATGGAAATAAACAACAGAATTAGCAAAGTTGGTATGGTAAGAAGTCAACTGAATAAATGTATAAGAGAGAAGTTGGAAGTTTATTTTCCACTTGATTAGACTATAATAAATCTAGTTTAATCCTTTATCCAAGTGTATGCAAACAAAGTTTGCACCTGAAGTATCTTCAGGACTGAGGCAACTCGTAGTAAAGGTGGACCAAGCTCTCATCACTCCTTGTCTCAGTATCTCCCATAATGCAAAGCACATCTCCTTGTGGACATGTGTAATGCTATGCATTACGGGAAAGGCCACTAGCCAGACTGGTTTCGACCTTTAGTGAGGTCTTGTCAGTGGGAGCCAAACCCAGAATTGGTGATACTAAGGCAGAAGCAATGGAGAGGTCATATTTACTTATACGAGTTGTCAAAAGGTGTACCACCTTATTATTAAATTACTCTGGATTTAGAGAAAGATGTTGGAAGTTTATTTTCCACTTGGTTAAGACTATAATAAATTTAGTTTAATCCTTTATCCCCAAGTGTATGTAAACGAAGTTTGCGCCTGAAGTATCTTCAGGACTGAGGCAACTCGTAGTAAAGGTGGACTAAGTTCTCATCACTCCTTGTCTCGGTAATGCAAAGCACATCTCCTTGTGGACATGTATAATGATATGCATTATGGGAAGGGCCACTACCCAGACGGTTTTGACCTTTATTGAGGTCTCATCAGTGGGAGCCAGACCCAGAATTGGTGATACTAAAGCAGAAGCAATGGAGAGGTCATATTTACTTATATAAGTTGCCAACAGGTGTACCACCTTATTATTAAATTACTCTGGATTTATACTTCAGGCGAGGCACAAACTTTGTTTGTTGCATACACTTGGATAAAGGATTAAACTAAATTTATTATAGTCTTAACCAAGTGGAAAATAAACTTCCAACATTGTGGATGGCACACATTCAGCCTACCTAATATATAAGATCCAGCATAAGTCAGGACTCTAGCCAATCTTCAGCTAGTATAGTATTAGAAACTATTCCATACCAACTGGCTGGAATGTACAAATATAATCATGATGTTAATATATGTATATAGATAGATACTTGTTGTTATGCCCAATGTATTTCTACAACCAACAGATAACACTAATAATAGGACTCTAGCGTTGATGTATAATTTTTTTCTTTTTTTTTCCCCACCAGAGGTCAGGCCAACAATTGTTGCAGCGGTTGGTCAGTATCTTTAACAAACCAGTTTGATTGTAGTGTAGCTTGTTTTCTGTGTATAGTTGTATGCTCCAGAAGATGACCTTGACATAAAGGTCGAATGTAGATTTTAGTTATATTAAACTAAAGTTTTTATTCAAACACAGTAGTCGTCTCCATAATTTTCAAAAATGCATTCGGATCACCGTGTAAGCTTAAAAGAAAGGAAACTTCCAACATCTTTCTCTAAATCCAGAGTAATTTAATAATAAGGACTTATTATTAAATTATGACCAATTGTGACTTATGGTTTTTAGTTGAGTTAGAAGTAAAACAGTTAATCAAAGACAAGAGAGTTCTATGAAAAAATTAAGAGGATAAACGATGGAATTAATAAAAGAAATATGTTAAAAATATTGACATTAGTAAGGAACTTGTTCTTAACATTCTGGAATGGGCAAGCAGAGCTAATCGCAGATGGTATAGTTAACTTAGAATAGGATGGATAAGGTTAGTAAAAAAAGTGTTTTTTTTTTTTTTTAGCCATGACAGCAGGAAAAAGATCCAGAGGAAGTCAAGATCTACATGGACTGATAGAGTAAGAAGAGTTGCAGAAAACAGAAATATAAGATCTGACAACACTGGAAGTCCTGATAAATAATATATTATTTGAAGAAAAACTATTGGTAAGAACCTAGTAAAGATGTGCACTTTTCACGTCATATTATCATAATATCCTATGATAATATAAAGTTTGTCATATCAGCATTTTTGATCTTCCATTTGATTCTGTGTGTATCCAAGGATGGTCTGCTAGCCTGATTGTCTGCAGTTTAATGGAAAATTGTTGATAAGAACTTACTAAAGATGTACACTTTTCACATCGTATTATCATAATATCCTATATCCTCCCACCCTGAGAGCATAGATCAGGAATGTGATGAGGAGGAGGAGAAAAAATTCTGTTAAGAAGGTAATATTTATAAAGTAACAACTTACTTTCATATCACATATAATTCTACTTGAAAGCAATGACTTCTATGATTTTACACACAAAATCTTCTTGACTACAAAGTGGAGGATTATTGAAAGTATCGCAGTGCTGAGTTCTGCCATGGACGAGTTCTTCACTTAACCATAAACCATGTCCATTGCTAATTTAAGGTAATAATAATTAAAATCAGATAACTAAAATGATAAAAATCACATTGAAATTATTATCTATTAGATATTAATGTACGTATTAAGATTTATCTGATAGAATAACGAATAACTAAACTACACGTAACCACAGTAATTAAATTATTTTTAATAAGTAAATATTTCGTCCTAAGTATCTTAGGATGAAATATTTACTTATCAATAATAATTTAATTACAGTGGTTACATGTGTATGTTTAGTTATGAATACTCCACAGGTTTCACTATATAATAGAATAATGAATGATTTGCTTGGTTTCAAATTCATTTCTGTGATAATAAAAAAGATATGATAAAAGTTTAATGAATGAAACTAGCATAAGGAATGAACCATATTATTTAAATTAGACTGGTTTTTAAAGGCAACTGAAGATTCCAGAAAAAGCCTCTTACATTTGACTCTCATTAGCAAAACTCATAGGAACAATGGGACTGGTTTGTTATAAGATGTGGTTTTTTATAATCAATTTCTTTTATCACAGCATTCTATGCATAAAGCTTTAGTTAGGACTTTTCAGCAGTTTGTTATAGTGAGCAGGTTTGAAATATATCACACTTTTGATCTTCCATTTGATTCTGTGTGTATCCAAGGATGGTCTGCTAGCCTTTTTGTCTGCATTCATCATTAGGGTTGTATTATTTTATTTTCTTCTAAGTAGATGCTTGTTGATCATCCAGTTAGTTCACAGGAGGCAAACTTGCAGAAACAAGGAACTCTATACCTGCCAGAATTAAGAAAAGTAATTGGTCCTCAGGGAAACAGATAATGGTAGCTAGCTTCAAAGTTAGGACTTGAAGGCAGTGAAAATATTACAATCCCCCCCCAACCCCCAAAACTGACTATTTGTTTTTCAGACATAACATGGAGATAGGGAATAATGATCACATTACTATAATCTGTATATAAAGAATGAGGATTGGGGGGGGGGTGGAAAGGATTATGTATTTTGTTAACTGTGGTTAAGTTTAGCTGTAAGAGATGTTTCATAGATTGATGGCTTTATTAATGGAAGTTTTAATAATGCCACACTGCTGGGAGTGAGGATGATGATGATGACAAGTCTGCAAATATATGCCAGTGTGAGTAGGCTTCCTGTATGCAGTAAAAGAGAGGATACTATTTGGAAGATGTGTTATTAGGGTATCTGTAAAGGCTAGATTGTTGTCAAGTTATTTTTTTCCTCCTGTAGTATAACAGATTCTATATATATTGACTGTTAAGGTGAAGGAGGAAATGTATATAATATGTCTAGGCAATGTGGCCAAATTGAGAATATATCATCACTATATCTTAGCTAGATATTAAACCATAGGCTTAAGTGGGAATGTGTCAAGGTAAGAGGATAGAATCCACTGCTGTATCCTATTTGTATATTTTGTTCTTCCAAGAGAAGTAATTTGCATGGATGGCAAAGGAGTAGAGATATGTGATATTGGAAGGAAAAATGTTTTTTAAAAGTGTTAAGGTGCCATGCAAGGCAATACTGGTAAAGAGAAAAGTGATGCCAAAGCTGACTATGGTAACAGAATCATTTAAAATTAAATTTTTGATAGAAGGTTTAAAATGGGTTACATTTTTAATGTAAGAAGAGGTATGGCTAGTGAGGGATCTCTTATTCCCCTCACTTGTGTGTGCATGTGTGCGACAACCACTTTGTGACATGAAATGTTATATTGAAAGTAGGCTGGTACCATAAAATCACCAAATATAGGAAATGCACAACTGCCTAATATAGGACCAATCAGTCCTGATTCCATTAACTATGACTGAACTTAATCCATACTATCACGAGAAGTCTTCTGTACCATTGTAATGCCACCTAAAAACTTTGCTGAGACAATTCACTTAGAGGAAAGCATTCCCTGGACATCTTACACATCCAAATTTTCATACAGGATGAGCAGCATGTATTGTGACTCATCACTGCACAGGACCATCAATTGGTACATAGTCTAGGCTCTGTGTGACTTGGCCCATACCAAATAATAATGCATATTTTTTGTTGTTGTTAATAAAGTTATGAACTGAACCCCTCCATGAGAATTCACAGTACACACATCTCTCTTTCTCTGTCATAGAAATATGCAAAAAAAAAAAAAAAAAAAAACTGTTTGCAACTGCTCATATTATGCAGACTCTCTACAATCTAATGTTATGATGCCTGGGCGTACTCACACATATACACGTTCAGTGTGTGTGTGTGTGTGTGTGTGTGTGTGTGTGAGCATGCATGTGCTGAATGATGTAGAAGCAGATTCATCTCCTGATTATGTGATAAGAGGTTGACTTTTATCTTATAATCATAAAATTAAACAGTATATAACGAGGTGTGACTGCTTAGATTTCAGGAACAATAATGAATGGGAGGCATTTTTAAAAATATTTAAATGATGCGATATCAAAATGTGTCCTGAGAATTCAAAGAATAAATAGGGTAGGAGTTAGATGGATGTGTAATCTTATTAACCAAGCAATTCATAAGAAATGAATGATGCAGAAGGAATACCATGCGCATAAGGATGAAGTCCGTTATGAAAATTATGAGCAGCAGACTAGAATAGGCACAACAGTTGTAATAGTCACTAGAATAGTTGTATGGAAAGCTAAGTCTGAGTATGAAAAGGAACTGGCTCTGCAAGTTAAAGACAACCCACAAGAATTCGTTACAAGTAATTCATTACTTCTATTACACTAATTCGAGATGCTACAAGTAAAAGAAAGAATAACTTCTGAATGCAGATGATGGCAGATGCAGAAGAAGAGGTTGTTCAACTAATGAGTGCCCTTGCTAAAAGCTATCTACCTAGTGTATGCAAAATTGAGTTCACTGCTACCTCTTCATTGAATGAAGAAACTCAGATGTATGAAGAGCAGGTATTACAGCTGTTGCACAAACTGAATAACAATTCAGAAATAGGGATTGATGGGATATCAGCATGTGCTCAAAGAGTGTTCAGCTGAACTGGCTATTCCTTTGGTCAGGCTATATAATTTGAGTGTCAGAACAGGGAAGATTCTGTGAGAATGGAAAGAATGCATGGTAATCCCATTGCACAAGGGTGGTGCAAAAACTGAAGTATTTAATTATCAACCAATCAGTATCTCAGGAGTGGTAGTGCAGGTTTTGGAAAAATTGGTTAGGCTTACATTCAGAAATGGGTTGATGGTGAATCTCTACTTTGCAATGAACAGCATGGGTTTACTAAGGGACATGGGTTTACTCATGTTTTAGCAACTTGCTCACATTCTATAATAATGTTACCATTGAACTACAAGAGGAATGGATACACCATGATACTTTTGGCTTTTGACAGAGTAGAGCATGGAAGACTATTGCATAAATTGGAGAATATGGGTTTGGATTATAAAATATTACTGTGGGTAAGAGGATGGCTGAATGACAGATATCAAAAAGTGGTATATTGTGGATGTGAATCTGCAAGATTTAAGGTAACTATACCACTTTTTGATATCTGTCATTCAGCCATCCTCTTACCCACAGTAATATTTTATAATCCAAACCCATATTCTCCAATTTATGCAATAGTCTTCCATGCTCTACTCTGTCAAAAGCCAAAAGTATCATGGTGTATCCATTCCTCTTGTAGTTCAATGGTAACATTATTATAGAATGTGAGCAAGTTGCTAAAACATGAGTAAACCCATGTCCCTTAGTAAACCCATGCTGTTCATTGCAAAGTAGAGATTCACCATTGAATAACAGTGGACACAAGGATCAGTCCTTGGTCCACTGTTATTCAATCTGTACATTAATGATATTGTGAAGGATTTGACAGGTGACATATAGCTATTTGCTGATGATGCAAATATAAGTAGGGTAATCAAGAAGGCTACTGCAGTAGTTGCAGAATGATTTGAATAGGCTGAATCATGGGCATGAGAAAATGGATGTCAGTTCAATGTCAGTAAATGCAAACTCATGCACTTTGGCATGATTAGATATCCAATTATGCTAGAAGAAATGATCAGGCTAGGGATCTCAGAGTATTAGTAGATAGCAAGTTGAAGCTGGGTCCATGTAGCAAAGATTGCAAATACAATTCAAAAGATAACTGCAATGCTGAAATGAACTTTCACATATAAAGAGAAGGATGTCATTTTGCCTCTTTTCAAGGCCTTGATAAGACCTCACTTGGACTATTGTGTGCAAGTCTGGTGTCTCCTGGTTTTCATTGTGATTCTGATACAGTGGAGAGAGCATACACAGGAGTGTGTTAAAAATGATATCAGGATTGTGGAATACTAATTATGAGGACTGACTGAGAATTTGTAAACTGTAGACACTAGCAAACAGGAGAAAGAGAGGTGATATGATTGAGACTTACAAATTTCTGAAAGGGTGATACGGATTTCAGTTGATGGAATTTTTCATTTTATGGAGGGAGGGTGGAGAAAGGACAAGAGGCATCCTTGGAAGCTGTGAATGAATGCTGCTAAGAAGATGAGGTTAGATTTTTATTTCTTTCTCATAGGGTAGTGCATGATTGGAATGGATTCCCATGGATGTTGTGTGTGCAAGCAGTGTAAATGAATTCAAGAATAAGTATGGCCTCCTTCGATGAGTCCCTGACTCTCTTAATAATAATAAATAATAATTATTATTCAGTGTGATTTACACTAGTATCTAGCAATGAATATATTCATTGCTAGAAGTGAAGTACGAAGCTGAGCATTATGTACTTCACTTTAAGCTATGTAATAACTTAATTAAGCTTTGTCAACTATCTTAAAACTTAAATTCACTGCAATCTTAAAATGCTTACCTTAATAGTACTTTCAGATTGACTAAATTCTGTATTTGAAGTCCTACTCAATTTCAGTTCAGAACACAACCCATGTCAGCATGTTTCCTTGTGTGTAAACATTTAGAGCTCTTGTTCCTTGAGTACAAACACTTAGAATTCTCACTGAATTACCATGTGATGGGGAGAGAGGAAAGGACAGTTCTTCACAGAGGAACTGCTTCATTTGCAATCATTCTGAAAATTTCTGGAATAAACTATGTAGACACAGTAATGAAATAACTAAATTTAATGACTAAATTAAGTGTTTACAACCTGATTTTTTGCTAGCTCAAGCTAGCATAATCAAACGATTTTTTAAGATATATGCTCAATAGAGACTAGCATTACAATGGCTTCCAGAATAAGGATAGTCACATACATGGAAGGCACCATTGCTGCTCTCTATCAGTGATGTTTCATGGTTATTTCTGACAGGCAGATTACACCATCATTTCTGTTACAGAATTAAATTTTGGCTCACTGATCCACTCATCAGCAATAACCATGAAACAGGAATGATTAAAGGTTAACATAATCCAACTCCCGTAGAGGACACCACTATCATCTTTCATGAACGTGGTTGTCCTTGTTCTGGAAGCCATTGCAATTCTTGTCTCTGTTGAGTGTGTATCTTAAACATCCCTTCAATAATACTAGCTTGAGCTAGCAAAATGTTAGGTTGTAAATACTTAATTTAGTTAAATTAAGGGGATATTAAATCCCACATTGTTTTAAAACCGAATAAGAAACTCAAAGATCAGAATCAAAGAGTTTCATGCCGAATATGGTAACTATAAAGTTACTAGATCGGTGACTACTAGCGTAAGCTAAAGCATGTAGTCCAAGTAAGTAGTACAAACTAGGGCAACTCGTAGCAAAGGTGGAGAAAGTTCTGATCGCTATTCTTAGTATTTTCCATAATGTAAAACCCATCTCCTAGGAGATGTATGATGTTATACATTATGGCGGGAGGTCACTACCCAGACCGGTTTCAATCTATAATGTATGATGTTATATGTATGATGATCTCATAGTTTATTCCAGAAATTTTCAACACGAATAGCTACAACTAAGGAAATTTCAATATGGAAGCTTCACCTGCATGGACAATTGCAATCTTTTTGCATATTTCGACATCAGATAAGCTAAATGAAATTTATGTCTACTTTGAAAACACAAGATTCTGGATTATTCTCAATAGGAAGGTTATCCCCCCCTTCCCCTCGGCCTTCTGAATCTAGATTAATGGCATACTCTTATTTTGGAGAGTAATGGATAGTTCTCACTGATGAATCATTCTCTACTTTAATACTATTACAGACTTCAGCATCTTACAGGTTTCTGCTCACAATTCACTGTAGTTATGTCTTACATCAATGCCTGACTCCAATTTTACAACTCCTCCTCCCTTCCTTTTTATGATGAAAAGGTCCAAGCTTCTTATGAAACATTTCTTGTCTCTGTTGAGTGTATACTCCTCAACTCCTGAGGAGTACAGAGAGAAATAGTCTTTTTACCTCTCAGGTGCTCCTTTATTTTTATATCTCAACTCTATACACATGCATATCATGTGACACCCCTCCTCATCCTTTGCATACAACTATGATTCTTCTTTCATGAGCAGATTGTAACTGTAATCAACCATTATGCAGTATATGATATGTCACCTTTGAGACATGATATGCTAAATTCTTATAAGAATTCAATTACTGGAAAATTTTCCTAGCATGAAACTGAATTCTTACAGTGATGAAGCGACTAGCCTTTCTGATGAGAATTAGCTCCTCTCAATCAGTATTTTAGGCACCCTTGGCTGTATCTTGAGCTCAGTATCAACTGCAGAATTTGATTTTTTTGGCATAGTGCTGACTGGCAACTTAATAATGCTTAACTGCTGTGCAACAGTATAATATATATTTAACCCAAATGACATGTGAGTAGCATTTTTCTTTGAAATGTTTATTTATTTTTTGTGTGTCTGTGTTACTTGTCAGTGAAGCATACAAAAATGAAATGACTTCTGAGTTAACCACTAATTTGCTTTATAGGCTAGAAAACATGCATATTATGTAGTAGCATCCTGCCAGCATAGCTTCCTAAGTGAATGTGCTGCTCTCCAAATAACATGCTGTGGGTTCAACTCCACCATATGCATGAACATCGTGAAGGTCTTTAGGAGGAAAGTGAATTTTAATGCAAGCTGTGAGACTACTATCACTATCCCACTTACTGGACACCTGACAGGTGGGTAAGTAGGTTTCAGGTTTATGCACATAATGAATAACTAAGGTCATGCTGTACCATGACAAAGGTTATAGCATTCTGAATAAGTAACACATAGACACAGTTGAAAATATTTAATTGAGATAAATTAAATACAGAGATTTTAATTTGTGTATCATCGTCAGTGTAAAGCAGAAATCAAGAAATTAAACAACAATGAAGGTATATGGAGAATGGAATCTCTCCTTATACGAGGCATGAGACGGCCAGGTAAAAAACAATACTATTAGGATCAATTGAAGTATGCATGTAATTTACTGCTACCTGGAGTCTATTCACTCCCATGCAACTGAAAGTTATTCTATTTTGCACAAACAGATTGATCTTTTCTATACATCTTTCCGAATACCAATCTCCTCCATTTCCTCCAAGAAAGGAAACAAATTGGGTCTAGCAGAACATGGGATTACTAATACTAGCCACAGGATTGTTTGGAATAATGCCAAATTACTACACAGATGTTCTTATAAATATGAGCATCTCTTTAAAGAAAGCTCCAAAGTACTTTGACATTGCCCAAATCCCAACCTTAATGATGGACTCTATATGCCAAATATCTGGGAAATTATTATTAAGAACTATACTGTTTAATTATATATTAAAGTTTTTATTACATATAACACATACACTTCAATTTTTTTTTTAAATCACATACATGCACACTTCAATTGATCCTAATAATATTGTTTTTTACCTGGCTGCCTTGCACTTACATATGAGGAGAGATTCCATTCTCCATATACCTTCATTGTTGTTTAATTTTTTGATTTCTAACTGTGTTTACACTGACGATGATCCACGATACATAAATCAAAATATCAGTAATGAATCCATCTTAAATATTTTCAACTGTGTCTATGTGTTACTTATTCAGAATGAATAATGCACAGTTAATAAAGGTTATAGCAGTATTATTACACCCTCCATGGTGTTGGCAGACTCATTGTGGGAGGTTCATTCAACTGACAACATAGTTATCATATAGAATCTTAAAATCCTTAACACTCCTTGCATTAACAACACATTCTGGTAATGTGTTCCATTCACTGACAATTCTCCATGTAAAAGATCTACTCCTCACATCTCTCTTCACTACACTTTTACATAACTTAAAGGGATGACCTCTGGTTCTTCTCCTTTCATCTTCTACTCTTTTTATAATCCCCTCTGGATTAATCTTAATCCAGGTAAACCATGTAAAATATAAGATATACATGGTAAAAATAAATATTTAAATAAGTAAATAAATAGCATCTTAATGTACAAGCAAATAAATTAAAAAAAAATAAAAACAATGAAATATAACACACAAAGATTTTTATGATCCGACTTTTACCTTTACTGTACAAAGTAATTCTTTGTAAAAAGTTAAAAACTTATGCATTTTGTCCAAGTCTGATAATATATGCTTGAGTGTATATGGCTCAGCTATATTACTAGAATTTACATTTCCCTCTGAAGATGTGGCACTCCACCAAAATATGACATATGGTAAGACAAACTTTACAGAAGTGGGTCATCTACTCTCAGTGTAAGATAACTGTACAAATATTCTTATTCTTATTCGTGACACCTCCAAGGAGTCTGAAGACTCATCGTGGGAGGACATTCACTGTACAACTGTCTCCGCTACTACCAACCAACTACATCAGCGCCATCTACCACCCACAACACCACAAGTATTTTTTGTCTGAAAATTGGGTGTGTTCTGAAGGGCCGATTTGTCTGTATGCGGGATGAAAAACCTGAGTTTCCGGGAGAAAAAACCCTGCCACCTCCTAGTAAACAACTCTCAAAATACATATGCAGAGTTTAGCACAGAACAATTTCTTCCTCCCTGCATATGTCACGATTCCTATGTAGATTAATCTGTCAACATTTAAATTCAAGCATAATTTCATGCAGTTTATTTGTCAGTGCTCCTTATTTAACTGTCACTCATTATTTCATTTTAGAAATTATGGACTTTACAACCGTGTTATAAATAACTCTTTTAATTTCCTGACGTTTCGATCTTCATATTAAGATCATCATCTCGAGTATATACAAATATACAAGGACAGGCTGAGTTACATTACACATAGTAAGCTAAAGAAACAATGATTTGATCACTGGTTATTCTACTGGCATGACCTCAAGTGAAAAAAAAAAATTACAAATTAATTAATTATTTAGAAACTACATCAAAACTAAATTCTATTTAAGATAACATGGGAAAAACATTCTTTCTTATAGATGGTCTACTTTCAGTAACAATGATGTCCTTAACATTACAATTGTTATTTTAGATTTAGGATTCTGGATTACCTACAGTTCTGTTTATAGTTAACTCTTAGAGAGAAAGGTTCTGTGGGTAGAATATGTGCCTTCCATATGCTTGGGATTTATAGACCATCATTATTGTTCAGACTGGGGTGGTTGATAAGAATCTCATAGGCTTCCTTAAATTTGCATTCATACCATGTTTTGGTGTGATGTAAACAGCTGGTGCTTTTCTAGTTACTTCTATGTAAAGTGTTCAGGGCATGATCAGAAAGGCTAGCTTCATCATAGTTATTATATGTAATGTGTCGTTTATGTTCCTTTTGTCTGATAGGAATTGTGCATCCTGTTCCCCTATATATGGTATATTACAAGTGCAATAAATACAATATACTCCAGGGTGGGCCAGCAGAGGGAGTGGGTCTTTGGATGAGTTAAGTAAGCTTTTTAATTTTGCAGGAGGTTTAAAGGTGGCTTTAAGGTTGTATTTTTGTAGTATTCTGTTTATTTTATCTGATGTCCCTTTAATGTAAGGAATGGTTATAGTTTTATTATAGTCTGACCACTTTGCAAGGGAATATCATCCAAGTGAGGTTATTGCTGTGACAAATGTGACAGGGACTGAGAATAGAGGTGGATGAATTGGAGTGTCTTAATTTATTGCAAAATCACAATAGAAACAAGGCTGTGGGATTAGATGGGATATCAAGATTGGTTTTATGAGAAGGTGGAAGGGAACTAGTGGTGCCTTTTACTAGGCTACTTAATTTAAGTCTCAGCTCTGGCAAAGTCCCAAGGGAGTGGAAGGAGGGCAAAATAATTCTTTTGTATAAGGGAGGATCTAAGACAGAGGTTAAGTAGGAGATTACAGACCAATCAGTATATCAGTAGTGGTAAACTTGGTAAGAAAGAGAATTCAGGAATGGATGGATCAGAACATGATACTCTATGAGGGACAACATGGCTTTGTGAAGGGTTAGTTATGCCTTAGTAATTTACTAACTTTTTATAATAGAGTAACAGCTGACTTGATTAAAGGAAATTATTACACAGCGATTCTGCTGAATTTTTCAAAGGCATTTCACAGAATACTACAAGGAACTGTTTCACAAATTAGAACAAATGAGAATTAATATGACACTGGCTATATGAATAGGAGGGTGGCTAATCGACAGATACCAAAAAGTGGTAATGGGTGAGCAGAACCCAGGAGAATAGTTGTGTGCCCCAAGGTTCTGTGTTACTACCACCACTACAGTTTAATTTATACATAAAATATAGGAAGTAATCTGAGGGAAATATTCAGTTGTTTGCTGATGATGCAAAATTGAGTAGAGTAATAGATAAGCAAGATGATGTGGAGAGCTTGAAGGATGATTTAAATAAGCTGTCAGTATGGACAAAAGATAATGGATCTCAGTTTAATGTGGAGAAATGTAAAGTTATGCATTTTTGGATAAATAGATTACAAGCTGTGTACTACATTAATGGAACTGTGCTCCAGGAAATAGACGAAGCTTGGAATTTAGGGGTGATGGTAGGATAGACAGTTGAAGTTTAGAGGACATATTGCTAAGGTTGCCAATGTTGTTCATAGTATTACTTGGCTATTGAAGAACACACTAACAAATGAAGATAAGGAAGTTGTTATTCTTCTTTAGAATAACTTGATACATTCACAGCTGGATTACTGTACTCAGGTCTGGTAACCTGGGATGTGGAATTAGTGGAGAGGATTCAGAGATGAGTAAACAAGATGGAGAGTGGCCTGTGCAATGCTCCCTATGAGAGCAAATTGAGGGTTCCCACATTGCAGAAGTTGGTTGACAGGCAAAAAAGTGGGGGATGTGATAGAAACATTTAAGCTATTTAAAGAGTTTTATAGGATTGATGTAGGATAAGTGTTTCAGCACTTGGCTACAAGGAGCAGAACAAGAAGCCATCCCTGTATTTTGAATAAGAATGCTGTTAGTAGGGGCATGTGGACTACATTCTTTGCTTGGAGATTGGCAAATGAATGAGTTGCCAGGGTTCAAGGAGAGGTATGATAGATATTGTGGATAGTTTGGTATCCATGATGAGTCTTCAGACTCAATGGAAGTGCTCATATAACAACAATAATAATATCAGAAAATTTTATTGGATTTTTATCTTCTGTTGGTTGATCACCATTTGAAGGAAAACACTTTCAGATAAATCAGTGGGTCTCTAATTCTCTTCCTTTTAACTTCTGTCTACTGTCTCAAGGAACCCACTTTCTCATTCCAAACCACACAACAATAAAACTTCAAAAGCTGTTGCTACTAGTTGTACTGCTTCCTCAATGTCTGTGCATGCATGCATGCATGCACTTGTTTCACACTACCAATTAAACTTAATTGGGTTCTGCTTGCACAGATAACATGAAACAGTGAAAGGTTAAAGGTTGTGAAAGGACTTGATTTTTGCTATCCCCCCTTCCATTTTTATATACAGTATGGGTACAATATATGGGTACAATAAAAACTGGTGAGATCTTTCTGAGCAATAAATACAAAATGTTATATTCAGGCAATGACAATCAAGGAAAAGAAGGAGTAGCCATAGTATTCAACACAAAATACGAGGTTGATCTTCTTGAATGGCAGGCAGTCTCAAGTAGAGTGATGTGGGCATGAGAATGGGGAACTGGACAATGAGACTTATTTGTGCCTATGGTCACACAGAAGGTTCCACTAAGGTAGAAGTGGAGGAGTTTTTTGAGGCTTTAGAAAAAGCAACTGACAAAATGAAAAATGAAAAGTTGGTCCTTGTTGGGGATCTGAATAGCAGAGTAGGAATTGATTGTCAGACATACAAAAATATTTTGTGAAAATTTGGAGAAAAGAGCAAAGCTAATAATAATGGCAAAGATCCAACAAAAATCCAACAGGACTAGTTATTACTAACACCATGTTCCAACATAAAAATGTGCAAAAATTCACATGGAGAGAAGAGGCAAGGAATAAGAAAAGTCTCGTTGACTAAGTTATTGTTGATAGTGATGTTTTCTCCCTGATGCAGGACACCAGAGTGTACAGAGGATTTGAAATTGGAAGTGATCACTATTTAGTCTTGAGCAGGATAAAATTGAATTTCATATTGAAAAGAATAACACGTAAGAAAGTTTTAAAGCGAATAAAAGTTGAGGAGCTCTCAGATGTGAACTGTAGACTAACATATACAAAGATTATTGAAGAAAAAATGAAAGAGTTTGAGAACAGGAACCAAACCTTGGAGATTCAGTGCCAAGCCTTGAAGAAAACCCTGATTGATTCAGCCAGAGAGGCATGCAGTGAGGTTGTCTGTAAGGATAGAAAAATCAGGACTCCATGGTGGACACAGGAAGTTAAAGAGGCAGTGAAGGAAAAGAAGAAAGCATATCAAAAGTTCCTGGCAAATAAGTCAGCTTTTGCTCTTAGAGAATACAGAGACAAATGCAAGAAAGCGAAACACCGTGTAAAACTAGCTAAACAAAAGTCATGGGAGGACTTTGGCAAGAACATAGAAAATAAATATCAAGAAGGTGGTAAGATATTCTGGAGATTGTTGAAGAAGCTTAGAAATGGAGGAAAGAGAGCTGCAAAAGGAGTTAGAGATGATAAATGTGACATGAAAACAGGAGAAAAAAGATATCCTTGAAGTATGGAGTAATTACTTCGAAAAATTGCTAAATGAAACAAGCAGTGATAGCACAGTGGTAAAAAACACTCAACAGGCATGCAGTCAGGAATACATATCCATACTTGAAGTAGAAAAAGCCATCAAAGGCTTGAAATGTGGAAAGGCAGCAGGAGTAGATGATATTCGACCAGAAATGCTGAAGTATGGTGGTATAAAAGTCTTACAGTGGCTGCACTGCATAGTTCAGAAAGCCTGGACAGAGGGACGAATTCCCAATGATTGGAGTAGAGCTCTCATAGTGCCCATATATAAAAAGGGAAATAAAACTGAATGTGAGAATTACAGAGATATTTCCCTATCGAGTGTTCCTGGCAAGATCTATGCAAGTATACTTGAGAAACGGTTGAGAAGAATTGTGGAAGAAAAGCTTGGTGAAGAACAAGCTGGATTCAGGCCAAATAGAGGCTGTCAGGATCAGATCTTTACGACAAATATATGAGAAAGCATGGGAATATAACAAAGATCTGTATTTAAGTTTTGTCGATCTGGAAAAGGCATATGACAAGGTGCCAAGAGAGATGCTATTCAATACGCTACAGTTATATAGTGTCAATGGGGCATTATATCAAGCAATACTTAGTCTGTATTTGAGTTGTATGTCGGCAGTTAGAATTGAAGGATGTACAGGAAGATGGTTTAATGTTAAATCTGGTGTGAGACAAGGATGTAGATTATCCCCTCTGTTATTCATTATCTATACGGATCACATTATGAAGGAAAGTGGTATTAAACATGATATCAGAATTGGCGATGTTAATGTCAGCTCTTAGCTTTATGCGGACAATGTTATACTTCTGAATAAATCTGCTGCAAGTTTGCAAGATTCCCTGACTAAATTGAATAACTGTTGTAATAGACATGGTATGAAGGTCAGCATTAAAGACAATGAAAATAGACAGAATTGTTGAAAATGTCGACTGTGTTGTGAACGGGGAACCTGTGGAACAAGTAAAACATTTCAGCTACTTGGGCACGATTTTTAGTGAAGATGGTAAATTAAATATGGAAGTAGACAACAGAATCGACAAAGCTGGTATGGTAGGAAGTCAATTGAATAAATTCATATGGAATAAGAGAGAAATTAGTCAGAACACTAAATTAGCTGTATACATGACAGTGTTCAAACCAGTTTTAACTTATGGATCTGAGAGCTGGGTCAGAAGTAAAACACTTGACCAAAGACTAGAGACCGCAGATATGAGAGTCCTGAGAAAGATTAGAGGCGTGAACAGATGGCATCAATGGCAATATCATATTAAAAACGAGGATATTAGGAAAGAACTTGACATTGTCGGCATCCAGGAATGCATTAGCAGAGCAAATCTCAGGTGGTATGGTCATTTAAACTGAATTGGCGAGGAAAGATTAGCGAAATAAGTGTTCTCTGCTATGTTGGCAGGAAAACGACCCAGAGGAAGACCAAGATATAGGTGGATTGATATGGTACAATGTGCCTTAGACGAGCGCTTCCCAAACTGTGGGCTGTGGTCCCCTTGGGGGCCGTAAGTTTTGTTGAGGGGGGGGGGCCGTGAAATAATGAAAACAAATTTAAAATGTTTTAAGACTAAGTAGATTTTTTTATTTAAAAGAAACGTATTTAACTTTTATTGTTTATTATTTCTTTTTTATTATTTTTTATATTTTAATGGAAAAATTCACACACTGGTGTTGGTTCACAAACTTTGCTTCCTGCGTATTTCGGTGCTTAATGATTATTAGTAAATATTGCTTATTCATATGTTTCATTTCAAAGCAGTGGTTAATTGTGTTTACTTGGAATGCTCTCCAGGGAAGCTCCAAATCTTCCTGTCCCTTTCATCACATGTTCGTAATCAGGGACTGTTGATATTGACTTTATATACATATCAAAACTCGTTTTATATTATCACTGTGATCCAAGTTAGTTTTCTGTTACCAATAAGTTTCGCATATACTTCACACATGAAAAAAAGCTTAAACAAGTTCATGTGGGGAGATAGTAATTCTCTTGCAGTGGTAAACAACACCCCTCCCTAACAGCCACTATACTGCAGAGGCAATAAAAACGAGTACTTTTATTATGCCAGTGAATAAGGTATGAGGAGTCTGTGTAATATATTTCTCAACAAATAGTGCAATTAGAGACAACTGGGATAAAAACACACTAATTAATGAATCACATGTCCCCTCATACAGAAACTATGCTGTATAGACTGAAACAAAACCATATGTTGCATGGGCAAACACAGTATCTAACTAAAAACTATTGTTATTAATTAGATGTGTGCGAGTTCGATTTCCCAAGGCAGCAATAAAATTTAACCGAACGTGTTAAAATTCGTAAAAGTATTAAAACTAAGTAATATATATATAATGAATGTTATGGCATTTTCACATATGGAATTCGGTTGAAGAGAGTTAGCATTTCAACTCAATTGTCAGCTATGCTTTTATCTTTCGGTTGCGCGATCTTTTGTTAATACCGCACCAATCATATGCACGTTTTAATAACCCTGCCTTTGCTGTCTGTTTCACATTAGGCTTAATTACCGTAAAGGGAGAAAAGTCACAAAAGAGAAAAATTTCCTGGTCCTGGGATTCCCTTATTCAGGTAATATTCACTAATTTCATGTTATCAGTCTGTGGTGTGCAAGTATTGGTAAGTGGTGATATTATTTGATATATTCTACGTTAAAAAATTTAACCCTGAGATGGATAAGTGGCTGATAAAAAATAAAAAAAATTCCCGCGAACAATCAGAAGAAGTAGAAACAGACTCAAAAAAAGGACAGTATTTCATATTTTACCGAACAGCGAGCATTGTCTTCAGAACCAAACGGTAAGATGCAAAAAATGTAATATATGCATTTGATTTTTGCAATATTCACTGTGTATGCTTTGTATTGAATATAAATACAATAAATATTATAATAATATATCTCTCTATTACGATTTTTTTTCGAGGGGGGGCCATGAAATATTTTAATTTTTGCAAAGGGGGCCCTGACATCCAGAAGTTTGGGAAGCACTGCCTTAGACGATAGAAATATAAGATCTGATAATGATAATATTGGAGTCTTGACAAGTAATAGACTGATTTGGAGGAAAATTGTAGATAGGAAGTTAGTAATGATGTGAATTTTTCATGTAGTACTATCATATCCTGTACACTCCTTGAGGGTACATGTCAGGAATTTGATGATGATGATATTCATGTTTGTATCAGTGTATATACTTTATCCACTGTTTATAGATTTTTATATCACATTTAACTGAAAATAACAAAGAGTAGAAATTTATTACCACTATTATCATATGAAAGTAAACTTTTATAAATATGTGTATATATGTTATTAAATATAAACAGACAATAGTTACATGTTTTTATCATTTAATTTAGTTTAATCTAATTTAATTTTATTTTTTATCATGTATTGTTTTCACTATTGAGAGCTCACATGCCATATTTGAATTTTTATATTATTTTTTGCAGACCAGTAATTCTTTTTTTTTTTTTTTTTTTTTTTCAAGAGCCAGTATTGAGCCATAGACAGAACTTCAGGAAGTGCTGATTTAAATTAGGTCAGAAAGAAATGCTTTGAGAAATCTTTTAGGCAACTTACCCAGCTCCAACAGCTATCATTGTGTTGTCGGCAGCCATGAAGAGCTTAGAAGAATGAGGAACATCTTCATGTTGATTGAGACCCACCCAAGGAAAATTCTGAGCATTCGGAAGGAGGGTGAAAAGAAAACTTTCGCCAGTTCCAAAATACATGGATCGATGTCCACTATCATCTAAGAGAAGGCGTGAAGACCAGCTTGATGAGCAATAAGCACCAAACACCTATATATGCATATAATACAATATATACTTGATAAATAAATCATAAAAGTTACATTTACTGTTATCATAGAACTAATGATCCTATAAAATATCATAGCCTAAAAGCTGTAATAACATTTTAGCTAATCAAATGGTATTTTGTATAGATAATAGTTGTATGTAGATGGTGAATAGTGGCATATTATGTAAATAAGGATTACGTAGTGGAGGGAGGATTGTGTGGAGTGCCTTCCCACAATGAGTCCTTGGAGGTATCACATAATAATAAAATTAATAAATTAATGTGATAACTAATTAAGTCAAGATATATAGAACTTGACAGTCTGCTAGAGCTTTAGAACTAGCATTTTCAAGAGTACACATACTCTACATATACATGCTAATTAACAACTTTTGCTGCAATCAAGCAATTCTTAAATACATACTTCTTAAATAATAAATACTTAAATAAATAGATAAATACATACATAGTTAAAGTTGTGAACAATAGTTGAGTTGATCCTGGATGGCATTTTAGCAACTGTATCTATACACATATAGTATTGTTTTCCATATTATATGTAATTTCATCCTATCATCTTTATTTAAATTACTGGGACATTTTAGTGTTTTTTCAGCAGCCTTTCACAACAGAATGTTGGTCTAGACAATAATTCAATACTAAGCATGCTTGGGATAAAAACAAAAAATATTGCTATGATTGCTGTACAGATCAAAATTCTAGAAAGATTGTTTCATGCTGTGATGTCTCTGAATTACTAAATGCTTCAGTAATATAAATAAAGGTGGTGTGGATGAAATTACCTAAAATATGGAACCAGTACTGTGAATAGATGAAAACGTATAGATTACTATTGCAAATCAGTTCCCAAAAATGTCAATCACAGTTCAATTTATTTCCCCCCCCCCAAAAAAAACCTTGGAAAATATGAATTTAAGAATTGCACTATTATACTTCTGGTTGGTAACATGTCAGTGTATTTGTGGTACATGTGTACTTGATAATGGTAGGTGTAAAAAATCTAGCAAAAGAGTTTCTGTATATTTTGATTTAATTAGATCCATTTTATTTTTCTTAGTGGTTTCAGATCTGGGAATATATTATCAACATGAATATTTTTAGAACCCATGACAGTGTACAGGCAAGTATAATCTTAAAATCCAATATTCAGTGAGAAATAACATGAAATAACATGGAACTTTAGTATTCCTATGTAACAGTCACAGTCGTTACAGATTTATCTTAGAGACTTACTATTATATATAAGATAATAGATGCTTTACCACACACATACACACACACACACACACACACACACACACACACACACACACACACACACACACACACACACACACACACACACACACACACAGTATATCTAGAAGTCAAGTTCAGTTAAATTGGCCCTTGGGAAGTTCTTTAACAATTGCTAAATGATTATGATAAAATTATTGAAAAGAGTATGGAGTGGCTTAAAGATAAACTGATTTTTTCATTTCAGCATTGTTCCTAATGATTTTGGTGTCTTGAGATATTCTCAAATTAAGTTCCTGGAGGAACAAGAAACTTCTGGTCCCCATCTGGAAAGTAAATTACATTTTAATTATATATCTAAAAAAAAAAAAAAATTACAGAAAGCTGAAGTTCAAGTGATGGATAATACAAGAAATGACATGGCTGGCTCAGTGCTGTACTGAGTAAAACATCATCAAGTACTGTACTTGATGATGTTTTACTCAGCAAAACATCATCAAGTACAGTACTTGATGATGAAGTATTTAAGATGGCGAAGTTGGAGGAAACACATCATTATGCCACAACAGTACCAGCTAGAGATATGTGACATGAAAAAAAAAAAAAAAAAAAAAAAAAATATATATATATATATATATGTGGCGATTAGTTTTTACTCGGTTGTTATACATTTCAAAAAATAGATTTAATGACTCCAAGACCGAGATAACATATAAAGATTTTAATGATAAATACTACTAGTTTCGGCATATAGCAGCCTTCTTCAGGTATTTATAAAGGAAAGGAATACTAATAAACATTGAATTATTTAAATAAACAAACTGGAAATTACAGGTACAAATTGCCTCACATAATCGATACATAAAAACGTTGTATTTTTCAAGTTGTTCCAACTTGAAAAATACATCCGCTCTCTAATCAGCCATCCAAAACCTACTCATCACAACCTTAAGTACCCTGGAGTATATAAATTGTGGTGTGATTGCAATATCCCATACTTTGGTCAAACTAACAAATCTATTGAACAACGCATAGAAGAGCATAAGAGAGACATCTCATACAAAAGATCTCATGCAACTGCTTTATCCAGTCATGTTCTTTTTTCAAATAATCCTAATGATGACCAACAAAGCCACTCTGTATGCTGGAATAGATCAGAAAATATTTTTCGCTGTGAAGATGAGTTTGAAAGAAAAATCGTAGAATCACGGGAAATCCTACTGAACCCGGTCCACTTAAATAATAATTTAAGTTATAACATCCCAGATAGCCATGCTGCAGTTATTCAATATTGGCGTTCACGTGAACTTGCACGCACAATTGCAACAAACAATGGCACGCCAGTTGGAACAACTTGAAAAATACAACGTTTTTATGTATCGATTATGTGAGGCAATTTGTACCTGTAATTTCCAGTTTGTTTATTTAAATAATTCAATGTTTATTAGTATTCCTTTCCTTTATAAATACCTGAAGAAGGCTGCTATATGCCGAAACTAGTAGTATTTATCATTAAAATCTTTATATGTTATCTCGGTCTTGGAGTCATTAAATCTATTTTTTGAAATATATATATATATATATATATATATATATATTAAAAGGATTTACACCCTCTATCCAAAAAAAAAAAAAAAAAGAAAAAGAAACCGAACTTTTCAGAAATAGAAGAAACTAGTGGCGCCACCTGTTGTATCTTTTTGTTGTCGAAAGCAGCAACTTTCCTTAGTGTTGTGTCAACTGTTTATGACATTTGTTTCATTAGAAGCAGAGTTATAGTGCCAAGAGTGACAGTGTGTTTTGACAAATAGGCGTACATGCCGTACGCGACGAATTCTCGCTTCAATAGTTTCAAAACTTTGAGATAAAACTCACCACTGACTGTTTGGCCAGGTGGAACAAATTCTTTGTGGATAATGCCCTTGGAATCATAGAAACAAATCAGCACAGTCTTTATTTTTGACTTCTCCAAGTGACTTTTTTTCGGATGCCCCTCTTCTGGTGGTCTCCACTCAGTACTCTAGCACTTTGTTTCAGGCTCGTACTCAAAACACCACATTTCGTCACCAGTAACAATCATTTCAAGGAAGTTTGAGCCCTTACGAGCGGTTTTAATGAGGTCTTTGCAGTGTTCAATTCGATACATTTTTTTGGTTGTCGGTCAACTTATGGGGAGCAAATTGCGAATGCGAATTCAATTTACGAAGGCTCAAGCTCTCGGTCAAAATGTTGTGCACAG
Source organism: Typopeltis vanoorti (assembly GCF_054136105.1). NCBI lineage: Eukaryota > Metazoa > Arthropoda > Arachnida > Uropygi > Thelyphonidae > Typopeltis > Typopeltis vanoorti. Next base: position 34,947,072 of record NC_143572.1, on the reverse strand, counting down.
TTGATTTTGGAATCCTCAATTCATCTTTAAATCAATCTCGATGAAATCACGCACTTTTTGGATGTTAACTTCGCTCAGTCCAGTTTTTGGATGTCCCTGCTTTTCGTCGTCCTCAAGCGTCTCACGATCACTTGAAATCACTTGTAAACTTGAGTACGGGATAAGCATTCATCACTGTATGCTTTTTGAAGCATTTGATGCATTTCGGTAAAACTTTTACCAAGTTAAACACAAAAGTTAATCGCAGCTCTCTGTTTGAAACTCATTTTCCGACCGTTCATCAAAACACACTGTCACTCTTGGCACTATAACTCTGCTTCTAATGAAACAAATGTCATAAACAGTTGACACAACACTAATGAAAGTTGCCGCTTTCGACAACAAAAAGATACAATAGGTGGCGCCACTAGTTTCTTCTATTTTCGAAAAGTTCGGTTTCCTTTTTTGGACAGAGGGTGTATTTATACTACATGCACATCACAATAATTTATGCAAAGTTTAAAGTAGTATTAATTTGTATAAAAGATCATGAACCAAAAACAGAATAAGGATAAATTTTTATTAAATTTCATAATATTGATATTTACCTCATCGTTCATTGCCTTTATAAGAAAAATAGTTGGCTCCCACTGATTAACTCTCATATAAAAAGCTGTAAGGCAACTGCCATGTTCATTCGTAGAGTAAATAACTTCAGGTTGCAACATTGTAATTCTTGATGGCAGCCATCCCCATACTACTGTTATCTAGTTCAATATTAAAACAACAATTTTTAGGTTAACATTACAGGAACAATTACAAGATTATTATTATATTATTATACAGTATCTCCATAATGAGTCCAGAGACTCATTATGGGAGACCCAAACTAACATACACACAAAACCTAACATAAAATCTTAAACTCATTCACTCTCAGGAAAGACTCGCAAGTAATTTTGAAATTCATTCCACTCATTTACCACTCTCCATGCAAAAAATGTGGTCTGCACAGTCCTATTAACCATACTCTTATATAACTTCCATGGATGGCCCCCAGTTCTCTGACTACTTGTCATATATTGAAAAATTTCCTTTGCATTGATTTTATAAATCCTCTTTAATATCTTAAAAATTTCTATTGCCTATCAACTAAACTTTGTAACCCACAAACTTTCAACTTATCTTCATAGGGAGCATTCCACAGACTGTCACCAGCTTAGTCACTTGTCCCTGAATCTTCTCCACCATCTCCTGGTCCCCAAGAAATCCAGGTAACCAAATTTGTGCAGTAGTCAAGATGGGGCGGAATCATGGCTTTATAAAGAGGAATAATAATTTCTCTATCTCTACTTGTTAGCATGTTTTTCAACATCCAAGTAATCCTTTGAGCCATTTTTACAAACTTCTGCAATATGTCCTCTGAGATTCAACTCACTCTCTGTCCACCATTATCCCCAACTCTCATCAATCATTATCAATTTATTTAAATAAAACTTTGGATATGATGTACTTGCTATTTGGGCACATGGTCCAGACACATTTGATACACTCTTAGTGCATTTAAATAGCCAACACCCAAATATCCGCTTTACAATGGAACTGGAAATTAATGACTGTCTGCCTTTCCTGGATACACTAATCACACCTCTTCCAGATGGCTCCTTATCATTCTTGGTTTGTAGAAAACCCACACATACAGGGAGATATTTACACAAACAATCACACCATCACCCATCTCAACAATATAGTGTCCTAAAAACACTAACCCACAGAGCTAAAGTGATTTGTTCCAATGAAATTGCTCTCACTGCTGAACTCACTCACTTACATCACACCTTCTTGGCCAATGGCTATAATCTCCATAAGATAGACAAAATACTAAATGCTCCCCAGAAATCCCCCTCCCCACTGTCTACCACAGAAGACAACAAAACTGTCACCATTAAACCTCATACATTAAAGGCACATTTGAAAAGATATCTAGAGTGCTTAATAAACATCGACTACGCACCGTATTTAAACCGTATGTCAAATTCGCAACTCTCATCCATTCACCCAAGGACAGAATCTCTCCTTTATTAAATCCAGGAGTCTATGAAGTGCCCTGTTCATGTGATCGAGCTTACTATGGATAGACAGGAAGAACTGTAGACATTCGCCTCAGCGAACATAAAAAAACACATCCGGCACTATTGCTATGGCAAGTCAGGTCTAGCAGACCATGCTTTAGATACCCCTGCACACAGGATCAATTGGAAAAAAACAAAAGTGCTGCACAGAAGTTTTTATAAGTCAGAGAAGTTGTTTCTGGAATCAACAAAGCCTTGAGACATACTCCAAACCTCAACAAGTATGGCTGAATAAATTTGCCAAAGATTTGGGAGACAGTCATCTTAAGACTAAATTAATGCCTGCTTTCTCTCTCTGTTTTTTTTTTCCCCCTTCAACTTAAATGTTGCCTAATTAGGACTTTAGTCTTTGATTTGTATGTTACAATTGTTCAAACTAGTCCCACTGTTACACCAGATTGTTGTTGTCTTGTGTACCGTGACATTTTTGTGCTCTGAAGATGCTGGATAGAATACCATGAAATATCAGCAATAAGTTAATAAATAGTTATTTTCTTATCAGTCTGTTGTGTTCTCATCTGTTAAAATTAATCAACATTTTGTAATAGTTTTTCATGTGATATTCGGTAAAATGCCTTTGCAAAGTCCAACAATATCATGGTGTAGCCATTTCCTTTATCCAGTGCTGTAACTTTATTATAAATTGTGAATAATTTTTTAATATACAATGGTTTGAAAATAATTGATTATTGCATTTTTTTATTTTAATTTTTTAAACATGATTTGTTTTAATTCTGAAACTACATTTTAGAGTCTTATCTTATCCAGTGGCTTTAACAGGCCTTTAAGAGCCCATAACCTTCCAAGCATGCTTGGATTTCATAACCAAAATACAAGGATAAGATGGTCAGCCCTATGCCTCTAAGTATTCATGACTAATCCATGTGTGTTCACGGGGCCAGTTTGCCTGTTTGTGGGCGGGAAAACCCTGCTGTCTACATCCAAGACCAGCTAACTTGGCAATGTCCAAGAAAGATCCTTAAGCTCCTCACATTGGCGATGGAAATTGAACCCAGGACACTCCTTTCCCAGGCATATGGTTGCGAAGCACATAGCCATTCGGCTAACCATGCAGACACATTTTAGAGTGGTCCATTTAAATTATGCTAAGTTCAAAATGGCACCAAAATTCAGGTGAAATGTTTGTTTTTAATTTCATTCTAACTTTTGATATTAAATGTTATGTTCTGTTTTCAATTTTAGAAGAAAACTCATTCATTTTAAACACTGTATTTTGCATGTAGCTACCAGAAAATCCTTTGAAAAGAAAGCAACATGACTAGGTCTATGTTTATTTGATGTCAAAAAAGTTTCAGATGATCACGATGAAGTTTTTTTGTATGTTTTCTCACTGCTTTTTGTTTAGGATTTAAACTTTTCTAATGATCTTATAAAATTGATTTTGTGTTGTGTGTGTGTGAAAGAGAGAGAGAGAGATGGGACTCAACTACATCACCTTCCAATGCTGCATAAATACTGAAATATAACTAAAATTATTTTTAGTATCAGAATTTTGATCCTTTTTAAATTCACGAGTCTTTTTTTTTATTTTTTTAGTAGCATCATATTGATACTATTAATTGAGAAAAAGAAAACTCTCTTTGTGGAAAACTAAAGGATCTGGAAAGGTAAAAATAGGTGAACATGAAGCAGTTGTTTATACAGATATGCCTTGTGTCTAGATTTGTAAATAAAATAAATTTATTAACCATACAACTGAAATGAAGACTTTTATTAACCAAATAAAATCATTAAAAAATGAATGGTAAATGAAAGTGGCAATACAACTTTAAAATTTACATGCAGTTGCTGTAGCTCTCACTATAACAAGCCATTAAAAATTCCTGATCAAAGCTCAACAGCAGAAATTCACTATTCACTATATAACATGCTATAGATTGGGGGGGGGGGGGTCACAGAAAGATAGATATGGAGGTCATGCATTGGTAGATTAGCACAATCAGTGGCGTAAAGCAATTATTATAGAGAATTCAGCTATGGGAACAGATGGAAATGAAAGTGATGTAGTTATTAGAGGATAATTATCTGAAACAGTATGTGATGCAAGGGACCTAGAGTTTGAGAGTGCTGGATCTGGAAACAGCATCAAAAATGTACCCATAAGGCAGCCATTCTCCCTCTGACTGGCAGGAGAGTGGAATAAGAAGCTATAAGGGAAGAATATCAATAATAAATGGGCAATGGTTGGGGGTTGTTTGAAATAAGCAGTATCGGATTACTCAAGATGTGTTTGTGGTGGGGGGGTGGGTTGTGCAGTTTACACACCTTCCTTCCATGGAGGTCTCAGAAATTGCATTTACTCCTCAATAGTGCCAATGATTGGTTAACTGAACTGTCACTTTATATATAGTTTTGCTCATTAATTTCTTGTATTTTTCCCCACACACTAAATAAATAAATAAGACAAAGAAAAATTTTCAATACATAATAAGTAGGGAGAGAGCAGGGGGGGGGTTATCCCTGGAAGTTGTGTAAGATTGTGGCCAGTAAGAGTGTGAGGGCTACATTTTTTGCTTGGAGAGTGGTGAATGATACAGATTGCTAGAGGTGGTTGTGAGTGTTCTGACAGGGAATAAATTTAAGGAGATATGATAGGTATTGTGTGAATAACAGTTAGTGTAGGCATGCCATGATCAGTCTTCTGACTTCATGGAGATACCCAATGTAGTAGTTCCTAGGGATCTCTGAATCTGAGTCTTCACCCATCTGTAAACAATTACATATGTAATTGTTTACAGATGGGTGAAGTGTCCCTCCTGTAGTCTATTCAACAATATCATTAACATAAACACTGAATAGTAATTCCCCCCCCACCTCCTACCCCAGTAATATAAATCCCAGTAGCTACTATCCTCTTCTTTTGTACTATTTCTCCATACACAATATATATCATTTATATATTCCTACCCAAAAAAGTTTACAAAAGTCTAGTACATTAGTATATGTGGATGAGATTATTATTTTTTAGCTTTGTTTTAAATTTATTTTTACATAACCTAAAAACCCTGCTTTACAGATCAAATCAAACATGGAACACTGTTTTTCAAGCCACTTCAGGTCTTCTAATAAGCAGAGATGGTAGTCTCAGAACAGGCAATAAAATTCATCTCCCACCAAAAGATATTCATCTTTAGAATAGTGAGATTCAAATTCACAGCTGACTGGGTGAAATCCAGATAAATATCCACTCAAACCATTCAGACCAGCAAATTTACACGCAAACCTAAGCACAATATATATCCTTAAGAGAGAAAGGGACCAGTCATTACACCAAATTTTACTGAATCTAACCATGATTAACCATGAGTTTGAAAATAGTAGTAGTGGTGCCATTTCCAGTTAGTAGAACTTTGGTCACTCCTGCTCTCATGGAATCTTACAAACAATACTCATGAACAGACTATTTACTTTGGACAATCTGGCAATTTTTTGACTGTTAAGCTGACCTAGATGCATGTGAATAAGTCCTTTACTCTCCAATGAAAAGGTTGCAAGTTTGAGTGTGAATGTTTGTAAATGGCTCTTAGTGAAAGATGAATTTCATCACCTGTTTACTGGAGGCTTGAAAAAATTCCACATTTGGTCTCTAGAACAAAGTTTCTTCAGTACCAAACCTTCACCCTAGAGTAGAGTATGATAGGCATGCACTCTAGTATCGATGAATTTTCACAACAAAATCAGCAGTAAATATGTGCAGAAGTGTGGGGGGGGGGGGAAGAGAGATAGAGAGAACATGATTATGTAGTGATTACAGTCAATGAAGCAAGAGACATGCATGATCCCAAAAAACAGTACAAGCCAAAATTTGGTTAATGGGTTATATTCATTTATTTTTATTATTTCTATTTTTATTGTGGTAAACTAAAATACATCTACCAGGTGGTAGACGGTTTTCACTACATAGTGTCAAAATCACACCCTGCTTACTGGAGGTATGAGGTGGATTGAAGAAGTTATGTTTAGGCTCTCAAGGTCCAAACATGGTAATCAAGGTTTCCAGATTATCTATTTTTTTTTTTCTGGAGGGAGAAGAGATGCACATTCCAATTATATACAGTTGATTATTGTTAATGCGATACAGTTAGGTTGACATTCTTTACACTGAAAAATTTCTTTACCATTACTCTATAAAATGCATTTAGGAACTTATATCCCCCCCTCTTTTATACCTATCAGCTAAATTTACTAACCAACAAGCATTTTCAGTCTGTAGACAAGGAGCACTTTTCAGACCAGTACCATCTTGGACACTTGCCTATGGATCCTCTCCATCACTTCCACATCTCCAAGAAACTGAAACAACTAAATCTGTCCATAGTCCAGATGGGGTCACATTAAAGAGAAACAATAAGCTAAATAAGCTAATATCCTTTTGCAAAATATTCTCTGAAGTTCAAACTCCATGTTCACTACATCCTAAATCCATGCCTTATCAATTTCCTGCAGTGCAATCCCATCAATACAAGTATAATACACAGCATGCAATGTCTTCAGCCCAAACTGAATATTACACTTTGCCACAATAAACTGGTAATTGTTATCCTTTGTTCGCACAGTCAGTCTATTGAAATCATCCTGTCAGACATCTATATCATCTTTATTAACTTTTATTATTAGCCTTCCCCATTTTAGCATCAGCTAGATATTACTCTCAAAGCTTTCCAATATGATTACATATACAAATTAAATAACAATGGCCCATGTACAGAACTCTCTAGCTCACCAGCAATCACTTGCTTTCTCTATTTTTCAACTCCACCATATATTTCTGATGTATGTTATCAGCCACTCTCTTACTCATGTCACTAGCTACATGTCCATCTCTTATTTGCTCCAATTTGCATAACAGGATTTTTGCAGTATCCTATCAAACACCATTGCAAAGTCCAGCAATATCTTGGTGTAGCCATTTTCCTTATCTGACTCGGCTGTCATTTTATTGGAGAAAGTGAGTAAATAACTAAGACAAGACCTCACCTTCAACAAAGCTGTGCTGTTCAGCATAGAGTATCACATTCCTATTCATCCATTCCTAAATTCTGCAATTAACTAACTTTTCCAATATCTTAACCACCACTCCAGAGATATTCATCATCAACAGCTTTATTCAGTCCACTGGTCGATGAATGTCCTCCATTTTGACCAATCATCATAAGTAACATCTTTTTATTTCATTATCCCATTTTAATTCTGATCCATCTGATTTCCAATAACCAGTCCTTGGTGTCTATTCTGTTCTCCTTGTCCATCTGTTGTCAGATATTCTCATTACATGTCCTGCCCTGTGCCATTTGTTGTCTTTGATTACTAATGCAATGTCCATTACTTTTGTTTGCTTCCTTATCCAAGTATTATTCTTTTTATTTAACTATGTTATCACAAAAATACCTCTTTCCATGTTTTGTTGCGATGTTTTTAGTTGGACTCCAGGTTTTACTACCATAGATGATTGTTGGGACTACAAACTGGCTATAGATCTTTCTTTTTAGTCAGTCTGGTAAATTGCTTTAAAACATATCTCTATATAATGGTTAAAAACTTGTCCAGTCATGAAGTTACTTAATGCACAAACTTTGTTTGCTTACACTTGGATAAAGGATGAAGTCAAGAATATAATTTCTTGGCATCTTTAATTTAAATTCTACTTAAGTGGCCATACCACCTGAGATTAGCTCTGCTAACACATTCCTGAATGCTACAATGTCAAGTTCTTTCTTGACATTTTTAATATGATACTGCCATTGATGCCACCTGTTCAGTCCCCCAATCTTTCTCAGGACTTTCATATCTGTGGTCTCTAGTCTTTGAACAAGAGTTTTATTTCTAGCCCAGCTCTTAGATACAAGTTAAAATTGATTTGAACAATATCTTGTATACAGCTAGTCTAGTATTTTAACTAAGCTCTCTCTTATTCCACATAAATTTATTCAGTTGACTCTGCTAATTCTGTTATCTATTTCCAAATTTAATTTGCCATCTTCACTAAATATTGTACCTAAATAGCTGAAATGTTTTACTTGTTTGATAGATTTTCCATTCAGGATGCAGTTGATGTTTTCAATGTTTCCTGCCTATTTTCATTGTTTTTGTTCTTTTTAATTCTGATTTTCACACCAAATTTATTACAGCAGTCATTCAATTTAGTTAGGGAATTGTGCAGACTTGTCCTGGATATGGTGGAGATAGAGTTGTAGAGTAGGTGCCCTCCCTCGATGAGTCTTTGTACTCCCTGGAGATGTCTGGTAATAATAATAATAATATCATCTTCATAAAGTAAAGAGCTAAGATTCATCTCCAATTTTAATAGAAGGTTTAATACTGCTTTCATTCATAATGTGATCCAAAAAGATGATGAATAACAGTGGAGATAATGTACACTCTTGTCACACACCTGACCTAACATCAAACCATCTTCCTGTACCTCCTTCAATTCTAACTGCTGATTTACAACTTAAATATAGACTATGTATTGCTTGATATAATGCCCCATTAACTGGAGTGTTTTGAAGAGCTTTCCTCTTTGCACCTTGTCATATTCCCATGATTTCTCAACTATTTGTCTTAAAGTGAAAATCTGACACTGACAACTTCTTTTTGGCCTGAACCCAGCTTGTTCTTCTCCAAGCTTTATCTTCCACAATTTTTCTTAGCCATTTCTCAAGAATACTTGCATAAATCTTACTAGGAAAAAGGGAAATAAATTTAGTTTTATTTCCCTTTCTATAGATGGGTACTATGAGTACTCTACTCCAATTATCTGAAATTCAACCCTCTCACCAGGCCTTCTGAATTATGCAGTATAGCCACAGCAAAACTTTTATACCTCCATATTTTAGCATTTCTGATCAAATATCATCTACTCCAGCTGCCGTTCTACATTTAAGGTTTGTGATAGCTTTTTTCTACTTCAAGTACAGATATATATTCCAGATGGCATTCCTGTTGAGTGTTTTTACGACCATGCTGTCACTGCTTGTTTCATTTGGCAATCTTTTAAAGTAATTACTCCATACATTAAGAATATCTTTATCTTCAGTTTTTATATCCCCTTTGTCATCTCTAATTCTTTTTACAGTACTCTTCCCCCCATTTCTGAGCTTTTTTGATAGCCTTCAGAATATTTTACACCTTCCTGATATTTATTTTCTTTGTTCTTACCAAAGTCTTCCCATGACTGTTGTTTAGTTAATTTTGCACAATGCTTTGCTTTCTTACATTTTTCTCTGTATTCCCTAAGAGCACAAGCAGACTTACTTGTTAGGAACTTTCGATATGCCTTCTCGACTGCCTCTTTAACTTCCTGAGTCCACTATGGAGTTCTGATTTTTCTATTTTACCTCACAACATGCCTCTCTCTCTCTCGCTGAATCAATCAAAGTTTTCTTTAGGGTTTGCCACTGAATCTCCAAGGTTTGGTTCTTGTTTTCAAATTATTTCAGTTTTTCTTGAATAATGTTTGTGTATTTGAGTCTACAGTTCACATCTGATAGCTGTTCAAACTTTGATTCATTTCAAAACTTTCTTAAACACCATTCTTTTCAATATGAAGTTCAATTTTATTCTATTCAACACTAAATGGTGATCACTTCCTATTTCAAATCCTCTGTATACTCGTGTCCTGTACTAGTGGGAAAACATCACTGTCAACAATAACACAGTCAATGAGACTTCTTATTCCTTGTATCTTCTCTCCATGTGAATTTGTGCATTTTTATGTTGGAACATGGTGTTAGTAATAACTAGTCCATGTCCTGAGCAGAAATCTAGCAGGTACTCACCATTATTATAAGCTTTGCTCTTTTCTCCAAATTATCCCAAAACATTCTTATATGTCTAGTAATCATTTCCTACTCTGCTGTTTAGATCTCCAACAAGGACCAACTTTTCCTTTATTGTTGTGTCAGCTGCTCTAATGTCTCAAAAAATTCCTCCACTGTTTCCTTAGTAGAACCTTCTGTGAGGCCATAAGCACAAAGAAATCTCATTGTCCGGTTCCCCATTCTGATATTAGCCAACATCACTCTACTTGATATTGCCTGCCATTCCAGAAGATTATTCTCATATTTGTTATTGCCTGAATATAACATCTTGTATTTATGGCTTCAAAAGATCTCACCTGTTTTTGTCTTCTTTGTTTCAGTAACACCTATTATGTCAATCTGGTACTTATCCAATTCTTCTGCTAATTCCATTTCTTTTCCATTGATGAAGATTTCCAGAGATCAATATTGGCACCATCAAACATAAGAAGCATCAATAAAATAATATAATAATATGTACCAAATATTGAAAAACACTGGGAAAAAACAAACATAAAACATACCTGTTCTGCATCTAAGATATCAGATTTGAATTTTCCTAAGGGTACAATTCCCATAGACTTGGTTCTACCTTTTGTATCTGGTGATATTCTTTTCTATAAAAATAAAAATATATAAAATAATTAATTAATACTAATGAAGCAGGCCACAAATGCACAGGTGAAGTAATAGCCTCTATGTGTCAATCTCAAAGTCATTCATTTGGTTTGTTTTCCATGAAGAGACACTAGAAAAGAAGCCAGTGCTACCACTTTAATTAAAAGTATATCTTCCTAAGTATTTTTCTTCTCTCCTAGCATCTGACCTTAAATTGTTTTTTGCAATCTCATGCATTTTAAAGGTCAGCAGTAGCTACTACAAGAGAACAACGTGACTACAGATGGAAGAATTAGTAACCAGACTTCAGTTTTGTGATTATACTGTTTAATGATATCACTTAACTTACTGTGATTCAGAAAATGTCAAAAACCATGGATTAGCAAATTAGCTCTGGAATCCAGAGCTAATTTGCTAATGATGTCCTTCAAGGATGTTCAATTATTGGGAGGAGAAACCTGCTAATTTGCAGCTTTCTAAAGCTTAAAAAAATAACTTTGATCTGGCAGGCAGTCTGAAGACAGTTTTCTGCTGTTCTTCAGGGAGAACAGCATCATGGAATACTGTAGAGTTCAAATTTGCAGAATGGGGAAAGAGCACGGCTATCTTTGCCTTTCTCCCACAGGGGAAAAAAAAAAAAGAAATCACCAAAACATTTCATACAGAATGGCTGTAACATTATGCATGCTATCATCTGAACTGCAATAAAATGTACATTTATGCACAAGTTATAAACCAGCAAAATTTCTCACCAATATCTAAGAACAAAGAAGAAATATTTCCTCATATCAAATTTCTGCACACAATAATAAAATAAGGCATGCAGGACAGAATTAATGGTCTGTTTCAGTATAATATTATTGTTTAAGGACAACTGCCTGGAACTGAAAATCATCATATGGAATAATGATTTTTACTTGAAGATCAGATGACCAAGCCAGAACTGTAGTCCAAATAGGGTACAATAAGGCCTATGCCAGGAATAACCTCTTATGCCTGCTTGTCAATGAGTACTAGCTCTATATACACTGCATTCTAAATGCAACAACTTGCACTTAGTGCAAGGTTACCATTCTCTGTCTATTCAGTACCTCTTTTTTACCATTCATACTATTGTTAACATATAATCATTTGGTTTGAAGCATTAAATTCAACTGAAAAACCAGGATACTAAAATTCAAAAAAAACTATAAAAGTATAATTCTTTTACTCGTCTATAGGTCACATCAATTTGAACAATTTCAATCATATCTGGAATGTAGTTCTTTATGTTTCTGGGTCCCCCAGAGAAATTCAGCCTAATCAGCCTAAAATGAATGAACGAACACTGAAGGAGGGAGGACATCCTTTATAGACACCTCTGTCGATTGCATCATTCAACTGATTTTGATTAAATTTGAAATAGTTTTTTTCTTTCTTTTTCCTTTGCTTATGTGCTCATGAAAATTTCAAGCATTTCCAACCAAAGAGCTTTGTCTAAATTGATGAGCTATGGAAGATCACAATTAACATTCGTCTTTTTAATTTTTTAAGGAGAGTGATAATGTAACAGATTATTATTATATGGGCACCTCCATGGAGTCCGAAGACTCATGGCGGAAGACCCGATCTATCCACACAATCTATCATACCTCTCCTTAAACCATTAACAGAAAAAGCACTCGCACAACTGACTCTGGCAACCCATTACACTCATTCACAACTCTCCAAGCAAAAAAATCTAGTCCTTACACCCCTGACTAACCACACCTTTATTCAACTTCCAGGGATGACCCCTTGTTCTGGTCCCTCTAGCCAAGTGCCAAAACATTTCCCCTGTATCTATCCTATAAAACCCTTTAAGCAACTTAAATGTTTCTACCATATTCCCTCTCTTTCTCCTATCAACCAACTTCTGCAATACACACACCTCCAATCATTGGGAACATTCCACAGGCCACTCAACATATCAGTCCCTCGCCTCTGAATCCTCTCCATAGCTTCCTCATCTCCAAGAAACCCAGGGGACAAGACTTGATGTACTCTCTTGCTGTATACTCAATACAGCAAGAAAACATATTGCTAAGGTACCTTAGCAATATGTTCTATAAACTTTAACTCTCTGTCTACCACCACCACCACCACCCTTAAATCTCTAGCTTTATCTATTTCTTGGAGTACAGTGCCATCAATGTGATACATAGCTTGTAATCTATTTATCCCAAAATGAATAACTTTACATTTCTTGACATTACACTGTCACCAATTAACTTTTGCCCATGCTGACAGCCTATTTAAATTGTCATGCAACTCTCCACATCACTTTGAGTAACTATTACTCTACCTAATTTCACATCATCAGCAAACAACTGAATATTTCCTTTCAGGTTATTTATTATTATTATTATTAAACAAGACCTCATGGAGTCAAAGACTCATCTAGGAGGTCCTTTTATCTCACACACATCTCATCATACTGCGTCTTAAACACATTCAAACTCCTTGCAGACACCACACTCTCAGGCAAGGCATTCCAATCACTCACAACTCTGCACGAAAAAAACCTGCCTCTCACTCCCCTACTCACACCCTCTTTATACAGTTTCCAGGGATGATCTCTGGTTCTCCCCTGATCTCCCACTATTCTCTGTAGAACTTCTCCACCATTGATCCTATAACAACCCCTTACCAACTTCTAGGTCTCTATCATATATCCCCTCTTCCTTCTCTCCACTAGCCTCTGCAAATTACATCTTTTCAATCTTTCCTCATACTCGACATTCCAGAGGTCAGAAACTACCTTAGTCAGTCGCCTTTGGACCCTTTCCAACATCTCTTCATCCTTCTGAAAACCAGGTGACCAAATCTGGGCACAATAGTCCATGTGTGGCCTAATCAAAGCCTTATACAATGGAACAAGAATCTCCCTACTTCTACACGTCAGTGTCCTCCGCATCATTCCCAGAAGTCTTTGTGTTGTCTTCACAATTTTGGCGATATGTCCCCTAAATTTTAGATCCTTATCCACTATCACCCCAAGATCTCTTATTTCCTCCACTTCCAACAATATATTCTCACCAAGCATAAATTCTGCATCCCATCTTTGTTTTCCAAATTTTAAAACCTTACATTTTGCAACATTGAGCTCACATCCCCATTTGCTTGCCCAATCACTCAGTTTATTCAAGTCTTCTTGCAAGGCCACAACATCTTCACTACTCTTCATGGTTCGTCCCAACTTTGCATCATCTGCAAATAACTGAATATCTCCATCCAAATCTTCGCCAATATCATTAATATACAAGTTAAATAGTAATGGCCCTAAAACAGATCCCTGAGGCACTCCACTAGTGACTTTCCTTTTCCTGGATATTGTACCCCCATACACAACTTGTTGATACCTATCAGATAGCCAGTCTCCAATCCAATACACTAATCTAATATCCAACCCCATCTGCTCTAGTTTGACTGTCAACTTATCATGAGGTACTCTATCAAAAGCTTTTGCGAAATCCAAGTATATTACTGTGTATCCTTCTCCTCTGTCCAAGGAAGCAGTCACTTTATTGTAATAAGTAAGTAGATTACTAAAACATGACCTCCCTTTAGCAAATCCATGCTGTCCATCAAAGATTATACCATTGTTGTCAACCCAACTCTGGATCCTAGTTCTCACAAGCTTCTCTAACAACTTAACCACAACACCTGACACAGAGATAGGCCTATAGTTTGATGCTTGAGTTCGATCACCTCCTTTATGAAGTGGCACAATCTTGCCCTCCTTCCACTCTTTAGGGACTTGACCAAGTGCAAGACTCGTATTAAAAAAATATGTCAAAGCAGGTGTCAACTCTCTGGCACATTCCTTCAGAATACGCGGTGATATATTATCAAGTCCCATAGCCTTATTTACATCTAGTTTACTCAACTCCCTAAACACCTCTTGCTCACTTACAATCAGTCTCTCCTCCCCTTCATCAACTGCTCTTAATCTCTCCATGAAGTCACATTCACAAGATTGAAAGATCTTTATGAACTGCTCATTAAGTATCTCCACCATACATTCTGCAACAGCTGTCTTTATACCATTTCCTCCAATCAAAAATGTCATCCTTCCATAATCATTCTTTCTTTTGCTGGCTACATATCGAAAGAACTCCCTAGGATTCTTTTTGGCTTCATTAGCTAACTGCTGTTCATACCTCTCTTTAGCTACTCTCACCAACCAAGTCACCCTCCTTGCCTGGTCTTTGTAGACCTCATGAAATTGATTACTTCCACTTCTCTTATGCTGCCTCTGCAATGCCCTTTTTCTCTGTATTGCATGCTTAATCTCTTTATTCATCCATCTCACACCTACCTTATTTAACCTTCTCACCCATGGTATACATTTAGACATTGCATCTACTAAATATTTTTTGAAAATCCCCCAAGCTGCATTGATCTCTTTTCCAGCTAACTCCTCATTCCATGCTACACCTGCAAGCTGTCTCCTGAGCTCTTCATAATCACCCCCCCCCCTTGTAGTTCCACAGGGGTCCTTGCACTGCTGGCAACCACCCAAGTAATCACCTCATGGTCACTTTCACCAATTGGTGGATGATTTGATACCTCATTGATAATTACATCCTCTGATGAGATGACCAAATCCAAGACCCTTAATCCTCGTGTGCCCTCTGTTACATACTGTCTGAGGTAGTTATCCCTCAAAAACTCAAGAAACTCATTTTCTTTACTTCCAGTTGCTATCTCTTCATTCCAGTCTATATTGCCATAATTAAAATCACCCATAATGATCACCCTTTTCTTATTTGCTTGGCTTATTTGACTATACATTTCACTATCACCACCATCCACATTACCAGGTCTATAACAACATTCCACCAAGTATTTGATTCTATTCACCTCTATCTCACACCATACTGCCTCAAAACCACTGGCCCCATTTCCCTCTTGCATCTCTATCTTGTATGGACATAACTCTTTCTCTACCATCAAGAGCACTTCCCCACCCTTTTTATATCATACCTTTCCATCTCTATTCCTGTCAGGATGTCATCCTCATCTAACCATGTCTCACTTATTCCGACAATCTCTGGGTGCACAGACGCAATTAGTGCAACCATTTCATCCGCCTTGTTTCTTATACTTCTAGCATTGGTATACAAACACAACAACTCGTTTCTGGATCTACAGCTAGTTCCACTGATACCACTCACTCAATGTGATCTCTCCATGCTGGACTGGGGCCATTTCCCTTTCTGCTTCTTCATTTTAGAACCCTTTGAACCAATTCCGTCTGTTTCCTTTTGATCCCTGATCATCCCATTACTTTCCTGCCTACACATGCTCTCACCTCCTCTTGGAGCATCCACCTTTCTCATGCTGTGTATCCCTGTCCACCCTGAGCCTCCCCGTTTCCTGCTCCTCTTGCACACCCATTCTCTCATTTTCTATACTCATACCACTCATTTCCCCATTCATTTCCACTTCTTCAATCTCTCCTATCTTACTCTCCTGCTCTTCCACATCACTCCCCTCTCGATCTGATTCATTCTCTCTATTCACTTCTCCACTTTCTAGCAGCAGTCTCTCCAAGCGACTCACACCATAACCACTCAAATGCAGTCCATCGCTCCCATACAGCTCACTTCGTCCCTCAAACTCATTCCACACATTAACAAACTGTACTCTCATCTCCTCACACATTTCAGCCAGAATATCATTCATAATGGCTTGCATTTGAATGGTTACGGTGTAAGAAGACTTGAGAAAGTATTGCTGAATGTAGTGGATGTGCAAATTCAGGGAAACTAGATTTGTTAGGGGGGGGAGTAGAGATACAGTCCTTATGGAGGCAGTTGAATGTAAGAATGAATATAATATGCCAGAGCAAATAAGGACAACAAATCTGAGTGGGATAGTTAATATAAGGCATCAAGGTAGGGTTGGGGCTAATGGGGGTCTTAAATTCATGTACACTAATACTAGGAGTATTAGGAACAAGAAGGAAGAGTTTTTGGCCATGGTTGGCACTTCCAGACCACAGGTTATAGGTATTAGTGAAACATGGCTGACTGTAGATGATATAACTAGTGGGATTGAATGTGATGGGTATAGTGTGTTCAGGAATGACAGAGAGAATAAAATGGGGGGAGGAGTATTGTTGATGATAGCTGATGAGCTACAGCCAAGGAGAATAGAAGTTGAATTGCAGGATAGAGAAAAGAGCACATTTGAGGCCATTTGGTGTGAGATTGTGGCTAGCAGAACTAAATATACAATTGGGTGCTGCTATAGACCAGGTGATGGAAAAGATGGTGGTGACAGTATGCACAAGCAAATAGAAGAAATGGGTGGAAGGAGGGTGATTATTATGGGAGATTTCAACTATGGTCGCATTGATTGGAGTGAGGAGAGGACACACGGGAGGAAGGAACTGGATTTTATGCGGTTATTAAGGGATAACTATCTGCGACAGCATGTAATGGAAAATACTAGGGGTCAGAGAGTGCTTGACCTAGTAATTACATCTGAGGATTTGGCTGTAACAAATATGACCACATTGCCACCAATCGGTGAGAGTGATCATAGGGTCTTAACTTGGGAGGTGGCTAAAGGTGTAGAATTTTCAATTAAGACAGGGTACATGTGGAATTATCAGGCTGGAAAGTATGACAAGCTTGGGAGTTTGATTGGTTCAGTGCCATGGCATGTACAACTGCAAGGACTAGAAGTTGATAGTGCATGGGAGGTAGTTAAGAAGTGCTTGCATGAAGCAATGGCTGACTGTATACCTAGAGTCCGAATAATAAATCAAGTAGGGGTTAAATGGATGAATAACATCATTAAGCTTGAGTTGCAAAAAAAGAAACAACTATGGAGGGAATTTAAGGAGAAGGGTGACCGGCAGGCACATGAACGGTATAAAGCACAGGCCAGAAGGGTGACGAGTGTGGTAAGAAAAGCAAAAAAGGATTACGAAAGAACATTGGCCATGCAGGCTAAAGAGAATCCTAAACAGTTTTTTAGATATGTAGAAAGTAAAAGGAAAAATGTACATGGCAGATTGATTTTAAAGAATGCCGATGGTAGGGAGGTAACTGAATCAGTTGAGATAGTTGAGTTACTGAGTGAGCACTTTGCAAAAGTATATCATCCAGGTGGTGACATTGCAGAAACAAATAAACCAGTAGATTATACGGGAATTGTGGTTAATGAAGTGGAGGTGAGTAGTCTATTGCATAACCTCAATGTCAATACATCTGTGGGATTGGATGGTATACCAGCTCGTGTTGTACGAGATGCAGCTAAAGAATTGTCAGTACCCTTGACCATTTTGTTTAATTTGAGTCTCGGGTCTGGGTTAGTCCCGAGCGGGTGGAAAGAGGGGAAAATAGTTCCACTGCATAAAGGTGGTTCCAAGACTGCTGTAGTAAATTACCGACCGATTAGCATATCAGGAATCATTGTCAAGGTCTTAGAGAAAATAGTCAAGAGGAAAATACAAGATTGGATAGAAGAAAATGGGATACTGTATCGGGGACAGCATGGTTTTGTGAAGGGTAGGTCATGCCTCAGTAACTTGCTCACGTATTATAACACAGTGACGGCTGAACTGGATAAGGGTAATGGGTTTACGGTGATTCTACTGGACCTTGCCAAGGCCTTTGACAGGATTCCACATGGAATTCTAATCAGTAAATTGCAGCATATGGGAATGGACATAGGGTTGGTGAGATGGATAGGAGGGTGGTTGACGGAGAGATATCAGAGAGTGGTTTACTCGGGAGTAGAGTCCACAAGACGGCCTGTGACTAGTGGTGTGCCACAAGGATCTGTTCTTGGACCACTGCTGTTTAATTTGTTCATAAATGATATAGGAAATGATCTGAGAGGAACAGTTCATTTGTTTGCGGATGATGCGAAGTTGGGTAGGGCAATAGTGAATGCAGATGACGTCAAAATTTTGCAGGATGATTTGGATAGATTGGAGGTCTGGGCTAAGGAGAATGGATGTCAGTTTAATGTGGCAAAATGTAAGGTTATGCATTTTGGGGTGAAAAGATTGGCGGCAGTTTACTGCATTGGTGGAACCGTGCTCCAGGAAATTGATGAGGCACGAGATTTAGGAGTGTTGGTAGATAAGGAATTGAAATTTAGGGGACACATTGCAAAAGTGACCAAAACAGCTCATCAAATCACTTGGTTGCTGAAGAATACGATGACAAGCAGAGACAAGCAGGTTATTGTTCCTCTGTATCGAGCCTTGATAAGACCCCATCTAGACTACTGTGCTCAGATTTGGTCACCTAGGTTTCTTCTTGATGGGGAGGAGGTGGAGAGGATCCAGAGGCGAGTGACCAAGATGATAGCAGGTCTGTGGAATGAACCGTATGAGAACAGGTTGAGGATTTGTGGGTTGCAAAAATTGGTTGATAGGCGGAGGAGGGGAGATATGATTGAGACATTCAAATTACTGAAGGGTTTCTATAAAATTAATTCAGAAGATATTTTTGAGAACAAGGCTGGTTGTGGGAGGACTAGGGGACATCCATGGAAACTGGGCAAAAGTGTGGTTAGTAAAGGTGTTAGAGCTGGGTTCTTTACTTTTAGAGTAGTGAATGAGTGGAATGTGCTCCCTGAGTCTGTGGTGGATGCTGTGACAGTGAATGAGTTTAAGGCGAGGTATGATAGATACTGTATGAATGTCAAATAGTTGTGATGAATATGATTTGGGGCCTCCCTCGATGAGTCCAATGACTCCCTGGAGTTGCCCGTAATAATAGTAATAATAGTAATAATAATCCTTGCTCTCCGCCTCATTTCACCACAATCATACCTAGGCAACACACTGACTACCCTTCCTGTCACACTATTCTCTTTTATCTTTCCAAGCAGTCTCCTGACATTCATTTTGACATGCTCTTTGTTCTCTCTCAAATCATTTGTACTAATTAATATAATTAACTCTTTTGCTCATTCCCACCTCATATTCAATGCCTCAATCACTCTACTCATTTTACCGCCTGGAAAACATACCTTGTGCATTTTATCCTCTAACACACCTTTTATAATGGAGTCGTCATACAACGCCACTCGCTCATCTTTCGTTAACTCTTTCATGCCATCATGATTTATTTTAATAGTTTTGACCTGAATTTTCTTAATTTCATTCCGCATCCATTTCATTTCTTGCTTCATCCAATCCAATTCACCTTCTGAACCTCGCGACACATTCTCTCTATCATTAAATCTTTCTAACTCTCGACCCCCTCTTCTCACTTTCCCTCTCATTCATCCTTCTTTGTTTCCGTACTTTCGGTCCAACTTTCACTATCATTCTTCTCACTTTCACTCTCACATATCTTTCTTTGTTTCCGTACTTTCGGACTAACATGCGTCCAACTTTCGCTATCATTCTTCTCACTTTTACTGTCATTCATCTTTCTTTGGTTCAGTACTTTCGTTCCAACATGCATCCAACTTTTGCCATCATTCATTCTTTCAATTTTTTTTACTCGCAATTTCTGCATCACGCCATTTCTACTTTCATTCGTTCTTTCAATTTCGTTTCTTTCCGCCTCACTTTTGTCCCTTTTAACATCCGTTGCGGTTGTCAAATCGCTCTTTTTCTTTTTTCCTGATTTTTTAACATTTTTTCGCCTGTCTTTCTCACCATCCTTCTCTTTCAAACGTGCACTCGCGACACAATCGGTACTAGCACTTTCTGTCATCAATTCCTCGTTCAGGTCACATTTCGCACACACCCTTCTTCCATCCGCACTAAACATCCACAAATCATTTATGTAATCGAAGGAATACATATAACATACCTCAGACATTTCCTATATCATTTATGTACAAATTAAAAAGCAATGATCATGGGACTGAACCTTGTAGCACACCACTAGTCACCTGTTTTTGCTTCAATTCTGCCCCTCCATATACCACTTTTTGATATCTGTCCAGCAGCCCCCCCTCTTATCCACTTAACCAGTGTCATATCCATCCCCATTTGTTCTAATTTGCATAACAGAGTTCTATGTGGTATTCTGTTGAATGTCTTTGCAAAATCTACCCATTCTTGAATTCTCTTTTTTACCAATTTTGTTTAGTACTTTTACTACCATGCCTGAGATACTGACTGGTCTATAATTTTCTACTACAGTCTTAGAACCTCCCTTATGCAAAGGAATTATTTTGCTTTCTTTCCACTCCCTTAGAACTATACGAGAGCTGAGACTTAAACAGCCTAGTCAAAGGCATTGCCAGTTCCCTTGCATATTCTTGCAAAACCCTAGCTGATATCCCATCTAATCCCACAGCTGTATTTACATTGAGATTCTGCAATATCCTAAGAACCTCCAATTCATGCACCTCTGTTCTCACATTAGTGTGTCACATAGGTTAAAGCAGTAACCTCATTAGGATGATATACCCTTGCAAAATAGTCAACACAATAACTCAACTATTTTATCTGCTTCTGTCTCCTTGTGACCATAATCACTCATTAAGATTAATATTCCATAGTCATTCACCCTCTTACTTATCACATAATGATAAAAAACTTTGGGATTTTCTTTGGCCTGCTCGGCTAGATTCTTCTCATAATCTGATTTTGCCTTCCTTGCCCTGTTGGTCACCTTTCTTGCCTGAGCCTTGCACTGTTCATGAGTTTGCTGGTCACCTTTCTCTTTATATACCCTCCACAGTATTTTCTTCTTCTGCAGCTTGTGCTTAATGATGTTACTCACACATTCAACTCCTACCAAATTAATCCTCTGTATCCTAGGTATACAATTTAATACTGCTTCCTCTAGAAAACCCTAAACTATATCCCCTGCACTAGTAACATCTTTATTCTGCAATGTTTTATGCCATGGTATAGATTTAAGCTTCTTCCTAATTCTCATAGATAAGTTATATATTAGTAAGACATGCTTCTAATTTTTTTAGGAAATAACAATGTAAACTAAATTATAAATTATAAAAATTTTAATAACTACCTATATTTCAGCAATGTTACATTGCAATCTTCAGAGATCACAAAACAATGATATGTGCATGAAGGCACTCACGCTAAGCAAATGAAGAAAGGTAACCGAAGTTGGTCCTAGAGTCCTAAAAGTGTCCCCTAGGGGGATAAATTGAGTTGTCTTGGCCATTGGGCTGATGATCTTAGAATGTATGCTTCCCAAATCTGGGGAAGTCTCATGGATGCATGAGACTGCCCCAAACAGGCAAACCTGTTCTCAAGGGCAGGTTTGCCTGTTTGCAGGATGAAAAACCTAAGTTTTTGAATGGAGGGAATTTGCCACCTCCATATGAGACTGGCTAACTAACCTTCAGTTGAAAAGCCCTGAGTTCTTTGTACAGGTAACCCTCGTATAACGAGGATGTTAGGGTCCACAAAAATGGCGCGTTATATAAATCGCATTATGCAAGACTCAGATGACATAGAAAAAGTAGGGTTAGGTTCAGAAATTGTTTTTTTTTAAAGATTATATAAACAATGACATATCCAACAAAAATATTTTTTTATTTAATTCAGGTAATTCATGTAAGTTAAGAAAACATATAAACTATGAAACCAATACATACTATAAAATTATAAATTGTACGTAAACTTCATTGCATATAATACATAAATGTTTTAGGCAAAATAAAATAAAGTGTATATTTTAATCATCATCACTCTCTTCAAAACTAACATTTCATAGATGTTTTTTATTTACGAGTGGCGGAAGTCGTCATCATTTGAAATCTCTTGGGCATCATTTGTATAATTCTCATTGTATACTTTGGCTGGTTTAGTTATCAAGAAGTAATAAGACCTTACTTACCACTATGCTGTAATTTTTTGTTAAGTTCATAATACGGAGCTAAACAAATATCCAATTGTCTCGCAAATTTTCCGGAGCACTCCAATGAGAGATCATTATTCCTAAAATAACTTTCTTGCCAAGTTCAATCCTTCTGCTAATCTAATTTCTTTAAACTGAATTCTTTAACGGATTCATCACAATCAGAATTTTCAGCAGAACTTTCCCTGCCAGCTGGTTTGATGTCATCTATTAATTGTACCAGTTCGTCCTCATTTAAATTTATTTCCCCATCAATTAATTCACTAATGAAGAGATTGGAGCACTTATGAAAAATTTCACGAAGGTTAAGTCTCGTGTGATGATCGAAACCGAATGCATCTTCAGTCTTGTTCAATTGTTACCTTGGCAGTTTACAGTGGGTGGGTTTATCCCTATTAACAAACGCATATATCGCAAAAGTGCATTCTAAGTGGCCATTACTATAAAAACAATATTTTTACATAAAAAAAATATTGTATACGTACAATATCATTACATATTGTACGTAACTCACCAAAAAATAAAGTGCTCAGCTTGAGATTAACACACTTATGATTTTTAATACGCTTTCCTGGCAGAAAACAAAGACAATTTTCAACAATAAATACTTTATACGGTAAACAACTGACATACATACGTGCTAAAGGGTATTTCCCCTAATATAAACTCACTACTTATAACTGCATGTGTGATACGGGCAGACGCAAATTTAACGAAGATAAAATTTGATTTTTAAGTTGCGTGCTGAAAAATATATGAAAAGATAAAGGGTTACTACAGTTTGTAGACCATCTTATATTGAAACAGTGTTGCATAAGTACCACGTTCAACAAGGGTTACTACAACTTGTAGACCGCGTTATATTGAAACCGTGTTGTATAAGTACTGCATTATACGAGGGTTAGCTGAATTCTAGATGAGATTCAAATCCAAGTTTTCCAACCAAAGGACTTTGTTTATTCTAATTAAGTTACGAAGGCTCAATTAGCATTCAGCTTTTTAATTTTTTTAATAGTGATAATGTATTAGATATAACAATTAAAACATTTAAAGTATCATTTTCAGTATTTCACCAAAGACAAACTGGTGTCTTCAGGAACAATACAAACAGATAAACGAGCAAGCTAAATCAGGTAAATAATAAAGGAACAAACAAAGATAAACTGAAGCTTACAATCATAATTGACACTATAAAAACAATTCTCAAGTAAAAGGGCTTCTGTCAGTCAAAAAATGTTTGGCATCTAAAGCAACACCTTTAATGCTTTTTGCAGTCTCAAGGTCTGATCAATAATGGATCAAGTCTGCATGTATTTTAGAAAGGATAATCATACAAAGATGGTATCTATTTCCTTTATTCTGAAAGAGGTCTCATAGTATCAGATATCTCTTCCTTCACCTGTAGAAAACATGAGTAAAAACTGATAAGAAGATTTATCAATAAACACAAACCTAATATGACACTTGTAACATGTTAGAAAATTGTGTCTTAATAACAGTACCCAAGTTCTACAGTGACCAGCTGTATAAATGAAAAAATATGATTTAAGGGTTTAAGGGCAGAGTGGAGATCCAGGACTTATACATATAATTACTATTATTATCAATTCTGCACACGAGAGGGTGAAGATCCTATAGCACATTAGTGCCATTGTAGTTTGGAAAGGAGCTTACTGACATTTTTCTTGAAAAGCTGGAAGTTTTAGTTGTTAGGGAACATCCTATGAGGAGGACTATTCAGAGATAGATGGAATAAAAGAGGAAGAGGTAAAGCAGATTTGGTGCATTTGCAGTCAGAGTGTTTCAATAGGCTCATGCAAGAGGATGACAGATGCCAGTGTTTTACAGAGCAGTGAGTCAGTAAGAAGAAAGGGACCATCTATTTGAATCACTCTCCTCTGGCCAGCACAAGAATTTTTAGACAGGATTTTAGGTGCACCACTCCAAACATGAACAATATTCTAAGGATAGTAGCAGGATGGATGAAAAGTGGAAAAGTTGTCTTAAGTAGAAAAGGATACCTAGTTTTTTAGAGGCTGAGAAATGTACTGGTGTCTGCAAAGTCTACAGACAAATGTAAGGGGTGGTGATTTTTTTCTGAGAACGAATGCAAGACTGCATTTTGGATATGGTTATCTGAAACTTATCAAGGAATGATTTGGAGATCAGAATTTAGAGCAGGAGAGGTGGTTGTTCCAAGTGTGTTGTCATCAGCAAAGCTGTGTATTGTGATGGTGGTCAACTGGAGTAGGTCACTGATACATAAAAGAAAAAGGATGGGTGAGGGAAAAAAGCCTTGTGGAATCTCAGCATTTGTTGCTTAGTAAGAAGATAAGAAACCTCTCAGCCAGCACCATGCATTACCACATGTGTCTAATCAGAAAACTGGAAGTCACAGGATAGATGGGAGCATACTTAATAGATCCCATGTACCAGATTTTGAAAGCCTTTGAAAGATATCAATTTGTCCAGAGATAGGCGACACTAATAAGCAGATCTTCTGTTAACTGACAGTGGCAGAATCCATACTGGTCATTTATTACTTGAGCACTTAAGAAATTAAATGGTACCTTGAAGGATTTGCCATACTTTGAAAAACTGGATTGTATGTAGGCTCATTTTCATGCAGTAAGATAGATACCATTGGAATATGTAAGTGTAAAAAGACAACACAGAACAAGGGTTAACGTTTACTTTTTTTATGTTGAGCTCATACACGAGATTAGTTGGTCAACTTATAGTACATTAGTACCATATATGGGAAGAAAATTGGGAAACAAAGAACTTGTTCACATTGGATTCGAAGGCCTGTGCATTGTATTCCTTGGGAAATACATGGGAAGGAATGCTGTTCCACAACACAGCAGCAATAGGAATGAGGGAGGAAAAGGAGGAGAAACTTGTTCTATAAGTATGGAGTTTGACAGTGAAGGGATGTTGGGTGAGTTCTGATGAATATTTACCATGGAAATATTTATAGAAGATGCATGCAGTAGATACTAGATGCTTGTGTGAGAGTGGTTGGAGCGAGTTGGTAAGAGACGATCATTAATCAGTCTGGCTGCTCTCTTTCGTACTGCATCGCACATCTTTTTTGGGCTCTTAGGGGCACCTCCCCAGATATGCAGTACTTGATGGATGGGTGGATTTGTGATTTGTACAGGATTAATAGCTGTTCAGGGGTAAAGTAATGCCTTGAATGAAAGAGGAATCCTAATTTTTTGGATGCTGAGGAGGCAATGGTTGTAATGTGTTTATGCGAAGAGTCTTGATGTCAAGTTAATCCTAAGGGAAGAGCTATCATTTTGTCTAAAGATCTGGGTGCTGTCAGAGGTAAGACTGGGAAATATATTCCTTTTTGTCGGAAATAAGGCAAACCTGTGTTTTGTAGGCAATGAAATTGACAAAGTTATTCAAGTCCATCGAAGAATGGTGTGGAGTTCAGAATTTAGGCTTGCAGAGGTTGTTGCTCTATGAGTTACATAATGATTTCTTAATATACTTTTTATATTCTTTGTGTTCATGTGTAGAGGTTTATGTGCTGTTAAGACATCATGTTGGAGGCTTAATGGATTTTTTACAACACTCAAAAAGAATTAAAATAGAATTTCATACTTCCTATATTTCGTCCTAGTCACTAGGACATCTATGGGAATTACAAAAACAATTAATGTAACATGCACACACAAATCTTACAATACTAAGCCCAACCACTTGGGTGACACTAAAGTCCTATCTAGGTGGAGCGCCCTCTAAGGGCGGTAGTAGGTGGCCTGGAATGTAAGGTGGGACCTCTGGTGATGAGTGTTTCCCAAATCTTTGGAAGCTTAATGCAACCATATTTGTTAAAATTTGGTTGGTTTCTGAGAGCTGCTGCTGCTTCTAAGAAAAGTCTCTCTTTCTTGAATTTGCTGTGGTGGAGCATGGTGGTTTTCTTCCACGATACTCTGTGGGTGGTGTCCAAAACATGGTCAGCCAAGCCTGAATAGCCATAGTTGTGCTTACAGATGTAAGACTTGTGTTCCTCCAGGCGGATGGATGCTGATCTGCCTGTCTGTCCAAAGTACGCCAGCTTACAAGAACAGGGTACTTTGTAAACTCCAGGCAGAGAGAGAGGAGGAAGCTGATCTTTCGTAGAACGGATAAGGGTAGCAAGTTTGTGGTAGGGCTTATATGCTGTGTGTAGGTTGTACTTTTTTAGTATCTTAGCTATTTTTTCAGATGTGCCCCGGATGTAGGGTATGGTGATGGCATTTTTAAAATCTTGTTGACGAGAAGGACGGGGAATGGGGGAGGAACTGATTATTTTTTTGATACTGTGTTCACTGTAGCCATTGGAGAGGAAAGTGTTGTGTATGTGGTTAAGCTCAGTAGTAAGGGCGGTTCCACTGGAACAAAGATTGTGGGCTCTCTTGGTAAGAGTTTTGATGATGCCATATTGTTGTGAGGGGTGGTGGTGGTGGTGGGAGAGTTTGTGAATGTATCTGCCTGTGTGTGTGTGGGTTTTCTGTATACAGTGAAGGCAAGTGTATCATTAGGCAGGCGTGTGAATAAGGTGTCTAGGAAGGGCAAACAATTGTTCTTTTCCTTTTCCATAGTAAATTGGATTCTTGGATGTAGGCTATTGAGATGACTGAGGAAGGAGTCTAACGTGTCTGGGCCATGAGGCCAAATAGAGAACACATCATCTACACTCAAACCATCTATCATAGCCAGATAGAAGGTTTGAGTGGGGCTGAGTCTATGGCTCGTTTTTCGAAATCTTCCATATAGAAATTGGCAAGGGGGGGATGAGAGGGGAGAACCCATGGCGGTTCCCTGTATCTGCTTGTAGATTTTGTTCTTCCAAGAGAAATACCCAGAGTTAATGGCAAAGGAAAAGAGATCTAAGATGTCAGAGGGGAAAAACGTTTTCTAGGAGAGATAAGGTGTCAGTTAGGGGAATATTGGTAAACAAAGAGGAGATATCAAAACTTACCAATATGTCTGCATTATTCAAGGTTAAATTTTCTGTGAGGGCTTTAAAGTGGGTTGAGTTTTTTATATAGGAAGTGGACCTTCCAGTGAGGGGGGGGGGGGTCAGAGAGTTGGCCAGCTGTTTAGACAGTCTGTAGCAAGGTGCATTGGTGGCATCTACTATAGGCCTGAGTGGGGAATTGGGTTTGTGGATTTTTGGTAAACCGTATATTCGGGGGGGACGGGAGCAGAAAGGTTTAAGTTTTTTCATGACGTCAGGGGGCCAGGAGGTTACTTTTTTAAGTAAGATTTTTAATTTCTTAACTTATGTTTTTGTGGGGTCGTGTTCTAGCGGGATGTAGGTAGCGCGATCGCGGAGGATAATGTTCATTTTACGATTGTATTCACTGGTATTAAGAAAGACTGTGGCATTACCCTTATCCGCTCTGGTGATGACGATACTTTTTTCTTTGCGTAGTTTCAGGAGAGCCATGCATTGGGCAAACGATAAGTTGCCCAACACAATTTTAAAAAGATGCCGGGATACAAGAGTGATACCGAACTGCGTTAAAATGAAGATCAATTTCCATTCCAAAAAAGCACTCCGTATATATAACCGTGTCAGACTGGCATTACTACGTGAGCAAATCGCCTCTACTCGTGCCACCTTCTCAGTGATGAACGCCGCCATTGGCTCCTTACATTCAGAGCTCTCCACCATTCGTAACCCTGAACTTTGGTCGATTCTCTCTGGCATTTTGGAAACTTCTGCACACAGCGAATTTCAAAAAATAAAAAATAAACACGTCAAGAAATATAGCAACCTGGTTAAAGAGAAACCACAACCACAAATTCAACCGCTCCAGACAGTAGTAAACCTTTCTTTCAAAAGGCTCAACGACGATGCCATCAGCGCCCTTTGCCTCGGCCGTAATTTTGCCGTCGCTCCGAAGGAAGTGCCGGTGCTCAATGTAATGGTTAACATCGAACAGGGGATCAGTCGCTTACCATCGGAGATAGCCAACAACATCAGACTTGATGTAGCCAATATCCTCGCTCATTCTTCGCCTCCAAAAAGCAACTTATCGTTTACCCAACGCATGGCTCTCCTGAAACTATGCAAAGAAAAAAGTATCGTCATCACCAGAGCGGAAAAGGGTAATGCCACAGTTGTTCTTAATACCAGTGAATACAATCGTAAAATGAACATTATCTTCCGCGATCGCGCTACCGCGATCCCGCTAGAACATGACCCAACAAAAACACAAGTTAAGAAATTAAAAATCTTACTTAAAAAAGTAACCTCCCGGCCCCCTGACGTCACGAAAAAACTTAAACCTTTCTGCTCCCCCCCGAATATACGGTTTACCAAAAATCCACAAAAATCTTGGCTAAGATATGTAGATGACGTGTTCTCTATTTGGCCTCATGGACCAGACATGTTAGACTCCTTCCTCAGTCATCTCAATAGCCTACATCCAAGAATCCAGTTTACTATGGAAAAGGAAAAGAACAATTGTTTACCCTTCCTAGACACCTTAGTCAAACGCCTGCCTAATGATACACTTGCCTTCACTGTATACAGAAAACCCCCACACACAGGCAGATACATTCACAAACTCTCCCACCACCACCACCCCTCACAACAATATGGCATCATCAAAACTCTTACCAAGAGAGCCCACAATCTTTGTTCCAGTGGAACCGCCCTTACTACTGAGCTTAACCACATACACAACACTTTCCTCTCCAATGGCTACAGTGAACACAGTATCAAAAAAATAATCAGTTCCTCCCCCATTCCCCGTCCTTCTCCTCAACAAGATTTTAAAAATGCTATCGCTATACTCTACATCCGTGGCACATCTGAAAAAATAGCTAAGATACTAAAAAAGTACAACCTACACACAGCATATAAGCCCTACCGCAAACTTGCTACCCTTATCCGTTCTACGAAAGATCAGCTCCCTCCTCTCTCTCTGCCTGGAGTTTACAAAGTACCCTGTTCTTGTAAGCTGGCGTACTTTGGACAGACAGGCAGATCAGCATCCATCCGCCTGGAGGAACACAAGTCTTACATCTGTAAGCACAACTATGGCCATTCAGGCTTGGCTGACCATGTTTTGGACACCACCCACAGAGTATCGTGGAAGAAAACCACCATGCTCCACCACAGCAAATTCAAGAAAGAGAGACTTTTCTTAGAAGCAGCAGCAGCTCTCAGAAACCAACCAAATCTTAACAAATACGGTTGCATTATGCTTCCGAAGATTTGGGAAACACTCATCACCAGACATCCCAACTTACATTCCAGGCCACCTACTACCGCCCTTAGAGGGCGTTCCACAATACTAAGCCCAACCACGTGGGTGACACTAAAGTCCTATCACCCACGTGGTTGGACTTAGTATTGTAAGATTTGTGTGTGCATGTTACATTAATTGTTTTTGTAATCTCCGTAGATGTCCTAGTGACTAGGACGAAATATAGGAAGTATTAAATTCTATTTTAATTCTTTTTGAGTGTTGTAAAAAATCCATTAAGCCTCCAACATGATATATTCTTTGTGGAAATGAAGACAAATGAATTTAATTACAATGATAATATTTTTAATACTCCATCACAGATTAAAAACTGCATGACATTACTGCAAATGGAGGGGGTGGAGAATGAATACATTTCATTATATCAATCTCTTTCTAACTTTTTATTTAGATTGTTGTATACTTAAGTCAGCTAATTTATTAAAGCATAGAATGTGGTATATATATCTAAATAAAGGTTATCAGTTACTCTACAGAAGAAAATGTTCTAACTTATGGATCTGAGAGTTGAGTTGGAAAGAAAAAAAACAGTTGATAAAAAACAGAGGCCATAGGTATGAGAAGTCCAAGAAAACTTAGAGGGGAAGAATAGATAGCATCAATATGACAAATGAAAATATTAAGAAGGAGCTTAACTTGGTGTTAGCATTCAGAAATTTGTGAGAAGAGCTAATCTACGGTTGCATAGTTACTTAAATGGAACAGAGAAAGAAAGTTTTAGAAAAATAGGTGTTTGATTCCAGGATGAATAAAAAACCAAAGGGAGACCAAGATCTAAATGGATTGATGCAATCAGAAATGTTTTAGAAGACAGAAATATATGATTTAACAATACTAGTGTAATAACATGTAACATTCTAATTTGAAGGAAAAGTGTTAATAAGAAGTCAGTAATAATGCAAACTATTCATGAATTAGATGACGAGGTCTATAAATGGTAATTTTTCTTCTTTCACTCTAGTGAATTTAGTAAACTGAATATAGAGGAATATAAGTGATTTTTGAAATTAGTTAATCAAGTTTAGATTTGAATGAGGCTAAATGGTAGAAGCATCATATATCTTCTTCCTCCTTTATGTATTAGACCTAGTGGCCTGTTACAGAGCTGTCCTTTGCCCTTCCATCCCGAGGATAAGTGTTAGCCCTATGCCTCCCGGTGTGTCCTATGTCTGTAGATGCGTGTGTTCACAGGGCCAGTTTGCCTGTTCTGGGGGATGAAAAACTCGAGTTTCCAGGTGAAACCCCCCCCCACACACACACGAGACCGCTAACTCACTTTTCGTCGAAAGAGACCAGATAAAGGTTCCTCACGTAGCTGACAGGAATCGAACCCAGGTCTTTCCAACCAAAGGGCTTCATCTATACTGACTGAGCTATGGAGGCTCAGAAGCATCATATATAGCAGAACTAAACAATGCTGAGGGCAACGTATCATACAGCTGATTGGTCAAAGGTAAAGCTAGGATAATATGTTTTTTTGTTATTTTTTGTGAAAATAAGGCAGAACTCTGTTTTGCAGGCATTGCAATTGACAAGGTTATTCAAGCCTCATAGAAGAATAGTTTGGAGATCAGAATTTAGGCTTGCAGAAATTGTTGCTCTGTCAGTTGTGGTGGTTTGTCAAGGAGAAAGAGGAATGTAGTGTACTGTCATCAGGAAAACTGTGTATTGGACTGGTGGTCAACTGAAGCAGGTCATTAATGTACAGAATAGGGTGGGTGAGAGGGCAGAACCTTGTGGGACCCTAGCATTGGTTACACAGCTAGAAGATAGGGAACTAACAACTATTATATGCAATGTGCATGGTTCCTTATCTTCTGGCAACTCAGTTACAGAAGTCAAGAGAAAGACCATATGATGAAAATTTAGTTAACTGCACATCTTTAGGATGATTGAAGAAATGCCATCAGGACTGGTCTTCTGATATCATCAGTACAAGAAATGGAGGACACTAGATGGTCTCCTCATTCAATGGGTTCTTCGTACATTGTGTGAGTTTTATGGAAAAGACTCATGTCTCTTTTAACATGACAATGAACACTGTCATGCTGTAGATGCTATCATCATAACATTTGAGCAAAATAATGTGAAAAACTCAGCTGTCCTGCATAAGTCCTAATTCCACTTAATTAGAATACCTTTTGGATGAATTGGAACACTGGGTATAGACTAGACCACTGCTGTATCTAACAACGGCACATGGACTGGTGGTCATGCTGAAAAAGAAAGAGACCTAAATGTGGACTAATTTTTATGCATGCTGCAGGATAGATATGAGTGGAATATGATAATGTAAAAAAAAAAAGGCAACCCAGAACAACAGTTAACTGCATGCATCTTATCTAATTATCCCAAACTGGTGGCGAGTACCTATAATGGTGGAATGTGTGATCAGGACCAAAGAAGGGTCCATATATTATTGAGGTGCATGCAATTTAGATTTCTCTGAAATATAATAAGTTTATCCTTATTTTAACTAACTAATGCACTTCTGCAGTGTGTTCCTAATGACAACCTCTAGTGTTGTTAAGGAACACAATACAGAATATTAATAGGAATTATTAATAGGTGCCTTCTTTCTGCTCACTTGGCCATATCCGCATAGTACTAATGTGTTGTAGATTTTGCAACCTCTTTGAATGTGTACATGGTTAAAAATTTACCAAATGATCTTTTTTTACTGTTTTATACTGAGTGATATATTGTATGATATTGGAATAAATCATACAAGACTCAAAGCCAGGAGAATTATGGGCAAGGGTTAACAAAGAAGGTATAAGTGTACTTGAAGAAGGCAATTAGAAATTATGAAAGCAGGCATGTATGTATTTCTTAGGTTTGTTTTCTGTGTGTGTGTGTGTGTGTGTGTGAGAGAGAGTCCAAACAGATGTTCATGGAAGGAGGGGGGGGGGGATAAAGGTTTAAGAGGAAAAAAATAAATATTTTTAATGTTGGCTTATGGGCTTAAAAGCTTATGGGTTATACTTTTTTTTTTCTTTTAAGAAATACATATGCAGAGAGAATGTGTAAAAGAATAACATTAAAAAATAAATAGAATAAAATAATAACAAAAAGAATCAAACACAGAACAACTGGTCAACTAAATAAAGAAAAATAGAAAAATAACAACTGAAAAAAAAAAAAAAGGAAAAGCAGGAAAAAAAAAAAATATTAAAAATTATCAATCCCTTGACTACATCCAGTGCTATGGTAGCAATTCATGAATCCAGCCAACTACATTTTTAATTAAAGCTTCCTACTAAAGTCTTTTCTGACCAACTCATCTACTTTCAGGATGTTAGGCTACAGATTATTAGATTAACTTTTCTAGTGAATGAAGTTTAATGAACTTCTCTTATTATCACTAGTTCATTTCATGCATGAAATGAGCTAGTTGTAAAACTGATTTAGACATAATTTTAATTGCTTACTTCTTTGTTATGGTGACAAAGATAAGTGCAATTTAAATTAAAATTACACTTATCTTTAAAATAAAACAAAAAAAATGGTGTAAGATCCATCATATTTGATATTATTTTTATACAGGCATCATATGGAGTCCAAAGACTCATTGTGTGTGGGGGGGTCCACACTGACTACTATTCACACAATGTCTATCATCTACTCACCCTTAGAATATAGTTCTCACATTTGAGTTGGTGCATACACCTAAAACTTCTCTCAGAATGCTTGACTGTATAGAGAAGCAAGCAACTGACCACTTAATTGATTATTCTTACCTCACCACCTCCCTCCACTCATTCTATTGCTGCATTATGTCTCTTCTATATGTATTTTCATGGACGCTGTCCTCTGAACGGGCTGCTACAATCTCTCCATTTTCCTATAATCATACATGAGCAAAAGCAGCTGCCAGTCAACATCCATTTACAGTTCAACTCCAATCTCATAGAGCCAACTTCTCATCCTCTGTATTCGTTTCCTACACTTCTGCTCTTTGGGAGTCATCCAGTCTTTCCCAATGATTGCAACCTTTAAGTTTTCAAAAAACACAATCAAATTCCTCTCTTCCATTTAACCACTTACACACACATAGCACTGTCGTATCATAAGTCTTTTTGTGGGGCTGATATAAAAAAAAAAAAAAAAGAAAGGAAAGAAACCCTCCTCAAAACTCATTCATGCTGAAAGTACTAATAACCACCTCTGACAACTCATTCAACTATCCACTCTGCATACCAAAAAGCTACTTCTCATGCCCTTGCCCACCTTAACACATCATCTGCAATTTCTAGAAGTGACTTCTTGTTCTGTCATATAATGAAATATTTCTTCTGCATCTACTCTATAAAACTCCTTTAGAAAAGTATGCTATATTCTCCCACACCTTTACTCTCTCCTCACAGGAAGCATTCTGCAGAATCACCATTTTAGTCACTTGCATCTGTATCCTTTCCACCACTTCATCGCAACAAATCCAGGGGACCAAATCATTGCACAACTTTATGATCACCACAATGGCACTCTATTTTTAAAAATGAGGCACACTTTCTATGCTTTAGTTTAGATCAAGTTTTTCATTTCAGAAACACCATAAGCACACTTACTGCTCAGGAATAGATAAATAATTATTTATAATATTAAATGATAACTTAATAATATCTATGTACATGGAAACACATCCAGTCATCAAGTGTGAAAAGCGGTGATTGTGAGATGTCAAATGACTGACCATCAAGAATAAGAAATTTAAGCAAAAATCAAACAAAAAGTCTAGATCCAATATAATCTTTCACAGGTTCTTTTAGAAATTGTGAAAGATTATATATATGTAAACAAATTAGTGAAAAAATGAGAGATGCATCCTTAATCTAAGTTAAAATAAAATAAACAATGACCTCAAGCATTTTTAAACTCAAAAGTCATATTTCATGGAAAAGGTGATGACTGACTGAAGGCCATGGCATCCATATTTAAACTTTGGAGGCAGTGGTGGTGGTGTGTGAGGGGGAATGTATCCAAAGAACACATAGCAGAAACAACACATTCTTAGATTCATTAAAAGCATTCCTTAAAATGTATCAAAATTTTAACTATCAAAATTAAAATTTTGATAAAATTTTAATTTTATCAAAATTTAACTAATATTTTTCAATGGTGTTAAAGTTCTATTGAATGCCCCATTTTCTGCCAGAGCTTTTGTGGATTGTATGATTGTAGTCGAAGGAGATAAGCCTCATCCTCTGAATTTACTATTATATTTACACCTTTCAGTAATTTATATCTTAAAACAAACACATTGTCCCCCACTCTATGCAGATTTCATTACAATTAATTGATAAATTAAAGAGTATTCAAAGTTATCCGACAATTAACTGCAATGGACCAATTAAGATGATTGCTGATGCACCACACTCTTAAAACTTTCATGTATCTATAAAATGCTTTTCGAAAAAGCTTAGAAAGACACCAAATATCCCATTTTCTTCTTGAGCTGACATTTACCTCCAGCCTTTCCTGATATGAGTATATCATATCTATTCCTGTATTATCCATAAGAATACTTAGTGTCATTTTCTGCTGATTAGATCCAGCTGCTAACGCTGTATAAATCAGAAATCAGCTGAATCGTGAAATGCTGTTTCACACATTTGGGGCTATGCAGACAAAAAAAAAAAAATAAAATAAATAAATAAAAAATAACCGTGAAAATCCTTGATGCTGTATAAACAAGGATAGTTTACTGATCAATGATTTTTCTCTCAGTCGCTCCCACCTGTTTCAAAAGCTTCCACTTTTTTTGGATAACGGTGAGATGAATGCCAGTTCAGTATTGTGATAGGTGTTACTTAAGAGTATGTTCATGGAGAACATCCACTTTACTGCAATTCTTCCTCCTCCCCATATACCTACCTTGCTGAACTAGCAATAATGCACATATTTTCCAGCATCCATTTATATATTCGATCACGTGACCAATTTAATAGATTGATTTTATTTATTTAGTTAACAGAGGGTCTCAAAGTGTAGTAGCAAACTACATACACCAATCATATCTCTGAAGTGGTGGTAAAAGTACTAGAAAGGTTGTTCAAAAAAAAGAGAATTCAGCAATCGATGGAGAAGTATATGATATTTTATGGCTTTGTAAAAGGTCGGTCATATCCCAGCAATCTGCTAACTTTTTACAATAGAGTGACAGCTGAGTTGGATAAAGGGAATGGCTACCTGGTGATACTGATATGTTTGGTAAATGCATTTGACAGGATACTGCATGGAACTCTGTTATGAAATCTACATCAAATGAGGATGAATAGGAAACTGGTGATATGGAAAAAAGGATGAGTTCTAGACAGATATCAAAAAGTAGTATATGGAGGAGCAACAACCAGGAGAAGGCAGACTACTAGTGGTGTGCCACATAGCTCTGTTCTTCGACCAGTGCAACTTAATTTGTGCATAAATTATATAGGAAACAAGTTCAAGGGGATATTCAGTTTTTTACTTATGATTTGGTAGGTAATAGTTAATCAAGGTAATATAGAGAGCTTTCAGGATGATTTAAAGAGACTGACAGTATGAGCAAAACATAATGGATATCAATTTAATGTGGAAAAGTGTAAAGTTATGCATTTTTGGGATATAAAAATTACAAGCTGCATATCACATTAAGGGAACTGTACTCCAAGAGGTTGAAGCTAGGTATTTGGGGGTAGTAGTAGTAGATAGTTGATGTTTAGAGAGCATATTGCTAAAGTAATCAAGATATCTCACAGAATTACTTGGTTATTGAAGAACACACTAAGAAACAATGATAAGGGAGGTATCATATCTTTTTAAAAAGCACTTCTAGACTACTGTACTCACATCTGGTCACCCAGATTTCTTGGGGAAGAGTAAGTGGTGGAGAGGTTCCAGAGATGTGTGACCAAAATGGTGAGTGGTCTGTGGAATGCTCCCTATGAGGCTGGTCTTATAGACTACAAAAGCTGATTGATAGGCAAAAAGGGGAATGTGATAGAAACATTTCAATTGCTTAAACTGTTTTATAGGATTGATGCAGGGGAATTCTTTCAGCACTTGGCTGAAGGGAAAGAACAAGAGTTCATCCCTGGAAGTGACTAAGAGTGTCACTAAGAGGCGGTGACTAGATTTGTCTCTTGGAGAGTGGTGAATCAATGGAAGAGGTTGCCTGAGACAGTCGGGAGTGCTTTCTCTGTTAGTGGTTTCTAGCAGAGATGTCATAGTTATTTTTTTGATAGTTTGTGTCTCCTATGATGAGTCTTAGGAACTCCATGGTTCCTAAGAGGTGCTGTGCAATAATAATAATAATAATAAAATCAGCTAATGCCTTTTATTCCTTTATAGAGAATACGTGAAGTTGTTTTCACCCTAACATTTGGAGACTGGGTAGGCAGTTCAATTTACACAGGTAGCCAGACAGAAACAGTTGGCTCAAGAGTATCTGTAATTATAAGGGGGCATCCTTTAAAGAGACAACTGACGTGTTGCCATCTCGTGATCACTTATCCTAACACGATAGGTTATTGTCTTAAATAGTATGGGTTCTATAGTCGATTTTCATGAGTTTTTGGGACAAAAAACTAAGTTTTCTGGAGAAAAAGACCAATTGTCCCAGCCAGAGATTAACTACCTCATGAACTGATCAAAGAAAGAATTAGAAAAATTTCCTCTAAACTAGACTAGAACTTAAATCTTTCTTTTCACAACCTAACACACAGGATGCAAACACTGCTTCCACTGAGCTACACACGGATAATAATAATAATGTGCTTCACAACCACATGCCTGGGAAAGAAGTGTCCTGGGTTCGATTCCCATCGCCGACAGGAATCGAACTGAGTAAGGATCTTTCTCAGACATAGCCAAGTTGGCTGGTCTTGGGAGTGGACAGCAGGATTTTTCTCCCCACTTTATCTGGGGTTTTTCCACCTGCAACCAGGCAAACCAGCCCTGTGAACACATGCATCTACAGACATAGGACACACTGGAAGGCATAGTGCTAGCCACCTTATCCTCGGGATGGGTATGGCTTGAAAGGGCTTAGGATAGTAGGCCTAACACACAGAAGGAACAAGAAGAAAATTTTAACTATATAGTAACTACTTACTACACTTGTGTTAGAAAAATATATATCAATAGGATGTTGAGGGGCTATGTATGTGCATCATATGAATTGAGATTATAAAGGTGATACATCAATTCATAATAAATGGGGAAGATGATCATATGATAGCCTATTTAAAGTCTTAGATTTGTTCAATTTTACATGAAAAAAATCTGTTCACAAATATATGATGACGACGATGATACAGAAATTAGAATTATATAAAAACTAACAAACCACATGAGAACTGGTCCATATGCACATCTGGAATTTAAGTGCAAGTATTAAACAATTGCATACAATCAGTTGTGTATGAATGTGTATGCACTCAGGTTTTTGATGCAGCTTTTAAAGTTATGAAAAGTTGTTTTGCTTGGTTATGAACTAAATTATAACAAACAAGAAATTATGATTACTATTATTATGCAAGACTTCCAGGGAGTCAAGAACTGATTGTGGGAGGCTATACATCACCCAAATACCAGCTGTCATACCTACTGTTAAACTCATTCACACCATTAAAGATGCCAAGAAATTTATATTCTTGGTTTAATCCTTTATACAAGTGTAAGCAAACAAAGTTTGCATGTGAAATGCAATCTTTTGCTTCATGTGCAAACTTTGTTTGCTTACATTTCGTTAAAGAATTAAATCATGAATATAATTTCCTGGCATCTTTAATTTATAACCAAATGAAAAAATTTTCACCATCATTCACACTAGATGCACTCACAACTCCAACAGGCAAACTATCCTACTCACTTACTGCTATGCGAGAGAAAAGTCTAGCTCTTATCGATTTCTTAAGTGTTTTCTCTCCACCTTCCATAAATTTTATCAGATGATATCCTATAACACCCATTCATTCAGACATTTGCAGAATGTCTGAATGAATCATATCACTTCCCTTTCTTCTGTTTTCTAGAGTCTGTAGTCCACATATTCACAATCTGTCCTCATAATCTAAATTCCATAATCCCATTACATAATTTACATAATTGTAACTCTTCTTTGCACCCTTTCCACTGTTTCTTTATTTTACTGGAACCCAGAAGACAAACTGTGCACAGCAGCTGAGGTGCAGTCTTATCAATGCCTTGTAAAGCGGCAAAATGACTTCCTTATCCTTGCAATTATCCTCTGAGTTGTATTTGTGATTTGTGCTATATGACCTTTGCACTTCAAATTTAGATCAACCATTATGCCAAGATCCCTATACTCATCAGTTTCTTATAGCATAATCCTGCTAATGTAACATGCTGTTAGAAATCTCACCAAGTCAAAAGTGCATAACTTTTCACTCATTAACACTGAGTAGACAGCCTTTTTCATTTGTTTAAATTTCCAATCTATTAAAACGTTCTTATTATTATATAATTATTTGCTTCTATATCCGAGTTCTTACTAACTTCTCTAAAATCTTCACCACCATACAATCATACTGTATTCCAGTAGTTAGGTACATCAGTTTTTGCACCACCATTGTACACCAGAACTATCATACATTATTTCCATTCCATTCTGGTGGTATCTTTCATAAGCTGAGACTCAAGTTATACACATACATGTCAAAGGATTAGCCAATTTGGCTAAACATGCCTTTAGCATATGCTGACATTCCACTGTCTGTATTGCCAAATTCTTATCCAGGTTATGCAACAGCCCTTAACCTCATTCTCATGCAACTCTAACTCTTCATCTAATGGTAGCACTATGCACAATGTTACATACATCCAATTGTTTTGTTATATCTTATCTTAACAAAAACGTGAGTGCTCATTAAGTGAATAACCTCATTAGCTTTTGATACTAGAGTAGCATCTGCATTCATTAAAATTATTCTTCCACATTCATTCATTCTTTCTTTTATTGCTTTATGAAGCAAAAGAGTAATGATAAAATTCTATTGGGTTGCCTTTAACCTGCATAGCCGATTTCTTTTAATACTCCGATTTAGCTTTCAGCCCAATATCGTTATTTTTTGGCCTGTGCTTTATATATTTCATAAATCCTTTCACTTTTATTCTCACAATATTCCTTCCACATCTTCTTCTTATGAATCTCTTTTTTAATAAGAACATTTTAATAAGCACATCTATTTCATTCCCATCCTATTTATTCTTTGAGCTCTAGGAATACGTTCAGATACTGCCCTCATTTAAGCACTTTTTCAATGATTCCTATGCAGTGTTGATATCTTTCCCATTGAATAACTGATAACGTGGAACCAAAGATAGTATTCTTCTAAGTTGGTCATAATTTCCAGCTTCATGGTTCAGCATGTAACCTGTCTGTAATTATATGTAATTACTCAGCATGTAATTATATTGATGTCCTTTTCGAACATCAATATAATTACTACTTGAATAATATAAGCACGTAAACACAAGAAATATATTTAATTAGCCAAATATTTTGGTCTGAAAATTGCAGACCATCTTCACAAGAAATATATTTAATTAGCCAAATATTTTGGTCTGAAAATTGCAGACCATCTTCAGTGGCACTACAAGAACAGTTTTAAAAAATACAAGGTGGAATACTAACAATAGATCATTTAAAAATAGAACAAACCACGTGATGTTATATCACTAAGAATTAAAGAGAATATTATTAAGCAGAGACATGATTGAAATAAAGATATTAATTAATAATATTAAATAACATAAAAATAATATGAATTAATGAGTTATCCTGATTAGACTTTCCCAGATTTTTGATACAGATATACAGTCATTCCGATTCAGGTTAGGACGATGGAGTAATGCCTCTACTCTTTCTTTGAATAAACGTTCAAATTTATAGTAGGATCTATGTAAGAGGCGAGTTTTTGACCAAAGGATGTGTGGTTAGTTTCAATCCCACGCTGAGCCAATCCAGATTTTTCAGGTTTGTTGTGATGAATGGAGGATTGATGTTCTTGGATTCTTTTTTTCAAGAGAGCGTTCAGTTTGTCCAAAATAGGAGAGATCACAGCTGCAGGGAATTTGATAAACTCCAGCAAGAGACATAGTTGAGCGTTTGTCTTTAGGAGAAGGAAAATGGGAAGATAATTTGTTAATAGGTGAATACGTAGCTGTTAACTCATATTTCTTCAGAATTCTTGAGATAGGTTCTGAAATCACGGAGATGTTTGGAATTGGAACTCGACGTATTGAATCTTTGTTGTTTAGTGGTGGATTATAAGAATCGAGAAGATGTGTACTCTTTTTGGAAAAGCCATTGAGTTTCATGTGTTGTTGGACAGTAGAAAGTTCTTTCTGTAGAAAATTAGAAGTAGAACAATTAGTTTTGGCTCTTCTGATTAGACATTTTATGATTCCTGTTTTTTGACAAGGATGGTGGGCTGATTCTCTAAGAATATACTGACCTGTGAACGTTGGTTTCCTGAAAACTGTAGTCGTAAGAGTATTTGAAGGTGACTGGATGAGGAGAACGTCTTATGGTGAGCTTTGATATAGAATCTTTATATACAAATGTACCTCTCAAGGAGACTTTAAAATTGGCTGACATCTTTCCAGAAGACATTATAAAACTATTCGATTTCGTAATACACTCTGGATATTTCTTATGTCAAAACAAATTTTACAGCCAAGTAGAAGTTATGGCCATGGGAAGTCCTCTCTCTCTCCTGCTTTAGCCAACTTTTATTTAGAACATCTAGAAAAAGTCCTCTTCTCATCTATTTTCCCTCAACCATCCTTTGGGTAAGATATATAGATGACATCTTTACTATATGGCCTCACAACAAAGACTCCTTACCTTCTTTTTTAAACAGTATCAATTCCTTACATCATCATATAAAGTTTACTATGGAAATGGAAAAAAACAACCAGTTATCATTTTTAGACATTCTCCTCATCCGGTCGCCTTCAAATAC
This sequence comes from Typopeltis vanoorti, assembly GCF_054136105.1. Classification (NCBI taxonomy): domain Eukaryota; kingdom Metazoa; phylum Arthropoda; class Arachnida; order Uropygi; family Thelyphonidae; genus Typopeltis; species Typopeltis vanoorti. The sequence continues at coordinate 34,905,428 of NC_143572.1, read as the reverse complement.
TCTTACAACTACAGTTTTCAGGAAACCAACGTTCACAGGTTGGTATATTCTTAAAGAATCAGCCCATCATCCTTGTCAAAAAACAGGAATCATAAAATGTCTAATCAGAAGAGCCAAAACTAATTGTTCTACTTCTAATTTTCTACAACTTTCTACTATCCAACAACACATGAAACTCAATGGCTTTTCCGAAAAGAGTACACAACATCTTCTCGATTCTTATAATTCACCACTAAACAACAAACATTCAATACATAGAGTTCCAATTCCATACATCTCCAGGATTTCAGAACCTATCTCAAGAATTCTGAAGAAATATGAGTTAACAGCTACGTATTCACCTATTAACAAATTATCTTCCTATTTTCCTAAAGACAAACGCTCAACTATGTCTCTTCCTGGAGTTTATCAAATTCCCTGCAACTGTGATCTCTCCTATTTTGGACAAACTGGACGCTCTCTTGAAAAAAAAAATCAAAGAACATCAATCCCCCATTCATCACAACAAACCTGAAAAATCTGGATTGGCTCAGCACAGGATTGAAACTAACCACAACATCCTTTGGTTGAAAACTCGCCTCTTACATAGATCCTGCTATAAATTTGAACGTTTATTCAAAGAAAGAGTAGAGGCATTACTTCATCGTCCTAACCTGAATCGGAATGACTGTATATCTGTATCAAAAATCTGGGAAAGTCTAATCAGGATAACTCATTGATTCATATTATTTTTATGTTATTTGATATCATTAATTAATATCTTTATTTCAATCATGTCTCTGCTTAATAATATTCCTTTAATACTTAGTGATATAACATCACATGGCTTGTTCTATTTTTAAATGATCTATTGTTAGTATTCCACCTTGTATTTTTTAAAACTCTTGTAGTGCAATTTTCAGACTGAAATATTTGCTAATTAAATATCTTTCTTGTTTACGTGCTTATATTATTCAATCTTTATGTCACAAGTATCCTTAAAATATCAAATAATTACTACTTCCCAGAAAAGTATGGCATGATCACTGTCACCGACTGGTGGTGAATTAGTCATATTCTTAATAGAGACCCCTTCTTATGCTATGAACAGATCTAATGCTTTTTGACCTCAAGTTCCTTCTTTCATATGCTGCTTGAGAAAGTTGTCCAAGAAATTAATAAATAATCCTTCATTCTTATCATGAGATTCTTACCAATGTTTGGATAATTTAAGTTACCCATAATAATTACCCATTCAGTACCCAGGAACTAAGCCTCCAGGTCTGTAACAACATTCCACCATACATGGTGTCCCATAATTCTTAGTGCAGTTTTAAACTTTAATAGGTCTAACGTTATAAAAGTTACAGATTTATAGCATATAATAGCTTAAAGAGTATGTAATTAGTTTAATCTACAATGATTTGTTTCTTATTAGTGCTCAACACAACCACCATCTTGTGCGATGCATGTAACTAGGCGATTTTCGAAGTACCGGAAAACATTTAGTAGTTGCTGAGCAGTGACTGCATTGATTGAGTTTGTAATTTTAGTCTTAAGGTCATCAAGAGAAGCAGGTTTCGAAGCATATATGACTGTTTTGATGTGGCTGCATAACCGAGTCAGATCAGGTGATCGAGGTGACCACACAAGAGCACCTTCTCTACCAATCCACCTGTCTGCAAAAGTGTCATCCAGAAACTTTCGGACCTGTATCACATAGTAACAGGGTGTCCCATCCTGTTGGAAAATGGTTTTATTCATAAGATTTAATCTCTTTAATTCAGGAATAAAAAAATTCTGAAGCATTGCTAAATAAGGCTCACCCCTGACAGTGGGCTCATCGAAAAAGAATGGCCCAATAATGCAACATCTCCTAACTGTGCACCATACATCAACTTTTGGTGAGTCTCTTTCATGTTGCTACATTTCCTGAGGCTTCTCTGTACTCCAAATGCAGCAACTGTGATGGTTAACTTTCTCACTTATGTAGAATGTTGCTTCATCTGAAAAAAAAGCCAACATGTCAATAACACCTGTGTCATTTTCTATTTGTGAGTGTGTAACACACTTGGATAAAGGATTAAACGAAATTTATTATAGTCTGACTAAGTAAAAAATAAACTTTTAACATTTTCCATTTGTATCTTCATCAGTTGACAAAAATCCTACCTGGCATAATAATCCTCTTCTTGTAGCATTTGAACAGTCATAATTTTGTATGCATGTTTATGGAGTTGTCTGGTTAGAATTCTGTTCACTGTAGTTTTTGGTACATTTAAACTCAGCAGCAGCACGTCACACCGATTTCTTGGGACTCTTATCAAATGTCCTTTCGATTTCGACCACATTCACTTCTCTTGAAGAAAGCCATCCTGATCTGGGTTTGTCATGAATTGATTCAGTTTCTTTGAATTTTTTCATCCGGTTTTTAATTCAATTTCTGTGGAGAGCCTACTTGTTATAATGGGAAGAGAATTTTCTTCTTACTGCTGTTATGGACTCGAGTTCAGCAAGCCACAGAACGCAATTGACTTTTTTTTCAACATTTGCCATCTTCAAATCACATCAGTCTAAAAAAAAATAAGAAAAATATAATGAAATAATCATATTCATGCATCAAAAATTCTAATAGTTATACTTTCAAATGATATTTATTGCAACTCTGTAACTGTGATACTTTTGAAGCACTTAAAGATAAAAACTGCTAAGAATTATGGGACACCCTGTATATTTCATCCTGATGTCGATTTAACAATAGATAGCCTCAAAATCACTGCTACATGAGACATTATTATTATTTTTTATTATTATTACGGGCGACTCCAAGGAGTCGATAGACTCATCGAGGGAGGCCCTAACATCATGTCAAGAACAACTATTCGACATTCACACAGTATCTATCATACCTCGCCTTGAACCCATTCACAGTCATGGCACCCACAACAGACTGGCAGCTTATTCCACTCATTCACCACTCTCCAAGTAAAAAACCTAGCTTTAACACCCTTGCTAACCACACTCTTGCCCAGCTCCCATGTATGGCCCCTGGTCCTCCCACCACCAGTCCTAATCTCAAAAATATCTTCTGAATTAATCTTATAGAAACCCTTTAGTAATTTGAATGTTTCAATCATATCACCACTTTTCTGCCTATCAACCAATTTCTGCAATCCACAAATCTTCAACCTGTTCTGATAAGGTTCATTCCATAGACCTGCTATCATCTTAGTCACTCGTCTCTGGATCCTCTCCACCTCCTCTGCATCAAGAAGAAACCCTGGTGCCCATATCTGGACACAGTAGTCTAGATGGGGTCTTATCAAGGTTCGATACAGAGGAACAGTAACCTGTTTGTCTCTGCTTGTTAAAGTATTTTTCAGCAATCAAGTGATTTGATGAGCTGATTTAGCCACTTTTACGATGTGCCCCCTAAATTCAACTCCCTATTCACCAACACTCCCAAATCCCTGGCCTCGTCAATCTCCTGGAGTACAGTTCCACCAATGTGATATACTGCTGCTAATCTTTACACCCCAAAATGCATAACCTTACACTTTGCCACATTAAATTGACATCCATTCTCCTTAGCCCAGTCCTCCAAACTATCCTGCAAAATTCTGACATCCTGTGCACTCACTATTGCTCTACCCAACTTTGCATCATCAGCAAACAAATGAACACTTCCTCTCAGATCCTTTCCTATATCGTTAATGAACAAATTGAACAGTAGTGGTCCAAGAACAGAACCCTATGGCACACCACTAGTCACAGGCCGTCTTTTGGACTCTACTCCTGAATAAACCACTCTCTGATATCTCACCATCAACCACCCTCCTATCCATCTCACTAACCCTATATCCATCCCATATGCTGCAGTTTACTGATTAGAATTCCATGTGGTATCCTGTCAAAGGCCTTAGCAAGGTCCAGTAGAATCACTGTAAACCCATTACCCTTATCCAGTTCAGCCGTCACTGTGTTATAAAATGTGAGCAAGTTACTGAGGCATGATCTACCCTTCACAAAACCATGCTGTCCCCCCCCCACAGTATCCCATTTTCATCTATCCAATCCTGTATTTTCCTCTTAACTATTTTCTCCAAGACCTTGACAACGATTCCTGATATGCTGTTTGGTCAGTAATTTACAACAGCAGTCTTGGAACCTCCTTTATGCAGTGGAACTATTTTCCTCTCTTTCCACCACTTCGGGACTAACCCAGACCCGAGACTCAAATTAAACGAAATGGTCAAGGGCACTGACAATTCCTTAGCCGCTTCACGTACGACAAGAGCTAGTATACCATCCAATCCCACAGATGTATTGACATTGAGGTTTTGTAATAGACTATTCACCACAATTCCAATATAAGCTATTGGTTCATTCATTCCTGCAATGTCACCCTGGATGATATACTCTTGCAAAGTGCTCGCTCAGTAATTCCACTATATCAACTGATTCGGTTACCTCCCTACCATCGGCATTCTTTAAAATCACTCTGCCATATACATTTTTTCTTTTACTTGCAACATATTGAAAAAACTGTTTGGGATTCTCTTTAGCCTGCATGGCTAATGTTCTTTCATAATCCGCTTTTGCTTTTCTTACCACACTCGTTACCCTTCTGGCCTGTGCTTTATACTGTTCATGGGCCTGCAGGTCCCCTTTCTCTTTAAATTCCCTCCAAAGTTGTTTCTTTTTTTTGCAGCTCAAGCTTAATGGTGTTATTCATCCATTTAACCCCTACTTGATTTATTATTCGGACTCTAGGTATACAGTCAGCCATTGCCTCCTGCAAACACTTCTTAACCACCTCCCATGCACTATCAACATCCAGCCCTTGAAGTTTTACATGCCATGGCACTGAACCAATCGAACTCCTAAGCTTGTCATACTTACCAGCCCGATAATTCCACATGTACCCTGTCTTAATTGTAAATTCCACACCTTTAGCCACCTCCCAAGTGAAGACCCTATGATCACTCTCACCAATTGGTGGCAACGTGGTCATATTCATTACAGCCAAATTCTCAGATGCAATTATTAGGTCAAGCACTCTCTGACCCCTAGTATTTTTCATTACATGCTGTCGCAGATAGTTATCCCTTAATGACCGCATAAAAGTCAATTCCTTCCTCCCATGTGTCCTCTCCTCCTTACAATCAACGTTACCATAATTCAAATCTCCCATAATAATTACTCTCCTTCCACTCATTTATTCTATTTGCTTATGCATACTATCTCCACCATCTATTCCATCACCTGGTGGAATAGATGGAATAGCAGCACCCAACTGTATATTTTGTTCTTCTAGTCTCAATCTCACACCAAATAGCCTCAAATGTGCTTTTTTCTCTATCCTGCAGTTCCACTTCTATTCTCCTTGGCTGCAGCTCATCAGCTATCATCAATAACACTCCTCCCCCCATTTTATTCTCCCTGTCACTCCTGAACATACAATACCCCTCACATTCAATCCCACTAGCTATATCATCTTCTGTCAGCCATGTTTCACTAATGCCAATAACTTGTGGCCTGGAAGTGCCAACCAAGGCCAAAATTTCTTCCTTCTTGTTCCTAATACTTTAAATTGCAGAAGCACATTTGTCCCATCTCTATTTTGATGCCGTATACTAACTATCCCATTCTGATTTGTTGTCCTTCGTACTTGCTCGGGCATATTACACACATTCATACAACTCAACTGTCTCCCTAAAGTCTGCATATCTACTCCGCACTCCCCTTAATAACTCTAGTTTCCCTGATTCTGCACACTTCCACTTCATTCAACAACACCTTTTCAAGTCTCCGTACACCAAATCCATTCAAATGTAAACCACCTGTCTTATATAAATCCTTTCGCCCATCAAACTCACTCCAGACATCCACAAATTCCACACCACTCCTCCTGCATAAGCCACACATAAAGTCATTAGCAATTTTGGCCCTCCTTCTATACTCTTCACTGTCATACTGCAGCAACAGACTAACCATCCTGACTCTCTCACTCTTCTCTTTTGCTACCTCAAGTAATTCCTCTCTCATAGCCATTTTGTCTCCTTTCAAATCATTCATTCCTGCTACTACTATCAGTTCTTTCACCCTCTGCTTTTGCATTCTAATTGACTCTCTTACATCATAAACGTTCGCACCAGGTTGGTACGATTTTGTCAAACTCTCATCTATCACACCTCTTACTAAAGAATCTCCGTACAACACTAGCTCTTTCATTTTGTTTACACTCACTATCATACTTTTATTTTTCTTATCATACTTTTACCATTTATTAGTTGGTATTCTCAGTAAACATTTTTGCCAACGCTCCAGCTGCCGATTTGTCCTATGTATCGCTCCGCGTAACTGTATGATCTCACTCATTGCATCTGTCTCATCATTTTTATTATCCGTTAATTCATTCATCTGTTCTGTATTTTGCCTTCATTCTCACTTTCAACGCCACTCTCACAGCTATCTGGTACTACTTTGCAAATATCACTATTTTCTACATTCTCATTTTCAACAATGATATCACTCTCATGACCTGAAACACACTTTAAACATTTTTAGACAAAGATGGCAATCTGGACGCCATTGTATTCCTTCTTATCGGCGCCATGTGCACGCTAATAATCGTACCTATCAAATTACTAATTGAAATAACTCAGAACACACACAAAAATCACATAGACATGCTAAGATACGAAAAGTAAATAATACTACGTAAGATTCAAACAAATTTACCAATTATTACTTAAAATAATACTTATCTGTTCAGGAGCTCTCTACAAACACTTTTTGTAGAGATTGAAATTATCATCAGGCCTTTTCTTTCTTTCTTTTTTTTTTTTTTTAGCATTTGGCTAAGAAGAATACATGCATATGCTACCACACACACAAAAAAAAAAAAAACCACATACAAGACAAAAATGCATAAAAGAATACAATAGTGTGAAGTGACACTGTAGTCATATATACATATAAAAATATACAAATAAGCATAAAATTAAAATTGAATGTCTAAGTTCGACAACCAGTCAACAGCATCAGTGAAAACTGATGTCAGATACTAGTCCCATGAAAAGCTCTGTAAGGACAGTCAAATGTGATATGTTGTATAGTTTGGTTATCCTCACCATAGTCACAAGATGAGTTTGGTCTTATTTCTCAAGTAAATAAGGAAGCTCCACACATACCATGGTTGGTGCGAACCCTATTTAAGGAAGTCCATATTTTTCGAGGTAGGTCGGACACTGATGGAGGGCTGTTTGGGTTAAAGACAGTCTGCCAGATTACCGGGGCTTTGGAGGTCCATTCCGTCTACCAAATTACCGGGGCTTTGGAGGTCCATTCCATCTGCCATGCTACTGTTGGATCATAGTCTTCAGTGACAAGTTGTGTCGTTATAATAGGTAGGTGTCTTGACTTAAGCTTCTGCGATGTAAAGCTGTCAATATCAGATTGTATAGGAAGCAGTGGGTTCTGGCAAATTTTGTTATATTCACAAATCAGCTTGTCTTGGCATCGTAGTTGTGGCAGTTGTATGTGGCTCAGGACTGGTAGCCAATATGATGGAGTAGTCTTTATTGTTCCAGAAATGATACGCATTGTCTGATTCAACACAGTATCAATTAATTTAATGAGTGCACTGTTCAGCCAGACAGTTGAGCAGTATTCAGCAGTTGAGTAGACGAGGCCCAGAGCAGATGTCCTTAATGTGGGAGCAAAAGTCCCCCCCCCCCCAGGTTGTTCCGGCAAGTTTATGCAGTATGTTATTTCTAGTTCTGAGTTTGGCAGCAATATTGGAGAGATGTCTATTAAAGGAGAGGGTTCTGCCCAGATACTTTGGATTAAAATTGTGCAGTAGTATGTTCCCATTTAGTGGCACTCTTAAGATGTCTCGTGCCATGCTATTGTTCAAATGGAAACAGCACGTTTCAGTCTTGGTAGTGCTTGGAATAAGATGCCACTTCTCAAAGAAGTGGTTTAGCTCCTCTAGGTCACTAGTTAGTATGTGCTCTATAGTACAGAAGTTCTGGTGTTGGAATGTGATGCATAAATCATCAGCACATGCAAATTTTCTAGACGTTGTCCTTGGAATGTCAGAAATATACAAACTGAAAAGAAGAGGGGGAGGGCAGAACTGACCCCTGGCAGAGTCCATTGTTAAGTGTTATTAGCTTGCTCATATCATCATCTAGAACTACCTGTATAGTTCTATTAGGTAGAATAGTTTTGATCAGATGAGTCATTTTTTACATTTCAGTATTTTAAGGAGCTTGTAGATCATGCTGTTCCTCCATACGATGTCATATGCAGCCGTCAAGTCTATAAAGACTGCACCAGTTTTAAGGCATTTTTCGAAATTTTTAAGGCCTTTTCTTATACTTAGATATGCGATCTTCTTGGCCTTGTTGTACTACTTTCACTTTTCCTCCCCCCATACACACTGAAAGGTACATTGAAAGCATACATTTCCACCCCTTTGCCAGATGTATAACCATATTCAATACCATACATATCTTTAATTTCATATTTGCATACTATAACTGAACTTTTGTGCACATTCTTGCCATTCCTCCCAATATGATCCAGTTTTCCCTGACTCTCTGCATTAGGTCTCATCCCAATAAGTAATTTTTCCAGGCTCCTGATGCCAAATCCATTCAAGTGTAGGCCATCCCTCATATACAAGTCTTTTCTGCCATCAAACATACTCCAGACATCTAAAAACTCACATCCATTTCTTCTACAGAGCCTTTGCATTGAATCATTTATTATCATAGCCCTCCTTCTTAACCCGATACTAGGATATCTCAGCAGCAAACTTAAAATTTCACTCTCTCACTTTCTTTCTTGCATCTTGAAACAGCCCTATCATATCATACTATATTTGTTGCTACTTAAATCATTAGTTAAAACAAGAACTACCATCTCTTTTACTTACTTTTCTGTTTTTCTATTACATTTGTTACATCTTTAATTCCACCCCCCCCAGGAAGATAAAAGTAGCAACTCCATTGGCAAGTGCAAATTTTATAACTGAATTACCATACCATTACATGAACAAACATGACCAATGTCTCAAGTAGCTAGTGGGAGATGTGACTCAAGCTCAAAGTGTTACATTTGATCACAGCATTAGAACATGTCTCAGTTATTGTTTTGCCACCATCATCAGCATATGTGCATTTTCTAGATGTTGTCCTTGGAATGTCAGAAATATACAAATTGAAAAGAAGAGGGCCAGAACTGACCCTTGTGGGAGTCCATTGTTAAGTGTTCTTAGCTTGCTCATATCATCATCATCATCTAGAACTATAGTTCTAAAGTTCAGTGCTTTCCTGCTTCTTCTTGCTCTGATAATTTTTGTTATCCTAAGTTTTGTGAAATGTTTTTCCACTTTTTTCCTTTCTTTTAATTGGGATATTTCTAATGTCAGATTAACCTCAGTTATATTATCATCATCACTGCTGCAACATTTCTGTTCATCAGAACAAAGGTTCCCCTCAGTCGTAACTACTTTAACTTGGGCTTTAGACACTTCTCTGTTATGGCGAGTTTCTAACGCCATTCTTAATGCTTTTAAAAACTACAATATTTCCAATTATTAAAACAGCATGTCTTTCCACCAAATAGCCTCAAACCCAATTCCCATATATTATATTCTTATTTTAATCCTACATTCAAGTGTAAGCAAACAATGTCTGTGCATGAAATATCTTCACAACCAAGCTTATATATATATACAGATATCCCACGATTAACATGATAAATTAATCCCTCGATGTTACCGCATATATCAAAATTGCGTTAATCAAATATAATAATCAATGGTAAAAATTACAATTCGTCCAAAGATTGATTACTGTATTAATAATTCATTTTATATGGTACTCTTTTAGGAAAGATAAAAAATGAATGCAAAATAAATGTTTAATAAATGCTTGTACCTACATTAGTTGCTGCAATTTTTTTATCAAAAAAGTTATAAAGAGTTGTTTGAATAGTTTTTTTTTTTTTTTTTTTCTTATCACCATAAATTCTATGATAACCAGCAAAATGACTCTCTAGACCTCGGCAAACAAGCATTCTTCGATTAACATCTGGATCCATATCCATTACTTGCTGCCTTAAGCGATTCTAATGAAATATTCCATCCAGTTCTTTGATTGTTATCTCTTCTGGAACCTCATCTTCACATTCAATTTGCTCAGTGTCTTTATATACACGTTGTTGTTCAATTTCAAGAAGATCGTTGTCACTGAAATCTTTTGAATTTGAATCCAGTAATTCTTTAACATCTTCTGCATCAACACCATCAAAACCAAGGTCCTCACCAACTGCAATGATTTCTTCAACAACATTGTTCACAGGATTTTGAAACCACCTAAGTCATTAATGCATTCTGGCAAAAGGTTTTTCCAAACAGCCCTCATGCAGCAAGAAGACACTTGCTCTCACAAGTCATGAATGTTTTCAATTGCGTGTTTGTTTAATGTTAAAATTTTTCCAAAATTCTTGGAATGCAATCGCATTTTCTCCTGTTGTTGTTTCTACTGCCTTTTAGTATGTCTTTATAAGAAAATAGGCTTTGAAATTGCAATGTCCATGGGTTGTAGCAATGATGTCGTATTTGGTGGAAAAAATAAAACTTTCACTTTCTCACACAGATCATTAAGAGAATTTGGATGACCAGGTGCATTATCTAAAAGCAAAAGAGCTTTGAAAGCTAAGTTATTTCTCTTGTAATAAGCTTCAACTGCCAGACAAAAATAAGACTTAAACCAATCTTCAAATAGGCTTTGGGTAACCCAAGCCTTCTGATTCGCCCACCAAATTACAGGTAAAGAGTTCTTGTTACATCCTTTTAAAGCCCTTGGGTTCTGAGTTCAATAGAGACAAGCAGCGACTTCAATTTAAAATCTCCATTACCATTCCCTCCAAGCATAACAGTTAAGTGATCTTTTGATACTTTATAGCCAGGCTGTGCTGCTTCTTTTTTTGATATAAAAGTTCTAGATGGCATTTTTTTTCAATAGAGGCCAGTTTCATCTACATTGAAAATTTGGTAGTAATTGTAATAATTTTCTTCGATAATTTTCTGCAGCTCAGCAGAAAATGTATATAAGTTAGAAATATATATACACGTTAGCACAAGAATAATGTTTAATTTGCCAAATATTTCGGTCTGAATATTACAGACCATCTTCAGTGGCTACATAGGAATAGTTTTAAAAAACAAAGTGGAATACGAACAATTGATCATTCATACATAGAATGCGCTGCGTGATGTCATATTGCTAAGTATTAGAAGAGTAAACATTTTGTAAAAAACATAATTAAAGATATTAATTCAGAAATTCATATAATGATCTTAAATAACATTATATTGATAAAAAAAAAAAATTTAAAAAAAAATTAATGTGTTATCCTGATTAAACTTTTCCAAATTTTTGATATAGATATACAGTCATTACGATTCAAGTTAGGACGTTGAAGTAAGGCCTCTACACTTTCTTTAAATAAACGTTCAAATTTGTAGCGACATCTGTGTAGGAGGAGAGTCTTGGACCAAAGGATGTTATGGTTTGTTTCTAATCCATGCTGAGCTAATCCAGATTTCTCAGGTTTGTTGCGTTGAATTGATGACTGATGCTATTGAATTCTTTTTTCTATGGAACGTCCAGTTTGTCCAAAGTAAGAAAGATTACAATTACAAGGAACTTGATACACACCAGGTAGAGACAAGGTTGAGCATTTATCTTTAGATGAAGGAAACTGGGTGGATAATTTTTTAATAGGTGTATAAATGGCTGTTAGATCATATTTCTTTAGAATTCTCGAAATTGGTTCTGAAATCCCAGAAATGTAAGGAATTGGAACTCGACGTATTAAATCTTGGTTGTTCTGTAAGAATCGAAAAGATGTTATGTACTCTTTTCGGAGAAGCCATTTAGTTTCACGTGATGTTTGATAGTTGAAAGTTCCTTCTGTAATAAATGAGAAGTTGAACAGTTAGTTTTTGCTCGTCGGATTAAACATTTTGTGACTCCTGTTTTTTGACAAGGGTGATGAGCAGATTCTTTGAGAATATAACGACCTGTGAAAGTTGATTTTCTGTAAACTGTTGTTGTAAGAATACCAGAAGGTGAACGGATGAGAAGGACATCTAAAAAGGATAACTTGTCTTTTTCAATTTCCATGGTAAACTTTATACGAGGATGTAACAAATTGATACTGCTTAAAAAGGAAGGTAAGGAGTCTCTGTCGTGAGGCCATATATCAAAGATGTCATCTATATATCTAACCCAAAAGGATGGTTGAGGGAATATAGATGAGAACAGGACTTTTTCTAGATGTTCTAAATAAAAGTTTGCAAGAGCAGGAGAGAGTGGACTTCCCATGGCTGTTCCTTCCACTTGGTTGTAAAATTTATTTTGACATAAGAAATATTCAGAGTGCATTACGAAATCAAATAGTTTTATAATATCTTGTGGGAAGATGTCAGCTAGTAATTCCAAAGTCTCTTTGGAATTACTAGCTGACAAAATCAAATGTAGATACAGCATCTTCATCGGGACTTGCAGCTTCACCTGGTATTTTCACATTGTTTAGTCCAGCCCTAGATTTAAAAAAATTCAAGCCAGCCTTAACTAGCTGTGAATTTTTAATTGTTGTCTTTATATTTAGTCTCTTTAAGTCTTGAAAAGGGGCTTAGAGCATTGGCCGTGATAGTATAGGCATTGATTGGAATTCTCTTTTGACTGCAGTCTTCCAGCCAAATAATCAACAGATCTTCCAATTCAACCATTATAGCACTTAGATTGTTATGAGGCTTGCATGTTTTTGCATGATAAATTTAAAGATGCGTTAATCAAAACTCTTGTGCATATATAAAGGGATTGTCGCAATCAAATTAATCAAATCCCACGTTAAGCAAAACCAATTTAAGCAAGGGATAACTGTACCAAGGCAAATGATGTATAGTCAATAGCTTCTATATACAACTAGCCTAGTTATAAAGATACTTTATATGAAAACTTTGTTTACTTGTGCTTTGGTACAGTATTCTTCTTCATATGGCTTCCTCAGTGAGAGGGTGCAGCACCATGTCCTTCCAGTTCTCTCTGTTGGTGGCTTTCCTTTTTGTTTCTGAATAATGTTAAATAATGTTCTAAATAATGTTAAATAAATCTGCTACACATCTGCAAGATTCCCTGACTAAAGTGAATAACGGATGTAATAGATATGGTATGAAGGTCAGCATTAAAAAGATAAAGACAATGAAAATAGGCAGAATCATTGAAAATGTCAACTGGGTTGTGAATGGAGAACCTGTGGAATAAGTAACACACCTTCAAGCCATGTCCTTCATTTTTTGCCTCTTGATCCTTTTCCCATAATTGCAGAGAACCAATCAGGGCTTCTGACCTAATGTCCAGTCCTCACCTTCTCCTGGTGCCCCGTTAGGTATCTACCTGAACGAATGAAGATGGGTTGACAATTTGGGATTTACCGACCAAATTTTATTCTTTATTGGCTTAAACCAAAATAAAAAATGATGGTACAACACATGACAGAATTTCATGTTGTACCATGAAAGGTAGTTTAATGTAAAATCTGCTTTCAGACAAGAATGTATGTTTTCTCCCCCCTGTTATCCATTATCTATATGGATCACATTATGAAGTGGTATTAAACCGGATATCAAAATTGGAGATGTTAATCTCAGCTCTTTGCTTTATGTGAACGATGTTATACTTAAATAAATTAATTAATTAAATAAATAATGTTAAATAAATCTGCTACACATCTGCAAGATTCCCTGACTAAAGTGAATAACTGATGTAATAGATATGGTATGAAGGTCAGCATTAAAAAGATAAAGACAATGAAAATAGGCAGAATCATTGAAAATGTCAACTGGGTTGTGAATGGAGAACCTGTGGAATAAGTAACACATTTCAGCTACTTAGGCACGATTTTTAGTGATGATGGTAAACTAAATATGGAAATAGACAACAGAATCAACAAAGTTGGTATGGTAGGATGTCAGTCGAATAAATTCATATGGAATAAGAGAGAAATTAGTCAGAACACTAAATTAGCTGTATACAATGTTCAAACAGTGTTCAAACCAGTTTTGACTTATGGATCTGAGAGCTGGGTCAGAAGTAAAACACTTGACCAAAGACTAGAAACTGCAGATATGAGAGTCCTGAGAAAGATTAGGGGCACAAACAGATGGCATCAATGGCAATTATCATATTAAAAATGAGGATATTAGGAAAGAACTTGACATTGTCAGGATCCAGGAATGCATTAGCAGAGCTAATCTCAGGTGGGTATGGTCACTTAAACAGAATGGGAGAGGAAAGATTAGCAAAACACGTGTTCTCTGCCAGGTTGGCAGCAAAACGACCCAGAGAAAGACCAAGATATAGGTGGATTGATACGGTACAAAGTGCCTTAGATGATAGAAATATAAGATCTGGTAATGTTGGAGTCTTGACATTTAACAGACTGATTTGGAAGAAAATTGTAGATAGGAAGTTAGTAATAATGTAAATTTTTCATGTAGTACTATTATATCCTGTACAACCCTTGAAGGTACATGGCAGGAATTTGATGACGATGATGATGAAAAATGGAATCTAATCCAAGCATGACACTGCCTCAAGCGTGGAAAGAGTTTTCAATATTGAATTGTGTGAATTATTTCTCTGTCTATTAAGGAATTTCAACCCTCTACACTGAATGCTTGCTGGAAAAAATATATGGCCTGAAGCTGTTCTGCAACAAAATTTCGTACCTCTGGTAGATGCCGAGCTAAGTCATATAATAAACATCACACATATTTTTGGTGGAGAGGGCTTTTGCGATATGGTTGAAAATGAAATTAGTGAATTAATTGATGCGAAAACAGATTTAAATGAGGAGGAATTGGTACAATTAATAAATGATGTCAGACCAAATGGCAGGGAAAGTTCTGCTGAAGATTCTGATTGCGATTAATCCGTTAAAAAATTCAGTTTAAAGAAATTAGCAGAAGGATTGGATTTGGCAAGAAAGTTAGGAAGTTATTTTACGGATAATGATTCCTCAATGGAGCACTCTGGAAAATTCACGAGACAACTGGATATTTGTTCAGCTCCATGTTATGAACTTAATAAAAATTTGCAGCATATTGGTAAGCAAGGTCTTATTACTGACTTCTTGATAACTAAACCAGCCGAAGTATGCAATGAGAATTCTAGAAATGATGTTCAAGAGATTTCAAGTGATGATGAGGTCTGGTCACTCGTAAATAAAGAACATCCACGAAATGTTATTTTTGAAGACAGTGATGATGATGATTAAAATATGCACTTTATTATTTTTTTTTTTCCTTAAACATTTATGCATTAAGTGCAATGAAGTTTACATACAATTTGTAATTTTTATAATTTTATGTATTTTTTATTTGAATTAAATAAAAACATATTTTTGTTGGATTACGTCATTTTGTTTATATAATTAAAAAATAACAAAAACAATGATTTTGGAACATAACCCTTCTTTTTCTATATGATCTGAGTCTCATATAATGCAATTTATATAATGCGGCATTTCTATGGAACCTAACATCTGCATTATATGAGGGTTACCTGTATAGACCAGTCTTATAAATGCAGTTGTAGTCAAGGTATCGGAAAGATTGGTTAGAAATAAAACACAAGATTGAGTTGATGGACATGGTATTTTTTGTGATGGTCATGATGGATCTGTAAAGGGTAGGTCTTATTTTAGCAATTTACTTGCATTTTATGATAAGGTGATGAGTGTGCTGGATAAGGGAAATTCATTTACATTGATATTCGTGGACTTTTCAAAAGTGTTTGATAGATTTCCACATGATAATTTGGTGTACAAGCTGCAGATGATGGGAATAGATAGTATACTGGTTAGATGGATTGGTGATGGGCTTTCTGAATGATACCAGCAAGTTGTGTACGATGGAGCAGTGTCTTAGAAAAGGATGATAACCAGTGGTGAACCCCACAGCTCTGTTCTTGGGTCCCTGCTGTTTCACTTGTTTGTAAATGATATATCATGTGGACTGACTGGGGATCTTCAGATGTTTGCTGATAATGCAAGTTGGGGAGATTTCTGAAGGATAAAGTCTATTCACATCTTCAGGAAGATTTGAATAGACTTTTGACTTGGATAAAAGAGTGGGATTGTAGTTTTAATATTAATAAGTGCAAGGTGTTGCATTTTGGAGTGCAGAAATGTAAAGCAGTGTACAATACTGATGGTGCTGTACTGCAGGACATGGATGAGATTTGAGAATGATGGTTGACAGTAGACAAGTTTAGAATGCAAGTATTGTACAGACTGCACATCATAGTGCCACTATGATAAGGAGTACTCTTAACATGTTGGGATAAGGAGGTGGTTGTACCACTGTATAAAACACTAGTCAGATCACAATTGGAGTATTGTGCTCACATAGTTTTCAATGTGATGTGTTTCCATATCACATTGAAAAAGAAATACGTTTCTGGACTGAGTGAGTAAGACAATATCAGGACTCTTAAATGCTAGCTATGGAGAGAGGTTGAACAAATGTGTTTCAGTTAGTGAAAAGATTTTATTGGATTAATCCAGAGGGGATTATAAAAAGAGTAGAACGTGAGTGGGGAAGAACCAGTCGTCATCCTTGGAAGTTATGTAAGAGCATGGTGAAGAGGGGTATGAGAAGTAGATTTTTACATAGAGAATTCTGAGTGAATGGAGCACACCACCTGAATGTGTCATTAGTACAGGGAGTGTTAAGGATTTTAAGATGCAGTATGATAAATATGTTGTCAGTTGAATGAACCTGCCATGAAGAGTCTACCAACTCCATGGAGGGTGTTATATAATAATAATTAGAAACTGGGGTGGTTAGCAGGTATGTAATCATTTTTAAAATAGTTAAGACAAATTAAAATAAATTACAAAAATGACAAACCTCTTTCACAGTAATTGCTGAAGAAGTCAAATGTAAGTGAAAGGCAGAATTTGATTTGGGAATTCTATCAAGGGAACCTGCACGTTCACGAGCACTCATCTGGCTTTTGAGTACCATTTCGGCTTTCAGTAACTGCTGGCTGACAAGTTTGGTGCTAAACCCACGAATTCCATATGCTACCTATTTTTATAAGCATAAGTATCTTAGTAATAATATTTATTTCACGTACATAAAATAAATTTCATAATTTGCAAAGTTGCAGTACTTAAAGTGAATAATTACTGAAAGATTTTTTTTTTTTTTTTTTATCTATGATGACAGAACAGTACACCAAAATAATAATTTAAAAAATCAATCTGAAGAATTTTTCCCCAAGATACCAGAGGTATATAGGGAATTCAAAATAGGAACTGATTTCCATTTAATCTGAGACCCAAATATATATATTATTTGAGAAAAGTGAAAGAGTTTGAAGACAAGAACTAAGTAGCATTCCTTGGAAGCTTTTTCATAAAGAGTTGTACTTACATGTTTAAATTTCAGTAGCTGTTGCTAATATTCATGTCAAAGTTACTGGAACAAATAGCTACATAAACACTAGAATGCAAATAAATAATTTACTATCTAAAATTAATTATTTACAGCCAACATTTCACTAGTTTCAGCTAGCATTATCAGAGGTAATATAACATTACACCCTAAGTGAAGACACAAATTAAAATGACCTGGATAACAAGGGAAATCACATGAATGTAGGGTGGTAGTGACGCTATTCATGGTGATTATTGTTGTAGATGCTGATAGGTCGAGAGGGCATTGTGCCAAAAGCTATTTAAAATCATATCACCTGTTCTGTTACAGTTAACAGGATTCTGCAGAACTTGTGCCACTTCCAGGAACGGTCTCTCCAATTTAAATCAAAGATTTGTAAAGTAGCCTGGCTTTTTTCCATCTTATGAAGTAGTCTTTCTCTAATGCATGTTAAGATACTCTGCTTTTTGACTCTCCATTCTGGAAGTATCTTTTATGTTCTTTTTTTTTCAAACCAAAGTAGTTTCTTCTGTCAGTCCAAAATATTGAGTTCCACACTGGCAGGAGATGCTGTAGACACCTGAAAAAGAAAGTTGATCTAAGCGATCTTTGATTTGTCTTAGGCAGGTAGAATTTTTGTTTAGAGGTTTGTATATATTTCTGATTCTGTGTCATTTCAGGAGGGAGTCAAGTTTATCTGTTGTGCCTTGGATGTAAGGTAAAGAGATATGTATGTATGGTCTGGGGGAAGGGGGAGATTTGTTGTTTTTTTTAAGGAGTTTGGCAAAGTTTTTTTTGTTGTATCTATTTTGTTGGAATGACATTAGTAGAGTCTATTGTTCCAGGTGAAGTGCTGGGCCTGAGGACAAAATTCACTCTGTCCTGGTGGCTAAAGTTTTGAAAATTCCAAGTTTCTGGGCAGGATGGTGGTGTGTAGGTATCTGCCTGTATCTGTGGGCTTACAGTAAACTGAATATGTGAGAGAACTATCTGCTTGCCTTGTAACTAAAGTATCCAAGAAAGCAACAATGTTGCAAAGTGAAAGGTTTTGACATATGTAAGCAATGATGGAATGAAAGTATACACTTGGTGGAGAAACTTGAAAGAAAATAAAGGAAATGAGAGATCTAGGAGTGGTAATGGACTGGACCTGAAATTCAGGGGCCACATTACACAAGTTGTGAAGGCATCACATCGGATAATGGCAATGATGCAGAGGACTCTGACATACAGAAATAAAGAAGTTATGATGCCATTGTATAAGGCCTTGATCATGCCTCATATTGATTGTGCACAGATTTGGTTGCCAGGTTTTCATGGTGGTGATGAGGATATGTTGGAAAGCGTCCAGAGAAGATTCACAAAAGTGGTCAGTGGTCTTTGGAATGTGGAGTATGAGAACAAATTGAGAGAATGAAAGTTGCAAAACCTCGTGAATAGGAGGAAGAGTGGGGATATGGAGACATATAAGCTAGTCAGTGGTTGTTATCAAATTGACATGGAAGAGATTTTTCATAAAATGGGAGATGAGGGGGGGGGGTTGATTAGTGTTGATTAGACACGCCTCTATTAGTTTTAACTAATAGAGGCGTGTTGCTATACTTGAACTAATCCAGAAAAGACTAAATTACAAAAAGTGCAGTTTATCCAGAGCTTACAATTCCATATCATAAAAAACACCTTCACACTTCTATCATCAAGTTTACAACTGGGAAATGCAGTCCTGTATTCACCTGTGAACAAGATTGTATGCAGTAATGCAAGCAGCCATGTTTAGAGCATTTGAGCAGAAGATTATTATTACTATTATTTCTTGGGCATCTCCATGAAGTTAAAGATACTTAGTGGGAGGCTCACTCTAACCAATGTTCACACAATACCCAGCATACCTCTCCTTGAACTTGATCAACTAATCACTCACAACTACCACTGGCAATTGATTCCACTCATTCACAACCCTCTAAGCCATAGATGGCGAACCTATGGCACATCCGAGAATTTTGCTGGCACGTCAACGATTTACAGGTAATATCCTTTTATACATTTATAAATTCAACTTTTTTTTTTAAATTATTACAATGCGTACAAGTTAAATTTTGTTTTACACAAGAGAGCAGCTATGAAGACGTGCATATGATTGGTGCGGTATTAACAAAAGATTGCGTGACCGAAAGACAAAGGCAACCGACAATTGTTAAGTTGAAATGCTAATTATCTTTAACAAATTCCATAACATCTGAAACTGTCATAACAACATTCACTACATATTTCTTAGTTTTAACACATTCACGACAGGGTGTCGTTTATCGTTCCGATGGAACTTCTCATTACCGACAGGCTCAACTCACACAAAGTTTCAACCCTCGGTTGAATTTTATTGCTGCAGGTTTGTTTTTGAGCTGGCAGGCAAACTCCCATGCACATTATATGTATAGTGACCATATTTTTTTGGAGAAAATAAAGGACAAATCATAAATTGTTTCATAATAAAAAAAGCAGGTTGCGTTTATTTGTTTCACTAAAACTAAAAAGCTTTATAATGTTTATTATAAAATATAAGCATATACATAGCATTTTAAACAATCATATTACTACTTTAAAAAATTTAATTTTGATACTTTTCACAAGGCTGAACTTTTTTTAATAAATGAGGTTTGTGTTTTAAAAATTCATAAAAGTGTATACAATTCATGTCAAAGTTCCATTTGGTATAAATGCATGCTTTCAATGTTTCGATTTTTAATTGGGTTTTTTCCAGTGGTCCACATAATGTTCACTAATGAAAATACTTGTTCAGTGGGGGGCATTACAAGGAGACATAAGCAAAATTCAACGATTTTTAAAATGTTTTTAAAACACACGTTTATCTGCGAAATATTTAAAATTTTCAACCCATCTACGTCGGCAGGACTTGTCATTTTGTCACCATTCTTCGATCTTTTCACTGGTGACATAACTTTTAATACACGAAACTTCATCAAATAGTTCGCAGAGGGATTTCTTGTAGTAGGACCCATTCAAATAATACTTCCATTTCCACGAAACAGCTGTCCTAGTTATTTAAATAATCAATACAGGTTTGGTAAAATTTATGAATTGCATCTTTAAATATGTTGACATCAATATTCAATTTACTATTTCAATTTCACAAAATAAAGGACAAAATGGCCATTTTAGAAAAAATATAAAATAAATCTAAAGGACAGAGCAGTGAAATAAAGACTGTCCTCTTAAATAAAGGAAGTATGGTCACCGTAATTATATGGCATGTTTCAATTCGTGGAAGAAATTTATTTGAAGTAAGCCTTTGTGATCTGTCATAATGACATCGAAAATTTCAAATGCAATAAAACAAACCCTTATTTCATGTAATTAAAAAATTGGACAATAGATTTTAGTTAGATACTGTTTTTATATGAAACATGTTTGCACTGAAACACAGTTGTAGACTTGAGTCTACAGCATAGTTTCTGTGGGAGGGGACAATAATAGTGCAATTAGAGACAGCTTGAATAAAAACTGCTCTAACTAATGAATCATACTGTTTGTTGAGAAATATATTACACAGACTGCAAAAGTCTCTGTACCTTATTCATGGATACAATAAAACTACACTTGTTTTTCTTGCATCTGCAGTATAATGAATGTTGGGGAGGGCATGTTATTACTGCAGGGAGTGAGTTACTATCGCCTCAACGTGAACATGTTTAAACATTTTTCGTGTGCAAGGTAATATGCAAAACTTTTTGATGTCTTTTTTCATAAAGTAAAATCAGGGATGTGAGGGCAAGTTATATTCGAGTAAAACGGTAAGCGTTTCGACATCCTTCTGTTGCTTCCCCTGCTCAGCTGACTTCTATGGTGAGTTACTATGCATAAATATTTTTCTCACTACCGTTTTCTTTTTTTTTTTTTTTTTTCAAACCAACATCATTAAAATCAATTTAATAATACAATAATCAATTTTACACTGAATAATATTATAAATGTATATATAAATATTATAAATAAAATAAAATATTATTTATAAAATTATAATTATTTATAAAATATTATATAATATCATTAATTAATTAATTTTCTATTAATTTTTCCCCTACTAAAAACTGCCCGGCACATCAGCAACTTGATTTGTAAATTTTTGGCACGTGCTGCAATTCAATTTGTAAACTTTTGGCACATGCACATAAAAAGGTTTGCAACCACTGCTCTAAACAAATAATCTGGTGCTAACAACATTGACAACACTTAAACATTTTCCAGGAGTAAACCCTTGTTCACTACTTCCTGACATGTCCTGACAATCTTTGATGTCAATTCTAAAAACTCATTTAATAACATATGTTTCTATCATGGACTCTTTTGACTATCAACTACTTATTAAAGCTAATCATTATAGAATAAGGGAGAGCAGTCTATGGAATGCTCCCTAGGAGCAATCCATAACCTGCTCTCCCTTATTCTATACTTCTGGCATTAGTATATATAAACTGCAATATCCCTTCATCCTGCAAGTTCTCTGACAAAAGTTAAAAGCCTGGGAGCTACATTCAGAATTATGTGATCACTCTTTCACTCACTAAAACTACTACATACCCCCCCCCCCCAACACTCTACATTCTCAGTTCTGCACTTTTGAATTCTGACAAAGCTCAAATCCATTTGAACACAAACCATCTGCCTAATATAAGTCCTTCTGTCCATTAAACTCATTCCACTAATTACACAACATTCCTCCTGCACAACTTGACTTCATTCATTTACAATCATAGCCCTTCTTCACAGCCTGCCTCTATCATACCGTGGTAGGAGACTCACAATCCTGACCCTTACTCTTCTTATTCATTTGTGCTAACAATCCTTTCAACATCAACTCACATATCACACTTGTCACCTTCTAGATCTAGTCATCTCTTTCCCTCTCTTTATTCTCATCCTCAGGGCATCATGATTTCATCACATATTCCTTAAGCACTATCATGGAATTGCCATACAAAACTATATCCTTATCCTCCCTGTTTTTCTCTTTCTTAATCTACTTTATCTCCCCCTATCACTCACCAGTCTTCCTTGTTGGTTTGTTTGTAAATACGATCAAAGAAACTATGAGGCCAGTATGTCTCTTAATTTGTGTGTGTTCTTTGGCAGGTTTGTCTGCTTTGTGAATGAAAATTCAGAATTTCTGGGATGAAACCTTGCCACTTTCATGAGCCCAGTTGAAAAGCTCATATAAATGATCAATATCCTAGACGGGAGGTGAACTCAGGGTGTTCAATATTGCAACATCCACACGACTACAATTTAGAGGAACTTTGACAGGCTGTTCCCGAATCCGGTTCTCTCATCCAATGAAACCAGAGTGTAGCGAGATTCATCGATTCAGATGTTTGTTTTGCTAAGTGTTTGTTTAAAGTGAACAACTTGCTAAATGACATTAACTTTATATTTGTATCTTTCTTGAACACACAATCTACATCATTCATATAGCTTCTATTTGCATGTTCTTTGCATCATGTGTTTTTAACGAATATTCCAAATGCTTTTCAGCCATGCAGTATACAGAGTAGATGACTTCAAAATAAGATAATTCATCTCTCATAATATCCAGCACACTTCCTTTGAAGGACAGCTAAAATACTACATATATAGCTCAACAGTGAAGTAGTTTCTAGAGATACGGTGAGTTTACCAATGGCAAAAGTGTTTTTTATAGGAAACAATCATACTGTTTCCTTTAAAAAAGCAAAATGATACACCAGTAGTAAAACTGGTGTATCATTATGCACCAGTGGTTCCAGTATCCACTAACAAGACCTCAATACCAATTCAAACTGATGTGAGTAGTGATGCTTGCATTATCATATCATATTGCACTTTATAAATCCTTAGAAGATAGTGCTGTGCATTATGGTATACACAGAGTATCCCATAATGAAATGTCAACTGCTCTCTTCATAACAGTAGTTAAATTGTGAAGACCGTAAACATTTGTTTTCTTACAGGAGTGTAAAATATGGATGAAAATACAAAATATGTCTAGAGAACAATTCAAAGATAGGCGTACACTCCAATGTATCATCTATATACATTATTTTCAGTAAATCATACATTCCACTACTGTTTTGCTGATTAATAGGAGACAGATGGTACACAATAACCAGCAGGTGTGACTCAATTGTCATAAACATTTTCTATACTGTCATAATAAAGAATATATAGGTGACATCAAGCTTTATAACTAAACCAAGTTCTTTTGGACTAGATCTTTCAAAGATCTTTTATAATACACACCTGATATTACTGCAAAAGAAAATATCGACATTAATTTCCAAGTCAATCACTGATATCAAAAAGTAATATTTTTAAATATATTAACCTTAAACAGTTTTTCAACAGAAACATTGGTATCCTGACAGAACATCAATAAATTTTCCATCATTCCTTCATTCTCCTGGTCACCATTTTTCTCTGTAAAGAAATACAAGTATTTAAAATCTTTAATATGTAACATAATCCTATTAAGATTATATTATATTTAAAAAAAAACAATGAAAAATATATATTATGTGATAAACCAATATGTAAAACCAGTGCTAGCTAAACAAAAGCCACTGGAAGATTTGAGTAGCAATATACAAGATAAATATCAGGAAGGTGGCAAAATGTTTTGGAGGAAAATTGAAAAAGCTTAAATATTATTATTATACGGGCCCTCTATGGAGTCCATAGACTCATCACGGGAGATCCAATCTATCATACCTCTCCTTGAACCCATTAACAGAAAAAACACTCACAACTGACTCTGGCAACCCATTCCACTCTCCAAGCAAAAAATCTAGTCCTCATAATCCTACTGACCACACCTTTATTCAACTTCCAGGGATGACCCGCTTGTTATAGTCTCTCTAGCTAAGTGCTGAAACATTTCCCCTTTATCCCCTCTTTTTCTCCTATCACTCAACTTCTATAATCCACACACTTTCAATCTATCTTCATAGGGAACATTCCACAGACCACTCAGCATCTTAGTCATTCGCCTCTGATCCTCTCCACCACTTCCTCATATCCAAGAAACCCGGGGACCAGACTTGAGCACAGTAATCCAGATGTGGGCATATCAAGGCCTTATAAAGAGGAATTACAACTTCCTTATCTACTTGCTAATGTGTTCTTCACTAGCCAAGTAATCTTATGGACTACCTTAACAATATGTCCTTTAAACTTTAACTCTCTGTCTACCATCACCCTTAAATCTTTAGCTTCATCTTCCTGGAGTACAGTGCCATCAATGCGATACATGACTTGTAATCTATTTGTTCCAAAATGCATAACTTGACATTTCTCAACATTAAACTGACACCCATTAACTTTTGCCTATACTAACAGCCTATTTAAATTGTCCTGCAAGCTGTCAACATTGCTTTGATTAACTATTACTGGACCTAATTTCACATCATCAGCAAACAACTGAATATTTCCTTTCAGGTTATTTCCTATATCATTTATGTAAAAATTAAACAGCTCAACATTGAGCTCACCTGTTTTCGCCTCGATTCTGCCCCTCCATATACCACTTTTTGATATCTGACCAGCAGCAACCTTCTTATCCACTTAACTATTGTCATATACATCCCTATTTGTTCTAATTTGTGTAACAGTGTTCCATGTGGTATTCTCAAATGCCTTTGCAAAATCCAGAAAAATCATCGTGTAAGCATTTCCTTTATCTAACTCAGCTGTTACCCTATTATAAAAAGTCAGTAAATTACTAAGCATGACTGATCCTTCACAAAGACATGTTGACCCTCATACAGTATCATATTTTTATCTACCCATTCTTAAATTCTCTTTTTTACCAATTTTTCAAGTACTTTTAACACCATGCCTGAGATACTGATTGGTCTATAATTTGCTACTGTAGTTTTAGGACCACCCTTATGCAAAGGAATAATTTTAAATTTGCCCTCTTTCCACTCCCTTGGAACTCTACCAGAGATGAGACTTAAATTAAACAGCTTAGTCAAAGGCATTGCCAGTACCCTTGCACATTTTCATCCCATCTAGTCCCACAGCTGTATTTACAATTGAGATTCTGCAATATCCTAAGAACTGCAAATTCATCCATCTCTGTTCCTACATTAGTGTCTCATAGGTTAAAGCAGTAACCTCACTAGGAAGATATATGCTTGCAAAGTGGTTACTCAGTAACTCAACTAACAATTATCTGCTTCTGTCTCCTCATGACCATCATCACCCATTAAGGTTAATCTTCCATAGTCATTCTTCCTCTTACTTGCCACATAACGAAAGAACTCTTTGGGATTTTCTTTGGCTTGGTTGGTTAAATTTCTTCTCATAATCTGATTTTGCTTTCTTTTCATGCTGGATACCTTTCTTGCCTGAGCCTTGTACTGTTTATGAGTTTGCTGGTGAACTTTCTCTTTATATACCCTCCATAGCATTTTTTTCTTCTGATGCTCATGTTTAATGATATTACTCATCCATCTAATCTACCCGATTAATCCCCCTTACCTAGGGTAAGGGGGATTAATCGGGTAGAATTTAACACTACTTCCTCTAGATGACCCTTAACTATATCCCATGCACTACTAACATCCTTACCCTGCAGTGTTTTATGCCATGGTACAGATTTAAGCTTCTTCCTAAACATGTCATAATCACCTGCCTTGTAGTTCCACAAATACCCCTTCTTGATAAAATATTCCTTATGTTTTACAATCTTCCAAGTCAAAACTGCATGGTCGCTTTCACTAACTGGAGACAATGTTGTCATCTTGATTACGGATAGCTCTTCTGATCCTATGACCATGTCCAATACTCACTCACCCCTAGTCCCTCCTTCACATGCTACCTTAAGTAATTATCTCTCAGCAGGTGTATAAATTCTATTTTCTTTCTGTCATGTGATCTTTCTTCCTTCCAGTCTATATCTCCATAGTTGAAGTCCCTCATAATAATCACTTGACCTGTACTCATTGTACTAATTTGGCAATGCATGTCTTCCAGATCATCTGTGGAACTCCCTAGTCTATAGCAACAACCAACTGTACAATTTGTCTTATTGGTCTTAATCTCACACCAGACTGGTTCAAATAAACAACCACCCTCTGGCCTGTCTAATTCTTTTTGGTTGGAATTTATCTACTATCATCAGCAGTACTCCCCCCCCCCCCACTATCCTATCTTCTCTATTTTCCTTGAAAATACTAAACCCTTTACATTGAATCCCTGTAACTATATCATCTGCTGTTAGCCAAATCTCACTAATGCCTATAACTTTTGGTGAAGTTGCACCAGCAACCCACCTTTACTTTCTGAATTGATTTTTTATTCAATATTTTTCTTGAGAGACTAGATTCCTCACTTGGTTATTCTCACACTCACTTACTTCATGGTTGCCTTCACACAAACTCACTTGCTTCCACCCTAATTGCTTAAGTTTCCCTGTATCTACACTTCAGTATGTTTGGTGAACTAAGCTCTCTCCAGGCACCTAACACCAAACCCATTCAGATGCAATTCATCCGCATTGTACAAATACTTCTTTCCGTCACACAGAGACCACAGATCCACAAATTCTACATCATTCTAAATATAGAGAAGAAAGACTACCGTAGAAGGAATTAGATTCTGAAAAAGGTGACAGAAAACATAAATTATTTCAGATTTCTGGAGTAATTACTTTGAACAACTGCTAAATGAAAGAAGTAGTGGTAGAACAGAGACAGAAAACATTCCAGAGAAATGCAATCACCAGTTCATATTAATTTATTAGATAGAAAAGGCCATCAAAACCTGAAATGTGGAAAGGTAGCTGAAGCAGCTGACATTAAACAAGAAAAGCTCAAACAAAGGTATAAAAGCTTTACAGTGGCTGCAATGCATAATTCAGAAAGCCTGGTTAGAGGATCAAATTCCAGATGATTGGAGTGGACATAGTATCCATCTACAAAAAAAGGGAAATAAAACTGAATGTGAGAATTCTTTACTCTGTGTTCTAGATAATATTTATGCAAGCATACTTTAAAAGATTCTAAAGAAAATTGTGGAAGGGAACCTTGAAAACAAGCTGACCTCAGGCTAAATAGATATTGTCAAGATCAGATTTTCACTTTAAGAAAGATAGTCGAAAAATCACAGAATATAACAAAGATCTGCATTTAAATTCTGGGTCAGAAAAAAAAGGCTTACAACATAGGCGGTTTAGGCACAATTTTAGTGAAGGTGGTAAATGAAATAGTGAAATGGAATGGAATTAGCAAAGTAGGAGTCAGTCAACTGAATAAATTTATATGGAATAAAAGAGAAATTAGTGAAAACATTAAACTAGCTCTATATAAGAGCGTTCAAGTCAATTTTAACTTATGGATCTGAGAGCTGGGTTAGAAATAAAGCAGATACAAAAGTTCTGAGAAAAGGTATTATGGGAGTAAACAAATAGCATCAATGCTAGAATCATATTGAGGATATTATGAAACATGAAATTGCTAACATTCAATGTGTGAGCAGAGCCAATCTAAAGAAGTATGGTTCCTTAAAGAGAATGGGAGAGGAAAGGTTAACAAAACAAGTTTTTACCAGGATGGTAAGAAAAAGAACCAAAGATCAAGATCAATACAGTAAGAAGCCTTAGAAGACTGAAATATAAGGTCTTATGATTTTGAAGTTGTGAGAGATTATAGATTAATTTGAAGGAAAATTGTCAATGGGAAGGGAGTAATAATTTAGACTTTTCATAATATCTCATACACCACCTATGAATACATGTCAGAAATTTCGTGATGATGACTACCTCCTTGCTTGGCTATGCCCATATTAGTTGGAAATTCATATTTAATATAGACAGTAATATGATTAAAAATGTAAATCTGATATTCTGCTCTTTTAAGGTACTAGTTTGTGCACCAATATCTTGGTCTTTATCTTGGCAACAAAACAAACATTTGGCTATAACATTTCCATTCTGTTTAAAAGGCCATGGCTGTGCTTACACATTCTTAAATGCTAATAATCAATTCCCCTTTAAATATGATAATTTTTAAAATGATTTTGCCATCTGTTTACTTCTCTAATTTTTCATGGAACTATCATATCTGTGGTCTTTCATTAACCGTTTCATTTCTAACTGAAAACTCACAGATATCTAAGTTAAAACTGACTTGAGCTCTGTCTTGTATACTTAGTTCAGTGTTTAGGCTACTTTCTTTCTTATTCCACATAAATTTATTCAATTGGTTTCCCACCCCACCAGCTTTACTTATGCTACAATACACTTCCATATTTAATTTAATTTATCATCTTTCCAACAAATGTGCCTAAATAGTAAGATGAAATATTTTTCTTATCTATATAGAGGTCCTTTTGTGAAAATGATAGTCATGCTTTTCATATTCTTGCCTGTTTCAAAGTTTTTTTTTTTTATTTTTTATTTTTTTATTGCTGATTTTCATACCAAATTTGTTATAGTACTTACTCAATTTAGTTGAAGACTTGTACCCGATTTATTTAGGAGTGTAATATATTGTGCATAAAATAAAGAGTCAAGTTTTTTAGTGCATATTTTTTTTAAAACTAATCCTGTACACGAGGTTACAAACCTATAATGCCATGAAAAGACAAAAAATGAAGTAACCTGCTGATGGAAGTTTTTCCACTTGTTTATACTATAAATTAAAGATGCCAAGAAATTATATACTTGGTTTAATCCTTTATCCAAGTGTAAGCAAACAAGTTGTCCGCACGGTTAGCTGGGTGGTTACGCATTCCGCAACCATATGCCTGGGAAAGGAATGTCCTGCATTCGATTCCCGTCACTGACGTGAGGAGGTTGGGATCTCTCTCAGACATAGCCAAGTTAGCCAGTCTTGGGCATTTACTGCAGGGTTTTTCTCCCCAGTTTATCTGGGGTTTTTCCTCCTGCAAAGCAGGCAAACTGGTCTTAAGAACACAACGCTTCACAGACATTACACATGGTTGAGCATGGGGGTAATGACTCCACCTCGTAGCGAGTTATAAAACCCAAAAATGGGAGGCCACGGCCGTACATGGGGCTGTAGGGCCAAAGAAGAAGAAGCAAACAAGTTTGCACTTGAACTATTTTCAGGACTGGGGCAACTCATATATAGAAGCTGACTTCGCATCACTTGCCTTAGTATCCCATAATGAAAGCACATATCCTTACTGGTATGTATAATGCTATGCATTATGGGAAGAGTCACTACCCAAACCAGTTTCGACCTTTATTGAGGTCTCATCAGTGGGAGCCAGACTCAGAGGTGATACCAAGGTAATGCAGAAGTCATATTTTCACATACCCGTAAGGATATGTGTTTTGCATTATGGGATACTAAGGCAAATGATGTGAAGTCATAAGCTTCTATATACGAGTTGCCTCAGTCCTGAAAATAGTTCAGGCACAAACTTGTTTGCTTACACTTGGATAAAGGATTAAACCAAGTACAGGTAACCCTCGTATAACACGGTACTTATACAATGCGGTTTTGATATAACGCAGTCTACAATTTCTAGTAACCCCTTATTTATTTTTTCATATTTTTCACCGCAGGACTTAAAAATCAAATTTTATCTTAGTTAAATTTGTGTCTGCCCGTATCACGCAAGTAGTTATTCAAGTATCGAATTTCGTTTTATTGCATCACTGAATAAGGTACTGTACAGAGGCTTTTGCAGTCTGTGTCATTCTCAACAAATAGTGCAATTAGAGACAGATGGAATAAAAACGGTGCTAAGTAATAAATCACATGTTCCCTCTCACAGAAACTATGCTGTATAGACTTAAGCAAAACCATATGTTGCACTGAAACACAGTATCTAACTAAAAACTATTGTCCAATTTTTCAATTATGAAATAAGTGTTTGTTTTATTGCATTTGAAATTCTCGATGTCATTATGACAGATCACAAAGGGTAACTTAAAATAAAAGACTACCAAGAATTGAAACATGCCATATAATGAATGTGTGAGTTCGCCTGCAACCTCAAACGCAAACAAAAAGCCATAAAATTCAACCAAGGGTTGAAACATTTGAGTGAGTTGAGCCAGTCATTAATGAGAAGTTCCATCAGAACGATAAGTGACACCCTGTTGTGAATGTGTTAAAACTAATAGTGAATGTTGTTATGACAGTTTCACATGTTACGGAATTTAACTGAAGAGAATTAGCATTTCAACTCAACACTTGTCGGTTGCTTTTGTCTTTGGGTCACACGATCTTTTGTTAATACCGCACAAATCATATGCACGTCTTTACAGCTGCTGTCTTGTGTAAAGCAAAATTCAGCTTGTACGTATTGTAACAATTAAAAAAAAAACTTGAATAATTTATAAGAGTATAAAAGGATATCACCAGTAAATCATTGACATGCCAGCAAATTTTTCAGAAGTGCCACCTCTGACACGGGTGCCATAGGTTCGCCATCTAGGGTTTACTGTATAAAGTGTTTATTGTTGAAAATTGTCTTCGTTTTTTGCCAGGAAAGCGCATTTAAAATGATAAGTGTGTTAATCTCAAGCTGAGCAGTTTATTTTCTGGTGAGTTACATACATATGAGAATTATACAAATGATATTCAAGAGATTTCAAGTGGTGACGACCTCCGGCCACTTAAAGAACATGTATGAAATGTTATTTCTGAAGACAGTGATGACGATTAAAATATGCGCTTTATTTTATTGTGTCTAAAACATTTGTGCATTATGTGCAATGAAATTTATGTAAAATTTGTAATTTTTATAATTTTATACTACGCATTTGTCTCATAGTTTATGTTTTCTTAACTTACATGAATTACCTGAATTAAATAAAAATATTGTTTTTGTTGGATATGTAATTGTTGTTTATATAATTTTAAAAATAAAACAATTTTGGAACCTAACCTACTTTTTCTATGTGATCTAAGTCTCACATAACGCGATTTATATAACACGGCATTTCTGAGGAACCTAACATCCGCATTATACAAGGGTTACCTGTATATAATTTCTTGGTATCTTTAATTTAAAGTAACCTGCTGACTTGCTTCTTCCACATTAAATTTTTATTTAAAGCCTTAACAAAATTTTTATATCAAACTGAGTGTCACCATCGTTGTAGCTTATATATTTAAGAACCAAAGCCATATTCCAGAATTTCTTTATATTGATAGCATATGCTACTAGAGTAATTTATTTCCATTGCATGTAAATGCCATTCATTCAATCATGTTTTTGCTCCAGCATTTCCTTCCCAGCACACACACACACACACACACACACATGACAAGTAATCATGGAAGGAAAGATTTCTAAAATTTAGTAACACTTCAAAAATGAGGTGGTTTTCATATACCCTTTTTTTGAAGGAATTTCCAACCTTGCAGTTTAGATTCTAAGATGAAATTTTGTTTTTTTAAGATTTGGATCTCTCACTAGGTTATTTAACTCTACTTGGGTTCTCAAAGGAGATGCATGCATAACTGGTGGCTAAGAGTCTAATCACTTTATGAGCACATGATGCTGCATTTTCACATCTGCTGCCAGATTTGCCTTCATCATGCACAGCCCATATTGTGTGGTTTATGAGCTAGAAATATACTATCATGAGATACTGTTTTTTTGATGTTCTTCTGATACATGTTTCCCAAATTTGGGGCAGTCTTATGCACCCAAATTTGTTGAGGTTTGGCATGTTCCTAAGGGCTGAGGCTGATTCCATGAATAGTCTTTCATATCTGAACTTGCTGCGGTGTATTACTGTGGCTTTCTTCCACCTTATTCTGTGGCGGGTATCCAGAGCATGGTCCGCAAGCCCAGAGTGGGTGTACTGGTGAAATCGGATGTAGTCCTTGTGTTCTGAGATTCTGATATTTGCTGTCCCTTGCCTGTTTGGCCAAAGTAGGACAATTTACAGCTGCAAGGGACCTGGTATACACCAGGTAGGTCTAGGGGAAGTGGGTAGTCTTTAGTGGAGCAGATAAGGGATGCCAATTTTCTATATGGTCTGTAACAGGCAGTTAAGTCATGTTTTTTTAGGATTTTGTTGATTTTTTTCCGAGGTGCCTCGGATGTAGGGGATGGTGATTGGTGGCTAGCAAACTGGAAATATTAAAGTGTGTCATTACTAGCTATTTACACTTGGATCAAGTTGTAATAAATTCTATAAATTAATAATTAATAACTTCAGCGATGCTAACTGGAAAAAAAAAGAACAAAAGATTATCTGTAATAATTATATATGGTATACATAAATTTGTCTTATTGTTATCTTAATCAGTATAAATTTGAAATGTAAGAAAATTATACTTGGGCATTTTTCAGATATTATTTGAATCTTATATTTTAACATTAATAAAAATAAGAATGAAGTTCCTTGTAAATGATAATATAATACTTGAAAAAATAAAAATTATTATCAATATCTTAAAATTTCCGAAGTTTTTTTCTAATTGGGAAGATATACCATTTTATTTTTGTATAAAACATATAACATATAACGAAATTGCTATGATTCTATGTAACTCACCAATAAAGTTATTAAACTACTATCCCGCAGAGCCATGTGTACCTTACCAACATAATCAACGCGATTATTAGATTCCAATATTTCCCTTCCCCGTGGAAAACTGCTTATATAACCCCCATTCATAAACCAGGAAAAGGCCCACATCTACCGCAAAATTATCGTCCCATTAGCCTGATTTCAAACCTGAGAAAGATTGCCGAAAGGGTCATCCTCACCAGACTCCAATCCATAGTAAATAAGCTGAATATCCTCCCAAATGAACAATTTGGATTCCGTCAACATCACAGCACCACTCAACAGATCCATAGACTAACTGAATATATTACCACAGGCTACAATTGGCATCTTACCGGGGCTGTCTTTCTGGATATGGTCAAGGCCTTCAATAAAATGTGGCATTATGGTCTGCTCCACAGGCTCATCACCTTTAACATCCCGCTACAAATAGTACAGTTGATCCAATCATACCTCAGCAACAGATTTATGCAGGTCAAGATAAACTACACTATATCTACCAAGCGCCACATTCTGGCTGGTGTTCCGCAAGGATCATTACTGGCCCCAATTCTGATCTCGATATTTATGGCAGATATTCCACAAAATCCAATGTCATCTATCTTGACCCTCTATGCTGATGACACAGCGATACTGACCAATCTCATCACCCACACCAAGTCACCAAAAAACTCCAAGAAAACCTACAAATATTAGAAAAAATGGTTCTCCAAATGGAGATTACAAGTAAACTTCTTGAAGAGCATAGCCATGCTCTTATCCAGAAGAACAGTATCTCCTACAGGGGACATCTTGCTGTTCAACACCAATTCCTTGGAAAACAGAAGTCAGATACCTTGGTGTACCTTCCTCGCTTCTTTTCTCATTTGCTGTTATGTAGTACTTGCGTGCACCTGTTCTTTATTTTAAGTTCCCCAGAAGATGGCAACGTGACGTTGCCGAAATATCGGAAAGTATTTATTAAAGTTGTTTTAATTTATATTTCTAGTGTACGCTGTCAATTCCTTAATTATTAGTTATTTGGAATTAACAAAATCAATCCACCTGGATCTTTGTCCTTCTCTAGGTCTTTTTCCTGCATCAAGTACTCTCTTGTTTAATCTTTCTTCTCACATTCTGTTTAAGTGACCCTAACACACCTAAGATTAGTTGTCTTCATGTTTCTGAATGTTAGCAATGTCAGTTTTCTTTTTAATATATTTGTTTTTAATATGATTCTTCCAGTGATGCCATCTGTTCACTCCTCTAATTTTTCTCAGAACTCTCATACCTGTAGTCTAGTTTTTGAGTAACTATTTATAATCCAGATTTTAGATTCATACGTTAAAATTTGTCTTGACACTGTCTTTTATACAGATGCTTTGGTGTTTTGAACCATTTCTCTCTCACTTATCCTATATAATTACAGCCAGGCTCTTCAATACTGTCACATTTCTTCATCATAACAGTTTGTTTATACTATTGTCTATTTCCAAATTTAAATTGACATCTTCACTAAAATTGTACTTAAAATAGCTTAAGTATTTTACCTGTCCTGTAGGTTTTTCTACTGAGAATAGCTGATATTTCCCCTGTTCCTGATCATTTTCAGAGATTCATCTTTTAATTGATAATTTTCACAACAAACTAAATACAGTAGTCATTCCATTTAGTTCAAGAGTCATGAAGACTTGTACTAGACTTAGGAGTAATAGCAACATATTAATAAAGTAAAGAACTGAATAGAATATTTCAAAATCAGATTAATACCACTTTCTTTCATAATGTGATCTGTACAAATGATAATTACCAATGCACCCTGGTCTTACACCTAATATGACATCAAGCCATCTTCCTATACTGCCTTTAATTCTAAAGGCTTTAAACTGCCGAATGCTTTTGCTGCTTTAGTCAAACTCCTTTCATATGCTAATTTCTCTACAATCACCACAATCATCATCATGCACCTAGCTGTGCCATGCCTCATCTGCTGAGTACTTTGTTCTTTATACAGTCTCCATATCATCCATCCTCTTTATCTGCAAAATGAGGAGAATTGGAAATTATTAATACTTCATTCATAGTCCAATATAATCAGCCATTCTCTAAGCCAAATTTGCTCATCAGACTAATAATCTCTTATTAATAGTATGCTATTCATATGATTTCTTTCAAGTTATGTTTATTAATATTTATTTGTTCATTTATTATTTTAATATGAAGTACAGTTGTGAAAACTGTGTATTAAATATCACTTATTATGAAATTAATATTACTAAAACAGAGATAAAAACTGTAAAATATGTAATCTTTTTTATGTTATTAGTAAAATGTAATGTATCCAAGTAATTCTTCAAAATAAGATTTGATTGGTTGTTGTGAGAAATTATGTTATTTTTAGCCAGAGCGTGCTTTAGCGTGAGTTACTGTACAATATGCTAGAAGCCAGTTCGATATCAACAAAACCAGTTAGAACCAGATTTTGGTGGGAAAGGAGAGTAGGATGTGATGAGAAGGGCATGAAAAAGGAAGTAACACAGTAATAAGCAAGGAGAGATATAACCTGGGGCTGAACGGAGTACGAAGGACTGGGAATCGCTCTGTATTTTGACTTATCTTTCTTCGAACTCTTATTCTTTCATAAATTCCTATCACCTCGCAGAAGGATAGCTTAGGACGAAAGGATAATAAGAATGAGTAAGAAATGTTGAAAGTTAAACAATTGCGAGCAAGAAGATAAATTCTCCTGAGTTAACTAATCAGTTACTGAAACCCAGGATTCTATAATATTTGTGTGCTCTCAAAGTGAAAGTATTCATGAACCAAGGAGTGTTTCTAGGATTCTCGATAATGAGGAAGCTATACTGTTTATACCGGTAAGGATATCTTTTCTATGCCTTGTGTGAAGTAGCGAAGCTTGTTTCTGGAGAACATGATATAGTTCATATTGCTGAAATTATCAATTCAAGATTGAATGTGCGATATAGTGAAGCATTTCATCGTAAACATAATATATGAAGTATCTCTGGATTAATAGTTCATATTTGAATGTGTGATATAGTGAAGCCTGTTACGTGAGAATGCAATGTAAAACTGAAACTAAACTTTCTGATGACTATTGTTTTAGATTGATAAAACTTTGAAGTTTATAAATGAATGGCTGATGACTTATATTTTGTGATTGTTCTGAATAGTTAAACTGAATCAATATTTAAAGTACTTTGAATGATAGCTTTGTTTAGAGTGAAATTGTGTTTGGATTCTTGATAATAAGAAGAGTGTAATTTATATGCATAAATTCTGATTGTAAATGATATACTCAGCTGAGTAAATTGATAATGTTTTAATGAGAACTTAGTCATTCTTAATTGCATTATCCCTGCTAGAATCCTTGTTTTAATGTAAATTTATGCATTAAAGCATTAAATATTTTTATTTGAGTTGAAACTTGTGTTTGCCTGATTTCTTTCATTGCACCGCTCATTAAAATAGTTCGAATCTTAGCGGGAACCCTATATATATAATAAGGAAAATTTCAGCCTGAATAAAGTTGATAACAATATTTGCTAGCTGATGGTTGATTTCACAACGTTGCTTATGCAAATTAGAACATAGAGTGGTGCAGTCAAAAATAAATTTTCTCTGTGTTTGAATGTCAGTCAACAGCTAGAATATACATCGGAGTAGAACGTAAGACCCAACACTAGGAATACAATGTAACATAAGTAGCTGATCTAAAGCCAAGTCCCAGTCATTACTGATTTCTCTCTCCTTCAATCGATCATGCCATGACTGGCCACCACTCTGTTCCCTTAGTTTGTCAGTCTCCTGCCTTGCAATTCCACACATACCTTTTTCACAGTGAAACCTGCACCTACCTAGCTAATTTCCATGCATGACCACTCTCACCAACTGGTGGCTTCAGAATGACATCTATTATCAAAGTATAAGATGTTATTGAACTCAACACTTCAGTCACTTATGCTTTTTCCACTATATGTTGGGCAATGTAATTATCCTTAAGTAGTTGAGGGAATTTATTATCGCTATACATTATTTCCTGCTTGCAATCCATGCATTTGTATTAAAGACTCCCATTATTATCACCTGCCTATCACTCACTGGTCTCATCCAACTGAACTTTTCAGAATACAGAGAAGGCAAAAAAACATTCAATAAGATCAACAGATGCCAAGTCACTTCTAAATAATACAATATGCACAAATTATTACCTGTATGTTTGTTATATAAAATCAGCATTGCCAATATAACTCGAAAAAATGCCTTATTGCTTTCCAGTAAAAAGCAGTCCATTACCCGCACCTAAAATGTTAAAAATATGGATGGTTTTTTGATTGCATAACCATGACTAAAATAATTTATATGATTTAAAAAATACCAGGTTTGCATCAAATAATCATCAAATATTATATCAATATTAAATTAATTCTTTCAAAAAAAAACTACACTATGATATTTAAAATTAAAAATGTTTCATTAAGATTGTGTGTTTGTGTGTGTAGTCAGTCCTCAACTTAAGATGCATGCGACTTATGACCACTGGTACTTACGATGGCTATCCCATTAATACATTTAGTGAATACCACCTCACTCATGCAACTCATGGACTAGGGTATTATTGCTGTCTTCAAGGTATATTATTTAAGAAATGCTTTTGGTCAGGCTATTGTTGCTATTGAATGCGAGGAAAACTCTCAGACTTTTGGAAGGAATATATCTTGCGCAGATGCAGCATGAGTGAAGTGAGAGCAAAGTGTATGAATGGTATTTAGAACCTGTTGAAAATATATGGTCACACATTTATGGCATTAGATAATGCTTTATAAGACACTGGTGACAAGATAGTGCTGTTAGCTAAAGAGATGAAGTTTGACAATGAAGATGTAGAGCATTTGTTGGAAGCTGTGGAAGAAGAGTTCTCAAATGAAGGCCTTATAGAGCTAGAAGTACAAAAAATTGAAGAGAAACGAAAAAAACAGAACAAGAAGAGAAAGGTGAATCACACAAAAAAGTTTACATTGAAAAAAATTGGCAGAAGATTTTACCTGTTAATAAGGCAGTTTGGTTGTCTGAGGAAATGGATCTCTGGAGAGATTTAACAGAGTAGATAGAATGATACAAGCCACAATCTTGTATAGATCATAGAAAAGAAAGGGAAATCTTGCAGACTAAGTTGGACATAATGTACAAATTTTTAAAGAAGCCCACTCCTGCTCTCACCTCATCCTGTGAAAACAAGTCTATACCTTTCCACAAGTTATGAATCTAGTGAACCATCCTCAGAATACTTTGATACAATTCCACAATTTGAAGAATTGTTCATTATCTAGCCTCTCATGCCTATTTCTGATGAAATGTCCAATACAGCATCAGCTTCAAAGAATTACTCTTGCCTCGTGCTTCTGGTTGATTATTTTACTGACATAGGAGCATGGTACACTCATGTTTTCATTCTTTATTACAGTACAGTATTGTATACAGAACTTCAAATAAATAATAAATAAATAAATCTGCTAATCCCTTTTATTCCTCAAAGAAAGCAAACAAGGGTCATTTAGCTCTGACTTTTGGAAACTGGAGCAGTCAATCTCTACCCTTAGCCAATCAGGATATGGCCCAAGATTGATTTTAACTGCATCCAGGAAAGAGAGTACAGCAGACAGCTGTCATCTCATGGTCCATAACACTATATATTATTGTCCACAGTCCAAGTTCTAGGGTTAATTTTCTTGTATTGCAAGATTAAAATGCCGAGTTTCCAGGGAAAAAAAAACAAAGCAACTTATCTGCCTATGATTGACCAGAGACTGACTAATGGTTGAAGAAAGGCTTAAAAAAAGTGTTAAGATCTAGTCAATCTGAACTTAGAATGGTTTTTTTTTTTTTGGTGGTGGTGGTGGTGGGGGGGGGGAGCTTCCCAGTGTTATGAATGCAAACAGTATATTTCCACAGGGCTACAAAGAAATTTTGTTATAATTTGTAAATTGTATTATTTCACTATAAATTACCAGTAAAAATAGTTAAAAAATAGAACCAAACAGACATACACATTTTAGCATTCAGGTATGTTAATTCTTAACATATCCTTATGGTTCATATAGTTATTTCTGACTTATGATAGGATCATCAAAATGGAACCACGTTGTAATTTGAGGACTGACTGTACATGTCTATGTCTACATATTGTCATAATAGAAAACATTTTCTGTAAGTAAAAGAATAAATGGCATGGAAATAAGTAATATAAATTTTTTTAAAAATAATTTTTATTCATTGGAATAAAATTGGCTATACGTATCTGAAGCTGTCACACATAATTTTATGTTTTAAAGGAGAATAATTACATCTTTGTCCATACTTATGTTGGCACAGGATTTAAGGTTTCAAATAGTTCTTCCTCATGTATTAATAACTTTGTTTTGTGAAATAGGAACTAATTTCCTATTAAGGCACCCCACTATGCTCAAATAAGGAAGTTTATTCCTAGTTATTATGTTAAAGGTTAACATAAAAGAATATCTCCCAAATTATTTGGATCTCCCTTTTATTTCATGATTTATAAACCTTTTTCTTTTGCATGTTAGTGGAGTTCTAATTTCTAATCTATAATCTCCTAAGTTGAATGATCCTTTAAGAGAGGATTTTTTAATTGTTATATTTTGTTTGATTCATTACTGACAGCACCATTATCCCTTATTAGCTGGAGTTAAAATTTTCTTGTTGTATACCATACTTTTTTTTAAAAGTATGGTATACAACTATTTCATTTTATCAAATATTGGTCTTAGTGAGTTTACATGGAATCAGGATGTTAACCACTATGGAAAGTAGATCACGGATCTCATATTCAACATTGATCATAATTTCTAATGTAGGAAATTACCTAGATGTGGTGGCAAAATTATGATCTTGACTGATGGTGGTGACAACTTCTTTTGTTAAGTTGCTATGATGATAAATTAACAACTACGAGAGCCTGTCAATATTGCAGTTAGCACCTTTTTTTTTTTTAAGCTGTTGGAGAATTTTGAATTTTTTAATGTGACGAATTTTAATATTTAAATTCTTTAGTTGCTGCAACTTGAGAGATGTTGTAAAGAACAGAACACAGTTCAGGATTTAAAGTTTCAAATAGTTCTTCCTCATGTATTGATAACTTTGTTTTGTGGAGCAAACGTTGGGATTGCAGTTAGAAGAGCTTTAGCAGGAGTTAATGAAAAGCAAGATGAAACATCTGGAAGAGGATATTAAACAGCTAAAGGAGAGATTGGCTTATGATAAGGAGAAGGAGGAAGATAATGTTATAAAGAAAGAATCAAAGGATGGTTGTATATCAGTGTATGAGGACTTGATCATTAGAGGTGTGATTATTAATAAAGTGCAGAAAACATGCTTTCCTGGTGGAACAATAAAACAAATAACTGATGCATTGCAGAAAAGGAAATACCGGGAGTCAAAATTAGTGATAGTCGTGGGCACAAATGACTTAGTTGGGGAGAAGAAGAATGTTGATAGAAACTCTTGAGGAAATTGTTGCAGCAAGTAAAGAAGAATAGTGTTGGGAAAGTCATAGGCGTGCTGCCCAGATATGATAACAGTGATTTGAGAAGGAGAGCAGAGATAATGATTAGTAAGATGACTGAGGAGTGGTACTATTTTGTGCCCATGACTACCATTAATTTTGATTAAAAGGGGATTCAATTTGTAAATCTGTGGAGTGAATTTGAAGGGAAGCTCAAATGGTATAAAGCTGATGGATTACATTTGAATGGGTTTGGTGTTGGGCATTTAAAAAGGCTATTGTTTTCTGAGAAGGCACAGAGTCAAGAAGTTAATATAGCAAATGATCAGAGTCTACCTGTGCAACAGGATAGCACAAATCAACAGATTGCACAGCAGGAGGAAGATGGATATGAGGTTGAAGATGTGGTTGCATCAGCACAAAGTGATGGAATGCATAAAGGTGAAGGGGAGACAGGTAAGAATGGAAATCACAGTCAGGATCAGGGAAACAGGGAGTGGTGAAACCGAAGAGAGAGAGAGAGGTGTAGAATAGAGAATGTTAGTGCTGGTAGGATGGCCTCAAACACAGAGCGATTGTTATGTTTATGAACAAATGTAAGGAGTATTCGAAACAAGAGAGCTGAGTTTGTGGCATTCATTGAGACAGTATGCCCAAAAGTAATTGGAATAGAATTAGAAGGATATATAATTTTTCAGAAGGATAGAGATATGAAAAAGAGGAGGGGGGGGGGAGTGATGTTAATGACTGCAGAGGAATTGTGTCTGCAAAGTGTAGAAGTTGATACTGCATGCACAGATTCTGAATCTGTGTGGCGCGAAGTTGAAACAAACCGGTTAGTATATCTGATAGGATGCTGAGAATACTGATTGTGAAATGTTTAGGCAAATTAGTCGGGCATGTAAAAAGAAGGTAATCCTGATGGGAGACTTTAATTACAGGAATATAGACTCGAAGAAGGAGATAGTGTGTGGGAACAAGAAGAGCGAGTTTGTGG
This sequence comes from Typopeltis vanoorti, assembly GCF_054136105.1. Classification (NCBI taxonomy): domain Eukaryota; kingdom Metazoa; phylum Arthropoda; class Arachnida; order Uropygi; family Thelyphonidae; genus Typopeltis; species Typopeltis vanoorti. The sequence goes on along the minus strand of NC_143572.1, from coordinate 34,863,844 downwards.
AATTTCTGAGAGATAAGTATCTTAAGCAGCACGTGATTGATGCAACTAGAGACTTTAATGTTTTGGATTTGGTGATAACTTCACAAGATGTAGTGGTTAATGAGGTGTTGACACAGTTGGTGAGAGTGATCATGAGGTACTTGTTTGGGAAGTGATGAAACAAGAAAAGGTCACTGCCAAAAATGGATACATGTGGAAGTATAAAGCAGGTAATTATAGGAAGCTCTGTGTTCAGTTAGTGTCAGTATGTTGGGTAGATGAGCTGAGTGGAAAAGATGTTGACAATGCATGGAAACTCATAAGGCAGTATCTGACAAAAGCAACATATGACTGCATACCGAGGGTTAAGCGAGTAAATAGAGTGGGAGTGAAATGGATGAAGAGCGAAATCAAGCAAGCTGTGCTGGAAAATAAAATGTTATGCAAGAGGTACAAGATAGTTGGTGGTGATCAAATCCATGAAGAGTATAAGGTGCACACTAGAAAGGTGATGAGCATAGTAAAGAAAGAAAAGGTGCAGTATGAAACTGGCTGGTCAGGCCAAGGGAATTTTTCTGCTACATGGCAAGCAAAAGGAAGAATAATTATGGCAGACTAACATTGGTGGATAGTCATGGCAACAGACTAACAGCTGCAAAGGATATAGTGGAATTATTGAACGAGCACTTTATTAGCATTTATCATACTGGTATAAATTATCCGGGACAATATATAGAAGAGAGGCAAGTATTAGGAGAACTGGAAGTGAATGAAACAAAGGTTTATCAGATGTTGGTTGGGTTAGATATGAATAAGGCTGTGGGAATGGATGACATATCACCATGTATGCTTAAGGAATGAGCACCACAGTTGGTTATGCCCTTAACCTGATTATTTAATGAAAGTCTTGCAGTGGGTAGGGTTTCTAAGGAGTAGAAAGAAGGCAAAATAGCAAAATACCACTCCACAAGCATGGTTCTAAGATAGAAGTCTCCAACTATAGGCCAGTCTGTATAAATGATGTTGTGGTCAAGGTGTTGGAGAGAATGGTAAGGAATACAATACAGAATTGGGTTGATGGACATGGCATTCTTTATGATGATCAGCATGGATTTGTAAAGGATAGGTCGTGTTTCTGTAATTTACTTGCATTTTATAATAAGGTGACGAGTGTGTTAGATAAGGTAAAATCATATACAGTGATATTCTTAGACTTTGCAAAAGCATTTGATAGATTATCACATAACTTGGTGTACAAGCTGCAGAGGATGGGAATAGACAGTATATTGATTATATATATTTTTATTTTTTATTTTTTTATTAATTAATATTGATTAGATGGATCAGAGATTGGCTCTCTGAATGATACCAGCAGGTTGTATGATGGAGCAGTGTCTCAAAAAAGAAGGGTAATCAGTGGCGTGCCCCAGGGTTCTGTTCTTGGGCCCCTGCTGTTTAAATTGTTTATAAACAATATATCATGTGGACTGACTGGGATCTTCAGTTATTTGCTGATGATGCAAAGTTGGCTAGAATTATAAGTAGCACTGCTGATGCTGAATCTCTTCAGGAAGATTTCAGTAGACTTTTTACTTGGACAAAAGAGTGGGATTACAGTTTTAATAGCAATAAGTGCAAGATGTTGCATTTTGGAGTACAGAAATATAAGGCTGTGTACTATATTGATGGTGCCATACTGCAGGAAGTAGGTGAGATTAGAGATTTGGGAATGATGCTTGACAGTAGACTGAAGTTTAGAGGACATATTGCTAGTGTTGCAAAGGTTGCATATTGTAGTGCTGCTATGATAAGAAGTACTCTAACATGCAAGGAAAAGGAAGTGGTTGTGTCACTGTATAAGGCACTGGTCAGACTACACTTGAAACTATTGTGCTCCCATCTGGTCATCTGGTTTTCAATGTGATGGGGAGACATTGGAGAGGGTCCAGAGACGAGCGACTTTGGTCCCTCTCCAATGACCAGTGATAAGTATCACGAGTTTGGAATGCTGGCTATGGAGAGAGAGAGAGAGAGAGAGAGAGATTGAAGAGATGTGGATTGCAGAGTTTAGTGGATAGGAGGAAGAGAGGTGATTTGATAGAGACGTTTAAGTTAGTGAGAGGGTTTTATCGGATTAATTCAGAGGGGATTATAAAAAGAGTAGAAGGTGAGAAGGGAAGACCCAGAGGTCATTCCTGGAAGATATGTAAAAGTGTGGTGAAGAAGGGTGTGAGGAGTAGATTTTTTACATGGAGAATTGTCAGTGAATGGAATGCATTAATGATATGTTGTCAGTTGAATGAACCTCCGACGATGAGTCTGTTGACTCCATGGAGTCAACAGACTAATAAGAAGAAAAAGAAGAACTAATTCCCTATTAAGGCACCCCTCTATGGTCAAATGAGGAAGTTTATTCCAAGTTATTACGCTAAAGGAGGTCTTAAAAGAATATCTCTCAAAATTTTGGTAAATTAATACAGCCATACTTATTGAATTTAGTGCTTCATAGTACTAACTACTTCACGACTGATGATGAACTAAAAATAATCCCTCAGAAACACACATATACACAGTCTGCTAATTATGAATTGTCATAATGATGATGACAAAAGTTGTCAATACTATCAGCCAAAGGAATAACTTTGCTACTACATCCACACAAATACCTAAATGAGAAATGATTATAAATGTCGAAAGGGAGAACTACTTTTATACAGCTGTCACCAACAAGTTACATTTAGATGTAGTATAGTTCACCCACCATTTGTAGATCTCTCCTTGCCATTTTGCCAAGAATAGTCGATTCATGGTGAAGGGGAGAAAGAAATGAAGGATTCTTTCTTGTCTGTCGCTGTACTAGTACTAGCTTGATTTTTGTTGTCGCTTTTATGCATTATTTTTTTATTATTAATTTGTATGATGGATCCAGCGATTTTTTTTAGGAGATTTAAATTTTGGCTTACCTTCACCTTTTGATTCCCTACGAATTCTTTTAACAGTCGACCCTGATATGCCCGCAATTGCATTTGCACGTTTTATGACTTGAGAAAGGGGAACAAGGAGACGATTCTTTTTCGCAGAATGTCAGCACATTATCAGTAGCTCTTTTGCAAGAGCTACTGAAACGTTTAACAACAGAACTTGTTGACATTCTGCGAAAAAGAATCGTCTCCTTGTTCCCCTTTCTCAAGTCATAAAACGTGCAAATGCAATTGCGGGCATATCGAGGTCGACTGTTAAAAGAATTCGTAGGGAATCAAAAGGTGAAGGTAAGCCAAAATTTAAATCTCCTAAAAAAAAGCGCCAGAGTAAAGAAAACCATCGAAACCGTAGCTTTGAATGATTTTGATGTAGACATTATAAGAACTATTCACGAATTTTATGTGGTCGAGAAAAGAGTGTAAAAGAGTGTTCCAAAATTGATTTCTGTGCTTAAAGAAAAAATTAATTTTCCTTGGAAAAGAGAAACTTTAAGGAAAATACTTCATAAAATCGGATTTTGTTTCATAAAGTCCCAGAATAAAAGGAAACTTATCATGGAGCGAAGTGACATTGTTTTATCTTGAATGCAGTATTTGAGAGCAATAAGACGTTTCAGCGAGGAGAAAAAACTGATTGTGTATCTAGATGAAACTTGGATTGATAGTAATTTAACTTATGAAAAATGTTGGCAGTCTAAAGAAGAATGTAGAGTGCTACAAACCGGAAATGCCTCGCGGCGCATAATAATTTTGTGTGCGGGTGAAGAAATGGATTTTTTTACCGAATTCAAACTTGCTATACGAAGCCAATTCAACTACTGGAGATTACCATGGGCAAATGAATTCTACGATCTTCGAAAAGTGGTTCCAAACCTTCCTAAAAATGCTGTTGTTATAATTGATAACGCTTCATATCACTCTATTCGATTAAACAAAGTTCCAAATTGGTCTAATAAGAAGCAAGTTCTTATGGATTGGCTCTCTGCAAATAACATTTCTCATTCCCCAGATATGCGAAAAATTGAATTGCTTAATTTGGTCAAAAGAAACTCGCCCACAACTAAACTATTTAAATTCGACACGATGCTCAAAGAGCATGGATTTCTAGCTTTGAGGCTACCACCATATCATTGCGATATTAATGCTATTGGGTATGTTTCGGCAGAAGTGAAAAGTTTCATTCGCCATCGCAACGTAACTGGAGATATTGACATGTCGAAACTTTTTAAGCTTTCAGAACAGGCGATTGAAAGTATTACAGTTCAAAACTGGGGAAAATATTGCTCTCATGTCACCTCATTGGAAAATATGCATTGGGACAGAGGAGGAATTATTGAAGAATTATGCGAACCTTTGGTGATCAGTTTAAGTGAAAGCGATGCCGATTCGGACACGATTCAGATGACTCTGAAGATTAAAAGGATTTGATAATGGTATTTTTTTCCAACATTTTTTTTGCATGGGTTTGTTAAAAGAGTCACAACAAGTCATAAATAATTAATCGGTTTAGGACATTAAAGTGTTTCAGTTCTCTCAACTGTAAGTTTAGAATATCTAAGTTCATTTGAAAAAATTTTTGTTTTTCTGTATAATTATTTTTATTTTATAGAAAACTTTCTTAAAAATAAACTTAGTTAACTTTTTGTTTTATGCTATACCTTTTTTAATTTCGTTAATACTCTACGTACATTTTTCCAACTGTTACACAAGCAAAATAGTTACACTTTAAAAACCACAATGTTCATAAAAGAAAAGCTAAATTTTCCAACCTGTAATAATAAACAAACTCATCCCAGAAGACAGATTGATTACCCTATTATTGGAATGGATTCTCCTTTTTCTGACATGTGCAGAAGTGTCAAGGGATCTCTAATCGGTGGGCGAACTATAAACCTTAACTAAATCCAAAGCTCCCCAAGGTCAAAAGTCAACAAAAAGAAATAGTAGCTTTGAAAAAGTTATACAGCAAAAAAATTATTTATATGTAATGATAAGGTTCATGCCACTGTCATAATAAAAAACTTTTGACTCTAAGGACAGTTTGGTAATAATATCAGGGAGGCTAATAATAATAATCTTGATAGATCAAGGCTATAAAACCTTATTAAAGGTTTTATAGCCTTGATCTATTAAGGCTATAAAACCTTTTTATATAGCCTTTATATTTATATAGCGTTTTATAGCCTTTATAGCTTTTTCAACATCTAAAGGACAATGCTATCATTCTCTTTTTCCCTTCAGGTTTATAGTTAATTACTTCCTTTGGTAGTCTTTCCTCTTCTATTCATTATATATAATCTTTCCAAGCATTTTGCTGTTATTTTATCATTTATTTGTAATTCATTCCTTTTTTTGTTTTATTTATAATCATTTTATATTCTATACGCTTCCACATCCTTTAAATGCTCTGAGAAATCTCATTTTAACTGCTTGCTTATATTCTACTTTCATCTGCTCACTCTCTCTATTAATTTTCTGAACCATATAAGTGGATTGCTTAAAGGTGAAAGCCAACTAACTGGGAGGAGCCCTCAACGTTGCCTTCCAGGAGTACAGAGAACTGACTGGGGGCATCTGACCTAATCCTCACCTTCACATGGTACGCCTTGTTACTGGGTATCCACTGGGTACTGAACGAATGAGGATGGACTGGCAATTTGGAACTTAGCCAAGCAAATTGTACTCTACACTGGCTTAAACCAGAAATGCATATGATGATACAATATGATGAGATGTCATACCACCTGGGGTGTTGCCCAGTTAAACAATGACACTCCTGATATTTACATCAGGGAAGCAGGGTGAACAGTGAAAAGTCAACTACTAGAATAAGCCCCAACTCAACATCTAGAAGTGAAGATAGGAACCATCAATATAAGGAGCATTGATGGAAAGGAAATCAAACTTGTAGAAGAATGGGAAAAGTACAACGTGGAAATAATTGGCATTACTCAGAAAAGATCTCACCTGTTTTTGTCTTCTTTGACAAAAACAGGTGAGATCTTACCAAATAATAAGCATAGGATGTTATTTCAGGAAATAAAGGAAGGAGTTGTGATAGCATTCAACACCAAATATGAAGATAAATTCCTTGATTGGAAAAAAGTTTCAAGAAGAGTTATGTGAGCAAACTTCAAAATGGACAGATGGACAATGAAACTTATTTGTTCCTATGGTTCCAGAGAAGATTGTTCTAAGGAAAAATGGAGGAATTTTTTGAGACATTAGAATAGGCAACTGACATAAAAAAAATGGAAAAAGTGGTCCTTGTTGGAGATCTGAATAGCAGAGTAGGAAATTAATCCCACCAGGCATATAGGAACATGTTGGGAAAATTTAGAGAAAAGAACAAAGCTAATAATAATGGTAAGTATTTACTGGACTTCTACTCAGGACATGGACTAGTCATTACTAACCATGTTTCAACATAAAGATTTGCACAAGTTCACATGGAGAGAAGACACAAGAAATAAGAAAAGCCTCATTGACTACCTCATTGTTGATAGCGAAAAGTTCATGCTGGTAAAGAACACGAGTGTACAGAGGATTTGAAATTGGAAGTGACCATTACTTAGTGCTAAATAGGATAAAAATGAATACCATGTTGAAAAGAACCATATGTAAGAAAGTTTTTAAAAGAATTAAAGTTAAGCAGCTTTTACAGGTACACTACAGATGCGACTATAAAAACATTATTGAAGAAAAAATGAAACAGATTGAAAACAACAACGAAACCTTGGAGTCTCAGTGGCAAACTCCGAAGAAGACATTGATTGATTCAGCTGGGAAGGTATGTGGGGATGTTATCTGTAGGATAGAAAAATAAGAACCCCATAGTGGACATAAATAGTTAAAGAAACAGTCCTTGAAAACAAGAAAACAAACTAAAACATCCTAGCAAATAAGTTGACAGATGTCCTTAAAGAATACTGAGAAAACTGTAAGAAAGCTAAGCCATGTGGTAAAAGTAGCTAAATAAAAGGCATGGGAAGACTTTGGTATGAATACAGAAAATAAATATCAGGTAGGTGGCAAAATATTCTGGAGGTCATTTCAACCATTTCTGAGCTTATTCAGAAACGGAGGAAAGAGTATTGTAAACGGAATTAAAGATGATAAACATAACATGAAAACTGAAGATAAGGATATCCTAGATGTCCGGAGTAATTACTTTGAAAGACTGTTAAACAAACAAAGCAGTGACAGAACTGTACTAGAAAATTTTCAAGAGGAATGCAAAGAGGAGTACATGCCAATACTTGAGGTAGAAAAAGCCCTCAAAACTTGAAATGGTGAAAGGCAGCTGAGATAGATGATATTTGAACCAGAAATGTTTAAGTATGGAAGAATAAAAGTTTGGAAACAGCTCACTGAATAATTCAGAGGGGTCCTCGGAACTGTTCAGTTTCCTGATGATTTTGAATTCCTGATGAGCAGAGTAGAACTCTCATAGTACCATCTATAAAAAAAGGAATAAAGCTGAATGTGAGAAATATAAAGGAATTTCTCTACTAAGTATTCCAGGTAAGATTTATCCAAGCATACCTAAAAAGAGGTTGAGAAAGATTATGAACAGAAACTTGCAGTACCAAACTTGCCAGCAAAAGTTGGCCGATTAGTAGAACCTCTGCTACTAATGGCTCATGCAACAAGCAAGTTTGAGTGCAGTTAGTAGTTGGAAGGGTTCAATCATTCGATGCTGTTGCCACACTCTCCCTTGATGAGTCTTTGGACTTCCTGGAGGTGTCACATAATAATAAGCTGGGTTCAGGGCAAACAGAGGTCAAAATCAGATTTTCCCTTTAAGACAAATCGTTGAGAAATCATGGGAATATGACAAGGATCTGTACTTATGTTTTGTAGATTTTGAAAAGTCACATGACAAGGTCCCCAGAGAAAAGCTTTTCAAAACACTACAATTGTATAATTATTTATATAATTATACAATTATATAAATTCTATATTTAAGTTTTCAGTCAGAAGTTAGAATTGAAGGAAATACAGGAAGATGGTTGTATGTAAAATCAGGGGTAAGACCAGGATGAACATTATTTCCACTCTCATTCATCATCTATGTAGATCACATTATGAAGGAAAGTGGAATCAGGCATGATATTAGTACTGGAGATGTGAAACTTAGCTCTTTACTGTATGCAGATGATGTTGTACTCCTAAAAACATCTAGTTCAAGTCTCTAGGATTCCTTAACTAAATTTAATAGCAAGGTTGCTTAAGGGTCAAAGCTGTATAACTGAGAGGAGACCTCCACATAACCTTTAAAGGAATGATGAGAATCGATCAAGGCTTCTGACCTAATGTCCAATCCTCACCTTCTCATGGTACACCACGTTAGGTATCTATCTGAATACTGAATGAACGAAGACAGGCTGGCAAATTGGGATTTAGCTGACCAAATTGTATTCTTACTGGCTTAAAGTACAATATTAAATGATGGTACAACATGACAGAATTTCATGCCAGCTGGGGTGTCACCTGGTTAAACAAGGCCCCCCCCCCGTTGTTTTTGCCTGGGAACCAGGGCAAACAGTGAAAATTCAGTTACTGGAACAAATCCTAAAACATGCCCCAACTCAATATCACGAGAGTTCAAGATCGGTACTATCAACATAAGAAGCCTGAATGGCAAAGAAATGGAGCTAGCTGAGGAATTGGATAAGTACCAAATCAACATAATAGAGGTGACTGAAACAAAAAAGACAAAAACTTGTGAGATCTTTCTGAGTAATATATACAAAATATTATATTCAGGCAATGACAATGAAAGAAGAAGAAGGAGGAGCCATAGTATTCAACACTAAATACGAGGCTAATTTTCTTGAATGGCAGGCAATTTCAAGTAGTGATGTGGGCAAATATGAGAATGGGGAACTGGACAATGATGCTTATTTGTGTCTGTGGTCCCACAGAAGGTTCTAATAAGGTAGAAGTGGAGAAATTTCTTGAGGCGTTAGAGAAAGCAACTGACACAATGAAAAATTGGTCCTTGTTGGGGATCTAAATAGCAGAGCAGGAAATGATTGTCAGACATACAAAAATAGTTTGGGAAAATTTGGAGAAACGAGCAAGGCTAATAATACTTGTAATTGCAAATACTTGTTGGATTTCTGCTCAGGACATGGATTGGTTATTACTAACACCATGTTCCAACATACAAATGTGCACAAATTCACATGGGGAGAAGATGCAAGGAATAAAAAAAGTCTCATTGACTATGTTATTGTTGATAGTGGTGTTTCTCTCTGGTGCAGTACATCAGAGTGTATAGAGGAATTGAAATTGGAAGTGATCACCATTTAGTCATGAGCAGGATATAATTGCATTTCATACTGAAAAGAAGAATACGTAAGAAAGTTTTAAAGTGAATAAAAGTTGAGCAGCTTTCAGATGTGAACTGTAGACTAAAATATACAAACATTATTCAAGAAAAAATGAAAGAGTTTGAGAACAGGAAACAAACCTTGGAGATTCATTGGCAAGCACTGAAGAAAACCCCTGATTGATTCAGCTAGAGCTGCATGTGATGAGGTTGTCTGCAAGGTTAGAAAAATTAGAACTCCATGGTGGGCACAGGAAGTTAAAGAGGCAGTGAAAGAAAAGAAGAAAGCATATCAGCAGTTCCTGGCAAATAAGTCAGCTTGTACTCTTAGAGAATACAGAGACAGAATAAGAAAGCTAAACACTGTGTAAAACTAGCTAAACAAAAGTCATGGGAAGACTGTGGTAAGAACATAGAAAATAAATAACAAGAAGGTGGGAAAATATTCTGGAGGTTGTTGAAGAAGCTCAGAAATGGCAAAGAGTGCTGTAAAAGGAATTAGAGATGATAAAGGTGATATGAAAACGAGAAATAGATATCCTTGAAGTATGGAGTAATTACTTTGAAAAATTGTTAAATGAAAATAGCAGTGATGACAGCACAGTGATAAAAAAAACACTGACCAGGCCCAGGCATGCAATCAGGAATATGTATCCATACTTGAAGTCGAAAAAGCCATCAAAAGTTTGAAATGTGCAAAGGCAGCAGTAGTAGATGATATTCGACCAGAAATGCTCAAGTAAGGAGGTATAAAAGTCTTACAGTGGCAGCACTGCATAGTTCAGAGGGTCCGGACAGATGAATGAATTCCAGATGATTGGAGTAGAGCTCATAGTACCCATATATAAAAATGGAAATAAAACTGAATGTGAGAATTACAGAGTATTTCTCTACTGAGTGTTCCTGGTAAGATATTACTATTATTATTACTATTATTACGGGCAACTCCAGGGAGTCATTAGACTCATCGAGGGAGGCCCCAAATCATATTCATCACAACTATTTGACATTCATACAGTATCTATCATACCTCGCCTTAAACTCATTCACTGTCACAGCATCCACTACAGACTCAGGGAGCGCATTCCACTCATTCACTACTCTAAAAGTAAAGAACCCAGCTCTAACACCTTTACTAACCACACTTTTGCCCAGTTTCCATGGATGTCCCCTAGTCCTCCCACAACCAGCCCTGTTCTCAAAAATATCTTCTGAATTAATTTTATAGAAACCCTTCAGTAATTTGAATGTCTCAATCATATCTCCCCTCCTCCGCCTATCAACCAATTTTTACAACCCAGGTTGTCAGGATCAGACGTTCACTTTACAACAAATAGTTGAGAAGTCATGGGAATATAACAAAGATCCGTATTTAAGTGTTGTAGATCTGGAAAAAGCATATGACAAGGTGCCAACTAGTCAAAACTCTACAATTGTATGGTGTCAGTGGGGCATTATATCAAGATACTTAGTCTTTGTTTGAGTTGTAAGTCAGCAGTTAGAAATGAAGTACAGGAAGATGGTTTAATGTTAAATCTGTACAGACAAGGATGCACATTATCCCCTATGTTATTCATTATTTATATGGATCACATTATGAAAGAAAGTGGTAATAAACCTGATATCAAAATTGAAGATTTTTTTTATGCCCTTTGCTTTATTATTATTACCCAAAGACTTCATGGAGTCAAAGACTCATCTGGGAGGTCCTTTTATCGCATACACAGCTCATCATACCGTGTCTTAAAAACTCTCAAACTTCTTGCAGACACCACACTCCAATCATTCACAACTCAGCACTAAAAAAAACCTGCCTCTCACTCTCCTACTCATACCTTCCTTATACAGTTTCCAGGGATGACCTCTGGTTCTCCCCTTATCTCCCACTATTTTATATAGAACTTCTCCAGCATTGATCCTATAACAACCCCTTACCAACTTAGGTCAATATCATATCTCCTCCTGTCCACCAGACTCTGCAAATTACATCTTCTCAATCTTTGCTCATACTCGACATTCCAGAGGTCAGAAACTACCTTAGTCAATCGCCTATGGATCCTTTCTAACATCTCTTCATCCTTCTGAAAACCCGGTGGCCAAATCTGGGCACAATAGTCCATGTGTGGCCTAATCAAAGCCTTATACAATGGAACAAGAATCTCCCTACTTCTACATGTCAGTGTCCTCTGCATCGTTGCCAGAAGCCTTTGTGTTGTCTTCACAATTTTGGCTATGTGTCCCCTAAATTTCAGATCCTTATCCACTATCATCCCCAGATCTCTTATTTCCTCTACTTCCAACAAAAAGTGCCTTAGAAGATAGAAGTACAAAATCTGACAATGATGAAGCCTTGACAGGTAACAGATTGATTTGAAGGAAATTGTAGATAGGACGTTAGTAATGATGTAATTTTTTCATGTAGTACTATCATATTCTGTACACCTCTTGAGGGTAAATGTCCGGAATTTGATGATGATGAATTTAATAGCAGCTGTAACAAATATGGCATGAAAATAAGCAATAAAAAGACCAAACAATGAAAATAGGCAGGAATAGAGACAACTTCAGTTGCATTCTAAATGGATATCCTATAGAACAAGTAAAATATTTCAGCTATTTAGGCACGATTTTTAGTGAATATGGCATGTTAAATGTGGAAACAGGCAAAAGAATAAGCAAAGCTGGTATGGTGGGTGGCCAGCTGAATAAGTTTGTATGGAATAAGAGAGAAATTAACTAAACTAGGATTAAATAAGACAGTGTTCAAACGAGTTTTAAGTTTTATGGATCTGAGAGTTGAGTTATATATAAAGCACTCGATCAAAGATTAGGGACTACAGATATGAGGATGCTGAGAAAAATTAGGAAGTAAACAGATGGCATCAGTGGCAGAATCATATTAAAAATGATGACATTAGAAATGTACTCGACATTATTAGCATTCAAGAATGTGTCAGTAGAGCTCACCTAAGGTAGAATGGATGAGGAAGAGTTTTGATGCCAAGATGGCAGGAAAGAGATTGAGAGGAAGACCAAGGTCTAGGCAGATTGATTCAGTCAGAAGTGTTTTAGGTGCACGGAATGTTACATATACGATATTGGAGTGCTCACAAGTAATAAATTGATTTGGAGGAAAATTGTGGATAGTTGATTAAGAATAATATCATCATTAATTTCCTAATAAACAAAGAAAATTAATGATGATAATATTGTTGATATTTCTATGACTTTATAAACTTTTATTTGTGCTTCCTTTCTTGTTTTGTCTTCTTTTGTTTGTTCTATAGACTGCTTGAAAATGGTGTATTATTCACTTCATTATATCAAATGCTACATCACATTCTAAATACTGAAAATGTGTCATATGGTTTGGAGTGTGGTTTTTAATTACTATGTTGTTTTGTATGTAATATTTACATGAGATGTCATCCTTTTAATTTTTTTAATGAGATTCATAAGTGGCCGGCCTGGTTGGCCGAGTGGATAGCGTATCTGCTCTCCAGCCAAAAGGCTGTGGGTTCAAATCCTGCCATGGGCATGGATGTTTGTGATTGTCTGTGGAAATAACAGTGGTGGTCGACAGTAGATGCCGTTGGTGTAGTTGCGGTCAGACGGTGATTGAATGGTGGAGACGGAGTTGTAGAGCAGGTGCCCTCCCTCGATGAGTCCTTGAACTCCCTGGAGGTGTCAAATAATAATAATAATTATATATAAGCTGACCAACCACAATAGCATCAATAATCAAACTGAAATGTAGTGGGCCAAGCACAAAAACCTGTGCTTGGTCACTCATTTTCTTATGCTCATCTACTTCATGCATCAGTCTCTGATACCTGTGTCACTAATAGAAAAGAAAAGCCAGTTGCTTTTCTATTCTCTTCATAAGCCTGTTTTGCACACCCATCTCCCTGAATTTATATAATAATTTCCCATGTAGAATTCTGTCAAATATCTTGACAAAATCCAGAAGTGTCATGATATATTCATTCCTCTTATCCTATAACTCTGCTGTTCACTCTATTATGAAATATGAATTTTAATAATACCTATCTTTAACTTATTTTATCTTCTAAAAAGGATCCAAGTACTAACTACCCCATATCCAGATCCAGTTTTGAACTAGCCTGTCTAATATACACTAAATGATTACTTTAATTATTCTAGAGAAACAAACTGGTCAGAATCAGCTCCATCTGTATACTGGCCATATATTCAAGTAGAATAAATCAGGCAGGAGTTAGTATGGATGAATAGTACTATTAAGTAGAAGCTGAAAAAGTGTATGTAGTAAGCAAGGAGAATAGTAGCATTGGAATCAGCAAGCTCAAAAGCAATACAAGACACAGGCAAGGAGGGTGATTAGCATACTAAGAAAGTAAAGAAGATAAAATCACATGATGAAATTAGCCAAGCAAGCCAAATTAAATCCCAAAGAGTACTTTTAAAGCAATGTGGTGAGTAAAAGAAAGACTATTGAAGAACAGGTTTAGGTTTAATTAAAGTTAATGATAGAGAGGTGACAGAAGCAGATAACATAGTTGAGTTATTGAGCTGTCAACCTTGCAAGGGCACGTCAACAAGAAGCAAACATTACAGTAACAGATGTGACAGGAAAAATGATCTGGAAATAGAGGAAGATGAACTGGATGTAACCAATCAAAATATTGCAGAATGTTAATGCATACATAAGCATGAGAAGATAATACCTATATATGCATATATATACGAGGGCTGTTCGATAAGTCTGTGAAAAGTCAAAGAGATGGCCCCACCAGTACGTATCAAGGTTACTTTTAGTTGCTGGCAACTGTTGGAAGATCATACACTAAGTTTCAGTCAGATAGATCTATTACCCTGTTTGGCATTCATTTGAATCGATCAAGTGATTTGTGAAAAATGGATAAGAAAGAATTTCGTGTAGTGATTAAACATTACTTTTTGAAAGGCAACACGGCTCAGGAAACCAAAGCTAAGCTTGATAAACATTATGGTGAGTCTGCACCTTCGATTAGAAGCGCAAGTGACACTGAATGTTCTGGACACCCTGTTGAGGTCACTACTCCAGAAATTATTGAAAAAATCCATGATATGGTGATGGATGATAGAAGAGTGAAGGTGTGTGAAATTGCTAAGGCTGTGTGTGGGCATCTCAAATGACCGCGTACATAATATTTTACATGAATATTTACATGTGAGAAAACTATCTGCAAGATGGGTGCTGCGTTTGCTCACACTGGATCAAAAGCATCAATGTGTGAACTGTTGCAAGGACAACTTGAAGGTGTTTCAACGGAATCCAGAGAAATTTGTCAGTATTTAAATGAAAGCAATATCAAAGCCACATGTTATGACATGGAAATTGAATGGTCTCTGTATGGGTCTATGAGTATCTCCACCACTTTTGCATTTTCTGTATTTGCTTACCTATATCCTCAGTCATATCACAAATCTCTGTGCCCAATTTCAGTGGCATTCAATGAGTCCCATTCCTTTACCTGGCTAATCATAATGAATTTTTAACAAATTCTCAATCCATCAACCTCTTTTATCTCGCAAACTGCTTGTTGCATGAGAATGAATACATCTCACATATGCTACATCAAGCAAAATTATTTAGGTCAAAAGTCGAACAGTTTACTACTACTATAATACTGCACACACAAACTAAAATAAACTCATAAATACCTTGAAAATCCTTAAAATACAGTTATGGCTTGATTACTACTACTACTTATAATAATAAAACTTATCTTCATCTCAAGAATTCAAGGACAAGCCCTACCACCAACAGCAACAAAAGTACCACCAATTATTACAATTAGTATACTTTGTTAAGTGGTTAAGAGTGATTTGTGATATGGAAAAATGATATACATGCAGAATCCTGTCTTAGAAATGCTAGCTAAACATTTACACCAATTATTTAAATATCCTTATAATTATTTACAAATACAAATAAATTCTGATAAACGAAATACCGTGAAAATCATGATGGACTTGAATCTTCATCATCAAGATTAGTTACTGAACTGTATCATAAAATACTGTGCATGCATGTTGTGTGGTGGGTGGGGGTGAAAATATGCATCAATTAGTATATTAAATGGAAACTTGTCAACAGTTAAGTTAATAACTGTCAGAAAATAATCTAAAGAGGGAACCAACCACTATATTAATTGTTTTTAAAGCATTTAACAGCACCTAGTCTATCTCAGATAATTCATACCTACCACATGTGAAAAAGGAAGACCTTTAAAGATCCACCTCTGCCAACTAAGAAACATATTTTCGAGGGCATCCTTTTCTTTTATTTCCTTTTCCAGTTGTGAAAATGCAGCTTTCTAAAAGAAAAGCAAAATATGTGAATGATAAATGCAATCCAGTCATAATGTCAATTATTTTGCATTAATAACTATTATTCATAATTGGTAATAATATTAGGAGAGCAGAGAATTATTCAAGAAGAGAAGATCAACACAAAGATAATTTACAGAAAAAAAAGCCTCTAAAATAAAGGGAAAAGTGAGTATTCTCAAGATGGCCAAGAAAGAACACAATGCAGTTAGATGTCACAAGTTATGCATCACACTTATGGCACCTAACTAGGCTGAACCTCAGTATTATGAAATTATGAGTATATACACTCCAAGGGGATAGAGGCTACAATGATAGTTCTACATGATTAAGTTTACATTATCTAATTTCTTACTGACATCCCCTGTCTGATAGCCCCCTGATATGAACATGCCAGCAGTTCAATAGTCAGACCCTTACACACTGGCCTTCTTGCTGCTTCAATCTACCTAGATCTTGGTCATTTTCTGAGATTTTTTTTCTAAAATTCTGGTATCAAACACTTGTATTGCTACACTTTCTGCAACAACACTACCTTAACACCTCCCAATACTAATAATTTCAAGTTCCTTCCTAATATCTTCATTTTTAATATGATTCTATTCCTGGAGCCATCTTAATTCTTTGATCAATTATTTCAAATATAACTCTCAGATTGATAAGTAAAAATGGTATGAACACTATATGTATGCTTCAGCTAATTTCTTTCTTATTCCATATAAATTTATTAACCTGGCTCCCACCATATCAGATTTGCTTATTCTATTTTTGGTTTTAAATATTTAATTTTCACCTTCATTAAAAATTGTACCTTAATAGTTGAAATATTTTACTTGTTCTATAGATTCTTCATAAGAATGCAGATGAAGTTTTTTGTGCTTCTGCCTATTTTCAGAGTTTTGGTCTTCTTATTACTAATTTTCATACCAAATTTGTTAAGCTTTTATTTCATTTAGTTAAAGAATCCTGGAGACCTGTGTTGAATTGGTTTAAGAGTGCAACATACACCATCTGATTAAAGCAAAAGGCCAAGTCTGATATGAGGTTTAATGTCACTTTCATTCATAATGTGATCCATATGGATGATGAATACAAGTGAAAACAGTGTGCACCCTTGTCTTACATATTATTTCACATCAAACCACCTTCCTGTACTTCCTTCAATTCTAGCTGCTGACTTACAACTTAAATATAGACTATGTATTGCTCTGCATGAAGTTCCACCAACCCAATATAATTATAGTGTCCTGAACATCTATTCTCTTGACACCTTGTCGCACACTTACAGATCAGCAAAACTTTCAATTTAGAAATTATGGACTTTACAACCATGTTATAAATAACTATTTTAATTTCCCAACATTTTGAAATTCATATTAAGGTCATCACCTGGAGTATACACAAATATACAAAGACAAGCAGAGTTACATTTCAAACAGTATGATAAAGAGACAATGATTTGATCAATGGTTATTCTACTAGCATGATCTTTAGTGAAAATATAATATATATACTAAATATGAGGCTAATCTTCTTGAATGGCAGGCAGTCTCAAGTAGAGTGATATGGGCAAATATCAGAATGGGAAACTGAACAATGAGACTTATTTGTGCCTATGGTCCCACAGAAGGTTCTACTAAGGTAGAAATGGAGAAATTTCGTGAGGCTTTAGAGAAAGCAACTGACACAATGAAAAATTGGTCCTTGTTGGGGATCTAAATAGCAGAGCAGGAAATGATTGTCAGACATACAAAAATAGTTTGGGAAAATTTGGAGAAAAGAGCAATGCTAATAATACTTGTAATGGCAAATACTTGTTGGATTTCTGCTCAGGACATGGATTGGTTATTACTAACACCATGTTCCAACATACAAATGTGCACAAATTCACATGGGGAGAAGATGCAAGGAATAAGAAAAGTCTCATTGACTATGTTATTGTTGATAGTGGTGTTTTTCTCTGGTGCAGGACATCAGAGTGTACAGAGGAATTGAAATTGGAAGTGATCACCATTCAGTCTTGAGCAGGATAAAATTGCATTTCATATTGAAAAGAAGAATACGTAAGAAAGTTTTAAAGTGAATAAAAGTTGAGCAGTTTTCAGATGTGAACTGTAGACTAAAATATACAAACATTATTCAAGAAAAAATGAAAGAGTTTGAGAACAGGAAACAAACCTTGGAGATTCATTGGCAAGCACTGAAGAAAACCCCTGATTGATTCAGCTAGAGCAGCATGTAATGAGGTTGTCTGCAAGGTTAGAAAAATTAGAACTCCATGGTGGGCACAGGAAGGTAAAGAGGCAGTGAAGGAAAAGAAGAAAGCATATCAAAAGTTCCTGGCAAATAAGTCAGCTTGTGCTCTTAGAGATGACAGAGACAAATGTAAGAAAGCTAAACACTGTGTAAAACTAGCTAAACAAAAGTCTTGGGAGGACTTTGGCAAGAACATAGAAAATAAATATCAAGAAGGTGGCAAAATATTGTGGAGGTTGTTGAGTGAAAAAGGAAATTACTTTGTTGAAGAAGCTTAGAAATAAAGGAAAGAATGCTGTAAAAGGAGTTAGAGATGATAAAGGTGACATAAAAATGGCAGAAAAAGATATCCTTGAAGTATGGAGTAATTACTTCGAAAAATTGCTAAATGAAACAAGCAGTGATAGCACAGTGGTAAAAAAACACTCAACAGGCATACAGTCAGGGATACATATCCATACTTGAAGTAGAAAAAGCCATTAAAGACTTGAAATGTGGAAAGGCAGCAGGAGTAGATGATATTCGACCAGAAATGCTGAAACATGGTGGTATAAAAGTCTTACAGTGGCTGCACTGCATAGTTCAGAAAGCCTGGACAGAGAGACGAATTCCCAATGATTGGAGTAGAGCTCCAATAGTACCCATATATAAAAAGAGAAATAAAACTGAATGTGAGAATTACAGAGGTATTTCACTACTGAGTGTTCCTGGCAAGATTTATGCAAGCATACTTGAGAAACGGTTGAGAAGAATTGTGGAAGAAAAACTTGGTGAAGAACAAGCTGGATTCAGGCTAAATAGAGTTGTCAGGATCAGATCTTCACTTTATGACAAATAGTTGAGAAATCATGGGAATATAACAAGGATCTGTATTTAAGTTTTGTAGATCTGGAAAAGGCATATGACAAGGTGCCAAGAGAGAAGCTATTCAATACGCTATAGTTATATTGTGTCAATGGGGCATTATATCAAATATCGTCACTTAAACAGAATGGGCGAGGAAAGATTAGCAAAACAAGTGTTCTCTGCCAGGCTGGCAGGAAAACGACTGAGGAAGTCCAAGATATAGGTGGATTGATATGGTACAAAGTGCCTTAGATGATAGAAATATAAGATCTGATAATGTTGGAGTCTTGACCAGTAACAGACTGATTTGGAGGAAAATTGTAGATAGAAAGTTAGTAATGATGTAAATTTTTCATGTAGTACTATCATATCCTGTACACCCCTTGAAGTACATGACAGGAATTTGATGATGATGATAAGCAGAGACATCAAAACTGACTAATAAATCATCTTTTTCTACTGTAATGTCTTTGATTATGTTTATAAAGTGTTGTGTGTTTCTGATATAGGATGGGGAAAGACCTACCAACTCCATGAGTGTTGATGCTAATTTCTTAGCTAGGCTAAGAAATTTTTGGGCATTGTTACATTCGACTATCGGCCAGAGTGGCGTGTTTTGTTTGTGTATCTTTTGTAGATCACAAATTTGCAGAGAATGAGCACAGTGCGGAAGTGATTTTTTGACTGTATCTTCAGGCCATGATTTTTTAGTCAGTTTTGATGTCTCTACCCTCTTTACGATGTTCCAATCAATGACTCAATTCGTACTTTCACAGGACAAATTCCCTCCAGATATCAGGCACTCTTTGTGCATGTATTACATTCTGGTTATTTTGTGCGGCAAAACGCTTTCTACCTACAAAAAAGAAGGCACAGCCATGGGATCATCATTATCCCCTCCTATTGCTAACTTTTATATGGAATATTTTGAGCAACGTGCTCTAGATTCCTCTCCTTTAAAACCCAAAGTCTGGCTTAGATACGCTAACAATTTTTTCGCTATCTGGCCCCATGGCCCCCAGACATTAAACACTTTCCTCAGCCACCTAAACAAACAACACAAACACATACCGTTCACAACTGACAATGAAAAGCAGAACACACTTCCGTTTCTATACACTTGTCATACGTCTTCCATCTGGCAGTCTTACCTTCAACGTTTACCAAAAACCAACCTAAACTGGCGAATATATAAACATAAACTCCTACCACCCAACACAAAATCTAGGTGTCATTAATACTCTAAAAAACAGGGCTTTGAAGATTTGCTCCAATGAACAAGAGCTTAAAGACGAATTTAGAGTTATCAGCAATACTTTCCTAAAAAATGGTTACAGCCAAAACACTATAAACAAAATTCACTACAAGGCCTCACTAAAAAACAAAGATAAACTCGACTACAATAAAGCTATAACCATACCATACATTAAAGAGACATCAGATAAAATAAACAGGATACTACAGAAATACAACCTTAAAGCCACCTTTCAACTTCCTGCAAAATTAAAAAGCTTACTCAACTCATCCAAAGACCCACTCCCTCTGCTGGCCTACCCTGGAGCATGCCATATTTATTGCACTTGTAATATACCATATATACGGGAAACAGGACACACAATTCCTATAAGACAAAAGGAACATAAACACCACATTAAATATAATAACTATGGTGAAGCTGGCCTTTCTGATCATGCCCTGAACACTCTACATAGAATTGACTGGAAAAGCACCAGTTGTTTACATCACACCAAAAAATTGTATGAACGTAAATTCAAGGAAGCCTGTGTGATTCTTATCAACTACCCTAATCTTAACAATAATGATGGTCTAAAAATTCCAAGCATATGGAATGCACATATTCTACCCATGGAACCTTTCTCCCTAAGAATCTTAAATCTAATATAACAATTGTCATGTTAAATTAGGACATCATTGTTACTGTAAGAAAAGTATCTATATGAAAGAATGTTTCTCTGATGTTATCTTAAATAGAATATAGCTTTGATGTAGTTTCTAATTAATTAATTAAGTTTTATTTTTTATTATTTATTTTTTTATATATATATTATATTTTCACTAGAGGTTATGCCAGTAGAATAACTCTTGATCAAATCATTGTCTCTTTAGCATACTGTGTGAAATGTAACTCAGCTTGTCTTTGTATATAAAACCATTGCCAGCCTGGCTGGCCGAGTGGTTAGCATATCCGCTCTCCAGCCAAAAGGCTGCGGGTTCGAATTCAGCCATGAGCATGGATGTTTGTGTTGTCTGTGGAAATACCAGTGGTAGTGGTGGCTGGCGCTAGATGCCGTTGGTGGATTAAGTGGTTGTGACAGAGTTGTAGAGCAGGTGCCCTCCTTCGATGAGTCTTTGGACTCCCTGGAGGTGTCAAATAATAATAATAATAATATTTGTGTATACTCCAGATGATGATCTTAATATGAAGGTCTAAATGTTGGAAAATTAAAATAGTTATTTATAACATGGTTGTAAAATCAATAATTTCTAAAATGAATGCTATTCACCCATGTAAAACTAAAAGAAAGGAACAGCAAAACTTATATATATATCCTTCTAATATTCCAATTATTTCTTAACTATTTGTTTTAAAGTGAAAATATGATCCTAACAACTCCCATTTAACCTAAACAATACTTGCTCCAAGTCTCTCTTCCATATTTTTCTTAGCTTTTTCTCAAGTATACTTGCATAAACCTTACTTAGAACAATTACAGAAGAATTTTCTTCTATAAATGAAGTTCCATTGTCATTCTTGCATTGTTTTATTTTCCATTTTTCTAGATGAATACTACAAGAAGTTACTCTTGTCATCTGGAATGCAACCTTCTGAGCAATGCCTTCTGAATTATGCAGTGCAGTGATAAAACTTGTCTCCATTGAACATTTCTCATCAAATATTTACTTCTAGCTGCCTTTCCACGTTTAAGCTTTCTGACAGCTATTTCTATCTCAAAGGTTAATATTTACTCCTGCCTACAATCTTCTTCAATATTTTTATTATCATTCTGTCACTTCTGGTTTCATTTAATAGTCTTTGAATATAAATAATGTGGAATATGGCTCATAGATTTATTACAAAAATTAGATGAACTTCAATGTTTCACTGTCTAATTAGCTGACAGCGTTGTTGGCTAATTAAACAGTGAAAAGAAAAAGTAGTAGATAATATACAAAAAAGAGATCTTTTTGGATATTCTCTATCAGTGTTGTGTATGGGGGAAGGAAGGTACCATAGGGTTCTCTTCTGGAACTACTGCTGTTTAATTTATATACCATAGTTCAAAGTTTGAGAGAAGATATTCAATTGTTTGCTGATGATGCTAAATTAGGAAGAACAAGTTCTGATGTGATGCTGCAAGAGGATTTGAATAGTTTGGTGCTTCGGGCTGAAGAATGAGGATTTCACTTCAATGTTACTATGTCTAAAGTTATGCACTTTGGTCAGAAAAGATGGAATGAGATTTATCATAGTAAAGAAACTCTGCTTTAAATAGATGAATGAGAAGAGGGATTAGGAGATGTTGAATTTCTTTGCCCTGGTTATAACGACAATAAGGAAACAATGTACAGGGTGCAGACATGAATAAAAATTTTTCAGGTTTGGAATGTTGAGTATGAGGACAGATAAAGGAATATGGTCTGCAGAGCTTGGAAGATAGCAGGAGGAGGAGAGGTGATATGATTGAAATGTATAAATTATCGAGAAACTTATCAGATAGATATAGGGGAATTAATGAACAGGATAATGGGTGATATGATAATGAGAGGTCATCCCCAGAAAGCAGTTATGAGAATCTTTGCAACACAACTTTGTGAATGAGAGGAATGAATTGGCAGAATGGGGAATGGGTGGTGAGTGCCCCAATGCCAAATGACTTAAAGGCAGGGTATGATAGTTATCACTGTCTATAGGTGTTCACTCTCCTGCAATGAGCCTTTGACCTCCATGGAGTTTTACTATTACTTGGAAGTAATAGTAATACTTTTATTTTACACATTCGGGATGTCTTCAGTTTTCATGTCACCTTTATCACCTCTGATTCCTTATATTAGCACCTCTTTCTTCCACTGTTCTCCTCATTTTCAATATCCTCAAGAAATTTTCTTGCCTTGTATTGCATTGCTTTCTTACATTTTTCTCTGTAATCTCTCAGAGTGTAATGATCTTTCAATATGTGTTCTTTTCTAGAATTGCCTCCAACTTCCTAAATGCATGACATAGAGTTCTATATATATATATATTTTTTTTTTTTAATATCTTTGCAAAGAGCTTCATCACATATGTGCAGCCTCACATGCTGAATTATAAATTAAAGATACCAAGAAATTATATTCTTGGTTTCATCCTTTATCCAAGTGTAAGCAAAAAAGATTTGCATGTGAAGTCACTTCACGACTGGGCTACTTGTATATAGAGGCTGATGACTTCACATCACCTAGCCTTAGTATCCCATAACGCAAAGCACATATCCTTACGGGTATGTATAATGCTATACATTATAGGAAGGGCCACTACCCAAACCAGTTTCAACCATTATTGAGATCTAATCATTGGGAGCTAGAACCAGAAGAGATACAAAGGTTGAAGTAATGCAGACATTATATATTTCACATATACAAGTAGTCAAAAGGTGTCACACCTTATTACTAAAATACTCTGGATTAGAGATAGATGCTGAAGGTTTTTTCACTTCATTATACTATAAATAAAAGATACCAAGAATATGCAAACTGCATATGAGGTGTACCTAATAATAAACACAACTGACTGATCAATGTCTTTCAGTTTCAAAACTAACAGGCTATTTGAAACATTTCAAACTTTTGTACATTCATTATAAATATTCTTTATCCAAAAAAAAGATGACTTTTTTTTTTTTGGTGTCCAAGTCACTGACAATTCTTCTGAATATTTTTATGATGAAAGTCTGGGTGTAGCATGAGGCAAGATGATTTTGATAAAGTGAAGGATGCTTTCCTTAGTCATTTATGCAAGAGATGGAGAAGGGTAATGCCAGTAAGTCAGCCTCGTCTTTTAGTAATATTATAATGGTACCATTTGGATGCAAGAGTGATTGAATCAAATGGATAAAAGTTGCATCTAATGAGCTTGGCAAGGGAACAGGAGAAATGACTGGTATTTCGCCTGGATTGAAGTTTATGGCATCTGACCCTTTCAAAATTGGATTTAGATTCACTGGTGGATTTTTGCAGTTATGTGAGATGCATTGCAGACTGAGTTTTTCTGAGCAATTCTGGAGTTTTCATCTCAAGTCACTTGCAATGCTAAATTTTTTCTTAGATTACCTTGGCAGAGGAGGTGTTCAGGTCTGGAGAAAGGAAACAGCATATAAAGAGCAGTGGCACTGAATGAGATGTGAGAGACTTGCAAACATAAGACCAATATACAATTTCCATATATACAAGAAACCCAGTTTCTTGTATATTTGTTGTGGCCACTTTGTTGATGAATATTTTCCAGGAGAAGTAGAACTGATATTGCGTGGGTAGTCTGGGCATGATGAGTCTTTGGACCACACAGAGATTCCCATATTATTATGCAACAATAATAATATTGCACCTTTCAAAGAGAAGTTGAAACTTGCAATATGGTTATTTTTACTGTAAAAAAAAAAAAAAAAAATTCTTCTGGCAATGCTCATGATCATTGAAACAATAAAAAGACAAATTTGATACTACCACCTTACCATCTGAACCTAGTCCCACCCCCCCCTCCACACACATAAACAAACAAATACTCAGTTTCCCTTGTGCAGCATATTGAGCTTGCAGTATGGAATATATGCTCTTCTCTGTTTCAGAACTGGAGATGTAAAGCATATGGGAATACGCTTTTTCCTCTCAATTCAAAAGAATATTTATGACATAAGCTGTAATCAAAAGCAAAATATTATACAATTTATATCTGTAGTACCTGAGAGGCTCTAACCTCTCAGGTACTTCAGATATAATCTACAACTGCCATAAAAATATTAAATCGCATTACTCTGTCATCAAATGACACTTATATATAAATATATATATGTGTAGGAAGATTGATTTACTCGGAATGACTACAAACCGAGAAAGTTTGTAGTCATTCAATTCAATTTTACAGGAAATAACTGTAAACATCACGGAAAGTTAGTGTGTATATTTCAACGTTGAAGTCTGTGTATTCAAAACTGTTCTCTCATTGGCTTCATTGTTGGGTGTATGCATGCGTATAGCATCTCGCGAACACCAGTATTTGACAGCACAATGACAGTCAGAAAGGTTGTAACTCAGGTTGTTGTTGAGATGTAAGGGGTTGAGAATGATTTCTTTTGATTCTATTATCTTCCTTTCTAATTCATCGTGGCAACGGAAAATGTTATTAGACATGTCCGATAAGACTGTATGGCTAAGGTTTTCTTCATTAGAATTGGCCGAGAACAGAATACAACTGGACAAAGCACTGCCTCGCATTCTCCTGTAACTGACGTCTCTCTTATGTTCTTCAATGAGTAACTCGATCGATTTCTCTGATGATGAGATAGAACTTAATAAAAAAACTTAATTTTCTCAGGTCTACTTTTCAACCAAACGGTTATTTACAAAAAACAATTGACAAATTCCTATTAAATCCACCCGCTAACCATAATGAAGAGACCAACAGTGTGAATATTTCCATACCATACATAAGCTCTGTCTCACCCAAATTGGCCAAGGTCCTTAGGAAATACAACACAAGAACTTTATTTACTCCTCTTCCAAAAATCCGCTCCTTAGTGAGCCATCCGAAACCTAGACATCACAACCTTAAATATCCCAGTGTTTACCAGATTTGGTGCAACTGCAAAATACCTTACAAACAGAGAAATCGATCGAGTTATGCATTGAAGAAAATAAGAAAGACATCGATTACAGGAGAATGCGAGCCAGTGCTTTGTCCAGTCATGTTCTGTTCTCGGCCAATTCTAATGAAGAAAACCTTAGACATACAGTCCTATGGGACAAGTCTAATAACATTTTCCATTGCTACAATGAATTAAAAAGGAAGATAGTAGAATCAAAAGAAATCATTCTCAACCCCCCCTACATCTCAACAACAACCTGAGTTACAACCTTTCTGACTGTCATTGTGCTACAATCAAATACTAGCATTCGTGAGATGCTATACGCATGCATACACCCAACAATGAAGCCAACAAGAGAACAGTTTTGAATGCACAGACTTCAAATTTCAATGTTGAAATATACACACTAACTTTCCGAGATGTTTATAGTTATTTCCTCTATGTTTTACTGGTTATTTCTTTTTTAATGTGCACCTGAAGAAGGCTGATACAAGCTGAAACTAATTGTGCTAATAAACTTTGCTTTCATTTTTCTCAATTTCTAGTCATTCATTTTTTTTAAAAAAAATGTATATTAACCAAGTAAATCAATCTTCCTACATCTCTAGTCCTTATGACGAGGCAACTCACAATAACATCAGGGATTTCCAGAAAACCTTGAAGAGGATAGGCCTGAACATCAACAGATTAGTATTTCTCAAGGGCTGTAAATTCCATGCCGTCTTTCTTAAGTTTATCTCCTTTAAAGAAAACATTAAAACGGAATGGGCTAGAAGGATTTACCACAGAGTAAAGTTAGATCTTCTCGCTGAGAGGATATTTGATACTAAATGCACTCTAGCTTTTTTATTTAGTAAAAAAACCATATTATCTCAAAAAATTGAACAATCTCCAGATAGTGACAGTTGGAATCTTCTCAAAGTGAGAAGTGAATCTCAAGCCGCAAGAATTCAAAATGACAATAAACTGAAACTTATTAGAAAATTCGAAGCCCTTAAACAAATAACAAAGAAATTTAACTTCTTCAAAACCACACCTCCATCCCGACAAAGTTATTATTAACAAATCAAGCTATAATCTTTCCAATGTAGAGAAAAGTGTCCTCAGTAAAGGCCTAAATTTTGTTTTATCTCCTAGATCTATTCCAAAAGAATTATTATTTACAAAGATCGAAAAAGCTACCTCCTTTCTTCCTACCCAAGAGGCAAACCTACTCCGCACTGAATCCATTTTCATCATCAATAAAGCCAAACCTCCTAGAGACAATATCTCTTCATCGGAACGATGAAGAGATATTGTCTCTAGGAGGTTAAGAAGTTACAAAACAACAAAAATATAATTATTCTTCCCGTGAATAAAGGCAATGCCACAGTTGTTCTTAACATTGATGAATATCATAACAAGATGATGGAATTTTTATGGAGTGACACTTACTCAATCCTCGAGAGAGATCCCACTCGTGAACTCCACAACCAGACCAACAATCTACTAAGAACGACCTCTGAACTACCTAGAAACATACGCCTTTCTCTTCGTTCTCTCCATCTGCTTATTCCACAATTATATGGAGTACCTAAAATTCATAAGGAAAAAACTCCACTTCGACCTATTGTAGAAGGAATTGGCTCTCCAACATGAAGTTCGGGGGGGGCACATTGCAAAAGTGGCCAAATCAGCTCATCAAATCACTTGGTTGCTGAAGAATACGTTGACAAGCAAAGACAAGCAGGTTATTGTTCCTCTGTATCGAGCCTTGATAAGACCCCATCTCGACTACAGTGTCCAGATTTGGTCACCTAGGTTTCTTCTTGATGGGGAGGAGGTGGACAGGATCCAGAGGCAAGTGACCAAGATGATAGCAGGTCTGTGGAATGAACCTTATGAGAACAGGTTGAGGATTTGTGGGTTGCAAAAATTGGTTGATAGGTGGAGGAGGGGAGATATGATTGAGACATTCAAATTACTGAAGGGTTTCTATAAAATTAATTCAGAAGATATATTTGAGAACAGGGCTGGTTGTGGGAGGACTAGGGAACATCCATGGAAACTGGGCAAAAGTGTGGTTAGTAAAGGCGTTAGAGCTGGGTTCTTTACTTTTAGAGTGGTGAATGAGTGGAATGTGCTCCCTGAGTCTGTGGTGGATGCTGTGACAGTGAATGAGTTTAAGGCAAGGTATGATAGATACTGTATGAATGTCGAATAGTTGTGATGAATATGTTTTGGGACCTCCCTCGATGAGTCTAATGACTCCCTGGAGTTACCCGTAATAATAATAATAATAATAACCTTTCAAAATATCTGGCTAACTCTCTCAAGTGTTTTTCCAGTAAGTCATCGTCTTTTATTGAAAACTCTGCCGAATTTGTATCATGTATAAAAGATATTATTATTAAGGAAGATGAAATCACGGCTAGTTTTGACATCATCTCCATATTTAAAATGTTCCTATGGACCAAGTTCTTGTACTACTCAAAGATAAATTATCTAAAAAGATCATGGCCTTACTCATTGCATCCACTCAGGATACTTCAAGTTTAAGTATACAATCTATAAACAAAATTATGGTCTTGCAATGGGTAATCCATTGTCACCTGCGAACATCTATTTAGAAGATCTGAAAGTTAAAGTCATCTCTTCTTATCCTTTAAAACCAAGAATTTGGAAAAGATATATTGATGACATTTTCCTGATTTGGAGCCATGGCTGCGAATCTCTCCTAAACTTCCTAGAACATCTAAATAATCAACATCTGAACATAAAATTTATGGCTGAGTTTGAAGCTAATGGTTCTCTTCTCAAAGAAATTAAAAATCTCGATTCACAGAAAAGCTACCCACACCAACAGATATCTCCACGGTCAATCCCATCATTATCCTCCTCAAAAGTTTGGAATCATTTCTACATTAGGACATGCACAATGTCCTAGTGTTCTATCTCATCATCAAGGATGATGAGATAGAACTTAATAAAAAAACTTAATTTTCTCAGGTCTACTTTTCAACTAAATAGTTATTCACAAAAAACAATTGACAAATTCCTATTAAATCCGCCTGCTCACCATAATGAAGAGAGACCAATAGTGTGAAAGGTAATATTTCCATACCATACCATACACAAGCTTTGTCTCACCCAAACTGGCCAAGGTTCTTAGGAAATACAACATAAGAACTTTATTTACTCCTCTTCTGAAAATCCGCTCCTTAGTGAGCCGTTCGAAAGCTAGACATCCCAACCTTAAATATCCCAGTGTTTACCAGATTTGGTGCAACTGTGATATACCTTACTTTGGCCAAACAGAGAAATCGATCGAGTTACGCATTGAAGAAAATAAGAGAGACATCGATTACAGGAGAACACGAGCCAGTGCTTTGTCCAGTCATGTTCTGTTCTCAGCCAATTCTAATGAAGAAAACCTTAGACATACAGTCCTATGGGACAAGTCTAATAACATTTTCCATTGCTACGATGAATTAGAAAGGAAGATAGTAGAATCAAAAGAAATCATTCTCAACCCCCAACATCTCAACAACAACCTGAGTTACAACCTTTCTGACTGTCATTGTGCTACGACCAAATACTGGCATTCGCGAGATGCTATACAACCGGACATGCTATACGCATGCATACGCCCAACAATGAAGCCAACGAGAGAACAGTTTTGAATGCACAGACTTCAGCATTTCAATATTGAAATACACACACTAACTTTCCGTGATGTTTATGGTTATTTCCTCTATGTTTTACTGGTTATTTCTTTTTTTTAATGTGC
Source organism: Typopeltis vanoorti (assembly GCF_054136105.1). NCBI lineage: Eukaryota > Metazoa > Arthropoda > Arachnida > Uropygi > Thelyphonidae > Typopeltis > Typopeltis vanoorti. Next base: position 34,834,462 of record NC_143572.1, on the reverse strand, counting down.
ACCTGAAGAAGGCTGATACAAGCAGAAACTAGTTGTGCTAATAAACTTTGTTTTCATTTTTCTCAGTTTCTAGTCATTCAATTTTAAAAAAAAAAATATATATATATATATACTGTATTTTTCGATAGATAACACACATCTAATGTATAACACCAAGCCCCAACATTTTCATCACTTCTTTTTGATGTATAGATAACGCGCATGCGCCAACTAGCGGTAGAGTTAGGAAGTACAGACAGAAGACAGAGGAATTCTTTAAAAGCATGTGCGTTGCTAGTAATCGTTCTCTTGTAACTAGTTGCATCAACAATTGAAAGGTAGGTGTACATTTTTTGTATAATATGAAGTTACATTATTCCGTACATACATCCTATTTTAAAACATTTCATAAAGTAAATCATTATTTGTTTATATTTTATTATTAGATCCGAATTACTCACGGAAGACAGAAGTACTTCTTGGAGAAAATCCTACACAGCACAGTTCAAGCTTGAAGTGGTAGAAGTAGCAAAGGAAAAAGGGAATTGTGAAACTGGTAGATTGTTCAGTGTTGGAGAAAGATGAGGTTTAAAAGGTGCTTGTGGCCAACCATAGAAAAAACTGCTTGATTGGATTGTTAGTGAAAGAGCTAAAGGTATGAGAATATCTACTGTCCGTGTTGCAGGAATCGAAAAGAATTGCACAAAACGATAATATAAAGGTTTTCAAGGCCTACCCATCTTGGGTTTTTGGATTTATGAAGAGAAACAATTTAAGTGTGTGCTCTTCCAAATTGGCTGTCATTCCAGGTGGTTTAACAAAAAAAACTCCAACCCCTTGATCTTGCAGTAAATAAACCATTCAAAGACAATTTGAGGACTAAGTGGGAAGACTGGATGATCAATGGCATCCATGAATATAACAAAACAGGGCAGATGAAAAGAACGTCATATAAAGATATAGTTACACGAATTGTAGAAAGTTGGGTTGCTGTAAGTGAAAACTGTGTTAGAAATGGTTTCATTAAAGCACAAGGGAATGCAGTGGTGTCCGGTGATAATGATTATGAAGCTAAAGAAATACCAAAAGAAATTTTTAACGCAATTGATTCTTTCAATATTGAGTCTGACGAAGAATTTTTTGGATTTGAATAGTGTAATGTTCAATAAATATTAAGTAATACTTCTACCTTAGTTTTGTTATTACATTTGATTTACCTCTCATACCTTTCAAATGTATACCGTGCATGTTCATTTTTAACGAATTTAGACTTTTTTGTACAGATAACGCGCACGTTATCTATCGAAAAATACGGTGTATATATGTAAATTACATGACAGTGATTTGTATCTTTACTGTTTTACAAATCAATTATTATTAATCAACGATTTACAGGAATCAAAACTGCATAATTATTAATAATAATTCTAGTTATATAAGATGCCTACTGAAAACTTTTTGGCCAGTTTCATTATGACTCGGGACTGGGCTTGATGAACAGCTCTAGTTTGACCAATATGATTGCTAGGTGCAGTTATCACATCATTAATGCAATTGAAGGTTTCTTCTTCTGACATGTAATGCATAAACAAGCAAACAACTGGATATAATAAAGGGGAATAAGTAATATCTGGATGGGTATGAGCTACAACACATAGAACCCGTTCTGCTCCTTTTCGACCATCACTGTTAAGGTAATAATGTTCACAGTATGCTGGATCAACAAAAGATGGGAGGCTTGGTGGTGAAGTGTAATTCCCTAAAATAAAATAAATTATTCTTATGTAATGAAGTCATTAAATCTCTATGGTTATTATTCATAATATTAAAATAATTAAGTATGACCACATGTAAAAATGTTTTGTTAATTCTATTACTTCCTATACACTATGGCATGCTTCTTCAAGAATCTATACAAAATTAATAACGGAAAACTCACGTACAAAGATTATTTAATAGTATATTCACCTGTGTGTCACAGGCATCTTCAGTACATTTTAAGCTCAAAATAAACAATAACTGACAATTCCAAAAAGCACCACCTAAGTAGCTGGTGTAAGATAACCAAAAAGGTCAATAAATTTCCTAACAAAAAAAAAAATGTATACAATAAAAAGTTAGGAAAGATTAGCATTATTTATAAAGTACTATCTCCCATAAAGGGGATAGGCGTAAGCCGTCGGATCTGTTTAAGTTAGGAGAATGAAGTAAAGTTTCACGTGTTTCTTTATAAAGGCATTCCATGAGGAACCGACTTTTGTGAAGGACTCTTGTCTTTCTCTAATGAACTCTATGTCTAGTGAAGATGGCATGTTCTGAAAGTCCAGACTTTTCAGGTTTAAAGTATTTAATTTAACGTGAGTTTTCAGTTATTAATTTTGTATCGATATGTCTACTCATGGTATACCTCTTTTAAAACTTCTTCAAGAATATGTTAACAAATCAAATATCTAAAGAAGCAGAATAAATTTTGAAACATTAACTAGTATCAACAGAATCACTGCATGATAATTTAAAAATGATATACTTCACATGTATACTTCATTGTTTATCCATGCTGCATAATGTCCATCATAACCTAATTCTGCAAATTTCAGGTTTTCTTTGAAGATGATCAAAGCTGATTTAGGATGAGGCCTTGGTTTCTGTTGCATTGAAATGAATGCTATACTATTATCTCCAATGCTTCTTGAAATTCTGAATATAACTATTGAATTCAATATATGAAATTTCTGTTAGCTCCCAGAAGACTTCATGTTTCTCATTTGCAGTATGATGAACTATACCTGATTTGTATGATCTCTCTTCAATATCCTTGAAATGTATCCTTGGAAAGGTGAAAAACTGATTGTTTTGGCTGGCCTGATGATTTGAGAGGTACAAGTTATTATTGGATGAGGGAAGATGTCAAAGAATTATTGAAAAAAGTGAAAAAGAAGAGCAAGAGGTGAAGTTTTTAGGTCTTCTGCCATGCTATGATAGAGGCGAATTGAGGATAGTGATAACTAATGAATATGTAGATTGTGCAGAAGGAACGATTCAGAGTTTATGGACCTATGGTCTGAGTTTGATGGAAGAAAGATCTTGTATAATGCTCATGGAATACACTTGAATGATTTGGAGTTATGTGTTGAGAGAGAGCTTTGTTTGCCGAGAGTGTGGATGTGCAAAGTCAGGAAAACTAAAGAAATTACGGTAGATACAGATGAGTGTGTGTGCTAAGACACCAATGAGGTGAGTGCATATGTGAATGGCCAACAAATACAAAATCTAGTCTCTCAGGAGCAATATCGAATAGGGTAGTCAATTCAGGATGCAAAGTTGGGTTATATAATAGATAATCAAAGTGATGTAGGATGATTGAAATAGGCTGAAAGTATGGGCAAAGCATAATGGATGTCAATTTAATGTGGAAAAGTGTACTACGTTAAGTTATGCATTTTGGATAAAAAAATTACAAGCTATGTACCACATTGAAGGAACTGTACTCCAGGAAACTGATGAAACTGAAGCCAGGGATCTCGGGGGGGGGGGGGGGTAGTAGATAGAGTGACCAAGTTAAGAGGGCATATTGCTAAGGTAGCCAGGGTTATTTACAGGATTACTTGGTTACTGAAGAACACATTAACAATACTTAAGGTCTGTAGATCTAAAAAAAAAAAGCATACAACATGATGCCAAGAGAAAAGTTTCAAAATGGTACAATTATATGGAGTAAATGATACATAGAGAGCAATAGATAGTTTACATTAAGTGGCGATGTGAACACGAGCTTACAGATAAGTTATTTAATATATAATTCACAACATTATTGATAATTACTGGTAGCAGTATCCTTATGCATGACTGTAACTGAGAGCATTTTGTTTCTGATGAAGTGTGTATTACATAAATAGCATCATTCATGGTGCCAAAGAGAACAAGAAAATGGCATCCAAGAAATCGTTGATGAGAGGCTTTGACATGAGTTGTCATGTCTGTGTGCTATATACTCTTTGCTGAGAGAAAAAAAAGTGTGGAATGAAGGAGTGGAGAGAGTGAACATGAGAGAGAGTGTCAGATATGCCTCATAAGCCAGAAATACGAAACTTTTCAGAAGTCAGAAAATGAAGTGAATACTGAAAGGCATGAAATCAAGATTGTTGAAGAGAATGGAGTTGTAGGAGTACATAACAATGAAAGTAATGTGAAAGAGAATATAAAAGAGGTAGTTGAAGGTAATGGTAAGGTATGATATGTGAAAGACAATGGGAAAGAAAGTGCAACCACTAAAGGAAGAGAAAGTAAATGGCAGTGAGAAAGTAATCGAGAATGTGAAAGCAGAGAGTTGGCAAAGATGAGGCAAGAGATGAAACAATTGCAGAGTGAAATGAGGAGAATAACAAATGTATGGAAGAGTGAGGAAGACCAGAATAAAAGATGGCAATGTGAAAGAAGTGATGAATGATCAAGAGTTACTATTTATGGGGATTCAATTATGAGGTGTTGTTAAGGAGAAAGTACATAAGATTTGCTTTTCTGGAGCAGAATAGGCAGGGCGACTGAAGCACTGGATATGAGGAATAAGCAAGCAAAAGAACTGGTAGTGGTAGAGGCACAAATGATATAGTTGGTAACAAGAATGGACATCAGGAGGTTGTTGAGGAGCGTAAGAGGAGTGTCAAGGTAGGAAGAGAGACACTGTGAAGTATTGATATGTGAATGTACAAGAAAGGATGACCAAGGATGCAGATAGATCTGGGGAGAGGTGTAGGATTAGTGATGACAGAGAGGAATGACTGGAAGGATATGGAGGAGTCAAATCTGAGAAGTACAGTCAGTGGGACCTGTTATAGAGCCACTGTCAGAGCGCCAGAGTCAGAGGCAGTACAGTAATGAGGGTGTGAAGCACCTGTGGCAAGTGTCTAACTTGTGCCTCCCCCTAACCCAATGCAAGTGTCTAATTTGCACCCCTCTAACCCAAAAATGACAAAAATTTTGAAAAATTTAAATGTAACAAGTTCAATTTTACTAAATGCAATATGTTAAATACTTACTATTAACTCCATCAAAATGAGTTGCAGTGTGTTGCAGAATTTATGTCTAAAGCGGCATATTGCTGAAATTTAAAAATACAATATAAAATAGCAGACTTTTATATCTATTTATTTATTTTTATTTTTTTTACATTTTTTACATTTTGCGCCCCAAACCTAGTTGCGCCCACGGGGGGGTGCCTCTTTCGCCACGCTCTCATTATGGCACTGGTCAAAAGTATTTGAAATAAGGGAAATGAATTTTAGCAGTGATTGGGCTCATCCACCCAAAAATTGTCAGAAGCGAGACATGGTTTGATGAGATTGACATTCTGGCAGTAACAGAGATAGAGGAGGTGTGATGTTTTTTGTGAAGGCAGATATGTACAGAAAGGGAGGAGTGCTGTTGATGATAGTGGAGGAGTCAGACGGAGATGCGAGGAACAATGATGACAGTGGTTTTTAATCAGTATGGTGTGAGGTGAAGGTGGACAGGAGAAAATATTTAGTTGGGTGTTATAGACATGGTAATGTGGTGGGGAGTGAGAAGGAAATGTATAGAAAAACTGGTCTGGCTAATAAGAAAAGGGTTATGGATAATTTTAATTATGGTGATATAGGCTGGAATAAATAGACATCTGGAGGGGAAAGAGAATGAATTTCTTCAAATTTTCAGGGAAAATTACTTTTAGTAGTATGCAACATGGTATACAAGAGGATCAAAGATCTTGGATTTGATTATTTAATCAGAAGATGTTATTGTAAATGAAGTGTCAAATTGTCCTCCAATTGATGAAATGTACAAAGTGATTACTTGATGATGGCCAGCCATATGAGGACTTCTGTGAGAAAAGGAAGAATGCAGACTATAAGGTTGGTGATGACAAGCTCAGAAGATAGCTTGCAGCTATATCATAGAATGAGGAATTGAATAAAAAGGAGAGCAATACTGCTTTGGACCTGCTGGCAGAAGCAATGTCAGGAAATGTCTTTGCCAGATATTTCCAAACATTTCAAGCATGTGACAAGTGCACATACTAATATTTGTGCAAAAGCATGAACTACATACAGTTTGTGACAATGGATGCATGTATGGGCATGCTCATATCTTAAATAGTTTGACATTATACATAGTCTTACAATGTGTACACAGTGCCAATAATGGAATTGGGCAAGCCCAGTTCCATTATTGGCACTGTGCACAGCCAGCATTCACATGTTTATCTGTAGAAAGAAAGAAAGAGCTGTCTAGCTGAACGGTTTAAGATGCAGTGGGGAGATTATGAGAAGAACTGTGTAGCTGTAATAGCACTTCACAAGGTTGGAATGCAGCTACCTGTTATTTTCAACACACTAAAAACACTCAGGATCAGTAGGATGTTTGTGTACTGGAATAATAGCCATTATAACGACCAAAGAACAGGTTGACCATGCCGTGTTAGGATGCAACAGCTGTGAGGACTGTGAAGGCATGCCTCTGCTGTAATCCTGTGAGAACACTGAAAGATCCCTCAGATGTACTAAATGATGACCTGGGGATGATAACCTATCATTGTTCTACTGGACAATTCCTAACAACACAACGTATGCAGCAGAGGGCAATAAAATAAAAGGCACTCCTCCAGTGGTATGCAAACAACAGACAGAGATATCTTATTCACAGATGAGATTTTCATTGAAGAGTCATTTAACCACCAAAATGATGGGGTATATGCCCTGAATAGTCAAACAGTACATGCAATAGCACCCAGGATTCAGAGGTCATCATCCTGCGTCAGTGATTGTTTGATGGGATGTGATGTATTGGGGGTAACCAAGTTGCATTTCTGCAAGAAAGTGGTCAAAACCTATGCTGAGGTGTATTAGTGAACAACACCCTGTTTCACAGTAGGCAGTGGACATTCCAAAAGGACTCAGCCCCTGCACACAAGGCAATTTGAATTTGAAGTTCAATGAATTCAGATCTGGAAGTCCAGATCTGAATTCATTGAACTTCAAATTCTGGTCAGAGCTTGAGACTGTAACCTGCAAAAAACAACATCCCAACATTGCCAGCCTGAAGGTGGATTTGCAGTCAAGTAGTGGCAGCATTTCCATTGGATGTTGTGCATGCAAAGACAAAAGGGGGACATTTTGAACATTGAGTGCTGCTATATGCACATGTGGTTTGCATGTGCTGTGACTTCAGGACTCACTACTCATATAATGCAGAAGTCATATTTCCATATATGTAAGTTTCAGTAAGGAAATACCGTGAATAGACATATTACTAACTATTATAATAACGGAATTAACTCACGTAAATGATTCTTTATTCTTAGAATTTTCACCTAAGTATCACAGGCATCATTAGTACAGGTACAAGGCTAATTAAACAATAACTGTTATATTCACAAAGCACCACCTAAGTAGCTAAGGTTAAATTTCCTAAATTTATTTATATTTTAATTATTTAGTTATTTAATTATTAAATAATTATTTAATTATTCAATTATAATAATTAAAAAAAATTTTTTTTTTTTATATATATATATATATAAATATATATATGTGTATGCAATTATATGTTAGGAAAGATTTGCTGCTTTATAAAGTACTATCTCCCACAAGGGGGAAAGACGTAGACCATCGGAGATCTGTTTAGGTTAGGGGAGTGAAGTAATGTTTCACATATTTCTTTGTACAGCCGTTCCATTAGGAACAAACTTTTGTGAGTGGAACAAGACAAAAGTCATTCACAAAAGTCGGTTCCTAATGGAACGGCTATACAAAGAAACATGTGAAACATTACTAACCTAAACAGATCCGATGGTCTATGTCTTTCCCCCTTGTGGGAGATAGTACTTTATAAAGTAGCAAATCTTTCCTAACATATAATTGTATACACATATCTTCTTCTTCTACTACGCGTTATTCCCGCTTCCCATGCAGGGTCTGCGTGTTACTTTAGATGCGACTTCTTGTTAGTACTACTCCCAACCGACCTGTCGCCTGGTCTGCCGCTGGGGGGGATATATTTTTGACTGTAGAGGCATATGTTCATAGGGCCGGTTTGCCTGTTTGCGGGATGAAAAACGCCAGATAAAATGGCGGGAAAAACCCTACTGACCGCGCCCAAGACCGGCTAACTTGGCTATGCTTGAGGAAGATCCTCAAATTCCTCACGTCTATAACGGGAATCGAACCTGGGGCACTCCTTCCCCAGGTATATGGTTGCGAAGCGCAAAGCCACTAGGCTAACCACGCGGTAATTGTATTCACATATATATATATTTATATATATAAAATAAAAAATAAATAAAAAAAATTAAATTATTATAATTGAATAATTAAATAATTATTTAATAATTAAATTTAAATAATTAAAAAAAATTTAAAAATAAATAAATAATAATAATAATAATTAAATAAATTTAGGAAATTTAACCTTAGCTACTTAGGTGGCACTTTGTGAATATAGCAGTTATTGTTTAATTAGCCTTGTACCTGTACTGATGATGCCTGTGATACTCAGGTGAAAATTCTACAAATAAAGAATAATTTATGTGAGTTAATTCCGTTATTATAATAGTTAGTAATTTCCATATATGATTTCTGCATTACTTCACCCTGGTATCACTTCTGGGTCTGGCTCCCACTGATGAGACCTCGATAGAGGTCAAAATCAGTCTGGGCAGTGATCCTTCCCATAATGCATAGCATTATACATGTCTGTAAGGATATGTGAATTTACTTCAGGGGTAAATTTTGTTTGCTTACACTTGAATAAGGGATTAAACTAAGAATATAATTTCTTGGCAACTTTAATTTATGTTGGTTATGACAATATTGTGCTGAGAAGTAATAGACTAATTTTGAGGAAAATTGTTGACATGAGCAAGGTACCTAATAGACAACAGGTAAATAAAAGTAAAAGCCAGTAAAAGTTCATTTCCAATAAACTGAAAAACTGGAGCATCTAGAAAAACAACTGACACTATATTTCTTCAACCTCATATAGTTACATTTTTGTCGATGATACAGGGTGTTCGGGATAAATTTGACATATTTATAATTAATTATATTTTTCCGTAAGTTACATGTATTAACACACACTTCTCTTCATTTAAAAGTTTGGACCCTTCTTCATTCATATACAAGATGTCAGAAAGGATGGATAGCTGGAACCCACCTGAATCATGGAAGAGAATAACTTGTATCATGATGATTCGTGCCCGCCATCAAAATAAGGATATTACGACTGCTGCCCAATGCTCCCTGAATACAGTAAAAACAATCAGGCATGAACTAGAGACTTGCAATGGTGACTACGAGGATGTAGCAAGAAGAAAGATCCCTAGCAGACGATCTGATTGCGTTCGTACAGCAGAATTCCTCGCAAATCTGCAGGAACAGGTGTTGAAGAACCCTGGCATTGGAATTCGGGCTTTGTTCGGGGAGTTGCTAACTGTAGTCAAGCCCTGGATAACAAGGGTAGCCAATGGTAGGCCGTATGTATGGCAGCAGGATTCGGCCCCTTGCCACACCTCTGGGAAAAGTCAAAAATGGTTGTCTGAAAATTTCTACGACTTCACCAGTCCAAATGTTTGGCCTCCAAACTCCCCAGACCTTAACCCCATGGATTATTTTGTATGGGGCGCAGTTGAAAAAGACACCAATCGCACTTCCAGTAATACAAAAGCCCAGTTAATGGATAAAATTAAAACAGTTTTTGCGGCCCTTCCCAGGGAGACTGTAGCATCAGCTTGTTCGAGGTTCCGAAGCAGAATTGAAGCTGTGATCGATGCTAATGGTGGTTATTTTGAGTAAATCTTGTTGATAGTATTGTAATTAACTCTGCCTGTAATGTTTTTTTGTCAATTCATTAAATTTAATAGATACAAAGAAGATTTTCTTTTTCCTTACGAAACTGTCAAATTTATCCCGAACACCCTGTATGTTTGCAGTCTAGTTCCACTCTGAGTCAGAATTACCTTCAGTTCCTGGGAAAAATAAACTTCTTGTATTCCCATATCAAGTTCACTATTGAATGAGAAGTGAATCCAATAACTATCTATTCATTTTGGATACCATAATAATTTGAAATCCTACAGGGCATGTTGATTTTACAGTTTACTGGAAACCAACCTTTACTGGCAGATACAATCACTCATCCTTGCACCATCATTCATCACAGAAGATGGGTATTATCAACAATCTAGTACACAGAACTCATACAATCTGCTCTTCTGGTTCCCTTCTGTTAGATGAACTGAATAAAATTAAAAGCAATCTGATGTCTAATGGATACAGCAAAACTACCATTTAAAAAAATTCTGGTAATTATCATCCTTCAGCAAGACTACAATCCAATGTGAAAAAGTTTTCAATGCCCTACCTGAAAGGATACATTACCACCTTTTTCCTTACCAAGTGTCTATCACATACCCCTGCCCATATCATCTTTGCTATTTTGAAGAGACTGGCCATTTTTTTGTTTTTATTATGTTAAATTATTTTTTATCTATGCAACTTTTACAATTGTTCCTTTCAACTCTACTAGTGTAATTATATACTTCAGCTGCGAATGAGACAAGAGCTAGTATGCACATGCTTTATGACTCATTTTCATGATTCATGTTTTGAATGTAGTTAACACTTGGCTCCCTGATGATGTCCACATAACAAGGAATGAAATATATTGGAGATTTTGAATAAAATTCTATACTTTTACATGTGCAAACTGTGAAAGTTTTTAAATATATCTAGCACACATGCTCCATTAAAACTATTTACTGCCATAAATAAAATGATTTTGGACTACATCCTAGGCACAACCAATTTCTTTCTCCTTCAGTTATCAAGCTAGAGGTCACCATTCTCTTTTATAGTTACCACGGGCTCCTGCTCTATAATTCATTCCATATATCTCTTTTGTTTCATAAGGCTTGTGTAAAAAACTACATATGTCTTAATAAAATATGTTCATTTTTTATAAATTTTTTTGGTGTCTATATAAGAATTACAGGGTGGCAGACATGGAATCAGTCCTGCTAATGGGTGACTTCAATGCACATGTTGGAACAGGACCAAACATGGAGGGGTGTGATTGGGAGGAATGGTGCCCCTGACCTTAACGCGAATGGATTGAAATTATTAGACTTCTGCTGTACTAACAGCTTATCCATAATGAATACCTTCTTCCTGCACCGAGAAGTCCATAAGTATACCTGGTACAGGGATACACTAGAACAAAGGTCTCTGATTGACTTCTTTATAGTCTCAGCAGACCTATTTTCCTCAGTGTTGGACATTCGTGTGAGAAGAGGGGCAGAACTGTCAACTGACCATCACCTTGTTGTGTGCACTCTACGACTTCAGAAACCAGATGCTACCATCAATGCTGGTAGGCCTAAGCAGCTATACCGCATGAAATAGGAGGCATTGGAAAATGAGGCTGTGAGGAAGAATTTTGCAAATGACATTTCCTCCAGGTTCAAAGAGATTCCCAAGCATACTGCAGATGTTGAGGAGGAGTGGAAGCTGTTCGGAACAGGTGTCACTGCCTCTGCACTCTCATGCTGTGGCAGAAAGCGGCTCGGCATGGCAACGGGCAGTGAGAAAAGGACACCTTGGTGGAACCAAGAAGTCCAAAAAACTGTCCGGGCAAAAAAGGAGTCCTACCTAACATGGCTTAGAGTCAGGTCACCTGAGATGCATTTGCGGTATGCTGAGGCACACCGCAAAGACTTTACTTTCCTGAGTAAAGACAGCAAAGCAGAAGGCTTGGGAATCCTTTTGGAGAAAGATTAGATTCATCCTATGCAAATGCAAACAAAGTATTCTGGCAGACCATCCGGCACCTTCGTGCACAGCAATGGCAATTAAGGCCTCTGATGGTACACTTTTAACAACCGAGAAGGATATCCTCCACAGATGGAGGGATTACTTTGAGAGCCTTCTTAACCCGGGTGGCCCAGCAGTTGTGAACATCCAAGAGGTGCAGATCGGAGAAATGACTAGTCTCACAACAGAGGAGGTCCATTTAGCAATAAAATCGCTAAAATCGGGCAAGGCTGCTGGCGATGATGAAATTCGGCCTGAAATGCTAAAAGCCTTAAATCGAGATGGTGTTCTCTGGCTGACTCGAGTGTATCAGGCTGCTTGGATATCTGGGCGAGCAAAAAAGCAATGGCAGACAGGCATAATAATACCAGTCTTCAAGAAAGGAGACCAGAAGGATTGCAGTAATTATCGTGGCATCTCTCTGCTCAGCCTGCCTGGGAAAGCATATGCTAGGTGCTTGGAAAGACAGTGCAGGAGCATAGTTGAGTCAAAGTTCCAGGAAGAACAATGTGGCTTTCGTCCTGGTAGAAGCACAACTGACCAAATCTTCACTTTAAGGCAAGTTTTTGAGAAATCTTGGGAATATGCCAAGAATGTCTACACATGTTTTGTGGACTTGGAGAAGGCATATGACCGGGTTCCTCGGGATAAGCTTTGGCAAGTAGTACAGGAGTATGGAGTGGATGGCCAACTATTAGCTGCCATCGAGTCCCTGTATGAATGCTCAGAGTTTTGTGTCAGGGTAAACAGCACAAAGTCTAAACCTTTCACAGTCTCTGTTGGCCTCTGCCAAGGGTGTGTTCTGTCACCCCTCCTTTTCATAATATTTATGGACTGGATTGATAGGCACAACCGAGGCAGTGAGTGTGTCAGAATTGGAAGATGTAGCATTGGACGTCTGCTTTTTGCAGATGACCTAGTTCTGCTTAGCTCTTCCACAGATGACCTCCAGCGGACCCTGGATAGGTTTGTAGCTGTTTGTGCAGACACCGGAATGACGATCCGTGTGGCCAAAACTGAAACATTTGTGGTCTCAAGACAACCATCCCAGTGCACTTTACATATAAGTGGAGTCCCAATGAGGCAGGTGGAGAAGTTTAAATACCTTGGGTCCATATTCACGAATGATGGAAAATGGGACGTAGAGCTAGATACTAGAATTGGCTTAGCAAGCTCAATATTGTGGGAGCTTGGCCGTTAAGTAGTATTGAAGCAAGAGTTAAGCCAGAAGGCAAAGCTGGCTGTCTTCAATACAGTCTATGTCCCCATCCTCACCTATGGTCATGAGAGTTGGGTAATGACCGAAAGAATGCAGACAGACGAATCCAAGCGGCTGAAATGAGGTTCCTTCAAGGGGTTGCAGGGCTGACAAGACTCGACAGAGTCAGAAGCTCTGCAATTCAGGAAACCCCTCAATACTCAACTGCTGCTTCTCCGTGTTGAGAGATCACAGTTACATTGGTACAGGCACCTGGTCAAAATGCCACAAGAGAGGCTCTGTCAGCAGGCCCTCTTTGTCAAGTCAGAGGGTGGGAGGCCACATAGAAGGCCAAGGACTCACTGAATAGATTATATCCAAAACCTTGGGCAGGCACATTTGGGAATTCCACCAGAACACCTGAGCTTGGTGGCAGAGGATCGTAACCATTGGAAGTTCCTCTTGCAGCTGTTGCCCCCACAACCCAATTAGGAAAGGTGGGCCTTGAAGATGTATGTATGTATAAGAATTACATCTGTCATGTAAATTTTCTCCAATATGGTAATTTTACATTATTCAAATTTCATGTCGTGTGGAAGCTGTAATACGGCAGACGTGTTGTGACATAGTATTCTCGACATAAATCTCAGAAAATGAACATGTGCATAAGCTTTAAAACTTGTAATTTAAGATGGCATTGTGCTCATCATAAAGAAGGAGAGAAAAGAAAGAAAGGAGAAGTTTGGTTGCTGTCGGAAAACACGGGAGTTGACATGTCAGAAGAACAGAGGATCGTCAATGGCGATGTTCATCAATAGAATTGTTCATCAACAGAAGTATTCGTCAATAAGAAAAAGAAACGGCAGGAGAGGAAGGTTGTCGATAAGAAAAAGATGAAGAAATGGCAGGATAGGAAGGTCATCATCAAAAAGACGAGAGTCGACAAGAAAGTAAAGGAGTCAGCAATTAGTTACTCTATGGCATTAAGTAAAAATAAATGTCCAAGAACTTTTTAAATTATTACCTTTCAAGAATAAATAACTGTATGATAAATGTATGCTGAAGTGATAAACAGCATGCATTGTGAAAGCTCAAGAAAATGGAACTGGATTTGGACTACTCAAGTAATATGTTCCCATTTTTTATATATTCTTATTGACTATTTATTAATTTTGAATTTAATTATAAAAGATTCTTTGTGATTGGTAAAGTAAATATTGTGAAATTTTATTTAAGCTTCATTAATTTGTGAAAACAATATAGCGATATTGAAATCAATGCACTGTTCCAAAAAATACAAACAAAAATCCAACTAAAAGATAGAATTTAAATTAAATGTTATTTCAAGCCACGACTATATCTTTAATTATCGGTTAAACATAAAAAGGGAAATACCACAAATATTTATTATAGTATCATGAAAACCTCACACTAACATGGAATATATATATATACATAACATAAATGTTGCAGCTGACACGATGAAATCCTAGAGGGTTAAATCTGATAGGATTGGAATAATATGAGATAAAGTAAAACAATACTATAATAATATTGTAACAAAAATGGCACAGCCAGCAGGATAAAAATCCGATAGGATTGGATTATACATTAACCCTCCTACCGGCCAAGGTGGATGAAATAGCAAGACTACCCCAGACTTTTTCGTGGATCAAAACTTCATCGGCATTCTATCTTTTATCAAGTATTTACCCTCCACCGCTATTAATCCCTCAAAGGCGATTTGAGAGCCATTAGCGGATTAACTGTGGTTGAGCGACTTTTGTGTCGCTTGTCTTTACATGTACTCTGTTACTTTGAATTTTCTTCACTGTACTATGATATTTGATTGTTTTTTTTTTTTTTTTTTTTTTTGCTGAACAATTTATTTCTTGTGTCTCTTTCCAAAAATAGAAGTTTCACATCTGCCAAAATAAATAATCAATCCTGAAATGCCCATAGATCAGCCTTTGCAATGAATATACTTTAGTAATAGTTAATTTCCTCCACTTTACTGACAACATATTCTTTTTCGCGAATTTTCAAATGTTTGTTTACGTTTAAAATATTTTGTCAAATATTTATATTTTTAAATAACATTTAGTGAAATATGACATTTTGCTTTCTTTCTTTGCAAAATACCTTTATATGGATTGTCACATTTCAATTTCAGGAACGATTGTTTTTTTTTATTTTTTATGAACAACAAATGATTATAAACTGCATTACTCGATTTCCGATATTGTATCTTTTTTAGTATCAAAAATTTATACCTAATGGTATTTTATCAGAGACTCTTCGCCTTCTTTTGCTGAAAATTGCAACAGAGGTTTTTTTTTTTTTTTTTTGTAGGATGCACATTACTATAATATCCAGTGCTTAACCACTGTAGATATGTTGAAAATATAATAGGAAGGATATCTTGTATGGAATGATTAAAAATTTATGCTCATTTTTAGGATTTTTTACTGCAATCGACCCTCTCCTGTCCTGGAACTGAGTTGCATAACTACTTTAAATTTCTATAGCTTTAAAAGCTTTCAGTCGGGATTCAAAATCTCTTATTTCATTTTACTGTTTTGACAAAAGAAATAAAGCAATAATATTGTTGTATATCGAAGCTTCTAATTCTGTACTCTTTCTTTGAATCTGAAATCAGTGGTCTGCTGAAATTATTCTAAGATTTAGAAATACTATGCTGTATTTTCAACATGTAAAACTGTATACCACACAAAGAAATTTCAATTGTGTTATTTCTGTTTCTTTTTTTTAAAAAAAAAATCTAAATATTACTACTTCTATTTCTGCTGATTGCTATTTCTGAAATATGTCTTAGAAATGCTGGACAATAATCCTCTTACCTAGAGGAAAAGCTAAAAGTCTTAGATTACTCTTTTGAGAAACACAAGACAGAAAGTTTCCTAGAAGTCGCACTAAATTGCCTCAAGCAAGAATGTCTTGTTTCGTTTTCTGTTGTTCAGATATCCTAACACAGTAAAACTGACATTTCTTTTACAGGCTGATGAAGTATTTATGCCAAAAATGATTTCTTTATTTATAGTGACCAGTTTCACTTTTATTATCGAAAAATTCTAAATTATTTGATAATTATCTTGAAAAAAATTACTTCTATTGCTGCTGCTGCTCTTGCTTGCCATCTCACAAATGAACTGCATATTGGGTATACTTTCTAATATTCCTTTCAGCCCAGTAACAAGCTGTGGACTAACAGAGATTACTAACCACCCACACACACACCACTGGGAACCGGATCAAAAGAACATGCCCAGAAGGCAGCACACTAAAGTACCTCGTGCAATAACTGAATATTTTACAGGCAGAAATTCCTTGTTCTGTTTTTCCATCTTTCTGATTGATTAGCAGACATTCGAAGCATATTCTGATATTGCATTTGTAGGATGACATTTTTAATGTCATCCTACATTTTAAATATTAATTTTCCCTATTAGTCAACGTCACATAACTTCCTGATTTATAACAATAGGGAAATAATATGTATATTTTCTTATTTATAATTTGCAAATTTATAATAATCAAAACTTAGTTTCGGTGTCGAAAAAATTAAACGTTATGTGGAACAATTATTATGGAAAAATCACGAATGAAATAAAAACTGTACCTATGTTTCATAACAGCTTTCGGGTGTCTAATAATGTTGCAACGGGAGGGGGGGCGGTGATGCTATCAAAGTCAAAATAAAGTTCATTTGTATTGTGAAAGGAAATGAAATTTCACATTTGATGCATTTGATATACATATTTTGAATGATAAAAATAAGCAAATGTATCGCTTACTTTAAAAATTGGAGAATAAAATATCTGAATTATGCAGTATATATTTATAACTGTTAATTTCATTTTGTAATGACCAATTATACAGGGAAACCAAGAAAGTGAAAGTACAAAGAACAGTAGATTACTATATAATATAAAGAAAAAATTTAGTGATGTGATTAAAGAATTTCATGTTATTCTCTATAAAGCAAAGTTGCTCCAGCATGTCCTAAAGGAAATCTGTGAAGTATTATTCGATTTCGATGGTGTTGTACAAAAATAAAAATAATATAATCTGGAACGTCGGCAGCCGGTTTTCTTTTCTTTTTTTAAAAAAATATTTCAAATAATTATCGTGAATTAATTTCTTCGAGAACAAAGAATAATGTTTTGTCTAGAAAGCGATTAGAAAAAAATTAGCAAAAAAAAATTAAAAATGGAATTGGTTCTCCAAGGTAAGGCAATATTTAAGTGAAGACCTTTATTTTGTCCAGAAATTAAAATTGTATTGTACAATAAAAAGAGAAAACAAAAATATAAGTAATTTCTCTATTTTTAGTCTATCCTATATAACTAAAATCCAGTTAACCAGCATAGAACAAGGATGTGCGTTTCTTGTTATAGGCAACTGAGAGGTACCTACGAATGTGAAATAATCCGATTAACCGTTCTCTTCAGCGTGAGGGTTTATCACACCTTCTAATGGACAGGACGGTCAAATTGCACTTCTTATCCTGGTTCTTTAAACAGGTGGGCTGAATCATATCCAGATTTAGTTGGACATCTATAGATGTCCTGGCCATTTGGAAGGTTAAAGATGCCAAGAAATTATATTCTTGGATTAATCCTTAGTACAAGTGTAAGCAAACAAAGTTTGCACCTGAAGTAACTTCAGGATTGGGCAAGTTGCCCAGTAAGACAGCCATAAGTTGCTGTTGGAAAAACAACTGCATCCAAAATCCTGAACTTTGTTCCCATGGAGATAGATCCATTCTTCCAGATTTTAGACATGTCTTTGACTGTTGTTTTAGCCATTTTTAATCTTCTTTTGATGTCTTTCTGAACAACAATTCTTCACATTAATAATGGATCTCAGGTACTAAACTAGCTGACTTCCTCAATTCTTTCTCCATTAAGGTACACTTGTTTCTCAAGAGCTTCCCCCGTTTGTATTTCCTTTAAGAACCATAATCTTTGTCTTGCTAGGATTGAGCTGAAGTCCTCAGTTATTACTGATCTTATTAACTTTATCAAGAATTTGTCCTAGTTCTTCCTAGTCATTACAGAGGAGTACGGGATCATCGGCATAACTGATTACTGATCAATCTGCCTCCTATTCTAATTCCTGTCTTGAGCTCATCCAAAGCTTCATGCATGATGTCCTCAGCATATATCCTAAACAAGTGAGGAGAAAGTAAACATCCTTGCCTAACTCCCTTTCCAACCCGAAGCCAATCAGTTAATCCAACACCTGTTCTTACCATGGCTTCTTGTTCCCTGTACAAGTTGGCTATCAACATGATAACATGTTGAGGAAAACTCATTCTTTTCATTACTTCCCACAGTTTCACATGCTGAACACAGTCAAAAGCTTTAGAGTAGCCTAAGAAACACATTACTGGAGGGAGTCTAAATTCTTTATATTTTTCTATGATCTGTCTGAGGCAAAGGATCTGATCTCTTGTGCCCTTACCTGCTTGTTCCTCGAGCATTTCCACCTCAACTTTGTCCTCAATCCTACTTAGTATGATCTTCAATAAAATTTTGCTTGAATGAGATATTAAACTAATAGTTCTATAGTTCTTGCAAGCCGTCATATCTCCCTTCTTATATGGTGGTATGAAAACTGACCTCTTCCAATCTCTAGGCTATGATCCTGTCTCCCATATCCTTAATTAATCTATGAAAGACTCTTATCCCTCCATCCCCTGTGGCCTTAATTAACTCAGATGGGATTCCATCGACACCTGGAGCCTTATTGGTGTTAAGCTGCTTAACTGCTTAAGTGGAGGAGGATCCAAACTAAAATTTTCCTGGTGCCTCTAAATTTTCTTTATCCACTCTATTGTACAGTTCCTCACAGTAATCTTTCCATCTGTTTTTTGATTTCCAATTCTTCTATTAGTAATGCTCCATTCCTGTCTTTGATGACATTCAATTTGGGCTTAAACTTGTGTGTTAGGTTATGAACTAAATAAAACATCCTTTTATAACTCTGTTTCCTCATCAGGAACTTTATCTCTTCACATTTATTAGTGTAAAACTTTTCCTTGTCTTCAGTCCCTGTATCTCTTTGTTTTCCCAACCACCTTCTTTTGATTAGTTCCCATGTTGAATCTGATATCCATGGGTCTCTTGATCTTCTTATTGGGCAGAGATACTTCTTAGCTGTATCCTGTATTATCACCTTGACTCCTTCCCAAAGCATTTCTGGTGAGTTCTCCTCACTGGTCTCCAAAATATCATCCAGCCGTGTTGATGTTTATTCTGTGAATCCACTAGGAATTACTCTAACATTCAGTCTAGTGGGATGTGCCTGACTTGGAAATTTTTGGAGTCTTAGTCTTACTTTGGCTCTTACTAGCTGATGGTCTGTACCACAATCTTCTCCAGGACAAGTATGCACATCAGAGATGCTTGTCTTCCATTGGAAAGCCAGGTGACTTGACTTATCAATGTTAGATATCCAAGTATAGGTCCGTCACGGGTGTTTCTGGAAGCAGGTATTGGTAATAACTAATCTGTTAGCATGGATAAATTCCAACAGTCTTTCACCATGAGTGTTATGTTCACCTAGACTAAACATGCCACACTCCGGCATAACTCTCATACTCTTTCCCACTTTTGCATTTAAGTCCACTAAGATGTAAAGTATGTCTCTCCTTAGTAGGCAGTCCAAAATAGTCTGTAGTCAAGTAGTGAAAGAAAAGTTTATTCCTAGGTGTTATAATTGAAGCAAGTTATGGCATATATCTAATAATTGTTTCAGTGAAAATATTTAATCTTAGAGGGAATAAATCTAAGAGTAGGATAAATTCTAATGTTGGAATGAAATATGATTCAAATATAGTGTTAGTGAAAACAAACTTAACTATAGATAATTCAGTTTAAAACAATAAGTTGAATTACAAACTAACTTCAAATAATCGAGCTGATATTTTTACAATATCACAATTTTAAGTAATGATAAAACTTTAACAGCCTTAAAGGGTTTTATTGAAAATACACCTTGTGAAATTCTATTAGATACAGAACACATATTTCTCTTATTTCTTGGTCATTCCTTAATAAAATTAAGGCCTTAATTCCTAATGATACTGTAAGATTGAAACTATCCAATTCGGGTATTTTTGAAACTGAAATTTCTACTTCTAAGAAAATAGATGTATCTCTTCACATTCCATATTTTCCTCTGAATGTTTCTCATGAATTAATTGTTCTTCCAGAGACCTCTAAATCTAAATATAGATCATTCTTGGTCTTGATTTCTTAAAGAGATATCAGTTTGCCTGTAATTTCTTGGATGACATATTTCTCATTGTGGATTAGAATATAATCCAATTAAGCAACCTGTTCACAAGATGCAAGATTTAAGTGTATGCTCTGAAGTTGAACAGAATGAATTGCTTGAAACTGAAGCAATAAACATTATTATTATTATGTGATACCTCCAGAGAGTCCAAAGACTCATCGAGGGAGGGTACCTACACTACAACTCTCCATCTCCACCACTCATCCACAACTACAGCTAACCTTATCTACACCAATGCCATCTACTGCTCACTACCACCACTAGTATTGTCACAGACAATCACAAACATTCATGCCCATGGCGGGATTCGAACCCGCAGCCTTTTGGCTGAAGAGCAGATACACTGACCACTCAGCCAACCAGGCCGGTAACCATCAGTAAAAAGGAAGATTCAATGAGTAAAAAAAACCCTAGTGGAAAATGCAATGAAGTTGGCAGTGAGAAGTTAATTAGGACATTCTTTGAGTCTGCTTTTCAGTTATTTCCTAATGTCTTCACTGAAGATATTGTGTCTATGTCTTGTACTAATGCAGTTGAGCATTCTGTGCAACTTACTCTCAGACACCTATCTATGTGAGACAATATCAAACCAATGAAATATATGGAGACGTTTCAAGTTACAGGAGTATGAAAAAGCAGGCATTATAAAAAAGTCTAACTCAAAATGGAATAGTAATTTCATTGTAATAGAAAAATTTAATGGAAGTTTGAGATTTGTTTTAGATCTGAGAGAGAGAAATATTTTGCCTTCACAACACGATGGCAGAAATACCAATTATGTAGACTTCCCTAAAAACTCAGCTATGTCTTTTCAGTCTCTGATGAATTCTGTTCTATCAGATATGTTAGGTAAAGGAGTTGTCTTCAAGATGACTTGCTTGTATACTCAAAAGATCTAATATCTTACAAAATATTATTGAAAGTTCTCTCTAGATTAGATGAAGCTAAATTATACTTGAAACGTTCAAAATGGCATTTCTTTTTAAAGGAGACTGAATGTTCAGGTTATGAGATCAGTAAAGCTGAAATTATTATTATTATTATTTAGGCCTCCAAGGAGTCAAAAGACTCATCGCGGGAAGTTCTTCCTAGGAAACACACCTATCAAGACTCAACGTGGGAGGTCCCTCCTAGGAACACAAAGTATATCATACCACTCCTTAAATTCATTGACCGTTCTTGCTCTCACCACTCTATCAGGCAATGCATTCCATGGTTCAACCACAGCAAGAATCCTCTTGCTCACAGTTTCCTTTCGTAACTTCCAGGGATGGCCCCTTGTCATCATTCCTTCCTGCTGTTCAACCAAGCGAAAGAACTCCCCAGTGTCAACCCTGTAACCACCTCTCAACAGTTTAAAAGTCTCAATCATATCACCTCTCCTTCTTCTATCCACCAAACTCTGCAGTCCACATTCCCTCAGCCGATCCTCATAACTAACATTGTACAGTTCTGAAATTGTCTTTGTTAATTTAGTTAATTTATCCACAGTTAATTTATCCCCTTCAAATCCTGGGGACAAATCTGAGAACAATAGTCCAAGTGGTTTGATCAGGGTCTTATACAACGGAATGATAACTCTTTTATCTCTGCAGGTCAGCGTCCTTCTCATTATTGCAGCAATCCTTTGTGTTACCTTCACCACCTTTGCAATATGTCCTTTGAATTTCAGGTTTCTATCAATCATCAACCCCAGATCTCTTGTCTCCCCTACTTCCTCCAGTATATCTCCTCTAATAGAGTATGCAGCATCCCATCGATGTGTCCCAAACCTCAAGACCTTACATTCTGCTGCATTAAACCGACACCCCCATTCATTTGCCCATCTGTCTAGCTTATTCAAATCCTCTTGAATGACTACCACATATGCACTATTACTAATAACCCTTCCCAGCTTCACACCATCTGCAAACAACTGACATCCCCCTGCAATCCACTGACAATGTCATTGATATAAAGGTTAAACAATATAGGTCTCAGTACTGAGCCCTGTGGGACCCCACTTGTAACCTTCTGCCTCCTTGAAACTGCCCCACCTCTCTCTGATACACAACTCTCTGATAACTAACGGACAGCCAATCCTGAATCCAGTTGACCAACCTGACATCCAAACCAATGTGCTGCAACTTAAATATCAGCTTATCATGCCGCACCCTGTGAAATGCTTTCGCTAAATCCAAGAAAATGGCAGTATATGCCTTTAGTTCCTATTCAAACTAATCTAAGTAAGAAAGTAAAGTTTTATAAAAATAAAACAAGATATCAACCTAAGTGTTCTGAAATTCTAAGGCAACAAAGCCATAATAATTACAGAAGAACATCTAGTAATATACGTCACTATAGACCTAATTTCTCTAAAGAGAAAGTAGATGATAAAATTAAGCAACATGATAATTTAAGTCATGAAAATAGTTGTACTTTAGAAGAATTAATGACAGAGTATCATAAATATCTATATGGATCACATTATGAAGGAAAGCAGTATTAAACCTGATATCAAAATTGGAGATGTTAATCTCAACTCTTTGCTTTATGCAGATGATGTTATACTTCTAAATAAATCTGCAAGATTCCCTGACTAAATTGAATAACTGTTGTAATAGATATGGTATGAAGGTCAGCATTAAAAAGACAATGAAAATAGGCAG
Organism: Typopeltis vanoorti; assembly: GCF_054136105.1. NCBI lineage: Eukaryota > Metazoa > Arthropoda > Arachnida > Uropygi > Thelyphonidae > Typopeltis > Typopeltis vanoorti. The sequence continues at coordinate 34,811,471 of NC_143572.1, read as the reverse complement.
AAGCATTGAAAATATCAACTGCATTGTGAATGGAGAACCTATAGAACGAGTAAAACATTTCATCTACTTAGGCACGATTTTTTAGTGAAGATGGAAATAGATAACAGAATCAACAAAGCTGGTATCGTAGGAAGTCAACTGAATAAATATATATGGAATAAAAGAGAAATTAGCCTAAACACTAAATTAGCTGTATACAAGACAGTATTCAAGCCAATTTTAACTTATGGGTCTGAGAGCTGGGTCAGAAGTAAAACACTTGACCAAAGACTAGAGACAATGAGAGTCCTGAGAAAGATTAGGGGCACGAACAGATGGCATCAATGGCAATATCATAATAAAAACAAGGCTATTAAGAAAGAACTTGCCATTGTCAGCACCAGAGCTAACCTCAGGTGGTATGGTCACTTAAACAGAATGGGAGAGGAAAGATTAGCAAAACAAGTATTCTCTGCCATGTTGGCAGGAAAAAGACCCAGAGGAAGACCAAGATATAGGTGGATTGATATGGTACAAAGTGCCTTTGATGACAGAAATATAAGATCTGGTAATGTTGGAGTCTTGACATTTAACAGACTGATTTGGAAGAAAATTGTAGATAGGAAGTTAATAATGATGTAATTTTTCAGGTAGTATTATCATATCCTGTACACCCCTTGAGGGTATATATATCAGGAATTTGATGATAATGATGTATCATAAATATGCAGATGATGATTCGAAAGAGATTAAAGAAACTACATCTTCTAATTTAGATAATGTTAATGATGATATCTAAGTTTCTGAAACTGTTAGTAAAGACTACACTAACAAATGGTGAATATAGGCAAAGGCATTATAATTTAAAGCCTAGAAACCATGTTTGTAAGAGATGTAATTCCCTAAAAGTTAATAATAAATAAATATATATATATATATATCTGTTGGTGTATATATATATATATATATATCTGTTGGTATATATATATATATATATATATATATATATATATCACACACATATATATATATATATATGTGTGTGTGTGATATTTAAAAAATAAAATTTTTTTTGCACATTTTTATTCTCCAAACATACTAAGCCATTGTTAAAAACTCACGTCTTAGTGAAATATGTTCGTTTTTTACAATTTTTTTGGTGTTTATATAAGAATTACATCTCTGTCATGTCAATATGGTAATTTTATATTATTCAAATTATCATGTGACATGGAAGCTTAAATACAGCAAATGTGTTGTGACAGTACTGTTGATGTAAATCTTGGAAAACAAGCATTTGCATAAGCTTTAAAACTTCTACTATAAGGGGGCAATAGTGCTTGTCGAAAAGAAGAGGAGAGAAAAGAAAGGGAGAAGTTTGGTCATCATTGGAAAAGAAGGGAGTCTACATGTTAGAAGAACAGAGGCTCGTCGACAGCGATCTTCATCAATAGAATTGTCGACAGAAGTATTTGTCGATAAGAAAAAGATGAAGAAACGTCATAATAGGAAAGTCGTCGGAAAGGAGAGCCTACAAGAAAGTAAAGGAGTCAGCAGTTAATTACTCTACGGCATTAAGTAAAAATAAATGCCCAAGAACTTTCTTGACTTACCTTCCAAGAATAAGGAATTCTGTTGGTAAATGCATGCTTAAGTGATAAATGGCATTCATCATGAAAGCCCAAGAAAATGAAACTGCGCTTAAACTACTCAAGTAATATGTTCCCATTTTTTTATATATTATTATTGACTATATATAAGAAGGCTTTGAGCTTAGTGTTAAACTTTATTGGTAGGATTGTTTTGTATTCACAGAATGGGATATGAGAAAGAATTGTCTGAATCCATTATTGTTAATTTTGAATATAATTATAAAAGGTTCTTTGTGATTAATAATCTCTTGTACATAGATTAACATGGAAGAAACTTCTTAGAACTACACTGGACTTTCACAACTGTTGGCATATGAAAGAGTTTGCTTTGGACAGAGAATGGTGGAAGGCTCTTATCTACATGCAGCTCAACCTGTCTTGAGGTTAGAAGAGAAGGAGAGAGAGAGAGAGAGAGAGAGAGAGAGAGAGAGAGAGAGAGAGAGATAGTAAATTAAAGATGCAAAGAAATTATATTCTTGTTTAATCGTTTATTCAAGTGTAAGCAAACAAATTTGCACGTGAAGTATCTTCATGACCAGGCTACTTGAACATAGAGGCACTTCACATTAATTGCCTTAGTATCCCATAATGCAAAGCACACATCCTTTTGGGTGCATATAATTTCCTATAATGCTATGCATTATAGGAAAAGCCACTACCCAGACTAGTTTCAACCTTTACTGAGGCCTCATTGGGATGCAGATCCAGAATTCTTGGGCACTTTGTTTGCTTAATAAATTTAGTTAAATCTAAATATGTTTAGTTTAATCCTTTATCCAAGTGTAAGCAAACAAAGTTTGCACCTGAAGTATCTTCAGGACTGAGGCAACTCGTGGTAAAGGTGGACCAAGCTCTCATCTCTCCTTGTCTTAGTATCTCCCATAATGCAAAGCACATCTCCTTGTGGACATGTATAATGCTGTGCATTAAGGGAAGGACCACTACCCAGACCGGTTTCGACCTTTATTGAGGTCTCGTCAGTGGGAGCTAGACCCAGAGGTGGTGATACCAAGGTGGAAGCAATGGAGAAGTCATATTTACCTATACGAGTTGCCAAATGGTGTCTCACCTTATTATTAAATTACTCTGGATTTAGAGAAAGATGTTGGAAGTTTTTTCCCCACTTGGTTAGACTATAATAAATTCAGTTTAATCCTTTATCCAAGTGTAAGCAAACAAAATTTGCGCCTAAAGTATCTTCAGGACTAAGGCAACTCGTGGTAAAGGTGGACCAAGCTCACATCACTCCTTGTTTTAGTATCTCCCACAATGCAAAGCACATCTCCTTGTGGACATGTATAATGCTATGCATTAAGGGAAGGGCCACTACCCGGACCGGTTTCGAACTTTATTGAGGCCTCGTTTGCTTACACTATGATAAAGGATTAAACGATAATATAATTTCTTGTCATCATTAATTTAACCAATGGATCTAATCCATAATATTTCAATAAGGTGTTACACCTTTTCACTACAGTCATCCCTCGACTTACGTCAGGGTTCTGTTCCATCTGGCAGAACATAAGTCGGTCAGATGTAAGTCGATACATTAAATCAATAGTGTTATAAGGGTTAGGGACTTAACTGTAATAAGTACACTCCATTTTAATTTGTAAACCTTATTATAAAACTGTACTATGCATTACTGCCACTATAAAACAGGAGAATAATCACCCAAATCTTTCTCCACAATCACATCTTCATTACCTTCCCTATGTGAAGGAACAGGCTGCAGCTATTCTGGTGTAACCTTTGTTTTTTGATGAAAATATCAAATGTCCTTTGCTTATTCCTCTTCTTTTCATCATAAATTTGTTTATAGCAAGCAAAAGTACATGAAAGCATCATGTACTTTCGTTTCTACTAATTTTTTTTATGTTGGGCCCATATACAAGAGGTTGGCTGGTCAACCTATAGCACGTTAGCACCGTACATAGGTGATGGGTTGTGAAAGGAGAAACTTGTTTACATTTGATTTAAATGCCTGCACATTGTATTCCTTGGGAAATATGTCAGGGGGAAGACTGTTCCACAGTACTGCAGTAGGAGGAAAAGAACTTGTTCTGGGGTTTCGAGGTGTACTGTAAAAGGATGCTGGGCGGCAGCTGTACGCGTTCCAATGGGTTTAGTACAGGGTGGGGGAATTATTGATGCTGTTTCAGATGAACATTTCCCGTGAAAGTATTTATAGAATATACAGATTGCAGAGATCAAGCATCTATGTGAAAGTGAGGGGAGCAAGTTGGTGAGGGATGGGTCATTTATTAGTCTAATTGCTCTCCTCTGTATTGAGTCAAGCATTTTGAGGGTGCTTTTTGGAGCCCCACTCCAGATGTGAGAGCAGTATTCGAGAGCTGGGTGGATTTGTGACTTGTATAGTGTTAATAGCTGTTTAGGAGTGAAGTAACGTCTTGAGCAAGAGAGAAAAACCTAGTTTTTTGGAAGCTGAGGATGCAGTGGTTGTGATGTGTTTATGCTGGGAGAGGCTTGATGGCAAGGTAATTGCAAGAAGAGAAATTTCGTCTTGTCTGTGAATTTATGTGTCATGTAAACAATGCTGGGGGAAAATGGTTCTTTTTTGTGAGAAATAAGACAGAATTGGGTTTTACTAGCGTTGACAAGGTTGTCTGAGCCCCATTGGCGGATGGCTTGGAGGTCAGAATTAAGGGCAGCAGTGGTTGATGTTCTGTGGGTTGAAGTAAGTTGTGTGGAGTAGGGTTTGTCAAATGAAAGGGAGGAATGTAGTGTGTTGTCATCTGAAAAAACTGTGTATTGGGTTAGAGGCTAACTGAAGTAGGTCATTGATATATAGAAGGAAGAGGGTCGGAGAGAACTGAACCTTGAGGGACCCCGGCATTAGTTGGATGGTGAGAGGATAGGGAGCCATCTATCATCAAACATAGTGTGCATCCAGACAGGAAGCTGGCAATCCATCTGCAGAAGTCCTGAGGCAGTCCAAATGATGGGAGTTTGCTTAGTAAGCCTTTGTGCAGACTCAATCAAGGGCTTTGGAGATATCGAGTGCAACTACTTGAGATTCACCAAATTTTTCCATGGCGTTTGTCCAGTGATAGGTGATGTATGAGAGTAGATCTCCCGTTGAACGGCTTTGACGGAATCCATACTGGTGGTCGCTTAATAGCCGAGTACTTTCAAGGTAGATTAGGAGTTGAGAGTTGATGATTTTCTCCATTGCTTTTGATAGGACTGAGGTGATTGAGATTGGGCGGTAGTTGGATGGCAGTGATTTGTCAACCTTTTTAGGAATGGGTTGAATATAGGCCAGTTTCCAAGTTTTGGGATATATACCAGTGGCGTAAGAGAGTGTGTACAGGTGGCATAGGATAGGAGTCAGTTCAGATGCACAGACCTTCAGGATAATTGGAGGAATTCCATCTGGGCCAGGAGACTTTTTAGTGTGTAATTTAGACAGCAGGTTTGTGATGTCTTTTTTTTGGCAAAAGGATACAGGGAGCATTGTATGTTGGGCAGTTGGAATGACTGAAGGGCATTTGACATTGTCAGTTATGTGTACATTGGCGGCAAAGTGTGATGTCAGGAGATTAGCTTTTTCTATGGGTGATGTTGCAATTGAGCCATCTGGGTATGATAGAGGTGGGAATAGTGTAGGGCAAAAGTTACGGCCAATTGCCTTGGCAAGAGACCAAAAGGCACGGCTGCCATTTGGATAGGCTGTAAGCTTCCTGCTTTTGGCCTGTTCAAATTCTGTTTTGGAAGTATTGATAATTTTCTTGCATTTGTTACAGGCTTCAATATAGGTATTGAATGAGGATGGTGTTCTTGATTTGAGCCAGCTGTGGTATGCCTGATTCTTCATTTGTACAGCCTTGGCACATTTTTTTGAAAACCAGTGTTTTCATGCCAGTGAGGATCACTTTGGTGATGCGTTCAGTGCATGTGTTTGAACTGGAAGACTGGAAACAATAGTCTAACCATGGCTATGAATCATAGTAATCTCTGAGACTGTCCCATTTGGCATTGTTATAATGCCAAACTACTCTTGTGTGGGGTAAGCGTTGTTGCATGGGGGAGGAGATGAGCACTAAGTTGTGGTCAGAATTGCCCAGGGGCCTCACTACATTCACTGCATATTTGGAGTGGTCATTAGTAAGGAAGAGATCTAGGGTATTTGGGGAGTGGTTTGGGTTATCTGGTATTCTGGTTGGTTTCTGAACAATTTGTGTGAAGTCATTAGTGACTGCAAATGTTTTAGCATCTCTGCCTGCAGGATCTGTATAACTGGAAGAGGAAAGCCAATGGACATTAAAATCACCCAGGAGGACGACTCCACCGTTAGGAGAATGGGACTGGAGAAAATCAACTTTCAGGGAGAGGAAATGAAAGAGCTCAGAGTGATTGGTGGTATTAGGAGAGTGATAGAGACATGAATTTGACTGAGTGGGGGGAGGGATATCTTCAGCCAAAGAAGGTCAAAGTCGGGCGATTCCAAGTTAGTTGCTCTCTGGCAGGGTATGTCAGAGCGGATATAGGCACAGATGTCTCCCTTGGGTTGAAAGTAGTTAAATAGTGTATAGTTAGGAAGGTTGAGATGAATAGTCCTGGGGGAAGGTGAGATTTGAGTTTCTGTTAAGAAGAATAGGTGGGGTTTATTAAGGTTGGAGTTGAGACCACGGATGTTGGTGAAGTGGATATGCAAGGTTTTGTGAGGCATGGATTTGACCCCAAGGGTCTTGCACATTTCCTATGCGGTGGCTGCATGTTGGTGTCCTTGGTGGCTGCTAGTGGCGTCACTTGGTTTTTGTACAACTTTGGATTGTTTGTAGTCTATCACCCAACTGTTGTCTCCATTTTGGAGTTTTTCTTCTAGTTGTCTTCGGAGTTGGCGTCTTTCTTCTCTCTGGGCAAAGGTTAAATCAGGTCGAGCACGTATGCACAACTGATGGAAAGTGTCCTTTTGCCTGTTGTTTATCGTTGTTATAAATTTGGTTGTGTTTATTGGTGAGTCACAGGTCACTTTTACGAGATGTGGATAGTTTGTTTCGTCCTTTCTTTTGTTTATGGGTCTGATACGATGGCATTTGATGATATTTCTGGGATCGAAATTGCATTCTCCTGCAAGTTTGCTGATGTCTTCTTTTAGGGAATTACCATTTTCTGTTGGAAAGTTGAGGATAACAGCATTCAGTTTCCTATTTTTGGCCTCGACTGACTCGTGTACTGATGATGTGATTAGGTCACAAAGTTCGTTAGCAGGCACGGGCGCACTTGCGGTTGGGCACTGATCGTTAAGCATCTTGAGCTTGGTTTCAAACTTTTCGATTTTGGAGGAGAAGGTATCAATCATGATATTAAGCTGTCGCTCGAGGTTTGTGACTCTTTTGCCTAGGTTTAGTATCTGTTTTATGGAAGGGAGGCACATTGTACAGAAGTAGGGCTGGTTTAGATCGGTGAAAAGCTTGTGCGCTGATTCATTTATTTTTGCGCAAGAAATATGTATCCAGTTGCAGCAGAAATCGCACAATATACCTTTTTTTCCTTCTTTAACTTCAGTTTCACAGCTGCAGCATTTTGTAATGTCATTCGATTTGTTGGTGGTCGGCGACGCTACGCAAACGGGACTTGAGGTAATCTTCCGTTGTTGGCTTTTGTTACTGCCATCTTTATTTCAGACTGTAGGCATAGCGCTTTCACGTGGCTTTTTAGTTGTAAAATATAGCAGTTTTAATGGACTATGGGTACTTACGATTTCTGTTGTAGTAATCGGCTGCTTAGTACCTTCTGCTACTTTTCCGTTTGCTGCTTATTTTGTATAAAAAACACTTGCAGTTATGATAAAATGCGGGAGCACAAATTTAACAAATTAGTAGCGATTCAGCATTGGAGTCCATGTCTTCAGCCATTTTGAGAACATTTTTGCAATCCCTTCACTGTAAATTGCTTAACTACCTCTTCTTTTTTCTCTTTTCCCTCTTCCTCTTCTGCAACATGTTGCTCCAGTTCGACCAATTCTTCGTTAGTCAACTCTTCAGAGGCTGGTTCTATGAGTTGAATTATGTCGTCCTCATTCACTTCAAGATTCAGATTGTTTGCTAGGTCCACTATTTATTCACTCAATTTACAAAAGGTCTTCATTTTTTTCAAAACTTCCAAAATCATACACAAACCTTTTTAATGTCTTTTTCCATAATGCCACTCAAACACTGAGAAGTAGGTCACTTCGTCCCAAGCCACAGCAATATTTTTAATAGCATGATAAATATTGAATGCTTTTCAGAATTGCATGAGAGTCTGGTCATTTCCTTCAGTGGTAGAAATGTTTGTGAAAAAGTTCTCCATAGATAATAATCCTTAAACACTGCAAGAACTCCCTGATCCATTAGTTGGATCAATGAAGTAGTGTTTGGAGGGAGAAACATGACCTTGAACTGGTGAAGATCACCATATAAGACGTATGACCTGGGGCATTATCTAGAATTAATAAAATTTTAAATTCTACATTTTCTTTCACACAATAACTTTCCATTTCACTCGCATAACAGTTGTTTAAGTCATCCATGAACAATATTTGAGTCATCCACGACTTCTTATATCTCTGCTAATGAGCTGGAAGAGAATGCTTCCTAATGTTTTTGAAGGCTCATGGATTCTCACTGTGCCATATCACAAATGCTTTCAGTTTATATCCAGCCACATTACCCCCTAACAAAATTGTAACACAGTCTTTAAGAGCTTTGAAACCAGGCATAGATTTTAGCTTTTTTTGTGGATGAATGTCTTCTCGGGCATTTTTTTCCAAAACAAGGTCTCATCCATATTAAATATTTGCTGTGGCAAATAATTTTCCTCCATAATAATTTTATCTAATTTCTCAACAAACTCCTTGGCAGCTTCTCATCAGCACTTGCAGATTCACCATTCATTTTCACATTATGCAGTGCAAAATGCTACTTGAATCTCATAAACCAACCAGAAGAAGTGTTGAATTCGTAATCAGGTCCTGCTTTCTCCTTCAACATGTTGAAGAGACTTAGTGCATTATCAGTTATGGTCCTAGTGCTAAGGGGTATGCACTTTTGGTTCAGGTCTCTATCCATGATGCAAGTAGCTTTTCTATATCATTGAGAGGACCTTGTCATTGCTTCATCACTATCGTTGATTTAATGAAAGCAGATCCTTTCACAGCCTCTACGATTTTATCCCTATTTTTCAAAATGACCATCACTGTAAAATGCGATCACACTAATGGGCTTACCAGCTTCATTATTATTATTATCCCAAGACGTCATGAAGTCAAAGATTCATCTGGGAGGTCCTTTTATCACACACATCTCATCATACCATGTCTTAAACACACTCAAACTCCTTGCAGACACCACACTCTCAGGCAAGGCATTCCAATCATTCACAACTCTGCATGAAAAAAAACCTGTCTCTCACTCCCTTACTCATACCCTCTTTATACAGTTTCCAGGGATGACCTCTGGTTCTCTCCTGGAATTCTCTGTAGAACTTCTTCACCATTGATCCTATAACAACCCCTTACCAACTTGTAAGGTGTCTATCATATCTCCCCTCTTCCTCCTGTCCACAGGCTTCTGCAAATTACATCTTCTCAATCTTTCTTCATACTCGACATTCCAGAGGTCAGAAACTACCTTAGTCAGTCGCCTTTGGATCCTTTCCAACATCTCTTCATTCTTCTGACAACCCAGTGACCAAATGTGGGCACAATAGTCTATGTGTGGCATAATCAAAGCTTTATACAACGAAACAAGAATCTCTCTACTTCTACACATCAGTGTCCTCCGCATCATTCCCAGAAGCCTTTGTTTTGTCTTCGCAATTTTGGCGATGTGTCTCCTAAATTTTAGATCCTTATCTACTATCACCCCAGATCTCTTATTTCCTCTACCTCCAACAATATATTCTCACCAGGCATAAATTCTGCATCCCATCTTTGTTTCCCAAATTTTAAAACCTAAAATTTTGCAACATTGAACTCACATCCCCATTTCCGTGCCCAATTACTCAATTTATTCAAGTCTTCTTGTAAGGCCACAACATCTTCACTACTCTTTACGGTTCGTCCCAACTTTGCATCATCTGCAAACAACTGAATATCTCCATCCAAATCTTAGCCAATATCATTAATATTCAAGTTAAACAGTAAAGGCCCTAAAACAGACCCCTGAGGCATTTCACTAGTGACTTTCCTTTTCCTGGATATCGTACCCCCATACACAACTTGTTGATACCTATCAGATAGCCGTTCTCCAATCCAATGCACTAATCTAATATCCAACTCCATCTGCTCTAGTTTGACTGTCAACTTATCATGAGGTACTCTATCAAAAGCCTTTGTGAAATCCAAGTATATTACTGTGTATCCTTCTCCTCTGCCCAAGGAAGCAGTCACTTTATTGTAATAAGTAAGTAGATTACTAAAACATGACCCCCCCCCTTTAGCAAATCCATGCTGTCTATCAAAGATAATACCACTGTTGTCAACCCAACTCTGGATCCTAGTTCTCACCAGGATCCTAGTTCTCAAGCTTCTCCAACAACTTAACCATAACACCTGACACACAGATAGGCCAAAAGTTTGATGCTTGAGTTCGATCACCTCCTTTACAAAGTGGCACAATCTTGCCCTCCTTCCACTCCTTAGGAACTTGATCAAGTGCAAGACTCATATATTTTAAAAAAATACGTCAAGGCAGGTGTCAACTCCCTGGCACATTCCTTCAGAATACGCGGTGATATTTTATCAAATCTCACAGCCTTATTTACATCTAGTTTACTCAACTCCCCAAACGCCTCTTGCTCACTTACAGTCAGTCTCTCCTCCCCATCATCAAATACTCTCAATCTCTCCATGAAGTCGCATTCACAAGATTGAAAGATCTTTATGAACTGCTCATTAAGTATCTCCGCCACACATTCTGCAACAGCTGTCTTTATACCATTCTCTCCAATCAATGTTATCCTTCCATAATCATTCTTTCTTTTGCTGGCTACATATCGAAAGAACTCCCTAGGAGTTCCCTAACTGCTGTTCATACCTCTCTTTAGCTCTCACCAACCAGGTCACCCTCTTTGCCTGGTCTTTGTAGACCTCATGAAATTTGTTATTTCCATTTCTCTTATGCTGCTTCCATAATGCCCTTTTTCTCTGTATCACATGCTTAATCTCTTTATTCATCCATCTCACACCTACCTTATTTAACTTTCTCACCCTTGGAATACATTTAGACATTGCATCTACTAGATAGTTTTTGAAAATCCCCCAAGCTGCATTGATCTCTTTTCCAGCTAACTCCTCATTCCACGCTACACCCGCAAGCTGTCTCCTGAGCTCTTCATAATCACCCCCTTGTATTTCCACATATACCCTTTTCTCACAGGGTCCTAGCTTCATGTTGCTTTATAACTTGCAACTTCGTTTCAAGATCAATTGCTGGCCTCTTTTTCTGTGATTCTTCACTAGGTTTTTTGATCGAGTGTGTAGGGGTCATGAGGCACAAAATATCACAAAATATTTATGATAAATAGACAAATAACCTTTTCAAAAACAAAATCAACAGAAGAACTGTTGAAGACACATGCTGACTGCTGAGGGAGGTTGCCACTGAATGAGCTGTTGCCATTGCGCATAATTCATTGTAGATAAATAGAAACCTTTTTACTTGATGCTCGCTTGTGTCTTGTTCAAAAGTATAGCTGAAAATGTTATTTATTCCCTTAAGGAATTACGGACTTATCTTCAAAATGGACGTAACTTGGGGGATGACTGTACTTGTATATGAAAAATATGTGACTTCTGCATTTCTTCTAGGTCTGGCTCCTGCTGATGAGATCTCAATTAAGATCAAAACTGGCATGAGGCAATCGATGTGAAGTCATTAGCCTCTATATACAAGTAGCCCAGTTGTGATGATACCTCATTCGCAAACATTGTTTGCTTGCACTTGGTTAAAGGATTAAACCAAGAATATAATTTCTTGGCATCTTTAATATAAAACTGATGTGATTTATCAAATTTAACTAGAAATTCTACAAATCATATTTTACTACTTTGCATGCAGATAGTAGATTTAGAAGTAGATTTACTATGCTAATAACAATGTGCAGTACTTACAGGCTCTTGAAGTCCACAACCTTCCAAGATTAGTTTTTGCAACAATAATCTTAGGATTATTGTTGAAGTTGAGGTTGATAGTCTTATGCCTAAATATATATTTTTGTGTATAAACTGCTTATGTTCTCCTGGCCTGGTTGTATTGTTGTGGAATAAAAAATCCAAGTTTCTTGGAGGAAAAAGCCTGCAACCTACAGATGAGACAAGCTCAATCATCCTTAACTTAAAAGCCCTGATACAGGTTCTTTGCATCCTAGAAAAGATCTGAATCCAGGTCTTTCAAATAAAAGGTTTGTTGAAAATAATGAAGCTATAGTCTCTGCAGAATTATTACCACCACTTCAAACCCTTTCCACAATAATAATAAAAAAAAAAAAAAAATCCAACTGAAACTAAACCTGAACCTTGTGGATAAAATCTGGCATACATTATAAATTTCAAATTCCAACCAGCTATAGCAGGGGTCGGCAAACTGCGGTTCACAAGCGACATGCGGCTCTTTGTGTATGTACATGTGGCTCTGAAGTAAAATTGAAAATAAAAATAAAACTATCATAGTTTCATTTAAAAAATTTTTAAAGCATTTTATTCACATAATGGTGATTTCATTTGTTTTATAGGTCTCGCAAAACTTCATGGCACTAAGATGTGCAATATCAGGGAGGAGAAAGCAAGTGCGGAGGGGATGGTTGAGCACATGGTAGACAGGGCAGCCAAACAAAGTGACTAATTAGGATTAGGTTTTAGGGTGCCTCAACATCTGAGGTCATTTGCAGAACAAAGTGACTAATAAGTGAGAACACCGTCACCCTCTACTCAGCACGGCAACATTGGCAATGGCGAAATGTGAAAGTGGAGTAATTGTCACTTTGCTGTTTCTGCAACTTAGTATTCTCTTTTGGCTGGGTGCATCCAAAACTGCATTAAGGTGATAAAGGCAACCTGGCAATTATTATAAAGGCAATTATTTTAAACATATATATATAAATAATATTGGTTTTATTATATTTAGATATTGACAGTCGCGATTTACCGCAGCGTGTTTTATTTCACATGCAACTGTTACAATAAAACATGTTACTGGCGAGATTTATTTTTATTATATTTTCGAATTATTGTCATTTATTATTTTGAATAATCACTTAGTTCATTTTATATAATGTATTTATATAATGTGTTAAATAAAATATATTGCTTAGGGTGCTTTTCAACATATGAAGAGAAAACTAAGAAAAACAACAGATGAGCATTGTGACTTTAAAACTGAATGGACTGAATCTTTCACGTTTATCTCGAACTTAGATGGTCTTCCAACCTGTCTTATTTGCCAAGAAAAACTGGCGCACAACAAAAAGTCAAATTTGGAGAGACACTTCACAACAAAACATGCCACATTTGCCAGAAAATATCCTGTCGGTGACATGAGAAAGAGAGCAGTTGAAGAACTTCAGAAAAATGTTGAAAAATCAAGTTCTGTATTTAATTATTGGAGAGAATCTGCCAATGATGTAAATATTGCAAGCTTCATTGTGAGTCAGGAGATCGCTAAGAGAGGAAAACCATTCACAGATGGTGAATACATAAAATGTTGTTTTGTTAATGCATCTGAAGAACTTTTTCAGGATTTCAAAAACAAAGCAGAGATTTTAAATAAAATTAAAAACATACCATTATCTGCCAAAACAGTAGCAGATAGGACAGTTACAATGTCCTCAAATGTGATCAACCAACAAGTCAAAGGCGTTAAATTAGCTTCAGCTTTATCAATTGCGGTAGATGAGTCTTGCGACATCAAGGATACAACCCAAGTTTCCCTTTTTGTGTGGTATGTATCATCTGAGGGTCATAGAGAAGAACTTCTGGGATTATTGCCACTCAAGAGCCAAATGCGTGGAGAGGACATAGCAAATGCCGTCCTTGACTGCATGGAAAAAAATCATATACCACTCAATAAAATTGTGTCAAATGCAACTGATGGTGCAAAAAGTATGACAGGAGCAAAAAAGGGTTTTGTTTCAATTTTAAAAGAAAAAATTAATCATGAAGTGATTACTTTCCATTGTATACTCCACCAGGAAGCACTTTGTGCACAAACATTTACAGAAGAAATTGGTAACATTATGGAATTGGTAATTAAGATTACCAACACCATTATAGCAAGGGGGACTTAACCATTGACAATTTAAAGAGCTGCTAAGTGAAATGGAGAGCGAGTATTCAGATCTTCTCTAGTACAACAGAGTTTGATGGCTTTCCAGAGGCGGCATGATAAAGCATTTTGCATCTTGCATAAATGAAATCAAACTATTCCTCGACAACAAGGATGTTCAATATCCAGAATTAACAGAAGATCAGTGATTGCAAAAATTGTACTTTATGGTGGACGTTACATCACAATTGAATCAGCTCAATCGTAAATTACAAGACAAGGGAAATACTGCTTTTTCAATGCTAGAGGAAGTTATTTCGTTTGAAAAGAAATTGACTCTGTTCGCTGAAGATTTAGAGAAGGGAACTTTAGTTCATTTCCCAAACTTGTCTCAATATCACCGAGAAAACAATGCCATGCCCTCATTAAGAAAGATTATTTCAAGACAGCAGTTTTAAACATGAGAGAATCTTTTCTTCAAAGGTTTCAAGAATTCAGAAATAATAAAGTGACTCTAGCTTTTATTACAAATCCTCTTAATGTCAATGTGAAGGAATTAAATTTTTCTCCGTTTGATATTGATATAGCTAATTTTAAAATACAATTGCTGGACTTGACAAGCAAAGACTTATGGAACTCCATATTTGTACGTCTTGGTTCTGAAATAGAAAAACTGGAAAAAGAAACATGCAGTCTGATTTCACAGTGCAAGCAGACTGCTATAAAAGAACTGCAGAAGGCAGACTCAATGATTTTCAATACTTGAAATAGTCTTCTGGACTCGTATCATGAGTTGAAAAAATTTGCATTTGGTGTTTTCAGTATCTTCAGGTCTACATATTTATGTGAGCAATCGTTTTCTAACATGAATATCATTAAATGTAAATCGAGGAGCCAAATTACTGATGACAACTTGGAATCATCCCTTATATTAAAAATGACTAATTACAAACCGGACATACAGAAACTTTCTAAGGAAATGCAAGCTCATTACTCACACTGATTAAAACCAATGAGAGCAATTTTTTTTGTGTGATTTTTTCTTCATTTAATAAAAATATAATTAATATTACAACTTGTTATATATTACTATAAATTTACTATAATATTACTTTAAATTTTCCTAATTTGTAAAAATATATTTATGGCTCTCGAATAATTTTTAAATTATTGTGAGGGACAGGTTTGGCTCTTCCATCTCAAAAGTTTGCCGACCCCTGAGTTAGAGTAATTATTGATATATATAATTTAAAATTTTTTTTAACTTTTGTCATCATCAAATTCCTGCCATGTACCCACAAGGGGTGTACAGGATATGATAGTACTACATGAAAAAATTATATCATTGCTAACTTCCTATCTACAATTTTCCTCCAAATCAGTCTGTTACTTGTCAAGACTCCAACATTATCAGATCTTATATTTCTATCGTCTAAGACACTTTGTACCGTATCAATCCACCTATATCTTGGTCTTCCACTGGGTCGTTTTGCTGCCAACCTGGCAGAGAACGCTTGTTTTGCTAATCTTTCCTCGCCCATTCTGTTTAGGTGACGTACCACCTGAGATTAGCTCTGCTAACGAATTCCTGGATGCTGACAATGTCAAGTTCTTTCCTAATATCCTCGTTTTTAATATGATATTGCCATTGATGCCATCTGTTCACGCCTATAATCTTTCTCAGGACTCTCATATCTGTGGTCTCTAGTCTTTGGTCAAGTGTTTTACTTCTGACCCAGCTCTCAGATCCATAAGTTAAAACTGGTTTGAACACTGTCTTGCATACAGCTAATTTAGTGTTCTGACTAATTTCTCTCTTATTCCATATGAATTTATTCAATTGACTTCCCACCATACCAGCTTTGCTGATTCTGTTGTCTATTTCTATATTTAATTTACCATCTTCAGTAAAAATCGTGCCTAAGTAGCTGATATGTTTTACTTGTTCCACACGTTCTCCATTCACAACACAGTTGACATTTTCAATGATTCTGCCTATTTTCATTGTCTTTGTCTTTTTATTGCTGACCTTCATACCATATCTATTACAACAGCTATTCAATTTAGTCAGAGAATCTTGCAGACTTGTAGCAGATTTATTTAGAAGTATAACATCATCCGCATAAAGCAAAGAGCACATTAACATCTCCAATTCTGATATCATGTTTAATACCACTTCATAATGTGATCCATATAGATAATGAATAACAGAGGGGATAATGTACATCCTTGTCTCATGCTAGATTTAACATTAAACCATCTTCCTGTACTTCCTTCAATTCTGACTGCTGACTTACAACTCAAATAAACTCTTAGTATTGCTTGATATAATGCCCCATTGACACTATATAACTGTAGCATATTGAATAGCTTCTCTCTTGTCACCTTGTCATATGCCTTTTCCAAATCAACAAAACTTAAATACATATCTTTGTTATATTCCCATGCTTTCTCGACTATTTGTCGTAAAGTGAAGATCTGATCCTGACAGCCTCTGTTTGGCCTGAATCCAGCTTGTTCTTCACCAAGCTTTTCTTCCACAATTCTTCTCAACCGTTTCTCAAGTATACTTGCATAGATCTTGCCAGGAACACTCAGTAGGGAAATACCTCTGTAATTCTCACATTCAGTTTTATTTCCCTTTTTATATATGGGTACTATGAGAGCTCTACTCCAATCATCAGGAATTCGTCCCTCTGTCCAGGCTTTCTGAACTATGCAGTGCAGCCACTGTAAGACTCTTATACCACCATACTTCAGCATTTCTGGTCGTATATCATCTACTCCAGCTGCCTTTCCACATTTCAAGCCTTTGATGGCTTTTTCTACTTCAAGTATTTATATGTATTCCTGACTGCATGCCTGGTCAGTGTTTTTTACCATTGTGCTGTCATGACTGCTTGTTTCATTTAGCAGTTTTTCAAAGTAATTACTCCATACTTCAAGGATATCTTTTTCTCCAGTTTTCATGTCACCTTTATCATCTCTAACTCCTTTTACAGCACTCTTTCCTCCATTCCTAAGCTTCTTCAACAACCTCCAGAATATTTTGCCACCTTCTTGATATTTATTTTCTATGTTCTTGCCAAAGTCCTCCCATGACTTTTGTTTAGCTAGTTTTACACAGTGTTTAGCATTCTTGCATTTGTCTCTATATTCTCTAAGAGCACAAGCTGACTTATTTGACAGGAACTTTTGATATGCTTTCTTCTTTTCCTTCACTGCCTCTTTAACTTCCTGTGTCCACCAGAGAGTTCTGATTTTTTTATCCTTGCAGACAACCTCACCACATGCCTCTCTGGCAGAATCAATCAATGTTTTCTTCAGAGTTTGCCACTGAATCTCCAAGGTTTGATTCCTGTTCTCAAACTCTTGTGTCCTCAAAAATTATCTGAATGAATAAGCATATCTCAATTTTTTTTTTTTAAATAAAAAACGAGATAGCCTGACAAATTTTTGTTGACATTACACATACAAAATTTCAATAAAACCCTTCCCAGAGTCTCAGATTATCTTGCATAAATAAAGATGGACAAACAAATCTAATAAACATTTGTGCATCACATATTCTCTACAGCTGGGAAATAACTGTTATTTCCTAGCTGCCAGTAGAATAACTCTCATTTGTTGCAAGCAGTTTGCAACAAATAAAAGCTGTGTTTCTATTACTTATTATCACATTAATGATTACATGCAAAAATTTCAAACTGATGTATATGTTAGCAATCAGTTGAGTCATAATTCTTCCAAAGTCCATATTTCACATGAATGTTCACAAGTAAAATAAATATACAAAAATCTGAATTTGAATGAATTTCACTCAATCAGATTTTAAAACAAAACATGTTGGCAGGTTAGCAACAAACAAATTGCAATCATGTACTTTAAAGTAATACTGCTGGCAAATTGTAACAAATAATAAGCGATTCCAATAGTGGGAAAGAAAGCTAGAAAATATGTTCGAAGGAGACTCTTATCCTTATGTCAAAAAAGTTTATTCCCTAGTACAGAATAGTAGAAAAAATAAATATAAATTTATCCATTAATATTACCTAATAATTCTTGACGCATATCATTATAAAATCCATCTATGTGCTTTTCTTTACTATTATATTTACATAACAATGGCCACAAAAGTTTTCTTACTGGGTGACTGACAGACCAATGATTATTTCGAATAATTTCTTTTGCCTGGAAAAAAAAAGGAGAAAAAATATTTTTAACCAAAATGCAGATTTCAACAAGCTATTTTTAATGTAAACAACTAACACAACATCTAGACACCTTATAAATACTTTAATAAGAATTTCCAACTTTGATAGTTAAAACTTAGTACTAAGTCATGAGTCAAGCTCGGCAGACATGTGTAAGAAGAGCTCCGGATTGAGATAAGTTATTCTTGGAATAATTAAGTGTATATGAGTATTTGTTTGAGTAAGAGCTGCTGTAGAAGTTGTGCACTACCACTATTATTAGTATGGGGATTTTGTTTTGCCTAAACTTAATTACGAATTCGTTATTAGACCTTAGAGTAGTAACCGACAGAGGAAACATGGTGGCAGCTGTGTCATTCCATGACTTTAACTTAGATCTCAGTCCTTTCGTTAAGTGTGAGGTGTGCTATATGTATTCTTTTGATTACATAAATGATTTATGGATAAAAGGAGGGTGTGTGTGCGAAGTATGACCTGAATGAGGAATTGATGAATGCTAACATGAAATTGATGACAGAAAGTATTAGTAGCGAGAATGTCGTGGGGAAAATGAGTGCACATTTGAAAGAGATGAAAGAAAAAATCAAAAACTATCTAGTAGATGCAATGTCTAAGTCTATTCCAAGGGTGAGAAGGATAAATAAGGTAGGTGTGAAATGGATAAATAAAAAGATTAAAAAAATGTTAAAAAAATCAGTAAAAAAGAGATTTAAAAACTGTAACGGATGTTAATAAGGACGAAAGTGAGGCAAGACTGGCAGAAGGAAACGAAATTGAGAGAACGAATGAAACTGGAAATGGCATGATGCAGGAATCGAAAGTAGAAAAAATCAAAAGAATTAATGATAGCTAAAGTTGGACGCATGTTGGACCGAAAGTATGGAAACACAGAAGGATGAATGAGAGTGAAAGTGAGAAGAGGGGTCGAGAGTTAGAAAATTAGAAAGATTGAATGATAGAGAGAATGTGATGCAAGATTCAGAAATTGAATTGGATTGGATGAGGCAAGAGATGAAATGGATGGGGAATGAAATTAAGAAAATTCAGGTAAAAATATTAAAACAAATCTTGATGGCATGAAAGAGTTAATGAAAGATAAGTGAGTGGCGTTGTAGAGCGACTCCATTATTAAAGGTGTGCTGGATGATAGGATGCATAAGGTATGTTTTCCAGGTGGTAAAATGAGTAGAGTGATTGAGGCTTTGGATATGAGGAGGGAGCAAACAAAGGAGTTGATGGTTTTAATAAGTAAGAATGATTTGACAGAGGACAAAGAGCATGTCAGAATGGATATCAGGAGGCTGTTTAGAAGGATAAAAGAGAATAGTGTGACAGGAAGGTTGGTCAGCATGTTGCCTAGGTATGACTATGGTGAGATGAGGAGGAGAGCAAGGATTATGAATGATATGCTGGCTGAAATGTGAGGAGATGGGAGTACAGTTTGCTAATTTGTGGAATGAGTTTGAAGGATGAAGTGAACTGTATGGGAGCGACGGACTGCATTTCCGTGGTTATGGCATGAGTCGCTTGGTGAGACTGCTGCTGGAAGGTAGAGAAGTGAGTAGAGAGAATGAATAAGATCAAGTGGAAAGTGATGTGGAAAAGCAGGAGAGATTGAAGAGGTGGTTATGAATGGGGGAAGTGAGTGGTATGAGTATAGAAAATGAGATAAAGGGTGTGCAAGAGGAGCAGGGAAACGGGGAGGCTCAGGGTAGACAGGGGTACACAGCTTGAAAAGGGTGGATGCTCCAAAAGGAGGTGAGAGCATGTGTAGATAGGAAAGGAATGGGATGACCTGGGATCGAGAAGAAACAGTTGGAATTGAAAAGGGTTTTAAAATGAATAAGCAGAAAGGGAAATGGCCCCAGTCGAGCATTGAGAGATCACATCAAGTGGGTGGTATCAGTGGAACTATCTGTAGATCTTGAAATGAGCTGTTGTGTTTGTGTACAAATGCTAGAAGTATAAGAAACAAGGCAGATGAAATGGTTGCATTAATTGCGTCTGTTTACCCAAGGATTGTCGGAATAAGTGAGACATGGTTGGAAGAGGATGATATCCTGACAAGAATAGAGATGGAAGGGTATGATGCGTTTCGTGAGGATAGAAAGGGTAAAAAGGAAGGGGGGGGAGTGCTATTGATGATAGAGAAAGAGTTATGTCCATACAAAGTAGAGATGCAAGAGGGAAATAGTGCCAATGGTTTTGAGGCAGTATGGTGTGAGACAGAGGTGAATGGAATCAAATTAGCCAAGCAAATAAGAAAAGGATGATCATAATGGGCGATTTTAATTATGGCAATATAGACTGGAATGATGAGATAGCAACTGGAAGTAAAGAAAATTAGTTTCTTGAGTTTTTGAGGGATAACTACCTACAGTATGTAACAGAGGGGACACGAGGATTGAGGGTCTTGGATTTGGTCATCTCATCAGAGGATGTAATTATAATGAGGTGTCAAATCATCCACCAATTGGTGAGAGTGACCATGAGGTGATTACCTGAGTGGTTGCCAGCAGTGTGAGGATCTCTGTGTGAGAAAAGGGTATATGTGGAACTACAAGGGGGGGGGGGGTATTATGAAGAGCTCAGGAGACAGCTTGTGGGTATAGCATGGAATGAGAGTTAGCTGGAAAAGAGATCAATGCAGCTTGGGGGATTTTCAAAAACTATCTAGTAGATGCAATGTCTAAGTCTATTCCAAGGGTGAGAAGGTTAAATAAGGTAGGTGTGAAATGGATGAATAAAGAAATTAAGCATGTGATACAGAGAAAAAGGGCATTGTGGAAGCAGCATAAGAGAAGTGGAAATAACCAATTCCATGAGGTCTACAAAGACCAGGCAAGAAGGGTGACTTGGTTGGTGAGGGTAGCCAAAAAGAATCCTAAGAATCCCTGCGATATGTAGCCAGCAAAAGAAAGAATGATTATGGAAGGATGAGATTGATAGGAGAAATTAGTATAAAGACAGCTGTTGTGGAATGTGTGATGGAGATACTTAATGAGCAGTTCATAAAGGTCTTTCAATCTTGTGAATGTGACTTCATGGAGAGATTGAGAGAGAGTGACTGTAAATGAGCAAGAGGTGTATGGGGAGTTGAGTAAACTAGATGTTAATAAGGACTGGATAATATATCACCATGTATTCTGAAGGAATGTGCCAGGGAGTTGACACCTGCTTTGACATATTTTTTTAATACGACTCTTGCACTCGGTCAAGTTCCTAAGGAGTGGAAGGAGGGCAAGATTGTGCCATTTCATAAAGGGGATGATCAAACTCAAGCATCAAACTATAGGCCTATCTGTGTGTCAGGTGTTGTGGTTAAGTTGTTGGAGAAGCTTGTGAGAACTAGCATCCAGAGTTGGGTTGACAACAATGGTATTATCTTTGATGGACAGCATGGATTTGCTAAAGGGAGGTCATGTTTTAGTAATCTACTTACTTATTACAATAAAATGATTGCTTCCTTGGACAGAGGAGAAAGATACACAGTAATATACTTGGATTTCGCAAAAGCTTTTGATAGAGTACCTCATGATAAATTGATAGTCAAACTAGAGCAGATGCGGTTGGATATTAGACTGGCTATCTGATAGGTATCAACAAGTTGTGTATGGGGAAGCGATATCCAGGAAAAGGAAAGTCACTAATGGAGTGCCTCAGGGGTCTGTTTTAGGACCATTGTTTAACTTGCATATTAACGATATAGGTGAAGATTTGGATGGAGATATTCAGTTGTTTACAGATGATGCAAAGTTGGGACGAACCATGAAGAGTAGTGAAGATGTTGTGGCCTTACAAGAAGACTTGAATAAATTGAGTGATTGGGCATGGAAATGGAGATGCAAGTTCAATGTTGCAAAATGTAAGGTTTTAAAATTTGGAAAACAAAGATGGGATGCAGAATTTATG
This sequence comes from Typopeltis vanoorti, assembly GCF_054136105.1. Taxonomy (NCBI): domain Eukaryota; kingdom Metazoa; phylum Arthropoda; class Arachnida; order Uropygi; family Thelyphonidae; genus Typopeltis; species Typopeltis vanoorti. Next base: position 34,789,445 of record NC_143572.1, on the reverse strand, counting down.
CTTGGTGAGGATATATTGTTGGAGGTGGAGGAAATAAGAGATCTGGGGGTGATAGTGGATAAGGATCTGAAATTTAGGGGACTTCACAGTCAAAATTGTGAAGACAACACAAAGGCTTCTGGACTTTGTGTTGGCTTTGATATAGGCCATTTGATACAGAATAAGGCTTTGATTAGGCCACACATGGCCTACTGTGTCCAGATTTGGTCACCTGGTTTTCAGAGGGATGAAGAGATGTTGAAAAGGGTCCAAAGGCGACTGACTAAAGTAGTTACTGACCTCTGGAATGTCGAATACGAGGAAAGATTGAGAAGATGTAATTTGCAGTCTGGTGGACAGTAGGAAGAGGAGAGATATGATAGAGACCTATAAGTTGGTAAGGGGTTGTTATAGGATCAATGCTGGAGAAGTTCTACATAAAATAGTGGAGATAGGGGAGAACCAGAGGTCATCCCTGGAAACTGTATAAAGAGGGTATGAGTAAGGGAGCGAGAGGCAGATTTTTTGTGTGTGTGATAAAAGGACCTCCCAGAGGAGTCTTTGACTCCATGAGATCTTGGGGTAATAATAATAATAACTATCAAAATTTCCTGATATGTACCCTCAAGGGGTATTCAGGTTACTATAACAGCACTACGTGGTTAAGTTTACATTATTATTAATCTACCAACAATTTTACTCCAAATTAGTCTATTACTTGTGAGCACACCAATATTATCTAACATTTTGTGCTTCTAAGCTTCTTACTAAATCAATCCACCTAGACCTTGTTCTAGGTGGTAAGCTAAACATTTGTTTTGCTTACCTTTCCTCTCCGATTCTGTTTAAGTGTCCATACCATCTTAAGCTCTGCTTACACATTCTTGAATGCTAACAATGTCAAGTTCCTTTCTAATATCTTCATTTTGAATATGATTCTGCCATTGATGCCATCTATTCACTGTCTAATTTTTCTCAGAACCCATATATCTTTCGTCTCTAGTCCTTGATCAAGTGCTTTATTTCTAACCCAACTCTCAGATCCATAACTTAAAATTGGTTTGAACACTGTCTTGTGTATTCCTAATTTAGCTCATGTCATGACTAAATGTATAAATTTTTTCAGCTGGCTATCCCCACCATACCAGCTTTGCATATTCTGTTGTTTGCTTATTCTATTTCCAGATTTAATCTGCCATTTTCACTAAAAACTGATAGCTGAAATATTTTACTTGTTCTATACAATCTCCATTCATAATGAAGCTGAAGTTTTTTATGCTACTACCTATTTTCATAGTTTTGGTCTTTTTATTGATGATTTTCATGCTAAATTTGTTACAGCAATTATTCAGTTTAGTTAGGAAATCCTGGATACTCACACTAGATGTGCTTAGCAGTGCAACATCTGTATAAAGCAAAGAGCTAAGTTTGATATCTCTAATTCTAATTATCAGGCCCAATGCCACTTTCTTTCATAATGTGATCCATATAGATGATGAATAAGAGTAGAGATAATGTGCATCCTGTTTTACTTCTGATTTTACATCAACCCATCCTCCTGCATTTACTTCAATTCAACTGCTGACTAACAACTTAAATATAGACTGTAATGATCTGTATAATGTTCCAATCAACCCATATAATTGTAGTGTTTCGAAAAGCTTTTCTCTGGGCACCTTGTCATATGCCTTTTCCATATCTACAAAACTTAAGTAAAGATCCTTGTCATATACCCACGATTTCTCAATTATTTATCTTAAAGTGAAAATCTGATCTTGACAACCTCTATTTGACTTGAGCCCAGCTTGTTCTCCTCCAAGTTATTAAAGATGACAAGTTTACCTTGTCACCTTTAATAACTTAAAGGTTCCTATCCAATTCTCACATTCAGCGTTATTCCCTTTTTTATAGATGGGTACTATGAGAGCTCTGCTCCAATCATTAGGAATTGAACCTTATGACAAAGCTCTCTGAATGATGAAGTGTAGTCACTGCACGACTTTTATACCTCCATACTTCAGCATTTCTGGTCAAATATCATCTACTCCAGCTGACTTTCCACACTTAAAGATTTTGAGGGCTTTTTCTACCTCAAGTATTGGTAGATACTCCTCTCTGCATTCCTCTTGAAATTTTTCTAGTACAGTTCTGTCACTGCTTAGTTTGTTTAACAGTCTTTCAAAGTAAGTACTCCAGACATGGATATCCCTATCTTCATTTTTCATGTCATCTTTATTATCTTTAATTGCTTTTACAATATTCTTTCATCCATTTTTGACCTTATTCAATAGTCTCCAGAACATTTTGCCACCTTTCTGATATTTATTTTCTGTATTTGTACCAAAGTCTTCTCATGCCTTTTATTTAGCTACTTTTACACATGGCTTAGCTCTCTTGTATTTTTCTTTGTACAAGATCTTTTAGGGAATCTGATGTCTTATTTGCTAGGAAATTTTGGTATGCTTTCTTCTTTTTCACGACTGTTTCTTTAACTTCCTGTGTCCACCATGATGTTCTTATTTTGCTATGGTTGCAGACAACTTCACCACATACCTCCCAAGCTGAATCAATCCAAGTCTTCTTCAGAGTTTGTCACTGAGACTCCAAGGTTTGGTTCTTGTTTTCAATTTATTTCATTTTTTTTCTTCAATAATGTTTGTATAGTCAAGTCTACAATTTACCTGTAAGAGCTGCTCAACTTTAATTTTTTTAAAAACTTTCTTATAATGTTTTTTTCAATGTGATATTCATTTTTATCCGGCGAAGGTTGGTTGATTGGTAGAGCCTCTGCTACTAATGGCTCAGTTAAGTATGTTTGAGCGCGGTTAGTAGTTGGAAGGGGACCAATCGTTCGATGCTGTCGGCACACTCTCCCTCGATGAGTCTTTGGACTCCCTGGAGGTGTCAAAATAATAATAATAATAATAATAATTAATACTAAGTAATGGTCACTTTCACTTTCAAATCCTTTGTACACTCTTGTATCCTGAACCAGCATGGTGATATTACTATCAATATAATAAATTATTATTACTATTGAGAGTTTATTTTTCACTTGGTTAGACTATAATAAGTTTAGTTTAATCCTTTATCCAAGTGTGAGCAAACAAAGTTTGCGCCTGAAAGTATCTTCAGGACTGGGGTAAGGTAGTGCAACACTAGGCAACTCGTTGCAAAGGTGGAGAAAGCCCTCATCACTCCTATCTCAGTATCTCCCATAATGCAAAGCACATCTCCTTGCGGATATGTGTAATGCTATGCATTAAAACTATGCATCTTTCTCTAAATCCGGAGTAATTTAATAATAAGGTTGTACACCCTTTGGCAACTCCTATAGGTTAGGATGACCTCTCATTGCTTCTGCCTTTGTATCTCCACTACTGGGCCTGGCTCCCACTGACGAGACCTCAATAATGGTCGAAACCGGTATGGGTAGTGGCCCTTGTCTTAATGCATAGCATTACACACATCTGCAAGGAGATGTGTTTTGCATTATGGGAGATACTGAGATAGGAGTGATGAGAGCTTTCTCCACCTTTGCAATGAGTTGCTGGTGTTGCACTACCTTATCCCAGTACTGAAGATACTTTCAGGTGCAAACTTTGTTTGCTCACACTTGGATAAAGGATTAAACTAAACTTATTATTATTACTATTATTACACAGATCCCTCCTTGGAGTACAAAGTCTTAGTATGAGAGACCTACGTTAATTACTGATACAATGCCAATAATATCTTTCTTTTAAAGCCATTCATTGAGAAAGCATTCAAGATTGCTTCTGGTAACCTACTCCACTCATTTACCACTTTTCAAGAAAAAAAAACTTTAGCATATGCTCTACAAAACTCCTTTAATAAATTATATGTTTCCATCATATCCCTCTTCTTTGCTTATTAGCTAAACTCTCCCAACCACAAATCTTTAGTATATTGACAGGGAGCACTCCGCAAACCAGTCACCAATCGATATGAATCCTCTCCACCACTTCCAGATCTCCAAGAAATGCAGGTTATGAAATCTTCGCATAATACTCATATGTGATCGTATCAAAACCTTAAATGGGTAAGGAAGTTCTCTTACCACTTTTCAAGTTTTTTTGCTTGAAAAGTGGTAAATGAGTGGAGTAGGTTACCAGAGGCAATCTTTCGTAACAACCAAGTGATCTTTTGAGATATTCTGCTCACTTCTGCAATGTTTTCTGAATTTCAACTATGCACCAACCATCACAATAAATCCATTAGCCTCATCAAGTTCTTGAAATGCTGTTCTATTTATGCAATACACAACCTGCAGTTTTTTCTTCCTGAAGCACATAGCTTAACACTCTAACACTGAACTGACAGCCATTATACTCTGTCCAAACTACCAAATTTTTTTTTTAACGGAAAACCCATTGACAAAAGGTTTGCTCTTTAGTATATCAGCAAACAACTGGAAATGCCTCCTCAAATCACTCACATTATCAAAGATGTTCAAACTTAACAGTAGTAGCCGAATACAAAGCTAGGACACTTGCCTTCTCTTTGACTCTGCTATATCACTCTTTGATGTCTGTGCATTAGCCATCTCTTTTACATGTCACCAGCTTTGTGTCCACCACAATTTGCTCTAACTTATGTAAATAAGTCTCCATGTGGAATCCAGTGAGTGAATGCAATAAATTACTCACTTTATTTGTAGAAAGTAAGTAAATAACTAAGAAAAGACCTCCCCTTCACAAAACCATGCTATTTCCCATAAAGTATCACATTATTTATCCACCCATTCCACAGTTCAGTCCTTAACAAACATTCCAATGCCTTAACAACCGTTCCAGATATATTATGGTCTATAATTTGAAACCTGAGTTCTGGAGCTTTCTTTGTTCAATGGAACTGTTCTGATCTCTTTTCACTTCCGTGACACACTATCAGCTGAAATTTAAACAATCTGGTTATGCACACAGCCTCTTGCATATTTCCATATCATGCTATCTCATCCAATCCTGTGGCTGTATTCACACTGAGATTTCTTGCTATCCTAAACACCTCAAAGTTCATCTACCTCTATTCTCATTTTGATTCCCCCTCTCACTGAGCACCACTTTATCTCTAGCTGCTTGATATACACTTACAAAGTAATTTACAACTGATTCAACCATTTTTTCTGTTTCTATCATCAACATACTAACACAGTTGATTAGGTTATCCTTACATAATATTTCTTTACTGTTCCCACTATGAAACAAAAGAATCATCATCATGAAATTAAGTACCTTCAGGGGTGAAAACTGCTTTCACCTCACTGGCATCTGCAAATTTTCTTTCCTCAAAGGTCTTTCTTCAGTTTCGTGTAGGTGCTAGATGTGGGCTGTAGGAATGGATTGGATGGTTGGTCCATCCAATATAATAGTGAAGGTGGATCCTTCACTACAGCCTTTACAACAATAGCTCTATGGACTGGAGTATTGTCATGAAGCAGGCAAACACCGTGACTCAGACTTCCTCGTCTTTTCTCCGTTATGGCATCACACAGCGTGTGCAGGAGCAAAGCATAATATTCTGCATTCATGGTGGTATTCCTTTCTTTGAAGTCAATCAGGAGAATTCAGTAATCTGAAAAGGTCGTTGCCATGATCTTCTTGGTGGACTGAGAGACCTTGGCTTTTCTCAGTGGTGCTTGGCCTGGTTTGCACCACTCCATGGATTCCCTTTGGAAAGAGGATCATATAATAAAGGACCATGGCTTCATCCATGGTCACAATGGATTCTAGCACTTCTCTCACTCTAAAAACCTGGGAGAACAGGTCACATGATGCTCCTTCTGAATTGAAGAGAGAAGTTGGGGCACCCAACTTGCAGACCTTTGTCATGTGAAGCTTCTCGCGAATCATGAGAAAGATAGGTGTTACAGAAAGTCCCAACATTGCTGAGATTTCTTTGAGCTTCAGCTGTCTGTCATTGAGCAGTTCCTCCTCAATGAGAGACATTTTCCTCATTCATCATTTCCACAGCCAACTATCACAAGGATCATCTTCAATGCTCTCTCTTCCTAGACAAAACTGTTTAGCTCATTTTTTCATGGTGGAGTATTAAGGAGAGGCTTTAACATAAACACCAACCCTCCAATCACTGCTTGGAGAAAGCCCTTCTTTGGTGAAAAACTTTATCACAGCATGGTACTCAATTTTTATGATTATAGCCATTTGCCATGCAATGTGTTAGTCAAACGAGTGCATCCAACTGAATGATGCAGGTAAAGAGTTGAAACTACAGAGTTGTATCAAGGCCTTATAAAGATGAATAACAACTTCCTTATCTCTACTTGTTAATGTGTTCTTCAATATCCAAGTAATCTTATGGGCTAACTTAGCAACCTTAGCAATATGTCCTCTAAACTTTAACTCTCTGTCTACTACCACCACTAAATCTCTAGCTTCATCTATTTCTTGGAGTACAATGCCATCAATGTGATACATGGCTTGTAATCTATTATCACAAAATGCATAACTTTACATTTCTCGACATTAAACCGAACCCCCCCCCATTAACTTTTGCCCATACTAACAGCCTATTTAAATCATCCTGCAAGCTCTCCACATCCTTGATTAACTATTATTCTACCTAATTACACATCATCAGCAACAGCAAACAACTGAATATTTCCTTTCAGGTTATTTCCTATATCATTAATGTACAAATTAAACAGCAATGGGTCCTAGCACTGAATCTTGTGGCACACCACTAGTCACCTGTTTTTGCTTTGATTCTGCCCCTCCATATACCACTTTTTGATATCTGTCCAGCAGCAACTCTCTCATCCACTTAATCAGTGTCATATTCATCTGCATTTGTTCTAATTTGCATAACAGAGTTACATGTGATTCTGTCAAATGCCTGTTGAATTGGATTTTAACGGTATTGATGTGAACACAGATTGATAAGAAAATAACTATTTATTAACTTAAAAGTTAATATTTCGCTGGCATTATATCCAGCAACTTCAGAGCACACAAACAAAGTTTGTTATAACAGCGGGATAACCACAATCTAGTGTAACAGTGGGACTAGTATAAGTAATTGCAGCATGCAACACAAGACTCAAGTCCTAATTAGGTACCATCTAAGTTTAAAAAAAAACAGTAGTCCGAAGTTTTGAAAAATACTAGTCTTTGAAAGTTTTGAAAAATAGTAGTCCAAAGTTTTAAAGAAAAAAAAAATTAATTTGGTCTTAGGATGACTGTCTCCCAAATCTTTGGTAGATTTATACAACCATACTTGTTGAGGTTTGGAGTATGTTTTTAAGGCTTCTGTTGATTCCAGGAACAACCTCTCTGACTTGTAGAAGCCTATATTTTTTGTGTTCACTGAGTCAGATGTCCACAGTTCTAAAAAAATAAAATATATATATATATATATATATCCGGCACTTTCGCTATGGCAAGTCAGGTTGGCAGACCATGCTTTGGATAACTTCGGACTACAGTTTTTTTTTTAAAAAAAACAGTAGTCCGAAGTAATTTTTTTTTTTTTTTAAACTTAGATGGCGCCTAATTAGGACTTTAGCCTTATGTTGCACGCTGCAATTACTTATACTAGTCCCACTGTTACAAAGGATTGTTGGTTGTCTCGCTATTGTAACAAACTTTGTTTGTGTGCTCTGAAGATGCTGGATATAATACCAGCGAAATATTAGCTTTTAAGTTAATAAATAGTTATTTTCTTATCAATCTGTGTTCGCATCAATACTGTTAAATTCCAATTCAACATAAGCCTTTCCACACAGTGTCAAATGCCTATACAAAATCCAGCAGAATCATCATGTAGCTATTTCCTTTATCCAACTTTGCTGTAATCTATTATAAAACATTAATAAATTAATAAGGCATGACTGACCCTTCACAAAGCCATGTTGCCCCTGATACATTATCATATTTTTATCCACCCATTTTTTAATTATCTTTTTTTACCAATTTTCCCACTATGCCTGAGATGCTGATTGGTCTATAATTTGCTACTGCACTGCAGTCTTATTGCCTCCTTATGCAAGGGAATTATTTTGCCCTCTTTCCACTCCCTTGGAACTCTACCAGAGCTGAGACTTAAATTAAAGAGTCTAGTAAGAGGAATTGCCAGCTCTCTTGCCCATTCTCACAAAACCTAAGCTGATATCCCATTTAATCCCACAGCTGTATTTAAACTGCAATTCTGCAATATCCTATGAACCTCCATTCACCTCTACTCCCAACATTAGTGTCTGTCACTTATGTTAAAGCAGTAATCTCACAAGGATGATATACACTTACAAAATGGTCACTCAGTAACTCAGCTATTTTATCTGCTTCTGTCTCCTCGTGATCATCATCACTCATTAAGGTTAATCTTCTACAGTCATTATTCCTCTTACTTATCACATAATGAAAGAACTCTTTGGGATTTCTTTTGGCCTGCTCGGCTTGATTCTTTTCATAATCTCAGTTTGCCTTCCTTGCCATGCTGGTCACCTTTCTTACCTGAGCCTTGAACAGTTCATGAGTTTGCTGGTCACCTTTCTCTTTATATACCTTCCACAGCATTTTCTTCTTCTGTAGCTCGTGGTGCTTAATGATATTACTCATCCATCTAACTGCTCCTGATTAATCCTCCTTACCTTAGGCATACAATTTAATAATACTTCCTCTAGATGATCCTTAACCATCTCCCATGCACTACAACATCTTTATCGTGCAATGTTTTATACCATGGCACAGATTTGAGTTTCTTCCTAAGCTTGTCATAATCATCTCCCTTGTAGTTCCACATATACCCCTTCTTGACAGAATATTCCTCATGTTGTACAATTTCCCATGTCAAGATCGCATGGCAACATGGTTACAGATAGGTCTTCTGATCCTATGATCAGATCCAATACTTTTCTGCACCTCCATCATATGCTGCCTCAAATAATTATCTCTTAGTAGGTGTATAAATTCCATTTCCTTCCTACCATGCGATCTTTCGTCCTTCCAGTCAATATCTCCATAATTGAAGTACCCCATATCACTCAATTTGTAATCATTGTACTAATTTGCCGATCCATGTCTTCCAGATCATCCATGAACTTCTTGGACTTCAACTTGTCGATCGCGATTGACCGGTTGATCGCAGAGCGATTTTTGGTCGATCTCTTGTGTATTCCTCCTTACTTACAAATTTAATTAAAATGTTAAACATAATATTTTCTTTATTATTATTTTGTATTATTTTTAATTTGCTTTAAGTGTATTGCTATTGTTTATTTATTTTTCGTTAAAACTGTCAAATCAGTAATTTTCTTATAAGTCTGAGTAAATGAATTAATTTGGATCAGTGGAAGTCAAACAACGAGCCGAGTGAATACGATTATAAGCAAAGTGTAAAAACTCGATTGTAGCTTAAATATTAAATATTCCAAAGCACATTATATCGATTTTTTACTTAGGTTAAGTCCCATGTGAATATTGTAAAAAAATAAACTTTGTTTGTCTCGGTATAATTTGTATTATATGTTTTTGTAAATAACTCTTTTGAAGCTAACTGTATATACTGCTTTATAAGAATATGTTAGAGTGTTAAAAACAAAGGCAATATTTTTGTCGCCGAAGATGTACATGGCGGCATTAAAAAGATTGTTATTGAAACTTGTATGTATGAGAAAGGCTTGCAGGCTCTAAGTGTAAACATCTCTGAAGTCAGTCAGAAAGAGGTCAAACAACTTTCCGATGGCCGGCAACTTACAATCAAAAGAAAGCAGAGGAGAACAAAAGGCATGTCGAATTTGAAACTTAAGATGAAAGACTCATACCGATTCTTTTGGGGGTTGCCAAACTTCATGTGAGGTCTCAGAGGAGGCCTAATAAAAAGGGACTGAAGCTAGCAGAAGGGGTCCCAGTTCCAGAATTGCTGTCAGAGAGGAAGACTCACGGTCAAAAGTCGCCATCAGAGAGACTGCCCGGATCCACGTTGCTTGAGAGAGGAGTTTCCCGCTTCCAGAAAGGAGCTTCTCGGTTCGAGACGTCGTTAGAGAGAGACTACTTCTAGGCTGCAGACAAGGTTTCAAATTGCCGAAAGGAAGAGTTCCAATTGCCGGAGAAAAGTTTCCAGGCCAGGTTAACGTCAGACATTCACCAGTGTGTGTGTTGCGTTTTCATTACAATTTGATGAATCAAACAACTTCACTAATATAGCTCAGGTAATGGTATTTATTCACATGGTATTTCAAGATTATTCAAGTAAAAAAGAACTTTTGAAAATTATGCCATTATTGGGAAGGACTAGGGGAGAAGACATTTTTTCAGCATTTGATGAATTTGTGAAACAACACAAACTTCTGCTTTTTAAACTTGTGTCTATTACTGCTGATGGTGCCCCTTCAATGATAGGTAATAAATCAGGCTTCATTTCATTATGTAAAAACGATGACAAATATCCAGATTTTTTAAACATACCACTGTATTATTCACCAACAAGTACTGTGTAGTAAAAGATTAAACACAAAAGATGTTTTGGATATTACATTTAAAATTGTAAATTCTGTTCGAGGAAAAGCCCTGCAACGGCGGTTATTTAAATTATAGCCAGATGATGATATGTAACATTATTGTTGTACAATAATGTTCACCGGCTCAGCAGAAGTCAATTTTTAGAAAGATTTCTTGTATTAATTAATGATATAAAAATTTTTCTTGATGAAAAAGGAGATATTTATCCACAATTGAGTGATAAAAGATGGTTGTTACACTTTTCATTTTAAGTAGATTTCTGTACGAATTAAGCAATTTAAATTTAGAGTTACAAGGTAGAGATAAAAATTTAATTGACATGTTAAGTTCAATAAGAACTTTCCAACAATACTTACTTTTATTAAAGAAAAATACAAATGACTGCGAATTTAGGCATCTCCCATATTTATTAAAATTTTTTGAACAAAATCAAGAAATGCTTCGCTATGATTTAAAAGAATTTATTCGTGAAATAGAATTAGTTGAGGAAGAAATAAATTCAAGATTTAAAGATTTTAATAAAACTGAAATGATTGTATCTTTTATCAATAATCCATTTCAAGAAAACTTGAACTTTCAAGTTTTCTTGAAAATCACAGAAATTTCAAATAAAATTTGTGGGCTGTTTGATATAAACCAAGCTGAAGTAGAACTTGATCTAATAAACATTCAGAATAGTTTACATTTAAAATCAATAAACAATGAAGTCATTTGGAAGTGTTAAATTGTGAATGAAACTATGTTGTGCAATTTATTTTTTTTTATTCACATTTAACATTGCATATTATGTATTAATCATAATTTGTATAAAGATTATTTATTGTTCCTTAATTAAGGATTACTATTTAAATATTTATTCTAAACTTAACCTACTATTAATTTATTAAATAATAATATGTGTAGAAATTTATGATAACTAAATATATATGTAAAGTAACGAAAAGTGTATTATAAATAATTGTAAACGTAATGAAAGAGTTGATTAAGTAGCTCAAATATTCTGTTTATTCTTATTTGTGAAAATTTAACGTTATGTAATCACTTATGTAAGAGTAGAGCGTTGTGTTACATTAGCAAAATGTTTACGTTCATGCGTTGTCATGGAGACGCATGAAATAAACAAGCACGAGTCGAATACAGCGTGACCTTCGGACTGAAAGGAGAGGAAAGATATTATATAGAAGATTTTTAATTAGAGAGAAGAGAGGAAGTTTTTGCGGAGCGGAAAGGAAGGTAGGATACAAGCAAAAGAAGTGGAAGAAAATTATAAGTTCTCTAGGGCAGAAATTCATGAGAATAGTGTTTAGAAGTGAGCCAAAACATAGTGAATCATATACTTAGCTGCAAGTGAAGTCAGCTGTGTTGTAAAGGAAAATTAATGCCGTATCCGGATAAATAAAGAACTGGACATTCAATGAAAAATTCTGATTAGTTCCAGTTAGTCTAGGATTACGTCTTAATACTATGTTGCCCTGAGAAGAATTATATTGAATTAACTAGTTTGAGAAAAGTAAACAAGGAAAGATATCAGTGCCTTATTGATGTGTTTTTTTTTTTTTGAGTAGCGAAGCGCAATTAACAGTAGTTCAGTTAAATCGTTGGAGAATTTTTATTAATGTGTTCCGCTAACGTAAATAAGTTAATTCATAAGTGTGCTCACAATTAATTGATGTACTGAAGATTGTATCTGGTAAGAGTAGTCATATTTGTTTGTTTATTCTACCATTAACATATCTTCGAAGTTCAAGGTCCGGAATAAGATTGCTTGGAATATTGTCTACCTTGATTAGTGTTTCCTGTGAATTTAAATATTAAGTACAGCTGGTGGATATGTGGAGACTGTTTAAATAAGAAGTTTCGTTTTACTAATTTGAGTTAAGAAAGCTTGCGATTTTGAAACTGTGAATTGTATGTGAAAATTTAGAACATTGAATTGGCATAAGTGACTTAGCAAGATGTATTAAGTTGATTGTAATGTTTCATTTTAAAGCAGAATTCTTGTATTTGTTATATATATCATATATTAAATGTTTTATTTTGTTAATCTAAATATTGTGTTTGCCTGAATTCCTTTTTATTGCACCGTTCATAAATATTCGAATCTTGCGGGAACCCCAAATGGAATAGTAAATAATTCGGCCTAAACTAATGAGAAGACTACTAACTTAATTAAGAATTGATCCTACTATTTTATATAGACTAATCTAAAAATAGGGTGGCGCAGTATAATTATAAATTTCTCTACTTTTGGATCGGTGATCAATTTGCGATTAAGTGTTATATTGATAAGAGTGACTTGAACCAAGATGGCGGATTTAGAACATAACATGAAAATAGAACGTCACGACAGAAGTATGTACATGAAAAATTCCCAATATTAACTGATATTGCACGAAAAATTCTGCCGTGTTTTGGATCAACATACTTGTCAGAATCCGCTTTTTCAAATATGACCGTCATAAAAAATCAAATTACAAATGATCATTTGGATAATTGTCTGTGATTGGCCACTTCTTCATATCAACTTGACTATGAAAATATTGCGAGGTGCAAAAAATGGCAAATTTCACATTAACTTTTTTTTTTTTAATCAACCAGCATTTCCTGTAACTTATGAGTTTGTAATCAATCTGTTGTTTTTTCTAACTTTGGTTTTCCAAAATAGAGAAATAAATATTTTATTCCAATATATTTGTTTTTTTTTTGTTGTATTAAAATAATTAAAAGTGATAAATAAATTTTTAAATACACAAATAAAGTTTTTAGTTGTGTATTTTTTTTAGTTGTTTATTTGTGCGGAATCAGATATCAGGTTGGGGGAATGTGATCTATATAAGAGAGTAGATCGCCAAATAACTTTTTATAGAAAAGTAGCTCGCATAGTAAAAAAAGGTTGAACACCACTGGACTATAGCAACAACCAACTGTATATTTTGTCTGGCTGGCCTTTATCTCACACCAGAAAATATAGAATCAATTTATGAAGCCACCAGTGGGATTCGAATGATTAAAGCAGCTGTCCTGTTTACAAGATGGGCGTTTTTACTGACTAAGCCATAGCACCTGCTGTAGAGCCTTATTGTTATTATTATTACATGACATCTCCAAGGAGCCCAATGACTCAACCAAGGAAAGCACCCACTCCACAACTCACCATCTTCACCACTTGATTTACCATCTACAGCAGACTGCAACTACCATCATCATCTACACTGACGTCATCTACCAGCCACCACCACTAGTATTTTCACAGACAATCATAAACATTTATAATCATAAACATGTTGGTTCGAATCCCTCCATGGGCATGGAGGGATTCGAACCAACAGCCTTTTGGCTGGAGAGTGGATACGCTAACCACAGGCCGGCTTTGGTGGAGGAAGGATAAATTACAGATTACTGTAATTAAAAATGTTGTGATTACTGCTTGCAGTTGTCAGTGCAATAGTAATATTTATTACACTGCGTATTTATGACATTAGTAGTATATTTTTAGTAGTATATTTATCTTTATAGCAATAAACTTTTTAAAAATTTACCTGTTTTACATTGCCATTCTTCAAATAACTTTGAATTTCATCAATACTGTGAATGTTAACAACAGAATGTAAATTAGATACGCGTGAAAGACCCTTAACAATCACATGATTAATTAAGAAAGAGTTGATTTTTTCTTCAGACATTGTTACGTCTTTATAAGATGGATATTTGAAAACAGTCTTGAATCATCATCATCTTGCAAAGCCTATAATATGAAGTTAAATAATATACATTTTCAACTGGAAATAATATAAGGGAATCCAAAACTTATTAAAATTAATTTGAAAAATATCAAAAAAATACTCATAAATAAGCAAATTGTAGTTAGCATATCTTCTCTCCAAACAATTAGCTGTGGGTCTGAATCCTGCTATGGGCACGGATGCTTATGATTGTCACTGAGTGAGAGATGAATTTCATCGCCCAGTATGAGATAACTTCCTTGCTTACTGAAGGCCTGAAGTGGCTAAAAAAAAATTAGTGGAATGGGCAGAGAAGTTCCTCAGAAGAACAAAACAGCAGTGAAGGTGGTGTAACAAGGGTATGAGTACTCTTACTCATACCTTGTTACATTATATGAGACAAATTTGTTTTGAATTATATGAGACAAATTTGTTTAATCAAAGATGTTAATCTTGTGTGGATAGGCCTGGAAATCCACCACACATTATTCCAAGGACATCATGGCAATATGATAAAGGAAAAGCAAGATACAAATCAGGTCAAGAACCCTGTGACCTTGTCTGTTTCAAACTACAGGGAAGAGGCTCCAGAAGGTCTAGAAGTAAAAGTCACAAGAGTGATAAGATTGGAGTAGACCCTTCAGAGCCTCCAATATCTGATGCTTTGAATCTGAATCTCCAATATTTTGAAAACGAGGAAATTAGACTATGCATAGAAACATGAGAAATTTTGTTTAAAAAGACAAACTACAAAATATCAAAAAGAAATGAACATCAACATTCTTGGAATGAGTAAGATTAGGTGGACAGGATCAGGAGAGTTTAAGACAGATACCTGCACTTTAATTTCCTTAAGAGAAAGCAAACATGAAAACAGAACAGGTATTTTAATAGATAGTCACACTTTAATAGATAGTTATTATTATTATTATTTATTATTACAGGTATCTCCATGGAGTCAGTAGACTCATCGCAGGAGACCCAAACTAGCAAAACAATATCTGTCATATCTCTTCTTGGATTCATTTACAGATGAAGAACTCACAACTAAGTCAGGCAATGAATTCCACTCATTCACCACCCTCCAGGCAAAAAACCCTGTTCTCACACCCTTGTTAACCACACTCTTTAATTTCCAGGGATGACTCTTGTTCTTCCATCACTATCACACAGCTGAAACATTTCCCCTGCATCAATCCTAAAATAACCTTTCAGTAATTTAAAAGTTGCCTGTGTAGCTCAGTGGATGTGGCGTTTGCACACCATCGCGCTAGGCCGCACGAAGGAAGTCTTGGTTTCGAGTCTAGTCGGCGACTAGAGGAAATTTTTCTAAGCCTTTTTTCGACCGGTATCCGAGTTAGTCGATCTCTGGCACGGGCAAGCAGGTTTTTCCTCCCGGAAACTCGGGTTTTTCGTCCTGTAAACTCAAGAAAATCGACCGTAGAACCCACATTATTTCAGACATTAAATATATTGTGTTAGGGTTAGAGACCACGAGATGGCGGCACAATTGAGCCGTCTCTCTTCACTGCGTACCGCTTAATTAGTGATAGCCTTGGGCCATCTGTCTCTGATTGGGTACCAGTGGAGATTGAACTGCCCACTCAGTCTCCAAAAGTTAGATAGGGCTAAATGGCCTCGCCTACTCCCGTATATACGGGAATAAAAAGGCGTTAGCTGATTTTTTTTTTTTTTTTTTTTAATTTAAATGTTTCTATCATATCCCCTCTCCTCAGCCTATCAACCAACCTCTGCAATCCACAAGCTCTCAATCTATCAATGTAGGGAGCATTTTTTACATCACTCACCAACTTAGTCACTCTTCTCTGAACCCTCTCCACAGCCTCCTCCTCTCCAAGGAATCCAGGTGACCAGACCTGAGCACAGTAATCCAAATATGGAAGTATCAATGCTTCATAAAGGGGAATAATAATCTCTTTATCTCTGGATGTGTGTTCCTCAACAACCAAGTAATCCTATGTGCAATCTTGGACACCTTAGCAATGTGTCCCCTGAACTTCATCTCCCTAGCTACCAACACCCCTAAGTTCCTAGCCTCATCAATCTCTTGGAGTACCTTTCCATCAATGTAGTACACAGCTGGTAATCATTTAATCCCAAAATGCATGACTTTACACTTTTCCACATTGAACTGACATCCATTACCTTTTGCCCATTCTACCAGCTTATTTAAATCATCCTGAAAACTTTCAACATCAGCTTGATTTTTTATTGTGCTACCCAACTTTGCATCATCAGCAAACAACTGTATATCTCCCTTTAAGCTATTTCCTATATCACTTATATACAAATTAAACAACAATGGTCCAAGCACAGAGCCCTGAGGCACACCACTGGTCACCTGCCTCATCCTGGACTCGGCTCCTCCATACACCACCTTCTGGTATCTCTCCCTGAGCCATTCTCCTATCCATATCACCAATTTAGTATCCATTCCCATCTGCTCAAATTTGCGTAACGGTGTTCTATGCGGTATCCTGTCAAAAGCCTTAGCAAAATCCAGAAGTACCACTGCATAGCCAGTTCCTTTGTCCAACTCAGATGTCATTCTATTATGAAAAGTTAATAGATTGCTAAGGCAGGATCTACCTTTAACAAAACCATGTTAGCCTCTATAGAGTATCATATCCTGATCCACCCATTCTTGAATTTTGTCTTTAACCAACTTTTCCAATACTTTTACCACAACTCGTGAGATGGTGATTGGTCTGTAATTAACTACCGCAGTTTTAGAGCCATCTTTATGCAAAGGAACCACTTTGCCTAACTTTCACTCCCTAGGGATCATACCAGAGTTCAAACTTAAGTTAAATATCCAAGTAAGAGGGGGTTGACAATTCCTTTGCACATTCACACACCCGAGCTGATATTCCATCTAAACCTACAGCAGTTTTAAATACAAAAGTATTTAACTTTTGCATTTAAATTTTGCAATATATTAAATACCTCTGATTTCTTAGCTTCAATTCTCACATTAGTTATTGCTACAGGTACAGAGAATAAGAAGTTACACTTCTTAATCTTTAAATGGCTTCTGGCCAGTGTTGTGCTGGAGTTTGGTGGTGCCAGTTGATTGTTAGTTTCAAAAATTTTACATGCTGGTTGTTAAACCAACAATGGCTATAACAGTAGAGAAGCATGCACTTCAATCATCCAAAAGGGGTGGCTGCATTTGGGCAATAAGCTTATCATGGTGACATGAAAAATCGAACTAGGATGTGCTTATTATGGCACCTTTTTGCATGTCTTTTCCCATACCCCCCCCCCCCCCCTGCTGCACTGTGTAGGGATTATCTCCACTAAGATTTTATGGGAATATTCTTTTTCAACAAACATCCACTTAATTCTGCCTGGACTGCTTCTTAAGGTTGAGATTTCTATGCTCAACAATTATCAAAGATTTTACATTTCTAGAATTGTGAACTAACAAGGCTTGATGATATATGAAGCAACCCAGCAAAATTAAGTGGATATTTACTGATAACAGAATTCATTTATACTTTTTTTTTGGGGGGGGGGGGGGCATACTAGTGAACAATATTCTGCTGCAGAATTGACTAGGCTCAACGTGGAGAATCGCAATTTAGTAGCAGAAGAACTCCATGTAGAACCACACAGTTTTCGTATGTTATTACAGGTTCTGATCTTTAAAGAGAAATTCTTCAGATGTCTTTTGAAAGATAGTGTTCTATCCAAGGTAACACCCAGATATTTAGAGAGATCTTGGTGCTGCAGCATTGTGTTGTTAAAACTGACCTGACGTTTCCTATTTGCCAATTTAGTGTTTAGGTGAAAACAACTAACCTCGGTCTTATTGAGATTTGGTGTTAGTCTCCATTTATGAAAGTATTCCCCAATGGCTCTAAAGTCATTTGTGAGAATATCTTCATTTACTTCGATGTTCTTATGTTGAGTGGCGAGTGCTATATCATCAGCATAAGCAAATTTTCTTGACCTAGTTCTCGATAGATCAGATGTATATAAGTTGAATAAAATTGGTGCTAATACTGCCCATTGTTCAGCTTTCTCAGTTTGCTCATTCTGTTTCCCAGTACCGAATGAAAGACCCTGTCAGAAGGCATACATGTTGTATGCAGCAGTAAGGTCAACAAACACAACAGAAGTTTTCAAACATCTGAAAGCCTGTCTTGATATGGGTAGTAAGGCTTAGTACTTGGTCCATACAACTACATTGAGCCCTAAAGCCCGCTTGTTCAACAGGGATAACTTCAAAAATTTTTGGCCCAATTCTGTTAAGGAGGAGTCTTTCAAGGAACTCATAACAGCAACTGAGGAGCACATTTGGGTAATAGCAATAGCTTTTTGATGTTGAGGCTTGTTGGTTTTTAATATGGCTATTATTTTGGTTCTCTTCAATAGCTGTTGGAAGGTTTCCCATCCTTAAAATGTGAGAAAAGAATCTTTTTAGCCAGTGACGAGAATTTTTTCCACAGTTAACCAAGAATTCAGGATGAATATCATCAAAGCCTGATGCTTTGCCAGTTTTAACCCTCCTTTAAGGCCTCAGTTATTTCATCAAGGTAAAATCACTTGAAAATTGGGAACTATCAGCTGAACTTTGTCTTAAGTTTCTGAGTGACCTAACCTCCCATGTGTGTTGATGATCTTGAGGAACTCTAGACAGCAAGGTTATTCAAAGGCAATTTGATCTGGAGTCATCAAAGGATCTTTATGGGTGATTGGGTTACTTCCCAATCACTCAAAAAACCATGGAGTTAATTAAAGAAGCTCCATGCTTTTTTACTTGATTTTTTTAAGTGTAAGTCCTCTGTAGTTTTTATCCATTTTTCTCTGCACTCGCTATCAAACTTCTGGAGTATTTGGCAGATATGTTACAGTCACCATATTCTAAATAGACTTCGTATAGCTCTTCACAGCCTTTATTCCAGCCAGGTATGTATTCCTTTTGGAAACCCCTTGGAATATATAATAAATTTAGTTTAATCCTTTATCAAAGTGTGTCCAAACAAAGTTGGTGCCTGAAAATATCTTCAGGACTGGGGTAAAGTGGTACAACACCGGGCAACTCCTTGCAAAGGTGGAGCAAGCTACCAGCACTCCTGTCTCAGTATCTCCCATAATGCAAAACCCATCTCCTTGTGGATATGTATAATGTTATGCATTAAGGGAAGGGCCACTACCCAGACTAGTTTCGACCTTTATTGAGGTATCTTCAGTGGAAGCCATGCCCAAGTGGAGATACCAGGCAGAAGCATTAGCAAGGTCATCTCCTCCTATAGGAGCTACCAAATGGTGTGCCACCTTTTTATTAAATTACTCTGGATTTAGAGAAAGATGTTGAAAGTTTATTTTTCACTTGGTCACACTATAATAAATTTACCTTGCTAATGCTCTGCCTGGTATCTCCACTTGGGCCTGGCTCTCACTGAAGAGACCTCAATAAAGGTCGAAACTAGTCTGGGTAGTGGCCCTTCCCTTAATGCATAACATTATACATATCCACAAGGAGATGTGTTTTGCATTATAGGAGATACTGAGACAGGAGTGTTGGTAGCTTGCTCCACCTTTGCAAGGAGTTGCCTGGTGTTGTACCACTTTACCCCAGTCCTGAAGATACTTTCAGGTGCAAACTTTGTTTACACACACTTGGATAAAGGATTAAACTAAATTTATTATAGTCTGACCAAGTGAAAAATAAACTTTCAACCCTTGGAATATACTTCTTCACTGTTGATACAACTGCTCTAATGAATGTGTTGTAGTTTTCACTCACAGGTGGTGTCCATCTTACTATTTTATCCAGTTCTTGTGAATAATCCTGCCATTTCGCTTTCCTAAAATTCCATCTTGGTCGTGGAATGGACCGTATTATTGGTATTTGTATTCCTACTTCTACCAATACTGAGTGATGTTGGCTGTGTGGAAAATCTTCAAGGACTTTCCACACAGCCAACATCACCCAATATTGGTAGAGGTGGGAATTCTAGGAATAATGGGAGATAAAAGTCAACCATCAAGCTATTGGCCCCTATTGCTCTGATTCCAATGCTGTTGAAAACACCAGAAAAGTCATCAACAGCCAACCTCTTCACCACCTGGAGGTGGGAGATGAACTTCATCACCTGGTGTGAGACCACCACCTCACTTATTGGAGGCATGAAATGTTTTGAAAAAATTCCATGTTTGGTCTCTAAAGGAGTTTCTGGACTATGTAAAAAGTAAACTCAAAATACAAAAAATATATAAAATTGATAAATATATATATATCCTTACTTCACCCACAGTACAAAAATATACTAGAGGTTCGCTAATAACCTTTCTCAAAATACAAAAAATATATAAAATTGATAAATATATATATATCCTTACTTCACCCACAGTACAAAAATATACTAGAGGTTCGCTAATAACCTTTCGTGGGTGGAAGTAACATTTAAAAGAAGAAAAAAAAACTTAATGATCACCCCTATGGATTCCACCATTCTTGCTTCACAGTAGAATCACATCTCATTTTTGGACACATGCCATGGAAAAGTTAACAGAAATTCAATTGATCACTATTAATATATCCAAGGCATATAATCTTGCACAAAACACATCACATCCATAGCCATTTCAGTGTCCAAAAAAAAAAAGGTAGAGATTCTTTTTCATTCTGAACAATATTGTTACTCTTTTGCTCAACTCCTGACACTTTATAAATCTCAAATCTGCATGACCTTTGAATACCGTTCTTACATTTGGAAGTGCACCTAAAACAGCTCTCAGAATGCTTGGCAGTATTCAGAAGAGAGCTATTCACTTAATAGATGACCCCTTCCTTCTCTCTTAATGACTCCCCTCCAGTTGCTTTCCAACAGATGAGTTGCTGTATTATTTATTTTCTATAAGCATTTCCATGGATACTGCTCTACTGAACTGTAATATTTTCATTCCAAAGTTATGAACTTTGGAATGAAAATATTAGAGGCTGTATTACACTGATGGACTGAACTTCACTACCATTCCTCCACTTTTCTCTAATCATGTACAAATAAAAGCAACAGATGGTCAACACTCATACACAGTTTAGATCCAAATGTATAGAACCTTCTCCTCCTCCATTTCATATATCTCTGTTCTTCGAAACAGTGTTCTCCATACTGTTTTCCTAAATGATTGCAATTGTCAGCCCGCCAAGAAACACATCAATAAATTCTTTTTACTTTTTTACCACTTGTCCACTGTTGTGTCACAGGTCTTGGGACTTCTCATATGTGGGGGCTGATATAAAAAAATAGTATTCAAGTAAAGTATTATGTAGAATGATCAGAGAAATTATGCTATAGCTCACTAAAGTGTATTGTGATGTAGTTCATGTCCCAGTGTCTATAGATATGCATTTCTGAAAATGACCTTAATATAAAGGTCAAAATGGCAGTTCACACCCATTATTCTACACAGTGAATGCTGACCACCATGTAATAACCATGAAAGAAAGATCTGGAATTAAGTGGTTAGAAAAAAAGTGTTGTTCAGTAAGAGGACGGAAGTGCAAAATGATGGAATGAGAGAGAGAGAGATGCAGACAAACATATCCATCTGCCACAGGACAAATGATGTACAGAAAGGATTGTAATGTTGAATAGTTTCTCAGGTCTCAAATCTGAATGGGTTGGTAATTGCAGAATACAAAGACAGCTGATGGCCTAAGTTTATAAAATTCATGTACACAAATGTCAGAGGCATGAAGAGTTTTGGGCATTTATCAATTCAAGTTGGCCAAAATTCATAACTGATTTTAATGGTATTATAAATACCAAACCAACTAAATTATAAAAAAGATGTTTATTAACTGGCTTACAAATCAGCATCTTCAGAGCACATTATACATTATGGTTAACATGCAACAATAAGAAAGTAAAAGAATAACGGACAAAGTTGGTCGATTGGTAGAGCCTCTGCTACTAATGGCTCGCAAAAAGTTAAGTAAGTTTGAGTGTGGTTAGTAGTTGGAAGGGATTCAATCGTTCGATGCTGTTGGCACACTCTCCCTCAATGAGTCTTTGGACTCCCTGGAGGTGTCATATAATAATAATAATAAAGATCTAAAGTCCTAATTTGGCACCCTCTAATGTTGTAAAAAAGAAGTATTACAGATATGTAGGAATTGATCTTAAGATAACAGTCTTCCAAATTTAATTGCAAATTAATGCAAGCATACTTGTTCAAGGTTAGGGGAATGCCTCATAGCCATGGCTGACTCTACAAATAATCTTTCTGACATGTAAAGACTTCTATAAAGAACATTCATTTTCTTCCATCTAATCCTGTGAGGGGTGTCCAAAGCGTGGTTTGCCAGTCCAGACTTACCATAAAAATGGTATCAAAGGCATTTTTATGTTCTCCAAGGTGTATGTTAACATAAAAAGACACCATCTCTGAAAAATCTTTATTATTCTTAACATTAGATCTCCATTAAGTCATGACTCACTGCAAGAGATTCCATCTTTATAAGGTGAGTTAGCCAGTTTTATACACAGGTAGCAGGGTCTTGGTTTTTTTCCCTCTTGCAAAACAGGTAAACCAACTAGTGAACATGTGTAATTAACAGATATAAAATACATCAGCAATGTAGATTAATGTGTAGCATAGTGTGGCTGTATGAAAACGAATCGGTGTGGGGTGGAGTAACTTACTGTGATGAGTCCAGAGACTATCCACAAAGGTGTTATAATCAGAATAATTTATGCAAATATTTATTATAAAATAAAAACTTATACTGTACTGCAATATTCATATGTTGCAATACAGTCTTACAATAATATACTAGCAAATAATGTGTCTTTATTAGAGTATAATAAAAAGCACTATATAAAAATAAATTGATGATTATTCTTAAGATAGAAGTGTTACTTCACTCATGCAGAAGCCAGTACATGATTAACACATTCTAGAATTTCATGATTAATAAAAGAGAAGAGAAGAAAGGGTGATTTTCCAATACATGTATTATATTTGAATTGTACACGTATAGTATTATAACTGGGGACCATTGTGAACCAAACACAGCTTCATACAAGAATCATCAAGCTCTTGTTCCTATTTACTAATGTCTTTCTCAATGGTGTAGCAGCAGTAAGTGTTGTTGTTAGGGGAGAATACCAGTTGTCTCCAAATTGCTAAATTGGGAAGGGCAATGATGAATACAGATAATGAGATGCCCTGCAGGATGACTTAAATAGACTAACAGTAAGGGTAAAGATTGCAGGGATAATGGATAAAGCATAAAGTTATGAACTTTAGAATGAAAATATTATTACACTGAAAACTTCAAGAAATAGTCATTAGGTAGGTGAAGTTCACAGGACATATTATAAAAGTAGGAAAAATAGCTCACTGGAATAGCTCACTTGTATGCTGAAAACGGCACTGATAAACAGAAACAAGGAGATTATTATTCATTTTTATATATATATATATATATATAAAGCTCTGATAATGATCACATCTAAGACTAATTATCATATACAGATTTAGTCATCTGTGCTTCTTGAGGATGAGGATCTAGAGGTGGATGACCAAAATGTGACTGGCCTGTGGAGCATTCCATATGTGGACCAAATGAAGGTTTGTAGATTGCAAAATTCGGTTGACAGGAAGAGTTTTTTATGGGATAGATGAAGAAGACAGTTTCAATACATGAGAAGGGAGGAGAGAACAAGAATTCACCAATGGAAGTTGTGTATGAATGTGGTTAGCAAAGCCACGAGGTCTAAATTCTTTGGCTTAAATATATGTGTTTGCAAGTAATTCATCGACGAATGAGTTCTTCAGACTGCATGGAGGCTTAGAAGTAACATTAGAGTTTAAGGGGGGGTGATGATAAGCATCGTGTGAACAATGGTTAGCATGGACATTCCAAAATGAGAATTCACAGAACTTCCTGAGTAATAGTAACATGAGGTATTAAGAAAAGCATATTGAAATGTTTATGATGATTTTTATTTCTATGATTTTAATGAAAAATCTTCTATAATTATGTCTATCATTATTATTATTATTACAGGACATCTCCAAGGAGTTAAAAAACTCATTACAGGTGGGCCACACCACCCACCATCTCTACTACTTAATCCTCCATTACCTCTTCACATTATAAGATTTAACTTACATAAAAAGTTGTTCTTCTTATGCTTCTTCATCTCAGAATCAGATTACAGGACATCCTGAAAGTACTAGCATCAAGAAAGATACCACTGCAAATCATCGAAATGATCAAGGATATATACACAAAGAATGAATGTGTAATAAGACATCGGAATACAAATACACAGAAAATTCCTATAAGAAAAGGGATCAGACAAGACAATTCTTTAAGTATGTGTTTATTTAACACAATGGATAAAATAATAACAGAATTTAAGAAACAGAAATTAAATGGAATAAAAATTAAAGAAAAATTTTAATTCAGTTGGTATGTGGATGATGTAACATTATTTATTATTATCATTATCAGACCTCTATGGAGTCAAGAGACGCATCGCAAGAGGTCCCACTTTCACACATATAGCTCATTTTACTTTATGCAGCAGTTTTAAGATGCAAATACCAACAGAAAAATCAAAAACAATGGCAATTACAAAGGAAACCAATCAGATGTTAATTAGAACTGAATGGAAAGATACCAGAACAAGTAAGGAAATTTAAATAACTACGGATAACTGTGAACTGTTAAAATATATCACAAGATGAATTAAAAAAAGAAAATCCCGAGGCTCATAAAAACATCAGGATGTTTAAATTCAATTATATGTAAAAATAAAGATCTAACAAAAGAAACAAAAGTAAGATATAAAATAGTAGTACTATCAATACTGACATATGCATGTGAAACAACAATAGAAACGTTAAAGATACCAAGCTATTTTAAACCTGGTTTTACTCCATTTGACAAGTAAGCAAACAGACAAACAAGTCAAGTTTGTGCCTGCAAGTGTTGCAAGTCTAGCTGACCCCACACGTAGTCCAAGACTTGTAACACTTGCAGGCGCAAACTTGACTTGTTTGTCTGTTTGCTTATTTGGGAAATGGAGTAAAACCAGGTTTAAAATAGCTTGGTATCTTTAACATTTATCATACCCAAGATAAAATGCTTTCTACATTTATATCTCCTCCTGAGATTTTTATTTAATAAGGTTAAAACACCTTATGGTAACTTGTTCTGGTAAAATACTTATAAGCTCTGTATTACTAAAATCTTGGTATTTCTAGCCTGGCTCCCACTGATGAGACCTCGATAGGGGTTGGAACTGGTGGGGGCTGGCTTTGAGAGGCTCTGCTTGGGGATAGGTTTTTGCCTGTCTCTGAGTAGGGCCACTGCTGAGATTATGGCTCTAGCTGGTGGTGGGGTGAGCCTGCCACTGGGTAGAGCCAACGCTGAGAAGTTCTTCTCGGTGACGGGATGAGCCTGTCACTGAGTGGAACAACGCTGAGTTGGATAGTCTTTCAGCCACTATGGAGTGGTCTAGGGATCGTCCTAATTTTTTAGAGAGGTCTTTACTTAAATACACCTCAATAAAGGTCGAAACCGATCTGGGTAGTGGCCCCTTGCCTTTAATACAAAGCATCATACATCTCCTCCAGGAGATGTGCTTTGCATTAAGGGTAATATTAAGATTAGTGATCAGAGCTTATTCTACTTTTACCATGAGTTGCCTTGGTCTTGCACTACGTGCGGGGTCAGCTAGACTTGCAACACTTGCAGGCGCAAACTTGACTTGTTTGTCTGTTTGCTTACTTGGGAAATGGAGTAAAACCAGGTTTAAAATAGCTTGGTATCTTTAACATTTATCATACCCAAGGTAAAATACTTTCTACATTTATATCTCCTCCTGAGATTTTTATTTAATAAGGTTAAAACACCTTATGGAAACTTGTTCTGGTAAAATACTTATAAGCTCTGTATTACTAAAATCTTGGTATTTCTAGCCTGGCTCCCACTGATGAGACCTCAATAAAGGTCGAAACTGGTCTGGGTAGTGGCCCCTTGCCTTTAATACAAAGCATCATGCATCTCCTCCAGGAGATGTGCTTTGCATTAAGGGTAAATATTAAGATTAGTGATCAGAGTTTATTCTACTTTTGCCAAGAGTTGCCTTGGTCTTGCACTACGTGCGGGGTCAGCTAGACTTACAACACTTGCAGGTGCAAACTTGACTTGTTTGTCTGTTTACTTACTTGGGAAATAGAGTAAAACCATGTTTAAAATAGCTTGGTATCTTTAACATTTATCATACCCAAGGTAAAATACTTTCTACAACAATAGAAAAATCAAAAATACAGCATATAAATACAATATGTGAAATTATTATTATTACCCATGACCCCATGGAGTCAAAGACTCATCTGGGAGGTCCTTTTATCATACATACAGCTCATCATACCATGCTTTAAACACACTCAAATTCTCTGCAGACACCACACTTTCAGGTAAGGCATTCCAATCATTCACAACTCTGCATGAAAAACACCTGCTTCTCACTTCCCTATTCACACCCTCCTTATACAGTTTCCAGGGATGACCTCTGGTTCTCTCCTGATCTCCCACTGGTTTCTGTAGAACCTCTCCAACAGTGATCCTATAATAACCCCTTACTAACTTGAAAACATTAAAGAAATGAAAACATTAAGAAAAAAAATTATTATTATTATTCGTGACACCTCCAAGGAGTCCGAAGCCTCATTGCAGGAGGACACCTACAACTGTCTCAACCACTACACCGAACCTCTACTAGAATCATCTCCATCAATGCCATCTACCGCCCACCTCCACCACAACTAGTATTTTTTGTCTGTAAATTGTGTGTGTTCTGATAAAACAAAATTTGATAAAGTAAAAAATTATACAACATATGAAGTATGCCATTCAACACCAAATATTGAAGATAAGCTTCTTTATTGGAAGGCAATTTCAAGTAGAGCAATGTGGAAAGACTTCAAAACGAGGAAATGGACAATGAAACTATTTCTGCCTATGGTCCCACAGAAGGTTCTTCTAAGGAAGAAGTAGAAGAATTTTGAGTCATTAGAACAGGCAGCTGACAATGAAAAAAGTGGTCCTTGTTAAAGATCTAAACAGCAGAGTAGGAAATGAATCCCACCAGGCATACAGGAATGTTGCAGGAAAATTAAAGAAAAGGGAAAAGCTAATGATAATGGTAAATATTTACTGAATTTATGCTCAGGACACTAAGTCATTGCTAACACCACATTGAAACAACATAAAGATGTGCACAATTTCAAGTGGAAAGATGACACAAGAAATAAGAAAAGCCTTATTGACTGCATCATTGTTGATAGTGATATCTTCATGCTGGTTCAAGATAAAGGAGTGTATAGAGGATTCTATATTTAAAGTGACCATTACTTAGTGCTAAGCATGATAAAAATGGATACTACATTGAAAAGAACAGTCTTACATACTGTTCTTTTTTTTGAAATGTGGAAAGTTTTAAAAAGAATTAAAGTTGAACAGCTTTTACAGGTAAACTGTAGACTCAATTATACAAACATTATTGAAGAAAATTTAAAGCAGTTTGAAAACAAGAACAAAACCTTGGAGTCTCAGTGGCAAACTTGGAAGAAGATATTGATTGATTTAGCTAGGTAGGTGGTATTATTATTATTATACGGACACCTCCATGGAGTCTGAAGACTCATCGTGGAAGACCCAATCTATCATACCTCTCCTTGGACCCATTAACAGACAAAGCACTCACAACTGATTCTAGCAACCCATTCCACTCATTCACAACTTTCCAAGCAAAAAATCTAGTCCTCACACCCCCTACTAACCACACCTTTATTCAACTCCCTGGGATGACCCCTTGTTCTGATCCCTCTAGCCAAGTGCTGAAACATTTCCCCCCCTGCATCTATCATATAAAACCCTTGAAGCAACTTAAATGTTTCTATCATATCCCCTCTTTTTCTCTTATACCAATTTCTGCAATCCACACACCTTCAATCTATCCTCACAAGGAACATTCCACAGGCCACTCACCTCTGCATCCTCTCCACCACTTTTTTATCCCCAAGAAACCCAGAGGAACAGACTTGAGCACAGTAATCCAGATGTGGGCGTATCAAGGCTTTATAAAGAGTAATAACAACTTCCTTATCTCTACTTGTTAATGTGTTCTTCAACAGCCAAATAATCTTATAGGCTACCTTAGCAACTTTAGCATTATGTCCTCTAATTAACTCTCTGTCCACCACCAGCCTTAAAACTCTAGCTCCATCAATGCTGGTGGTGGACAGAGAGTTAATTAGTTAATCAAGACGATGCAGAGAACTTGCAGTTACAGTTTAAATGGACTGTCAGTATGGGCAAAAGTTAATGGGTATCAGTTTAATGCCAAGAAATATAAAGTAATGCATTTTGGGATAAATAGATTCCAAGTTCTCTGCATCGTCTTGATTAACTATTACTCTACTTAATTTTGCATCAAAAAACAACTGAATATTTCCTTTCAGGTTATTTCCTATATCATTTATGTATGTGGTGAAGTTGTAAGGATAGAAAAATAAGAACCCCCCCCCCCATAGTGGACACAAGAAGTTAAAAAAGCAATTCTGTAAAAGAAGAAAGCATACCAAAAGTTCAGCAGATGCCCTAAAAACATGCAGAGAAAAATGTAAGAGAGCCAAGATATGTGCAAAAGTAGCTAAACAAAATTAATGTGAAGACTTCAGTAAGAATATAAAAGCTAATATCAGGAAGGCAGCAAAATGTTCTGGAAGACTATTGAAAAAGCTTAGAAATAGGAGAAAGAGTACCACAGAAGAAATCAAAGATAATTATTATTATTCTTATGTGACACCTACAAGGAATCTTTACAGGAGGGCACTAAACTGTACTCTGCTAGAAACATCTCACCGTCTCCCCTACTAGTTAATTCTTCAAATACACTACTATACTACTACTACTGCTAACAACAATGCCATAACATTACCATTGTGTTCTTATGGCCAATTAGCCTGTGCGCAAGATGAAACCCCCAAAATAAAATATAATAAAGATAACATGAAAACTGAATATATAAGGATATCCTACATGCCTGGAGTAATTACTTTGAAAGCCAAAAGAAAGAAGCAGTAACAGAACAACAGTAGAAAATCTTCAAGAAAATACAAACAGCAGTACATATCAATACGAGGGAGAAAAAACTATCAAAAGCCTGAAAAGGAGAAAGGAGCTGGAGTGGATGATATTTGACCAGAAATGTTCAAATATGGAGGTATAAAAGTTTTACAGCCAAGTGGTTACACTGCATAATACAGAGAAGGTCTGGTCAGAGGGTTGAATTCCAGATGATTGGAGTAGAGCTCTAATAGTTCCCATCTATAAAAAAGTGAATAAACCTGAATGTAAAAATTACAGAGAATTTCTTTACTAACTGTTCCAAGTAAAATTTTTATGCAAGTATACTTGAAAAGTTGAGAAAAACTGTGGAAGAGAAACTTGGAGAAGAATAAGCTGGGTTCAAGCCAAATAGAGGTTGTCAAGATTAGATTTTCATTTACAACAAATAATTGAGAAATCACTTAAATATCACAAGGATCTGTACTTAAGTTTTGTAATTATTATCCAGGCCTCCATGGAGTCAAAAGATGGGAGGTCGTTTTTAGGAAACACAAAGTTTATCATACCACTCCTTGAACCCACTGACCGTTCCTGCTCCAACCACTCTCTCAGGCAATGCATTCCAAGGTTCAACCACTCTCCATGCAAAGAAACCACTCCTTACCCTCTTGCACACAGCATCCTTTCATAACTTCCAGGGATAGCCCCTTGTCATCGCTCCTTCCCGCCATTCCACCAAGTGAAAGAACTCTCCAATGTCTACCCTGTAACTGCCTCTCAACAGTTTAAAAGTCTCGATCATATCACCTCTCCTTCTTCTATCCACCAAACTGTGCAGTCCACATTCCCTTAGTCGATCTTCATAACCCATATTGTACAGTCCTGAAACCATCTTTGTTATCCACCTCTGTACCCTTTCCACAGTCAATTTAACCCCTTCAAATCCTGGAGACCAAATCTGAGAACAATAGTCTAAGTGTGGTCTGATCAGGGTCTTATACAACTCTTATCTCTGCAGGTCAGCATCCTTCTCAGTATTGCAGCAATCCTCTCAGTTACCCTCACCAATTTTGCAATATGCTCCCTGAATTTCAGTTTTCTATCAATCAATACCCCCAAATCTCTTGTCCCCCTTACCTCCTCCAGTATATCTCCTCCAATCGAGTATACATCCTCCCATCGATGGATCCCAAACCTCAAGACTTTACATTTTGCTGCATTAAACCAACACCCCCATTCATTTGCCCATCTGACTAGTTTATTCAAATCCTCTTGCAGGGCTGCCACATCTGCACTATTACTGATAACCCTTCCCAGCTTCACATAATCCACAAACAACTGAATATTCCCTTGCAATCCATTGACAATATCATTGATACAAAGGTTGAATAATACAGGTCCCAGTACTGAGCCCTGTGGAACCCCACTTGTAACCTTCTTCTTCCTTAATATTGCCCTACCATACACAACTCTCCGATACCTATCAGTCAACCAATCCTGAATCCATTTGACTAACCCAAAATTTAAACCCATGTGCTGCAACCTAAATATCAGCTTATCATGTGGTGCCCTGTTAAACGCCTTTGCAAAATCAAAAAAAAATGGCAGTATATGCCTTTCCCTCATCAACTGCTCTTGTCACTTTATTATAAAAGGCAATCATATTACTAAAGCAAGAGCACCCCTTAACAAATCCATGTTGATTCTCACAGATAACATTACCCTCATCTGCCCAATGCTGTATACAGTCCCTCACTAATTTCTCCAAGACCTTAACAACTACTGATGACACACAAACAGGCCTATAATTAGACACTTCCAGTCTGCTACTGCCCTTATGCAGTGGCACTATCTTACCTTCTTTCCATTCCCTGGGTACCTTTCTCGCAGCCAGACTTTTATTGAAAAGCCAGGTCAACGGAGCTGTCAGTTCTTTAGCACATTCTCTCAAAACCAGTGGTGAAATATCATCCAGTCCAACAGCTTTACTGGTATCCAGAGTACTCAGTATTTGGTACACACTCTCCTCTTGCACCTCTAAACCTGCTCTATCCCTCTAGTATTAAAACCTCCTCCAGGATGAAATACTCCAATAAAGTGCTCATTGAACCACTCCACTATGTCCTCTGCATCAGTCACTCTATTCCAGTTTTTATCCCGCAATGTCATTCTTTCACAATCAGATAGCTAAAAAATTCCCTAGGATTTTCTTTGGATCTTAGTGCCAATCTCTTCTCATATTCCAGTTTTGCCTTCCTCACCATTCTGGTCACTCTCCTGGCCTGCATCTCATATTCTTCATGTATCTGTCCTCCACCCCTCTCCTTATATCTCTTCCATAATCTCTTTTTCAACTACAGTTCCTGTTTGATATCGTTTGTCATCCACTTTACACCAAATTGTGTCCACTTCACCTGTGGAATACAGCTTACTATTGCTGCTAACAAATATTCTTTCACAATTTCCCAAGCACTAATGATATCCTGGCCTTCCAATTCTGCCCTCCATGGAACTGCCCCTAGTTGATACCTAAGACTATTATAATTACCAGCCTTATAATTCCACATACGTTCCCTTTTCTTTGATACACCTGCATGTCTGTTCATCTTCCAAGTCAAAACCACATGGTCATTCTCTCCAACTGGTGGGAGAGATGTCATCTCACTTCTTATCAGCTCTTCTGATGCTATGACCAAATCCAAAACTCTTGAACCTCTTGTTCCCTCTATTACATGCTGCTGAAGACATTTGTCCCTCAAGAATTCCAGAAATTCCATCCCCTTCTTACCACTTGCATTTTCCTCTTCCCAGCTTATACCGCTGTAGTTAAAATCTCCCATAACAATCGTTCTTCTTGCACTTGCCAAGCTCATCTGCCGTAAACATCTCCTGGTCCCTACCCTCTCTGCTCCCTGGTTTATAGCAACACCCCACTAAATATCCTGCGTTGGCCACTTCTACCTCACACCATATGCTTTCAAAACCATTTGTGTCACTGCCTTCCAAAGCCTCCACTCTTAGAGGACATAAGTCATCATTTATCATAAGCAGCACTCCACCACCACATTTCCCTTTCCTATCCTGACGAAAAATGCTGTACCCTGCCACTTCAATTTAGGTTTTTATATCATCTTCCGTCAACCACGTCTCAGAGATCCCAATAATCTTTGGCCAGGTTGATGCTATCAGCGCCACCAATTCATCTCCTTTATTTCAGATACTCGTGGCATTAGTATAGAGCATAAAAATGTCACTGCTTCTATACCTATCATTGTCCCCTCTCGACCCCCCCCCAATCAATGTTACTTGATGTCGTCCCCCTTCCCCCAAGCACCCATTTCCACAAGAGGCCACCCCTACTACCATCCACCCTGGGAATTCTAGTTTCCCTGCATTGACACACTGACTCGTTCAGAAAACAGCAATCTTTCCAGATGCCTTCGTCCTTCCTCAATTCAAATGCAAGCAATCTCTAGCATACAGTTCTATTCTCCCTTCTGTTCTCAAATGACCTCCAAGCATCCACGCATTCTGGCTATTATGCAATTCAGTACTGCTGCGCTTCTGCTCAGTTCATTACTATCATACCTAGATCTGAGATTCTTGCTATGATAGTAGCAAGAATCTCAGATATCTCGCCACCCAATTTACACTGCCTCTCAAGTCATTTGTGCCCACCATCACAATCATTTCATCCATCCTTTCACCCCTCTTAATTGCCATAGCCACATTTTCTATCATCCGTCCAGGCAAACACACCTCTGGCATCCTATCTTGCACACCAGAGATCATTGAGTCTCCATACATCACACCTCTAACCACTCTGTTCCTTGATTGCTCACTTGCATCCCTCACTCTCTCTCTCTCCTCAAACCCTTTCTCTCTGTGTTCCCCTACTTACCTGCTGTCCTCGCATCACTCTGTCCCTGGTTCCAGCACTCCCTCGCATTCATTCTTCTCATTTCCTCTCTCTGACTGTTTCCATTTCCCCCCTCCTCTATCATTCCCATAACTCTCTTCTACTGTTTCCATTCTCTCCTCTTCTATCATTCCCATATGTCTCTCTCATTCTCTCTTCTGTTCTCTCCTCTTCTATCATTCCCATATGTCTCTCTCATTCCCTCTCCTATTCTCCCCTCTTCTATCATTCCCATATGTCTCTCTCATTCCCTCTCCTATTCTCTCCTCTTCTAGCATTCCCATATCTCTCTCTCATTCCCTCTCCTATTCTCTCCTCTTCTAGCATTCCCATATCTCTCTCTCCTTCCCTCTCTCCTACTGTTTCCATTCTCTCTCTCATTCCCCTCTCCTATTCTATCCTCTTCTAGCATTCCCATACCTCACTCCTACTGTTTCCATTCTCTCCTCTTCTAGCATTCCCATACCTCTCTCTCATTCCCTCTCTCCTACTGTTTCCATTCTCTCTCTCATTCCCCTCTCCTATTCTATCCTCTTCTAGCATTCCCATATCTCACTCCTACTGTTTCCATTCTCTCCTCTTCTAGCATTCCCATACCTCTCTCTCATTCCCTCTCTCCTACTGTTTCCATTCTCTCTCTCATTCCCTCTCCTATTCTCTCCTCTTCTAGCATTCCCATATCTCTCTCTCCTTCCCTCTCTCCTACTGTTTCCATTCTCTCTCTCATTCCCCTCTCCTATTCTATCCTCTTCTAGCATTCCCATACCTCACTCCTACTGTTTCCATTCTCTCCTCTTCTAGCATTCCCATACCTCTCTCTCATTCCCTCTCTCCTACTGTTTCCATTCTCTCTCTCATTCCCCTCTCCTATTCTATCCTCTTCTAGCATTCCTATACCTCACTCCTACTGTTTCCATTCTCTCCTCTTCTAGCATTCCCATACCTCTCTCTTATTCCCTCTCTCCTACTGTTTCCATTCTCTCCTTTTCTATCATTCCCAAAATTCTCTCCTCTTCTATCATTCCCAAAACTCTCTCTCTCCCCTACTCTGATTCGTCTTGCATTTATCTCTTCCATTCTCCTAATCTCATCTTTCCTACTTCTCATCTCATAAGTCATTCCACCTCCTCTTTCGGCTCATTTATCTCTCTCTGCAAGTCAGTCACTCTTAATCGAAATTCATTCTCCCAAACAAAACCATTTCCGAAACTTTCACAGTCACTCACACCTTCCATACTATCAACTATTATTTTCTCATTCATATTTTTTTTCTTCATTCTCTCCTATCACACTACTCATCTTCCGATATTCATTTCCCATTCCTGGAGCAACTAAGTCAGTTATCGATATATCTAATTCATTTATTTCTTCTCACTGCCTGCATTTTGCGCACATATCCAACTCCCGAGACGCACACATGCCGCAAGCACTGCATGCCACAAATTCCCTTATTATATTACTTATAATAGAGTTCTTAAATGGCAGAGGACTTGGTGACACGCCATTTGTGATTGCAGCTGAATTCATTCCTTACTGCCAAGGAACTACTAAAGTAATCGTTAATTATATATAAATACTCTATTACATATATATATATATATATAAATGCTAAATGTATATATATATACATATATATAAACGCTATATTCATCTATACCAAATAGCACATAACTTATCTTTTCTTCCACCGCCAATGCTCCCGCCTGTGACCTGCCGTTCTCGGTAAATTAAAAATAACACGATATGTAACAACGAAACTCTAAAGCAGAACCACTAAACAACACTTGTGTTACTGAGAAAAAAATGGAGCACAATTCACAAAAGAATTCACACTATATACCTTTTATAAAACATGTTTTTTTAACAACAGCTCAAATCCACTGCCGCGTGCTTCAGCGACCCTATGAAAAGGTGCCCCAAGACAAGTTTTTCAAAAGACTACAATTATATAGGATATATGGAGCAATATTATACGGAGTAATACTATATTATTTAATATTATACGGAGCAATGCATGATCTATATTTAAGTTATAAGTTACCAGCAGAGCCGGCATCTAGTATTTTTCTTGTGTGTGCGATTAATGTTCGGCACCTTTCCAAAAACGTTTCTTTGAATAAAGTGTGAATAAAATAAACAGGAAATGAAAAACAAATGAAATCCGCTTTAAAATATAATGTTACCTATGGATTAGTCCTGCTTATACAATTTTTTTTTACACGGAACTCAACAATTAATCATAAGTTGATTTATGATACATCAAAAAATAAAGAAGAACTATTTTAGGTATATTTTCGTAAATTTTAATCAAAAATTACAGTGATGTAATCGGGTCCAGGATACAATTTCAGAATTTATTTGTTCGTTTCTGGGAAGATCTGAAGGGGCCCGAACGGAAGACGATGTACATTCATAATATGTACCATTCTGTACCATTCGTTGTTCGTTTAAACTCTTATCTCATATTTTTTGACATCTTTTAGGTGCCTTTTCTTCTGCGGCGCCTGTGTATATTGCACACTTCGCACACAACACCAGCCGGGCCTGGTCAGCAGTTAGAAATGAAGGAAACGCAGGAAGATGGCTTGATGTAAAATCAAGGATAAGACAAGGATGTATATTATAAAAGAAAGTGGCATTAGGCCTGATATTAGAATTGGAGATGTGAAACTTAGCTCTTTGCTTTATGCAGATGATGATGTAATCCTAAATACATCTAGTTAAAGTCTCCAGGATTCCTAACTAAATTACATAACAGTTTATATATATATATATTACCAGCCTGTAACTTTTCTCCACTGCTGGGGTAAAGGTCTCTCCAATTGCGAGAGGGTTGGGTCTACTTCTCCCATGGTGACCGCACTCCATCTTGGGAGAGTGTTTATTCACTTGTATGAATGTATGAAGGTGGAAGACAATCACAAACATCCATGCAGCAGGATTCGAACCCGCAGCCTCTTTGTTGGAGAGTGGATAAGCTAACCATTTGACCAACCAGGCTGGCATATATATATATATATATATATATGTGTTAAAGATACCAAGCTATTTTAAACCTGGTTTTATATATCTGGTTTGCACACACAAAAGCCACAAGACCTATAGCACACTGGTGCCATGCGTGGGCAAGAGGAATAGAAGAAAGGAGGAGTCTCTTCACATTTTGCTTGAACAGTTGAGGATTGTAATCTTTGGAGAAGGCAGAGTGGGTAAGACTGTTCCAAAGGACAAAAGTAGATGGAATAAAAGAAGAGGCAGTAAAGTTGGTCCTATGAGTTTTAAGATGAACTGTAAAAGTGTGTTGGTTAGCAGGGTTCTCACGTTCCGCTATAACAAATTAGTCATGAAAATCAACAATAAAAAGACCAAAACTATGAAAATAGGCAGAAATATTAATACATCAACTGCATTCTGAATGAAGAACCTATAGAACATATATATATTCATAATGTCAACTTAGTCATGTAATGTAGTCATAATAACGTGAACATCCCTTGGGGGGATGTTCATCATCAGGAAACTGATGATGATAAATACAACATGTGAAATGAAAACATTCATAAAAAATATTGAATAAAACAAAATTTGAGAAATTAAAAACTTAAACGATTTATGAAGAATATCAATTGTAGCTCATAAATGTATGGGGGAAGGGGAGAAAAGATTGGAATGAAGCCAAAAAAGAATAGTTAAACCAGCAAGAAATTGGATACAAATATGAAAAGACCAGTTGGTAGACGAAACAGACAATGAGCATTGCCTATTTGGTCTACTTGGATGCAGACAGTATTGGTGATGCAACAAGCTGCATAAAGCAAGAAAGAGACATATATTACAATGCTTTTTTTTTTTAATGGTTATCTTAAACCTTACTAACTATTGTTATTGCTATATCTATTTCAGTTCTCAGGTGATGCAGATCCTTCTGCCTGGGTATAACTGAAAGTTGAGAAACAATCTAAACGATAATTATGATATTTCATTTATGCTGATTTTAAATCTAAACTAACAACATTTATCTTTAGTATTTCTGAACAGCAAGCTGGAAAAAAAAAAAAAAGCAATGCAAGTTCAAGTTTTTAAAGCCAATATAATGGATGAACCACTGAATTGTTTCTTTCTAAATTCTAAAAACAGCTACATAACAAAAACAAAAAAATAAAAGAAACATGAGGTCTTGGGGTGGTAATAATAATAATCTAATTTCTCCTCTCATTACAGCAGGCAGGAAAACAGCATCTCAAGAAGAATTCCTGGCTAGCAGTTATTTATCCAAAAAAACTTCAAACATGTATTCTATTTTGGGAGCTAGTACATAAGCCATTCTCTTATTTTTCGTTAATGGAAAAAATCATATCAGGGATAGTAATTAACTAATTTTATTTAGTTTATATAAAATAATGTCAAGCTAAATATAAAAATGCATAAATAAAAAATAAGGGATGAGAGAAAAATGGAAGAAAGTGAGAAATTAAACAGTGTGAATACACACACAAGCCAGTCAATTTATGGAATGGGGAAATCTCAAGTTACATCTTAGTTTGACCACAGTTCTAATTATTATATGGCTTGCTTGCAGGACAACTCGCAAGAGTCAAGACTCATCAGAGTAGAAGACTCATTATATATATATATATATATATATATATATATATATATATATATATATCCTCTAACTCCTACTAAAATTTAAATTTCAACTGTTATTATACCATACCATAAAATTTAAATATAAATTAGAATTAAATACGAATCTCCTCAGCTCTCGTTTATTGATGATCTTCAGTAAAGTAACCATAGTACATTTAATTTTGATTCACTTAGGATTAATTTAAGTGTAATCATGTGTACTTTTTTTTTCTTTTTTAAGAATATGGAAGGCCTGCGTGTAAAAACTGTAAAACCACTACTCGGAAAGCTATAACAAAATTTAATTGTAAGTGAAATATGTAACGCACATATTCTGCTGACTTGACTGCAAACAAAATAAAGGCAAATTTGATAGTCCTGCTAGCAAACGTTTTAAATGCTCCATCAGATTTCAAATGTTCGTTAAATTCGATATATATATATATATATATATATATATATATTGCTAATTTCATGGCTGAAACTACATTTGTATCCCTTTATTTAATCTCCATTTCATTATACTGTAAATATAAGCGTCACGTTTGCTTTCACGCTATACTGGAATACCATTCATTCCTCTCTTTTTTTTTTTTTTCTTTTTCACTTATAGCATTGAGTACGTGAAGAATTAAAAATAATAATAAAGTAAGCGTAATCAGCATAAAACGTATACGGCAACAGTAAGGCAGTGATTATGCAAGGAAAATTTACAGTAGCATTACAAAGCAGAAATAATTGCAGATGTTTCAGGCGTTACCGTATCATAATGGCTTAAACAGCGCCAGCCACATCTCAAAACCACCCACCCTCGCACTTGCTACCAATGCTATTCAAGTACTATTATCACTAACAACTGATCTCTGCATATCCATATTTCATGAATGGCATGATCTACCATTCATCGTGTTTTATATTTTTTCAGCAAACTAAATAAGAAATGCATTTTTGAAAGCGACAGAAATCAAATTAAAAAAATAAAAACATTGCTCAATTTTAAAAGAAAGTGTAATAACTTTGATTCCCGTTATGATTTTATAATATACTAGGTTCGAATCCTTTGTGGCAAGAATGTTTTATAAAACTCTTTTCAGCTTTGGAAATTTATTATTTAGGGTTTTAAAAAGTAAACAAATATAACCTACATATTAGCTGAATTTCGGTGTCTATTGTAACACTATCACCATTGTGAGATGAGACAGTTTAATTCTTACAGAAAGGTTTCTGTCAAAGTTTTAACAGCTTATCAAAGCCTAGATCCACCTCTGATCCTAAAAAGAAAGAGAGTAAACGGTCGTGGACATTAATGCAATGTCACGCTTTAATTGTATTATTTTATAGTGACATAATAATGTTAACTGTTAACTTTTATGTCAAGATGGATAATAATCCAGTGGATTTTTATCCTTTCATCGCTAAGGGTTGATTAAATGTAGAAAAAAATTATCGAGCACAGAGCGCTTGTATCGATGAGCAGAACTGCCTTCGGGCGCTTGTGTTTCCATCTCTCTCGTTCTCATGGTAGCTGGGTGATTATTGAATAGTTGATTGGGGGTGGAAAGCCGCCTGAGCGAAGTATGTAGAGGCAATCCCGCGAAGTAGCGTGGGTATATCCGTAATGGCTCCAGGAGTCTGTTGCTAAGACCGTTAGCATTCCAGAATGCAATCTGTATGGAGTTACTTGAGATAGTCGGATTATCCATTAAGCATTCAGAATATGACTTGAGTATTTTTCAGGAATTTGTTTGTATCACCCTGGTTTGGGTTGGTTTTGCTGAAAGCAGTTAGCATCTTTCCTAAGGTAGCAGCTAGAATAACAGCAGAGTTTTGACTGCTTGGAGTGGGATCTGCCAGTTTTGAATGTGAGGCAACCACTGTGGTGTACGAGCTGTGAGTGGTAGTCTGCAGAGGGCTTTCTGCAGCAGGAGGTGTTGTACAGTTCTGTGATGTTGGAGTTCCTGTTTCTCTAGCTTTCAACAGGTTAGTTGGGTGGAATGCACAGCCTTTGTAGTTCGCCGGATGCAGAC
This sequence comes from Typopeltis vanoorti, assembly GCF_054136105.1. Classification (NCBI taxonomy): domain Eukaryota; kingdom Metazoa; phylum Arthropoda; class Arachnida; order Uropygi; family Thelyphonidae; genus Typopeltis; species Typopeltis vanoorti. The sequence goes on along the minus strand of NC_143572.1, from coordinate 34,749,540 downwards.
CACCACAATTTGCGCACTTAGTAGGAGTGGTGCATGGTTTGGAATATGCATGAGAGGGACGGGTGTTTGTCTCCTCATTTTAAGCATCTGTACTCTGCTCTACAGAGCTTCTGTGCATGCCCGTATTTCTGGCAGTGGTGGCATTGACCTGTAGATGTTTTCCTTCTGATTGGTTCAGTTTTTATCACAAGATTACAAACAGTCTTTAGATCATATCTCTCTCTCTCTCTCTCTCTCTCTCTGATTCTTGCTGATTTTCACTAGAACCAGAGGTATGGGACGTTTGGCTGCCCGATATATATATATATATATACGAGAGACTTTTATCAGCTTTAGTCCTTGTGAATTTAAGTCAGTGGCTATCTCTTCTGATGTTATCGTTTCCACTAGACCTCTAATAACAACCTTTAGGTTTTTCTCACTCTTTAGTTGAAATGTATGATATGGAATTTCCAGTTCATCCATGAGTTCAGTAAGCCGACGATAGTCCGATGCTATTACGGGTTGAATGCGGACTCCTTCATCAAAGTTTTTAGCCGATGTGAACTTAATCTCGGAGTTCTTCGTTACCTCTGCAAATGTCAACCATTGCTCTTTAGCTCTAAGAATCACCGGTGGGACCTGCTCTTTGGTCTGTGCCGCTGTGTCCATTGATGCTTCAGGCTCTGCAGCTGGAGCCTCCTTCCTATGCTTTTTTCTGCTCACTACCTGGTAGTCATCACAGTTTTCCAAGGACTGGATGTCAGGTGTTGAGACATTGTCTCTGGTGTTGTCTTGAGAAGTTCTGGGGAGAGGGTCAGATGGGTTGTGCATCTCTGTTTCGGTTGCCGGGATCAAATGGAGGTGTACTCTGCCTGCCATTTGGTGTGTAGTATTATTCCGATTTTTCTGAATATTGAGAGCAGTTGTTTAAAGTCTAGATCAGGGGGTGGGCAAGTTCTTCGGTAATAACAGCCCCACATAATACATTTTTGAATGTTCAAAAGCCACAGAAAATATTATTTCAAAATTGTATTTATATGTAATAAAAAATACAACTACATAGTAGTCCTACTCACCAGAGAAGAATATGTTTAATCTCTACTCGTTGAAGGCGTTGATTGATTCTTCATTTGTGCAGTTAATAGTTTAAAATCTGGCTGGTAGGATGTCAGAGCTGTTCTAAGAAGCTCGGTGAGATCGCTGTTAGTGAGGACACCACGATGTTTTGACTTGACAAATTTCATTACAGAGAAGAGAGAGATTCATGGCAGAAAGTTGTCCCAAAAACAGAAAACAGTCGGATGCCAGTTTTCTGAAGATTGGGATACTTTGTTTCTGGGATTTGTTTCCAAAAGTCAGTTACAGATGAGCTTTTATGTACTAGCTTCAGACCCACATCTTCCTGCAGCTCAATAAGCTGTCTTTATTAAAGCAACATCCAGTAAAAGGTGCAACAACAGCACATCCATCGTTGATGACATCAATCACAAAAGGATTCACAAGAAATTCAAAACATGGCTTTAAAACTTATTCTCAAAATCATTATAGTGTTTCTAAGTTTCCTTCGTATTGTTTCAGTTAAAATCGTACTCTAATTGTTGGTTAAACACTCTCATTTCTTGTTCGTATTTCAGTTTTATACTCTTCTGTTGCTCAGTCATTTTAAACAAGGGCTTTATAACTTTAACTAAAATCAACCTTAATTATTTAAGGTTGATTTATTAAGGTTAATTATCAGAAAAGTACTTATCTACACTAAAATTCACTAGTTATGTTCCGCTACCCACAAGCGCGTAACTTGTGTGTACTGCATGAAGAGTGATGACGCAATGTCCAGGCAACAGAGGTGGTGGGTAATGCAGCGATCATAGTAGTCACTTTTAGAACTAATTTTGGAGGGAGCGACACAGGCCAGGCCACAAAATGTCGAAACACGTTTTAGCAACCAAATACGATAATAAAATCCACATTAACAACCCTTTTGGCCGTACCATTTAAAAGCTAAAAATATAAAGTTTCAAAATATATGTTTTTTACTTATCTTTAAAGCATTTAAGAAATAAAATATTCTAATATTGGTACATACTATACTACTATAGAAGTTTAGAAAAAATGGCAATGAAAACCAATATTGTCTCGGGAGACACACAGAGTAGCTTTGGGAGCTGCAGTTTGCCAATCCCTGGTCTAGATCTTCGAACGGAGAGTCCCCCATGTCTAGACCTGACTCGTGATTTAATGGGGGGTTGTGTGATTCAGGACCTTCCTTGTCCCTTCTTTCCACCAAGTGTAGACTAGCAGTCGAAATCTCCTTCTAGAGGCGGAAGACTACTGATGGGCATAGGACAGGTAACAGGAGAAGGCCTAGGAAAGTTGTATTAAAAGCCAAAACCTTACCTTGAGCTGAACTAATGCTGATAAGTCCAGTCAATCCTCACAATCGACGATCTCTAATTACTGATTAAAAAACACTCACTCAATACTATTTCTACACTCCCTCCCACTTGATCACTAAAAAACTTCATCTCTCACCTATGATCGACATAATAATAAATCAGCTAACGCCTTTTATTCCCTTATAGGGAGTAGGCGAGTCCTTTTATACCTAGGCTGACTATATTTCCTTGAGACAAAAACGGGACATTGGAATGGCAAAAACGGGACGGGGGTTATGTAATATTCTGTATTCATGAAAAAGTAAGACGATAAAAAAAGTTTTATTACATAAACATATTGAACATTATTCTTCAGTGACAGAACCCATACAAAAATTTAGGTAAACTTAGAGGGGGGACTGTATTTCATCACGATCGTACCATGAATATTTCTCAGATAAAGTGATCTTATGCAGCAAATTTCGGTCATTCAACATCTTACAAATAACACAGCCCTCATTGTCTCAATACTTAATCTAGATTTCTCCTTTGACCACATACTGTTCATAACAGAAAATATTCTCACAGCAGGTGCTGTACTTCCTGGAAGACAAATAATAAACTCTACAATATTACAAAAGTCTTGAAAGTCTAGGCGTTTTTCGCTCATTTCAGAAAAAATCTGTACTTTTGTTCCATCACTTGTACACAGCTTGTCCAGCAAAATAAATCTGAATTCTTCTTGGAGATCGCCATTAAAATTGCAGTTTCGCCTCTATGACATTGATAAGACTTAAAACTTAAAAAAATGTGAAATTTAAACCATCAGCATTGAATAATAAAGCCATCGGTTAGCTACAGGAAAAAAAAAAAAAACTGACGCTACAGCAGATCAGACGCCGCGTCTGAGACATGCAAGTGTTGCCAGCATGCATTATTTTATTTTCTCTGTATAAATCACTGTAGATATCGATATTTAGTATCGAACAATGCGACTCCATGGTTATACAAATTACTGGTATCCATGATATTGATATACGGTTATAGGTTATGAATAATAATTTATGATTGACCAATATTAAGGTATATTTATAGTTTTTATTAAAAACGAGACAAAATTGACATTTTTATTAAAACGACGGGACGGTCGGGATAGATGAAAAAAAAAACGGTACTGTCCCATTCAAAACGGTATGTATGGTCAGCCTATTTATACCCTATCTAGCTTTCGGAGACAGAGAGGGCAATTCGATCTCCACCGGTCGCCAATCAGAGATAGCTGGCCCATGTCTATCACTAATTATAGGCAGCCACCAATGAAGAGGCTGGCAAAGAATTGCTGCCATCTCCTGGTACCTAAGTCCTAACAGGATATGTTACGTCTGAAACAATGTGGGTACTACGGTCGATTTTCTTGAGTTTACGGGGAGAAAAACCCGAGATTCCGGAAGGAAAAACCTACTTGCCCGTGCCAGAGATCGACTATCTTGGGAATCGGTCGAAAATAGGCGTAGAAAAAGTTCCTCCAGTCGGCGACTAGACTTCAATCAAATCTAAGTCTAATTTCGAGCGACCAAGCGCAGAGAACGCAAGGGCCACTTCCACTGAGCTACACAGGCCTTTTTTTATAGTGAGTAGTGACACAATTCATTATCACAACAGATGTTTTGAAGACATTATTATTATTATTATTTCTATATTCAGTTAACAGAGTTCACAATCAAAGGGTAACATGAAACATGCAACATAGCAGACTGATTCTGATTTGTTTACAAGATATAGTCGTATCAGATGTCCATAATAGTCCCATTTCCTGGAGTTGAATTGCTGATATTTATGGATGGTTCAACTTTTCGACAACTGAAACTGTAGTCCTTTTGGTTCCGAATGCTTTGATTTGCAATTTGCTCTTCAACTGCAGTGATGTTCAGCATGTTATGTTCCAGATATATAGCTGTCTGAATTTTAAAGTTACATAATATCTTTGAATTTGCATTTTCAATAACTTTTTCAACTGTGTGCTTTGCAAGATGGGAAACCACATTTCTTTCACAACCGGCACTGTATATTAATAATAATAATAATAATAAAAAAAATCAAAAAATCAGCTAACGCCTTTTTATTCCCGTATACGGGAGTAGGCGAGGCCATTTAGCCCTATCTAACTTTTGGAGACTGAGTGGGCAGTTCAATCTCCACTGGTACCCAATCAGAGAGATGGCCCAGGCTATCACTAATTAAGCGGTACACAGCGAAGAGAGACGGCTCAAATGTGCCGCCATCTCGTGGTCCCTAACCCTAACACAATATATTTAATGTCTGAAATAATGTGGGTTCTACGGTCGATTTTCTTGAGTTTACAGGACGAAAAACCCGAGTTTCCGGGAGGAAAAACCTGCTTGCCCGTGCCAGAGATCGACTAACTCGGGAACCGATCGAAAAAAGGCTTAGAAAAATTTCCTCTAGTCGCCGACTAGACTCAAAACCAAGCCTTCCTTCGTGCGGCCAAGCGCGGTGGTGTGCAAACGCCACATCCACTGAGCTACACAGGCTCTTAAAAATAAAAAAAAAATAAAAAAAAATAAAAATAATAATAATAATAATAATAATATTATTATTATTATTATTATTATTATTATTATTATTATTATTATTATTATTATTATTATTATTATTATTATTATTATTATTATTATTATTAATTCACATAATTGATACACAGTAAAAACAAGATTTAAACAACAAATATCATTTAAAGAACAATTTGACTGGTGATACAGAACAATACAGAATCTACCCAAGAATCTCAGAATAGTCTTTCAGGTAGCGTCGTAAAATATGGACTGTTCCAAGTAATGCTGTTTTTTGTAGGTCATATGGGGTCACTTTGTTGATGTTTAATTGCTGTAAATAGTTGGATAGCTTCTTTGAAATTGCGCCAAGTGCACCGATAACTATTGGTATAACTTTAGTGTGTTTAAGCGACAGCCTGCCAAATTCGATTGCCAGATCTCGATATTTAGTAAATTATTCAAGGTTTTTGTTGTTAATGTTGTTATTACTGGGCACTGCGATATCGATAATCCAAACCTGTCGATGTTCGATAATTGTGATGTTAGGTCTATTGTGTTCCAAATGCCGATCAGTTTTTATTCGAAAGTCCCAGAGAATTTTTGCCTTGTTGTTTTCCAATACTGTCTCTATTTACGCTGCCATCAATTATCAGATGTACGAAAGCCATATTTTTTGCACACATGCCAATGAATTATTTTGGCCACTTGATCATGCCGGTATTTATAGTCAGTTTGAGCGATCTTGCTGCATGCACTAATTAGATGTTCTACAGTCTCATCTTTCTGATCGCATAATCTGCATTTGCTGTTATTATTGATGTTCAAAATTTTTGCTTTCCTGGTATTAGTTAGCAATGCCTGTTCTTTAGCTGCTAGAATAAATCCTTCTGTTTCTTTTTTAATGTATCCGTATTATAGCCATTGCCACGTGTTCTTCACGTCAAGTTTGTCCTCGCATTTGTTTCCTGTTGCTTTTAGAAGGCCCTATTTTGTAATTTCTTGAAGCATTGGCTCAGAGCTATTGACGATGTAACTTCTTAAACTAATTTCTTCTTCTTCCACAGTCTGTCTCACTTGCAGCAGACCCCTTCCACCTATTCTCCTCGGTAAGTCCAACCGGTCAACATCACTTTGTGGATGTAATGCATGATGCATAGCCATTACTTTTCTAGTTTTGCGGTCCAGTTTCTCCAGATTTTCTTTTGTCCAATCTATTATGCCAGTTGTATATCGAATAACTGGTATAGCCCAAGAATTCATTGCTTTAATTGTGTTTAATCCATTTAGTTTATTCAGAATATTTCTAACTCTTTTGATGTATTCTGATGTTGCCTGTTGTTTAACATTCGAGTGGAGAATATCATTGGCTTCTAATATTCCTAGGTATTTATAGTGTTAGTCAGCTGAAAATTTTATATATTTCTCTTGAGCAAAATTAAAATTGCTAGAGTCGTTAATTTTTCCTCATTTAATAGATAAAATTGCGCATTTATCTAAACCAAATTTCATTTTGATGTCATCACTAAAAATACGAACTATGTTCAATAAAGAGTCTATTTGCTGGGCCGATTTTCCATACAACTTCAAGTCATCCATATACAACAGATGGGAAATTTTAATATTACATTTAGGAATTCCATATCCAAGCTTTGTTTTCAGAATCATAGACAAAGGTATCAAAGAAATGTTGAAGAGCAATGGTGAACTTATCTTCCTTCATTTAATAATAATAATAATAATAATAATAATAATAATAATAATAATAATAATAATAATAATAATAATAATAATAATAATAATAATAATAATAATAATAATAATTTACATATTATTACATATATATTTACAACACGTTTTTTTAAACACTTTATTTTGTCTTGCATACATATTATAATTACATTATAAAATTATGGAAATTACAAAATTTTAAAATTCTAAAAATTATATATATAATATTATATTATATTATAATATTATATTATATTATAATATTATATTATATTATAATATTATATTATATTATAAAATTATATATATAATAAACATACATATAATAATAATAATAATAGTTTTTTTTTTTATTCCAATGATTTTTTTATTATTAAAATTATAATTGTGTGTTGATTCTTAAGTACTGTGAAGAATTCATGTTAGAGGTTTAATGGAATATTAACAGCACTGAGAAATGATTAAAACCAATTTTAATACTTCCAATATTTCGTCCTCGTCACAGAGACATCTCCGGGGACCACAAAAAAGTTTTGCAACAACACACACAAATACAATACAAAGTGAAACCAAAGTCCTATCTAGGTGATGTAATAATAATAATAATAATAATAATAATAATAATTATTATTATTATTATTATTATTATTATTATTGTTGTTGTTGTTGTTGTTGTTGTTGGTCGAAGAAAGGCTTAGAAAAAGTTCCTCTAGTTTCGGCAACTAGACCAGCACAGAGGACTCAAGCAACATTTCCACATAGCTTGAGAGGTCTATATCACTGTTATTTATTCATTCCCGAACAGATAGCATTTCCTAACTTCTTAATTCTTTAGAATTTCCTGAGTCTTCCTGTTGCTTCTTCCATGTAATGATATAATGGAAAAACTAATCTTCCTTCATTTCCATAGAACTCTACTTCAGTTGAGAACTAGGGTCAGAAGTTTTGGTCAGAGTAATGCCAATTCTTTTGGCACTTTCTCGTAACAGGTAAGTCGATGTCTCATACAATCCTGTGATAGGATTCCCATTATAATTTTATAATATACTACTGTAATTCATCTACTTTTATTCTCGCTTCTGCCATGTATGTTGCCATATCTTCACCGAAGTCATACTCGCAAATGGATTACTCACTAATTAACTGTTTCTCCTTCTATCATCTCCACTTCATCATGATTAATTAAAGCTAACTTGTAATGGATGTTCTGCTACTTCGCTACTTTGTGAGTAGCAAAGAGTTCTTTGCTACTCACAAAAGTAGCAGAGTTAGTCGATCTCTCGCATAGGCTAGCGGATTTTTTTCTCCTGGAACCTCTGATTTTTCTTCTGGTAAACTCAAGAAAATCGACAGTAGAACCCATAGCATTTCAGACATTAAATATAGTGCTAGATTAAAGATCACATCTGGTGAACTTGTCTGTTCATCAGATGCCATCTATAATCAGTAATCGTCGTGGTCCAGCTCTCTCTCTCTCTCTCTCTCTCCCCCCCTCCCCTGATTGGCGACAGGCAGAGATCAAACTACAAAAATGAACTACAAAATTCACTTTAGTTTGACCGTATGATTGCATTTGTTGTTTTAAGGATACTTGCGACATAAGACTGAATGATATAATCACGTAATCACAAGAAAGATATTTATTTAACCAAATATTTCGGTCTGGAAATAGCAGACCATCGTCGGTGGTATTACAAGAACAGTTTAAAAAATATACAAGCTAGAATACTAACAATAGATCGTTGAAATTAGAACATGCCGCGTGATGTTATATCACTAAGTATGAAACGAAATATTTTGAAGTAGAAACATGATTGAATTTGCTATTAAAAAAAAAAAAAATATATATCTATATCAAAAATCTGGGAAAGCCTAATCAAGATTACTCATTAATTTTTTTTTTTTTTTTTTTTTTTTTTTTTTTTAATAGCAAATTCAATCATGTTTCTACTTCAAAATATTTCGTTTCATACTTAGTGATATAACATCACGCGGCATGTTCTAATTTCAACGATCTATTGTTAGTATTCTAGCTTGTATATTTTTTAAACTGTTCTTGTAATACCACCGACGATGGTCTGCTATTTCCAGACCGAAATATTTGGTTAAATAAATATCTTTCTTGTGATTACGTGATTATATCATTCCGTATGATTGCATTTTATCGATGTATGAACGTTTTAAGAGTGCATAACACATCAGCACTTATCTTAATTGGTCCAATGCAATTAATTGTAGGATAACTTTGAATATTTTAATTTATCAAGTAATTGTAACCAAATCTGCATAGAGTGGGGGACTATGTGTTTGTGTTAAGGTATAATAGAAAACAATAATGAAGGAGAATGCTATATTTGGATGATATATTTTAAATACTGAAAGGTGTAAATATAGTAGTAAATTCGGAAGAAGAGGACGACGCTTACCTCCTTCCGCTACGATCATACAATCTGCAAAAGCTCTGGCAGAAAACGGGGCATTCAATAAATCTTCAACACAGTTTCCCAGCTCAAGAAAGGAATGGTATATTTGGTGTCTTTCTAAGCTTTATCAAAAACGTTATAGATTATTTATAGAAAATTATATAATAAAAACTTGTCTATATCGATGTCCTAAATACGCCAGTTCACACTTCACGCATGCAAAACGCAAAATCAGAAAACAAAATCAGCAACTCATGAAAAATGAGTTGGATTGCTTGATACAATAACCAAGCGCAGCCACTGATTTCTGGTTGCTCTTGTCTCAACATACCTTGCTCGGCTTCTGGGTGGATTAAAACCACTGGAACACTAAGAAACTGACCAGTTGCGGCATCAGTACGTCTGTTCTAAGGGCTCAAAGGTGTCAATATTTGTAAACGCACAGCTGGGCTATTAACTTGATGTGATGCAATGTTTAAGCGTCGAAAAGTGTCCTCTTCAAGAATTAGTGTATTTAATTTTAGGAATTACGCTTAGCCAATAAACAATTAGGAGAGTTCTTAACAGGTGCAAATATATAATATCGGTAATATAGCTACTCTGTGGCTGTACACCGCACACCTAGCGCACCCTGATATAATTTACGTTACTGATATACAGTATATATTTATAGAAAGTTATATATACGAGAGTAGTCTGAAAAGTTCTCGGCCTACCAACGAAAAAACGAATTTATAATTTCAAAATTACTTTTATTTTGCAACATAATCTCCCTTAAGACTAATACATTTATTCGAGCGATGCTCCAGCGCCATTATTCCGTCCCTGTAGTAGTTGTCAGTAGGATCTGCAAAATACCTCTGTACAGCTGCAATCACCTCAGGATTCGAAGAAAAACAGTGACTAGCGAGGAGGAGTTTTAGTTTTGGGAAGAGATAGAAGTCAGAGGAAGCCAAATCTGGGGAATAGGGGTCGAATAATTCATAGTGCAGATCCCTTAATTTTTCTATTGCCAAAACACCTTTGGGGGAAGGTGCATTTTCCTGATGAAAGATGATTTTTTCCCTCTGCAAACCAAGTCTTTTCTCAGAACTTTTTTTCGTCTAGTCTGATTAAAAGATCGGAATAACATTCCCCAGTTCTTGTTTTACCCTTTTCAAGATAATTAAGCACAAAATTCGCGTTCTGCGGAACACAGTTTGGGAAACCATGCCCTATGTAAATTGAAAAAAAAATCCTCATAGAAGAAATAAATCTGCTTCTTTCAGCTTTATGCGAAATGTCTGTTAATTTTAAAAATATATTTATTTTTTTATTTGTGTGTTCTCTTGTCAGTTTCCAGGGATGAAAAATCCCCCATTTGTGGAAAGGAAACCTACAACGGTTCGACACCACATTTAATTGAAAAAACCGTCCATGTAGAGGTTTTCTTTGTGTGTGTGTGTGTGTGTGTGTGCGTGCATGAATTTCTCAATCATAGATTTCATAGCTTCCCAGCACAGCAAACAAATCAATAAATAATAACCAACTGGTGTCATGCTCAGATAAGCTTACAAATAAGCTTCGAGGATGAAAGCTGAGAAATTACATCTCATCGAGGACAAAAAAAAAAGGTATGTATAATATGTAACCAAATTCATGTTAAGTACATACCACATGAAAACCAATGTATGTAATGTATGTATCATATGTAAATAAATGTAAGTAATGTATCATATGTAATCAAATGTATGTAAGTAAGTTTGAGCGCGGTTAGTAGTTGGAAGGGGAACCAATCGTTCGATACTGTTGGCACACTCTCCCTCGATGAGTCTTTGGATTCCCTGGAGGTGTCAAATAATAATAATAATAATAATAACTGTACCAAATGTATATAATGTAATAAATAAATAAAAATTGTAAAAAATGTTTAAAAAAATATATTATTACTATTATCATTATTTGTGTTTTTTTAGCTGATTATTTGTTGTTAATTTTGAAATATAAATGTAATAGAAAAAAATTTAGAAAAAAAATAGTATATATATTTATACAAATTTAATCCATAACCTATATTGTCAAAATGAAAGAGATTACTCTTAGCATATTATATTAATCATTATAAATATGTATGCGAAAAAAACGTAAAAACACAGTGTTATTATTAATAAAAAAATTATTAATATTATTTTCAATTTAAAAATAGCATTGTGAAAAAGTGAAATCAATCCATTCAGCATTCCCTGCCGATACCAAAAAAGAAACTATGAATATAATTTGAGAATTAATTGAACTGCAGATGAAAATATAAATATAAATGCTGGAAAAAAATTATGTATATTTATCTAAAAAAAATTATTCCATAACCAATATCGTTAATATGAAAAATATCTCTCTCTCTTAACACATTAAATGCATAATTGTAAATATGTATGGAAAAATGGAAACTACATTGTTAGTTATTATTATTTAGGCATTCAATTAAGATATTCACTTAACATTAAATACTGAATATTTGTAGTGAACAAAAATGTAATAGTAATACTTCAATTGTATATTTGTAAATATTTTGTATATATGAAGAGGATAATAAACTTTGCCAAAAACTTAAAAAAAATTACAGGCAACTCCAAAGAGTCCTTAGACTCATCGAGAGAGGCCTTAAACATCATGTTAAGAACAACTGTTCAACATCCACACAGTATCTATCATACTTTGCCTTGAACTCATTCACAGTCATGGCACCCACAACAGACTCTGGAAGTAAAAAAACCTACTTCTAACACCCTTGCTAATCACACTCTTGCCCAGTTTCCATGGATGGCTCTCAGTCCTCCCACCACCAGTCTTGTTCTGAATTAATCTTATATAAACCCCTCAGTAATTTGAATGTCTCAATCATATCACTCCTTTTCTGCCTATCAACCAATTTCTGCAACCCACAAATCTTCAACCTGTTCTCATAAGGTGCATTCCATAGACCTGCTATCATTTTGGTCACTCGCCTCTGGATCCTCTCCACCTCCTCCCCATCAAGAAGAAACCCTGGAAACCAGATCCGGGCACATTATTCAAGATGGGGTCTTATCAAGGCTCGATCAGAGGAACAATAACTTGCTTGTCTCCGCTCGTCAACGTATTCTTCAGTAACAAGCGATTTGATGAGCTGATTTAGCCACTTTTGCAATGTGTCCCTTAAGCTTCAACTCCCTATCCACCAACACTCCCAAATACCTGGCCTCGTCAATCTCCTGGAGCACAGTTCAACCAATGTGGAATACTGCTGCTAATTTTTTCATACCAAAATGCATAACCTTACACTTTGCAACATTAAATTGACATCCATTCTCCTTAGCCCACTCCTCAAATCTATCCAAATCATCTTGCAAAATTTTGACATAATATGGACTCACTATTGCTCTACCCAACTTTGCATCATCAGCAAACAAATGAACACTTCCTCTCAGATCCTTTCCTATATCGTAAATGAACAAATTAAATAGTAGTGGTCCAAGAAGGGAACCCTGTGGCACACCACTAGTCACAGGTCGTCATTTAGACTCTACCTCTGAATAAACTACTTTCTGATATCTCTCCATCAACCACCCTCCTATCCATCTCACCAACCTTATATCCATCCCCGTATGCTGCATTTACTGATTAGAATTCCATGTGATATTCTGTCAAAGGCCTTAGCAAGGTCCAGCAGTATCACTGTATACCCACTACCCTTATCCAGTTCAGCCGTCACTGTGTTATAAAACGTAAGCAAGTTAGTGAGGCATGATCTACCCTTCACAAAACCATGCTGTCCCCAATACAGTATCCCATTTTCATCTATCCATTCCTGTATTTTTCTCTTGACTACTTTCTCCAAAACCTTAAATATTTTACCCTCTTTCCATGCCCTCGGGACTAACCCAGACCCGAGACTCAAATTAAACAAAATGGTGAAGGGCACTGACAATCCTTTAGCCGCTTCCCGTAAGACCCGAGCTGATATACCATCCCATCCCACAGATGTATTCACATTAAAGTTTTTATAGTATACTATTCACCTCCATTTCATTCACCTCAATTCCCGTATAAGCTATTGGTTCCTTCATTACTGCAATGTCGCCACCTGGATGATATACTCTTGTAAAGTGCTTGCTCAGTAATTCTTCCACTATATCAACTGATTCAGTGACCTCCCTACCATCAGCATTCCTTAAAATCATTCTGCCGCATACATTTTTTCTTTTACTTGCAGCATATAGAAAAAACTGTTTGAGATTCTCTTTAGTTTGCGTGGCTAATTTCCTTTCATAATCCGCTTTTGCTTTTCTTACCACACTCGTTACCCTTCTGGCCTGTGCTTTATACTGTTCATGGGTCTGCAGGTCCCCTTTCTCTTTAAATTCCCTCCAAAGTTGTTTCTTTTTTTGCAGCTCAAGTTTAATGGTGTTATTCATCCATTTAACCCCCACTTGATTTACTATCCAGACTCTAGGTATACAGTCGGCTATTACCTCCTTCAAAAGCTTCTTTACCGCTTCCCATGCACTATCGACTTCCAGCCCTTGCAGTTTTATATGCCATGGCACTGAACCAAGTAATCTCCTAAGCTTGTCACACTTACCAGCGCGGTAATTCCACATGTACCCTTTCTTAATTGAAAATTCCACACATTTAGCCACCTCCCAGGTCAAGACATTATGATCACTCTCACCAATTGGTGGCAACATAGTCATATTCATTACAGTCAAATTCCAGATACAATTACTAGGTCAAGCACACTCGAACCCCTAGTATATTCCACTACATGCTGTCTCAGGTAATTATCCCTTAATAACTGCATAAAATCCAATTCCTTCCTCCCGTGTGTCCTCTCCTCCTTCCAATCAATGTTACCATAGTTGAAATCGCCCTTAATAATTATCCTCTTTCCAATCATTGCGTCAATTTGTCTATGCATATTATCTCCACCATCTATTCCATCACCTGGTCTATAGCCACCCAACTGTATATTTTGTTCCACTAGTCTCGATCTTACACCAATTAGCCTCAAATGTGCTCTCTTCACTATCCTGCAGTTCAACTTTATAAATTATTATTATTATTATTACAGGCAACTCCAAGGAGTCCTTAGACTCATCGAGGGAGGCCCTCGATGAGTCTAAGAACAAATATTCAACATCCACACAGTATCTATCATACTTTGCCTTGAACTCATTCACAGTCATGACACCCACAACAGACTCTGGCAACTTATTCCACTCATTCACCACTTTCCAATTAAAAAACATATATTTACATAATTTCCCTATTTTCAGTATGTCACATGTAACTATTAATATAAAAGTGCAGGCAAGCCGTACTGTTGCGTACTGCTACCCAAAAAGACAATAATAATAATAATAATGATGATGATGATGATGATGATGATGAAGTATGGAAATGATCTGAAACAATCACATAAGAAAACTATGTTTCACAATAATAATAATGATGATGATGATGATGATGATGATGATGAAGTATGGAAATGATCTGAAACAATCACATAAGAAAACGATGTTTCACAGTACTGTTCTTGTATATATTGACGTATTCATTATCATAGCTATAGAACAGTTTATTGATTGTAATTTGAATCATACATTATTTTGTATTGGTTTATATGTATAGTTTCGAATAATTTTACTTAATTTTGTAACCAATTTTGAATTTCAACAAATGTTAGTAGTGATTCTAAATATCATTTATCATAAATAGAATTTGGTCCTTCATTCGAAAGGACAAAACGAATCTAGTCATTATGTATCGAACTTTGTATTTATTTAATTTTTTTAAATTCAGAATCTATTTGAAAAGCATCATTAATTTTTAAAATATGCATTCAGTGCTTCTCATTCTGTGAATCGCATCTAATAAATAAAATTTATTATGAATGCTTGAATTTTGTTGTTCCCACAAATGAGCAATTAAAAATAAAATGCAGCACAGATGTAACACATTAATAATGAATGTTTCGAGGGTAAAAAAAAAAGTGCAATATATAAAGATGCATTTATAAACCTAAATTAATCACATTATCGGATATCGCGCAAAGCAAGGAGACATTTCCTACAAATGAAACTGCAACTACAGTACGGTATAACGATAAACACGACATTCTGCACCTGTACAGAGTAATGCGTAACAGCGTGCAGTAGACACTGACTTGAACATTTGGAACAAGTAGCTTCCGTTTCCAGGACTAATGTATCGATACAGATGGATGCCACATGTTTCGCTAGGTGTGTCCTTTATTTAAACGATGTTGCATCATCGCTGCAGATTAAAACTGTCCCGATTTTCTTTTGAAATCACATTTCCTATAAAAATAAATAAATAAATAATAATGAAAAAAAAACCTGTGATACAGACAGGTGCTTTCTCAGGTTTAGACGCAGCTCATAGAAGGCCGATTTTTAGACGTATCTCTTCTGTTTTGCGAGGCTTTATGTGTTTCATTGAGCTTTAGCGTTTTAATATTATTCCTATAAGAAAGAAAAACATCTAAATAAGTTCGAATACTTATTTATTTACTCGTGTGGGGTTCCCCCCCTCTTTCTCTCCCGTCCCTTTGGGGGATGGTTGAGTCCTTCTAATGAGGAATTAAGTGTGTGTGTTTGTTATGGGCGTAATTCCGTGTGTATTTACAGGGCCGGTTTGTCTGTTCTGAGGGACAAAAAATCCGGAGTTTCCTGGGGGGAACCCTCTACCACAGTATGAGACAGGCTAACCCCACTTTCAGTCGAAAGAGACCAGATAAAGCTTTTTCATATCATGGACGGGAATCGAGCCTAGGTCTTTCCGCCCAAAGGCTTCGTCTATACCGACCGAGTTACAAAGGCTCTACCGAACATGTAAATAAATTGAAATAAATCCTCAAAGTTTTTTTTTTTTTAAAGCGCAATATGCCGAGCTCTTTAGTGCTAACTAAATAACTAACTAACTTTTGGAAATGGGAGGAAGTATGAGGGGACAATAAGTCACGAAGAGGTTTAAAACATGAATACCTTTTTTGATTTTTTTTTTCTCGTGTTATTTGTTTCAGGTATTCCAGGGAATATTTGGGAAAATAATCATGGAAAAGTTTACAACCCAACAACAAACCAGAATCGTGCAATTTCATATTGAATATCAGCATGAAACTTCTAAGGTACATTTTTTGCGAGAGAATAACTTCTCAAATAATGTACAATTAATTGCCCATGAGACGTTCTCCAGAAGGAAGAGATATATGTCAACAAGTCCCAGACAATCCAACAGCTGAAGGAGAATATTCCTGCAGCAATTAGAGCGCTGCAGTCAGAAACATTAACAGCTGTCATGGAACATGCCGTAGAAAGGCCCCGTCATTGTGAAGCCTATAATGGAGGACATTTACATGATGCTCATAAGTAATAAAAAATCTCCAGGTTCTGATTTCGTTATCACAAAAAGTAAAAATAATAGTTAATACATAAAAAAGTTCTTAAATGTTTAAACCCCCTTCGTGACTTATGGGCAATGCTGCAGAAGCCTACCTCAACTCAACACCTCAGACCTCAACACCTGAGAATATATATTGTTCAAGAGTCAGCAATATATATATATATATATATATATATATATTGCTGACTCTTGAACAACGCAGAGGTTAGGGGCTCCGACTCCCGCCCAGTAAAAAATCCGCGTATAACTTTTGACTCTCCAAAAACTTAACTACAAATAGCCCACTGTGAACTGGAAGCCTTACCGATGACTGTTTGTGTTATAACTCATTATATGTATAACTATGTTATACGTATAATGAGTCTCAGTAGCTCAGTCGGTATACACGAAGCCTTTTGGTCAGAAAGACCTGGGTTCGATTTCCGTACATGACATGAGGAACTTTTATGCAGTCACTTTCGACTAAAGGTGAGTTAACCGGTCTCATAAGGGGTGGAGGGTTTTTCTCCCGGTAATTCGGGTTTTTCATCCCTCTAAACAAGCAAACCGCTCCCGTGAACACACACATGACTGCAGTCATAAATACTTATGGCAAGGAAGGCAGCGGGAAACCACATTGCTTCATAATCATCTCTCTAGTAATCAGTTGCAACTCTCTCAAAGAGAGGCGGCCACAGGATTAGGATATACATTATATACTATATTCTTACAATACAGGAAGCTAGAGAAAAGAGAATGCTATTAAGAAAATCATAAGGAAGAGAAAATACATTGACACTACTGTAATGTATTAATTGATATCGAAGTTTACGTTGTTTACTTACAATGTGAATGGTCTGTCTGTATCTATATCGATATTGTCTTATATGATACAAAACACTATATGTTATACGTATTACTAATACTAGGCATCAAAACTGAAAAGATAATGTGAAAAAGAAATTCATATTTATTTGCAGGTATAACGATTCATGCATTGACAACGAAGAGGTAGCAGTATGATTGCTTTATTGTAGCCTAGCCTATACATTAATGAATGAAGCGTTATAAAAGTTTATTTTATGCTAATTAATTAATTGATAAGTTAATTTTAAGCAGTTATGATTTAATACTGCATCTTTACGTTCCTTTGCATTATTCTCGACTGCCAATGGCGCCATGTACGATCTGTAAGTGTTGTGTGCGTGAGTGTTGGAAAATTTAACTTTTTTAAATAATAGATTTGTGTATATTTGATGGTAGTAAATGATAAAATAGACTAGTATTCACATACACCATGTACCAATAATTGTCCAGACACCTCTGTTATTTGAAGTTATGCAACATTCCAGGTTTGTTGATAGCATAAAAACCGGTATACAGATAGTAGAAATCAGTATTTCATTGTAGCATTTGAATACAAGTGGAATGGCAACACGACGTGAACTCAGTGACTTCGAGAGAGGTGTCATCGTGGGTTGCACATTGGTGGCATGTTCATACGTGCCATTGCCGTTCAACTGGAGCATCCAAAATCAACGGTTGGCGATGTAATTAATGGAGACGTTCTGGCATCACTAGTGCAGGAAAACACCCAGGGCGACTGTCGAAAATGACTGACCGGGACAACAGGAGGGTGGCACGCAAAAACCGACTACAATCGGCACAGGCCATTCATGAGTTTTCCAGACCAGAGCGCCAGTAACATCATTTTGAGCACTAATACTGTAGGAAAGAACTCCATTTACTGGGTTTCCACGGAAGTTCAGCGGCGCACAAGCCGAACATCACAACAACGAACAAGACGGCTCGTCTGGCCTGGTGTAAAGAGCATGTGAACTTTACAATTGACCAGTGGAAAATGGTACTCTGGAACGATTAATCAAGATTCACCTGTTTCCAGACTGATAGCAGAGTGTGATGTGGAGGCAGCCCGGTGAACGCTTGTTACCACAGTGTCTGGATCACACAGTTAAGTTTGGTGGTGGAGGAGTAATGGTGTTGGGTGTATGCAGCTGGTTGCTGTCCATGGTTCCATGAAAGCATCTCAGTACCATGACATTCTCGATAATCAGGTGCTGCCTACACTGTTGAGTTTTTATGGAACTTACCCGTGTTACTATCAAGACGACAACACCACAAAGCTCCAGCTGTTATGGAATGGCATGAAGAGATGGGTGTTATGCGACTACACCGGCCTGCACAGAATCCTGACCTCAACCCCATCGAACACCTGTGGGACGAATTGGGGTGGAGATTGGGGGTCCAGAGCAGGACATCCTTGATCTGTTGCTGAACTCAATGCTGTTTTGATGGAGGAATGGAGACAAATTCCACCCGATGTTTCTCGCACATTGGTGGAAAGTCTCCTTCAAAGGGTGCACGAGGTGATGAAAGCCAAACGTGAACAAACCTGATATTAGGGTTCGCCTGCTGGTATCAACTGTAAATTCCTCAAGTGTCCGTACAGTTATTGTATATAGTGTATATTTTATGCATTCATGATATGCCTACTTTTTTCTTAATTTTTCCGATATTTCTAAGCTACGCGGGGTCAACTGTGTGTATATATATGTACCAATCCCTAGTAATGGCACTGGATCTAAAACATATAAATATAAACCCAAGTATCAACTTTTCGGAATACATCGTAGCCATCGTTAGCCAAGCTCGCGTACGTGAATGCGTAAACAAGCACAGTGTGCTCAATAATGCAACACACAATTAGAAATCTGTTTAAAAATCATCAGACTTGTATAACTACATATTGATTAATTGATTGTATCGTTTTGTCTACTAGTTTTCGCCTTGCGACTTGAAGAAATACTATATAATTAGGGTAAGACTGTTTTTTTAAATTAAAGAAACTGTTAATATAACAGAATTATTTTGATTTTATGCCTTACAAATTATTTTATATACATATGGAGGTGTAGTTCAGTGGTAGAGCGTTTGCTTTGCGTTTGAAAGGGCCCCGGGTTCGATCACTGGAATTTTCATGTGAATTATTTTACCGGCCTGGTTGGCCGAGTGGTTAGCATGTCGCTCTCCAGCCAAAAGACTGCGGGTTTAAATCCCGCCGTGGGCATGGATGTTTATGATTGTCTGTGAAAATACCAGTGGTGGTGGGCGGTTGATGCGTTGATGATGATGATGATGATAGTTGCGGTTCTTTGTAGTTGGTAGATTAAGTGGTGGAGATGGAGAGTTGTGGAGTAGGTACCCTCCCTCGATAAGTCTTTGGACTACCTGGAGGTGTCACGTAATAATAATAATATACTCAGTACATTGTCTTCTGATGTTTAATTTGTACATTAATGATATTAAAAATAATTTGGCCGGAAATATCCACTTGTTTGGTATTAATGCAAAACTGGGAAGTGCTGTAGTCAATGAAGATGATGTAGACATCTTGCAGGATGACTTAATTATGCTAACGGTATGGGAAAAGTTCATTGGCTGCCAGTTTAACGTAGCTAAGTGTAAAGCGATGCACTGTGGGAAGATGAGATCACATGCTGTGCAGTGCATTGACAGAAATAAACTGCAAGAAGATGACGAGGCAAGGAACTTGGGGAGATTGTTGACAGCGAATTGAAGTTTAAAGGGTATATTGCAAAGCTGGCAAAAAAAAAAAAATACAGCATATCAAATTACATGGTTGTTGAAGAACACACTCAGAAGTATGGATAGAGAACTTATTCTTCCACTTTGTAAGGCATTAATAAGGTCACATCTGGACTGCTGCACATAGATCTGGTCGCCTGGATTCTTTAATGATGAAGAAGTGGTGGACAGCATCCAGAGACTAGACCCAGATTAATATTATTATTATTGAGGGCGCTGTGTAGGCATACGAACGATTGCATGGTTGTATCGCTGGTACAGTTTTTTTATACTTTAATGTGGTTCAGACTCCTGATGTTAATTTAAAAGTATCACAAAGTAACTCTACTTGTCACGCTGAAGACAGTGATATATAATTCATCGAAATCGGCCAAGTGGAACCCAAATTTTGAGTTGAGCAGAGTTCACCATGGTCACTAACGAGCATAGAACAAGGACGTCGCCATCTTTACAGCTGTCCAAGGGAAGAAAGGTGAGTCATGAAGTGCGACAAGTGCTTGAAGGAATTACCGTCTGATGGAAGTCATATAACCTGCAGGAAATGTCTTAGGAATCTTTACTTTACATGTTCCGGAGTTTCAGAAACAACATGGCAATGCAAATCCAATGCTAAACGAGAGGAATGGAAGTGCCTAAACTTCAGAGAGAACAAAGAAACGCCCCACCCACGACGCAACTGATTACGCTGGAGAGAGAATCAGACGATGAACTGAACAGGCAAAAAAATACCGGTGAGTCTTACAATTTGAGTTCCATAAATTTATTATTAGAAAAAGGTTTAGAGAATATAAAAGCCAGCTTTGTAGACCTTGTCCAAGAACTCTTTGATAAACAGAATAAACAAATAAGAGAAAAAATTAGCGAATATGAAGAGTTTGTTAAATTTAATAATTTAAAAGTCGAAGAAGTCTAACAAACGGTAAAAGACATTAAAACCAGCATTAAGGCACTAACTGTCAGGAAACACAAATTGATAAAAGACACATCGGAACTCCGACAAGAATTTAATTTCCTAAAACTACAATACAAAGTTTTAAACCAACAACAACATAAAGAAGACCTTGTCATAAATGGTCTTCCAGAAACTGAATCCACAGAAAATCTCAGAGACGTAATTTTAAAAGTTTTAAGTTAGGCTATGCATTGACCCCCCCCCCCCCATACAGCATAATGATATTCACACCATAAATCGAATTCCCAGGAAGAACAAAAAACAAAGCGTGCCACACCCCTCACCAGTCATAATCCGTCTGACAAGGCTACAAGAGACAATCTCATAAAAGCCAGCAGACTGAAAAAACCAGTTGTCAAGGATTTAAATGTATCGCAAGACAATACGCCAATCTTTTTATCTGAGTATTTAACACCTTTCAATCAGAATCTTTTGAACCAAGCAAGAAAAGAAAAAACAGAAAAAAAGTAACAATTTTTGTGGATCAAAGATGGCAAAATATTCTTGAGAAAGTCACAGACTTCAAAGTCTATACAAATAAAAACTCGAAAGGTATAGATAGGTTGCCAGAGTGAAACAAAAGACTCTAACTTAGTTCAAAAAGAAGATCTCAATACATCAAAAATGAATGTGAACCATCAGATAGATGTAATTACACCAGAATACATCAGTAATTGTACTTTCGAATCGCTCGATGCATGGAAACAACACACAGTACAAGCGAAAGGTCTCTCAATCTTGCATATTAACGTCAGAAGCATCCGAAAACATTGGTTATTGTTACAGGCTTATCTGAGGAATCACACTGATATTATTGATATATTGATTCTAACAGAAATATCCATAACTAATGACGAAGCGACTGCTTTCCAAATTCCAGGCTTCCAACAAATAGATCATGCCGCCAAACAAAAAGAGGGGGTGGAATATTAATAATTATCAAACATAAATTAATACCAAAAGAAACGGCCTATCAGTTTGAGCATGCTGAAACCCTTTGCCTCGAAATCACTAATACCACTAATAGACAGCATCCCATAATATTAAATGCTATTTACAGATCACCAAAACTAAACATGATAAAATTCTTGCACGAACTCAATTTCCGGCTTTCAAGCCAAGAATATGCTCAACTGAATACCTAATGATAATTGGCGACATAAACATAACTATTGCAAACGAAAACCATAACAACACTGTACAATACCTAAACACACTATCCATGTATAATCTAATGCCAACAATAACATCATGTACTAGAGAAGAAATATCCGGAAAATGCTATCACTGCCTCCTGTCTAGATGATATAAACGTCCGAGCACCACCAAACAGTTATACTGCATCAGTCATAAAGTGCAAAGTAGCAGACCATTACTTCACCGCTCTAAACCTGCACACAATGATAATATCTATGCAATCTTACAGAAGAAAAGCGACAGAAAACAATTATAGATGAAGAAATAGTCAACCACGAAATAAGGAAAACAGACTGGGAACAGCTGGCATCAGATTCAGCAGATATCTTATACAACAACATTAAACTCACATTGGAGGAAATATATAAGAAAGCTACAAAGAAAGTCAGAATTCGTTCAAAAACATCACGAAATCCTTGGATAACACAAACTTAATCCTAGAAATACACAGAAAGGACGCTTTATGGAAAGAATTAAAGCGATATCCAAATAACACAGCTTTAAAAACTGAATATAAGATAACAAGGAATCGCCTTACAACTTCTTCTTCTTCTTCTTCTTCTTCTGCAGCTTCTCCCATTTAAGTGGGGTCACTGTTTGTAATGAGTCTCCTCCACACCTTCCTGTCTTGGGCTGTCACCACATCCAAGTTCTTCATCTTCAAGTCCTCTTCTACCAGCTCCCTCCATCTCTTCTTTGGCCGCCCACGCTTCCGCCTTCCTTGCACATCCATCTGCATGACCCTTCTTCCCACATATTCGTCCTCCCTCCTCATCACATGACCAAACCATCTCAACCTTGCCTCCTGTATTTTCGTTCCTAAGTTCGTAACTTTCACTGTTCCCCTGACATAGTCATTTCTCAGATGATCCTTTCTGGTCACACCGCACATCCACCTAAGCATTCTCATCTCTGCTACTTCCATCCTGCTAATGTTATTTTTCCTCAGGGCCACAGTTTCTATAGCATATGTCATAGCTGGCCTCACTACTGTCCTATAAATTTTGCCTTTCAGATTGATCGGCACCCTCTTATCACATAACACTCCAGCCATCTCCCTCCAGTTCCTCCAACCTGCTTGTATCCTGCATCCCACTTCCTTCTCACCTCCTCCATCTTCTTCCACTGTCGAACCTAAGTATCTAAAGTCTCTCACCTTCCTGATGACATTTCCTTCCAGCTCCAGGTCTGTCTCCTGGCCACCGCCCACTGCGCAACACATATACTCTGTCTTACTTCTGCTCAGTCTCATACCTCTCTCTTCCAGTACTTTTCTCCATCTTTCCAGTTTAGTTTCCGCTTCTTCTCTTGAATCTACACACAGCAAGATGTCATCTGCATACAACATTGTCCAAGGTGCATCTTCTCTCACCTCCTCTGTTACCACCTCCATCACAATATTAAACAGAAACGGACTTAATGCTGACCCTTGATGCAAGCCAACTGTTACTTGAAAACTTTCTGTCTGTCCCAAACAGGTCCGAACACTTGTCTTCACATTTCTGTACATTTCCTGCACCAACCTGACATATTTCTCCGGCACCTTCTTCTCCCTCAGACACCTCCAGACTTCTTGCCTTGGCACTCTATCGTATGCTTTCTCCAGATCAATAAATACCAGATGTAGCTCCCTTTGTTTCTCTCGATATTTTTCCATCATCTGTCGTAACCCAAAGATAGCATCTGTTGTTGATCTTCCAGGCATGAAGCCAAATTGTTCCTTTGCAATCTCCACCTCCTCCCTCAATCTATCATCCAGAACCCTTTCTAGGATCTTCATTGTGTGGGACATCAACTTTATTCCTCTGTAATTTTTACAGTCTTGTGCATCCCCTTTACCCTTGTAGATCGGAACAAGAGTACTTTCCCTCCATTCCTCGGGTATATTTTCCTGTTGGCAAACTTTCATGAACAGGTCCCACAGCAGGTCAATTCCCTCTTCCCCCAGTGCCTTCCATGCCTCCACTGGAATTCTGTCGGGGCCCACCGCTTTTCCATTCCTCATCCTCTTCATGGCCTCCGTCACTTCCATTCTACTGATGTTCTGCACCATCCCCTCAGAAGGCTGCCCATCTCCTCTGTGAGTCCTTGCATTTTCCTCATTCAGAAGTCCCTCAAAGTATATTTTTCATCTGTTTCTTATGTCCACATCCCTCCATAATACTCTTCCTTCAGCATCTTTGATCTGCCTCACATGTAAGATGTCCTTAGCTGCTTTATTTCTACATTTCGTTAGTTGGTAAATTTTTCTCTGTCCTTCCTTTGTTTCTAATTGATCATACAGATCTTGATATGTCATGGCCTTCGCCTGTGCCACAACTCTCTTGGCTTCTTGCTTTCTCTCTTTGTACACCTCTCTGTCCTCTTCCACTCTTGACTCATCCCACTTCTGCTTTGCCTTCCTCTTAGCTGTCACTGCCACTTGTACATCATTATTCCACCACCAACCCTCCTTCTACTCTCTAATCTTTCCAGATGCCTCACCAAGCACCTCGATTGCACAGCTCAGGATTACTTTTGAATTATGTTTCCACCAATCTTGTACACTTTCCAGTCCATCCGAAATCGCCTTACAACACAAATCAGAAATGCAAAAAGAAGCTACTACAGAGACAAACTAACCTCTGCACAAAACAACATGAAACAAATTGGCAGCTGATCAATGATATGCTAGATTGTGTTCCCAATACTACCGCCTACGAAACCATAAAACACAGCTTCATGAAAGACGCAAACACTATCCAACAACTAGCAAATGACTTTAACCAATACTTTGCAGACTCCATCCAAGAACTGCACAGAAATATTCCCCCAATCAAAAAAGTTACCCTCCACTTGGACCACAATCAATACAGACATTATGGTTTCCAACCATAAAAGAAGCAGAACTTCTCTCTGCAATACATCAAATCAAACCAAACAAAGACCTAAGGATATCAAGCAACATGCAACTAGCTTAAGTCCTATCCTACTAAAATTAATAAATAAAATATTTAAAACAGGACAGATACCAGGTATGCTACAGACCGCCATAATCACACCCATATACAAATATGGAAAAAGTAAATTAATCAGCAATTACAGACCCAAAGCAACATTATCAATTATCAATCAAATTATGGAGCGGATCATACTGAAGAAACTCACAGCATACACTGAGATCTTTCATATTATCCCCAAAACACAATATGGTTTTCAGAAAAAATAAGGGAACAACATCTCTCTTGGAAGACTTCACGGACGTAATTGATACCACCTTAGACAAAAACAAAATTGCCATGGTAGTCTTTATTGATCTAACTAAAGCATTCGATACACTCACACATCAAACCTTGTTAGAAAAGCTGAGGCATGTTGAAATAGACGGGCCTCTGCACAGGTGGTTTACAAACTACCTTCAAAATAGAACGCATATCATACATATCGGGTCAAACCGAAGCAGAGAGCTACCAGTAACCTGTGGAGTACGAGTACCACAGGGAGCTGTCTCTCCCCAACTCTATTCAACATGTCATGTTGCAAATATGCAACATGACATAAATCTGATCACAGACTGGCTTACGAAAAACTCCATACACCTAAACTCAGAAAAGACAAAATTAATGATATTCAGAAATCCACTGACTTGACCAGTTGATAACAAATATATAACCATCCAACATCCACTTTCCAACATAAAAAACACACAGAACAGCAAAACCACTACAACCACTCGGGTTGAAACAATACGATACCTTTTAATTTACTTCGATGCAGATATGAACTGGAATAGCCACGTAAACCATATACACAACAAACTCCGAACAATAAGTGGCAAACTCTACAGGTTAAAAGACATAGTTCCCATACGCCTAAAAACACTAATACACAAAGCACTATGCCAAAATATACTAAGATACGCTATAACAACGTATGCTTTCTGTGCACCCTACAAATTAAATAGATTAATGTCGCTGCAGTACAAAATGATAAAACTGATCTTTTGGGGAACAACGAGAAAATAACGACTTTATATATACTGCAAAAAAAAAATTTTTTTTTTTTTTATATACTGCAATATCAGAACACAAAATACCAAAATACTGACAACAAAACATTTATGTCACTATACAGCTTTGCTAAAACATTATTTCGATGCCAACTACAGGACAGTCAGAAATACATAACGTATAACAAGACCACCGACAACTAATTATATCACATATAAATACAATAATCACTACGGAAAGGCCCCGCGAAACTTCTACATCCCAAACATGATAAACAAATTACCTTTTGAATACAGAAATCTTACAAACTACAATAGCCTGAAAAGAGCTCTAAGGATATACCATGAACAAGAAACACGCACCCAAAATACCATACAAACGCAGTGAAACACAATATATTCGTTCATGCTTCCAGTCCAGACGCATCAAGACATTCCAAGTTGTCATGTGTGGGTGCGTATGCGTGCGTGCGCGTACGAATTTCTCAATCAACGGCTGCAGTGGAAATCAAGCCAATTAAACATAGATTGGATTTCATAGCTTCCCAACACAGCAAATAAACCAATAAATAATAACTGGTGTCATCCATAGATAAGCTCACAAATAAGCTTCGACGATGAAAGCTGAGAAAATACATCTCATCTCATCTCATCCAATATATATAAAAAAAAATAAATAAAAAATAAATGTATCATATGTAATGAAATGCATGTAATGTACGTATCACATCTAAACAAATGTATGTAATGTATGTATGATATGTTAGAAATTATTATAATTATTATTGCGAAAAATTATTATTATTATTATTATTATTATTATTATTATTATTATTATTATTATTATTATTATTATTATTATCAGAATACATGAATGTATCAAATGTAAAGAAATGTATGTAATATTGTATCATATGTAAACAAATGTAAGTCATGTTGTTTCATATGTAAACAAACGTATGTAATGTTCTATCCCACGTAATCAAAACTATGTAATGTATATATCATATGTAATAAATTATTATTATTATTATTATTATTATTATTATTTAAAACAAAAATGTATGTAATGTATCTGAGGCAATGAAATGTCAAAAAAAAAATTATTATTATTATTATTATCTGAGACTCCAGGGAGTCAAGGACTCCTCGACAAAGGCTATGAATCATCCAAACCAGCTATCATACCTTTCTTTAAATTCATTCACACTAAATGCACTGACCTCTCCTAAGCAAATTATTCCACTCACTCACTGCTCTCTGGGAGAAAAACCTAGCTCTTACCTCTTTCTTGACTGCAAATAAATTTAACTTCCATGGATGTCCCCATCAATCATATCACCTCCCCTCTTAACCAGAGGTCTGCAATCCATACACTCGCAATCTGTCCTCATAATCTAAACCTCATAATCCGGATATAATCTTTGTAACTTTTCTTTGCACCCTTTCCATAGCTTCATCCCCTTGAAACCCGGGAGACGAGGAGATCACAATAATACTGGTGTGGTCTTATCAAAGCCATATAAAGGAACAAAATGATTTCCTTATCTTTACATGTCAAGGTTTGCTTCAACATCGCAATTAGCCTCTGAGTTGTTATTTGCAACTTTTGCAATATGACCTTTGAACTTCAAATTCCTATCCACCAATATACCAAGATCCCTTGCCTCCTCAGTTTCGTATAGCATAACCCCGCTAATATAATATGCCGCTGGAACTGTAATCATACCAAAGTGCATAACTTTACACTTACTAGCATTATACTGATAGCCATTTTTGTTTGCCCAAATTTCCAGTCTATTCAAATCATTTTGTAAGTGCCGAATTATTAATTAAGGATACTTAACTGAAATATCAATTAAGGATGCATTCTTCAATAGCATCCTTAATTGCAATGCCTATCTTCGCCGCATCGCAAACAATTGCACATCTGATGTTAGACCCTGCCTGATGTCATTAATGTACAGATTGAACGATAATTGCCCAAGGATTGAACTCTAAAGTCACCTTACACCACTGGTCACTTTAAATCTGGCAGATTCACATCCACTGTATACCACTTTTTGATATCGTCTGTCAACCATCCTCTGATCCAAGTCAAGGGTTAATGTTCTAATTCCATATTTTCCTGTTTATGCAACAGCCTTTCGTGTGGTATCCTATCAAATGTCTTAGAAAATTCCAACATTATCTTAGTGTATCCATTCCTTTTATCCAACGCGGCCTTAACATTCTTATAAAATATAGACTGTGGCAGGTCTGTGGAATGCTTCCTTTGCACAGATTCAGGGTCTGTGGACTCCAAAAACTAGTTCACAGGCATAAGAAAGGAGATATGATAGAAGCAAATAAGTTATTAAAGGGATTTTATAGGACTGACACTGATGACTTTGTGAGTGTAGTGCAGGAAGTGAAAGAACGGTGGGTAACCCTTGGAAATTGTGTAAGCATGTGGTAAACAAGGGTGTTAGGAATAGATGTTTTGCTTAGAGGATGGTGAATGAATGGAATGCATTGCCAGAGGTGGTTATAAGTGCTTAATCTGTGAATGAGTTAAAGGAAAGGTGTCTAATCTGTAAATATAGGGTCACTCGCGATAAGTGCTTTGACTCCATGATGGAGATTAGTTATAATAATAACTAATCTCCATCAGTTATAATAATAATAATAATAATAATAATAGACCGGTTCGCGAGTTAGTCAATCTCTGGCACAGACACGCGGGTTTTTGCTCCCGGAAACTCGGGTTTTTCGTCCCGTAAACTTAAGAAAATCAACCCTAGTACCCACATTATTTCACCTGTTAGGGTTATGTACCAGGAGATGGAAGCACTTGTTTGCCAGCCTCTTCATCGGTGGCTGCCTATAATTAGCGATAGACATGATCCAACTATCTCTGAATGGCTACCGGTGGAGGTTGAACAGCCCATTCAATCTCCAAAAGCTAGATAGGATTTAAAGGACTCGCCTACTCCCTATAAGGGAATTAAAGGCGTTAGCTGATTTTAATAATAATAATAATAATATAATTTTAATAGGCCTGTGTAGCTCAGTGGATGTGGCGTTTGCACACCACGGCACTTGGCCGCATGAAGGAAGACTTGATTTCGAGTCTAGTGGGCGACTAGAGGAAATTTTTCTAAGCCTTTTTTCGACAGGTTCCCGAGTTAGTCGATCTCTGGCATGGGCAAGCGAGTTTTTTCTCCTGGAAACTCGGGATTTTCGTCTCGTAAACTCAAGAAAATCGACCGTAGAACCCACATTATTTCAGACATTAAATACGAGTGTTAGGGTTAGGGACCACGAGATGGCGGCACTTGTTAAGCCGTCACTCTTCACTGCGTGCCGCTTAATTAGTGATAGCCTTGGGCCAGCTATCTCTGATTGAATACCAGTGGAGATTGAACTGCCTACTCAGTCTCCAGAAGTTAGATAGGGCTAAAAACGGCCTCACCTACTCCCTATATACGGGAATAAAAAGGCGTTAGCTGATTTTTTTTAAAGGTAATAAAACACAACTAATAGGCTGCAGGTATATATGCACACACAGACACAAATATACATCTGGGTAACAGTGTGGAAAATTTCTTGTACCATAATCAGAACTGCCAGAAGAAAGTAGATTCTATTCTAGCCGCCGACAGAGGACGCCAGTTAACGAATTATTCGATCTCTGGCGCAGATAAGTAAGATCATTTTCGCCTGCGGTTCTTAATCCCCAACCACTGTAATTATCCGAGAATTAAGAACTATTATTCATGCTTTTCAGTTGAAGGGGAGTTTGCCTATCTCATGTATTTCGTGTTTCATTCCACAAAACAGGCAAGCCAGCCCAAACGTAATGCAAATAGGATCACTGTATCGGATCAGTAGGTGTTTCTAAGAGGTAACTTATTTGGCCGTCACAATCCATTAAGCCTAACACGCAAGAAGAAAATGGGATCATCTCAGAAAAATTGACAGTAGAAACAATAGAACTCACACCATTTCAGACAATAACATGGGAAGTAGGGTTTAGATCACAAGATGGTGGCTGTTGTCTCCCACCTGTCCTGTCGATGCAATAAGTTAACTTCATTTATAGAAGTCATAACTTTATGATATCAGATTTCTGCAATGTTTTTGAGGAGTGTTTATGCCCTAGCAAGGGTTCTACCTAGCCTAAGACGAGAACTAGATTGTTCGAAACAGCTGTCAGATCAAGCCAGTGAAACTTTAATCATTAAGTAGAGCTAAACCTAATCAACTACGATATCGAAAGTTGTGCTCTCTCATAAGAAGTTACTGTTGAAACTTTAAGGGAAGGTTTCGATGAATTAAGAACTATTATTCATGGAGTAATATTATTTGCTGATAAAAAGCATATCCTTTCTTTAAATTAAAAACAAGTTTTCCTCTTCAAGTATCTTCTTTCTCTGAAGTAAGAAACAACAGTTTGTTACTGCCATCAGGTAAATAAAAAAGTCAGCTAAGGCCTTTTTTATTCTTATATAGGGAACAGGTGAGGTTGTTTTAGTCCTATCTAACTTTTGGAGACTGAGGAGGAAGTTCAATTTCCGCTGGTGGACAATCAGAGACATCTGGCCTAAGGCCGTCACGCGTGATATCCGGTGAAGATAGGCAGCTGACAAGTGCTGCAATCTCGTGATCCCTAATCCTGACACTTTGTTTGCTGTCTCAAAATAGTGCGGGTTTTACGGTCGATTTTCTTGAGTTTAAGGGATCCATAGTTCAACCAACTCGATAACCAGTCGAAAGAAGGCTTAGTATAAGTTCCTCTAGTCAGCGACTAGAATTGAAGTATGACGCTCCTTCTTGGGATTCTCTAGCGCCGTGGATAGCACACATCCACTTCCATTGAGCTACACAGGCACCCTAGTGCAACCGTAATCCAAAGGACTAATAAATGACAGGTGGGCCCTTGGAAGAGTTCATTTCTTTTAAGAAGCTAAATATCGATGACCAAGGCACATCCGATGACCATGGCTGTATTCTCATAAGCTCTGTTAGTTTCAAAGCTTTCATACATTTTCATGTATTTATCTATATTTAGATTTTTATAACGTTTCATTTATTTTGCTGTGAACGAATATTTTTAATATAATGTCATGCAACAGCTCTAAGTTGCCAAATATAGGCGTCTTTCAAGTTATTTCATTAGCAACCAATATGAAAATTTCGTCATACTGAAATTGTGGTTTTCCTAGCTTGATGTCTTACGAAATTAACATTTTAAAAATTATTTGCCATTTGTGTGGTTGGTTTCTAGAGCTATTTTCCAGCATTTGATTTTATTGATATATCTTTAATACCATGATTATTGTGTTCGAAGTTCTTTCCCAATATCTCCTTCTTGTCCTTCCATAAATAATGTTATTTATCTTTGGTGACCTTCGTACCAGATAATGACCGCTAAGTATCAACTAGTCGTTCGTGAATTGTCTGTTCATTTCTATTGTCGCTTGTTCGACAACTTTTTCTGCACTTTGATCAAGATAACAGTATAATGTCTCTGAGGCGAGATATGATTGCTTCTCGTTTGTCGAGTTTTTTCTTGCTTATTCTCAGATCATGTAGTTACATCGAGCGGGCGCTCGCGCAGGTGTGTGACTATTTTGCTATGGAAAATGATTCCTCATGATGTCCATTTCCTCTGCAGTATGTTTTTCCTCTAATTCTACGATCCGTTGTTGTACTCAGATTTCGTTAAAAGAAAGAATGAAAAAAGATGTGCAAGTATATTATTGCACAAATAACAACAGTCATTGAGAGGTCAGTGCAAATATTGATTGCCACGATACTAGGTGAACAAAGAGAAAGAGAGAGAGAGAGAGAGAGAGAGAGAGAGAACTACATAATTTACTCACATTTTATAATAGATTGACTGTGGTGTTAGATTAAAGGTACTGGTCGAATATGAAATGTGAATAAAGAGAGAGAATAACTAGCGATCCAGTTGTAATGAAGGAACAGCAACCACAAGAGATCACAATTTGGTAATTAGGCGGCCTCTATGGGATCTTTTTCATTTGAAAGTCAGATTAGACTTTTTTTTTGTCTGAGATGCAAAATTGTATCCATATACAATATATATGATAGGAAACATATTAGAGAAAGGTCCAGCATTTTCGGAGAATGGTGTGAAGAACATCAGTTTTTATGGTGGGTAGTTGGACAAATTGTGTTTTGGATATTTGGATTATAGAAATATCATACTTCCGTGATAAACAGTTGGAGGTCAAAATGAACATCCGAATTTCGAAATAGAAGACTTAAAATGAATATACCAAAGTGCATCAGGCGAAAAAAAGAAAGGGGGAAAGGGGAGTGTTTATATTTAACGAAGGAAGCTGTGCGTTCTTAAATCCGGAAGTGATCCTCAAGAACTTGAACAGTTTTGCACACTTTTAATGCATGAATGAAGAAAATGATAATCTGGCTAATTTCCTGCCATTTCCTTGTATGTGCTTTAAAAGTTTGTCATCTTTGTTTATATGTTTATTAGCAGAACATGAATATGAAATAAACATTAATCTCAAAATTAGTCCTGTCGAGGAAGACAAGAATGTTTGAACTTTCTCAAACGAAGATTATCTGGTCTCGTAGAGGGGTATAGCAGTTTTTCCTTCCCAGATTCGGAATCTTTCACCCTCCTCCCCGATCAAATAGGCTAACTGGCCAGAGACTGCACATAGACATCATACATTAAATATATAAGATTAAATAGATGTTAAATGTAAATTTTATGAGGGAAATAGAGTGGATATATGATTCTTTACCTAGTGATTGTATAAGATTAATCATGGGTGAATTTAATACTAAAATAAGAAATGAAACAAGATACAGACCAACAGTCGACGTAGTGTAGACAGATGGTCTACACGACATCAGGCCATCAGTAATAACAATGGGGTTGGAGCTCTTAATTTTGCATTCTCCAGTAGTACATATTTCCATAAACTACCCATAAACAAACTCCCCCAGATGGAACAGTAAGCAACCAAATAGATCATGAAAACTTTCGTACCTACAGAGGAGCTGATGCATATACTGACATTCATCATGGACAAAATTAAAAGACGCGCGATGCTTGGGTGGAAAGCATGTGGAAGATTACATTAGATATTCAAAAGTCAATTACCATTATGCCTGAAAAGAAAAGTTTTTAACCAATGCATTCTTCCTGTATAGACATATTGCTGTGAAACATGGACAATAAATGTAAAGGAAATTCAAAAATTAAGAACAACACAATTTAGTATGGAAAGAAGGACGCTTGGTATCACGAGACTGGATCACAAAAGGAATACGTGGATAAGAAATCAAACCAAAATGGCTGACATCATAGGAAGAGTGAAACATCTGAAGAAGTGGGAATGGGCTGGGCATATTGCTCGAAAACCAACTCAACGATGGACAAAAGAAGTACCGGATTGGATTACATGAGAGGAAAAACGACCACGATGCCGACATAAATCACGGTGGATTGAAGATATCATCAGATTTGCAGGAATGACATGGGAAAGGAGAGCCGTAAACAGGCAGTCTTGGAGTAATCTTGGAAAGGCCTTCATCCATCAGTGGATCGACAGTGGCTGCTGCTGCTGATGATGATGACTTGATAATAGCACACTTCGGGCTATAGCTCTCTCTGTGATATGGAGAAATGTTAACCGAAATAGAAATACTGCTCGATTTAATATTGAAAAATATAAGGATGCAAACATACTAAAACAATATGCAGAAAAGTGAAGCAGGAAATACAATATTCAAACCATCCTATACCTGAGAGAAATATAGAAAATAAATGGACTCAAATAAAGAATATTATTACTTATGCAGAAGAATTGCTTCAATTTACAAACAACACAAAGATAACAAGTTGTATGTTGAGGTTAAACTGTTGCATGATCCATCACCAGAAAATACTTAGAATTATAGGACCTGCAGAAATGTAATTAGTAAAATAATTCGTCGATAAAAAAGGCTGACAGAAAAAAAATTAATAGAAGAAATTGAAGATAATACGAATGATTGAAAATTGTTCTTCAGACTCACTAGAGGGCTTAAAAGAGGATATAAACCCCCAAACTCTAATACTGATTAACAACGAAGGAGAGTTAATTACTTAACAAACAGAAGCTGTTGAGGAATTCAGACAATATTTTTGAGAGACTATAGCAAGCCACTACCACCACCAGAAGAACTCCTTACATCAGAAGTACAATGTTTAGGAAAAATTCGTGAAGAACCCACAATTGCGAGCCATCTCTGCTTGAAGTTAAGGATATTATTAAAACACTAAAAATGTAGCTCAGTGGAAGTGGTGTTTGCATCGTCCGAAGAATGGCATCTTAGGTTCCATTCTTAGTCGCCAACTAGATGAACCTTTTCTAAGTCTTTCTTCAACTGGTTCCTGAGTTAGTCGATCTCTGGCAGGGGAAACGGTTTTTTCCCTCCCGGAAACTTCGCTATCTGGAAAAGAATTAATGTATATGTTTCAAACATTATACGAAAATATCAGTTCGCTTCTGAAAAAAATCAACGAAAGATCACATTTTAACTCTTCGACAACAGCTAGAAACACATTATGAATTTTACACACCAGTAGCTTAGGTGTTTCATCATAATTCCAATATCAGTTAACAATGGGTTTTTCGTCCCATAAACTCAAGAAAATCGCCGGTAGAACCCGCGCTATTTCAGACATTAAACATTTTGTGTTAGGGTTGGAGACCACGAGATGGTGGCACTTGGAAGCAGTCTCCTCAGTGGTTTAAAATCAGTGATAGTCCTGGACCAGCTATCTCTGATTGGCTACCAGTGGTGATTGAATTGCCTACTCAGTCTCCAAAAGTTAGATAGGGTTAAAATAGCCTCGCCTACTCGTCTTTTATTCCCTATAAGGGGATAAAAAGTTTTTTCTGATAAAAATAATAAACCAGGCCGATGAAAATAAAATTACAGCAAAATTTCTAAAAACTGGAGGACTACCCTTAATAAATTTGATTTATGAACTCGTGAAAGTGATAGGCAAAAAAAGAAATCTCAGTTGATTGTCATACAGCCATACTATGCCCTGTTTTTTTTTTTTTAAAGAGACCCTATGATAACCAGCAACTATAAGCGGTCTCGTTCTCTCTCTCTCTCTCTCTCTCTCTCTCTCTCTCTCTCTCTCTCTCTCTCTCTCTCTCTTAGATACTTGCTACAAAATATTGTATTAGCTGATCTGGCAAAGAATTGATGTATATGCTTCAAACATTATACGAGAATATCACTGTGGCTTCTGAAGAAAAATCAACGAAATATCATATTTTAACTCTTCGACAACAGCGAGAAAAACATTATGAATTTTACACACCAATAGCTTAGATGTTTCATCATAATTCCAATATCAGTTAACAATCGCGATTTTCCACTTCAATATTAATCGTGATTTGTCACTTGTACGACCACTCTGTTTGTTAATTTATATTCCAATCCCATATTCTCCAGTGTATGCAGCAGCCTTCCATATTTGGTATCCTATCAAATGCCTTAGCAGTCTAATAGAACCGTTCTCTTTATACAACATTATTATAAAATATGAGCAAATTGCTAAAATATGAACTCCCTTTAGAAAACCCGTGCTGTTTTTTCCAAAGTACAGCTAGCCTATCATCCTATTTCTGTATGCGAGTCTCCTTATCAACTTCTCTAACATCTTCATTACCACTAGGGAGAGATATTGATAGGTCGATAGTTATTGACATCGGTTTTGCGCACCTTTGTGCAACTATCATATATTCCTTCGATTTATGTGAGATCTTTCCAAAACTCAGCTCAAGTTATAAAATACATCTCAAATACCAAGCATTTCAGTTGAACATTCCTTTAGTAAATGCGCTGTCATTTCATCTATCCTAATTGACAAATGCTTATCCAGGTTATGCAGCAGCTCTTTATCCTCATTCTCATGTAACGCTGTCTCTTCATCCAATGTAGTATAGCATTGTACAGCCATGTTACCTATACTTGATTGATATATCATAGTAGAGTGAACACTCTTTAACTGAACAATCTCATCAATTTCTGATACAAGTGCAGCACCTGCAGCCAGTAAAGTGTTTCTTCCACGTGCATTCTTTCTTTTGCTTGCGGCATAACGATAAAATTATTTTGGATTGCCTTTAGGCTGCATAGTCAATTTCTTTTCACACTCCGATTTAGCCTTCGGCACAATTCGCGTAACTTTTCCAGCCTGCGCTTTATATATTTCATAACTCCTCTGACTCTTATTGTCAAGATATTCCTTCCACATCATCTACTTCTCATGGAGATTGCACATCCATTTCACTCTAACACTCTTTGTTAACTAACAAATAGTGTTAGAATGAAACACTATTTCTAACTAATAATGTTAGAGGGACATATTCAGATACTGCCTCATTTCAGAACCTTTTCTAAGCTACCCATGCATTCCTAATATCTTCCCATTTTGGTAACTATTGGACTAAATGACTTTATCACAATTTCTAGCTTTGTAGTTCAACATGCAGCCTGTCCTAATTGGATCATCCATATAGATGGCTACTTCCCAGCACAATAATTTAAAATGTTTACCAAAGGTCTCCTCCTGGACACATTCCTCAAATGGCTAATGCACCTATGCCTTGCCAATATGCACCATTCATTGCGATAATATTTATAGCTGAAAAAGGCCAAGAACCGCATAGCATACTAAACGAATCATTTCACCCATTTTGCTGTGCTTGGAGAGCCGCTATTCCCAAGCAGATATAACACACACCTTGCAACTGTACATCTATTTTTTTCTACATCTACATGTAATTGATCATGAATTAGAACCATTGGAGACACTCCTACTCAGAACGTAAAGCGGAACCTTCAAAATATGCAAATAAATATACCAGAACAAAATCACAAAACCAACATACAAAGTACCTCTCAACGGAGCAAGATGTTCAGATCGTTGCTGAAGTTCCCAAACATATGAATCTACAATAAACTTTTCCCAAGACTTCACTACCTTTGCAGCCTATTAACTACAAGTATATATATTACACTGAGATGTCATTACATTCAGCTGTGCCACCGAAATCATCTCTTCACATCTTTATATGAAGAATGGAACCCAACTGGTACTCTCGTCAACATCAAAGAGGAAGTCTTCATGAACATTCTTGCGCGGCTAAACACAAACTCAAAGTGACTGAATCGCTGAGCTTCACTGTATGAATCAGAGAAAATGCTTTTTCTCCCTCCGTCCCCTATGTAAATCGAAAAAAAAAAATCCTCGTAGAAGAAATAAATCTGTATATTTTCAGCTTTATGTCTAACACGTCTAATCTAATACTAACAATATAATCTACCATGTCTAAACTAATCTAACATGTCTGTTAAATTAAAAAATTTATTTACTATTTATTTGTGTGTTCTCTTGTCACTTTCCAGGAATGAAAAATCCCCTATTTGTGGAAGGAAAACCTACACCGGTTTGATCCCACATTTAATTGAAAAACTCGTGTACAAGTTCCTGTAGGTTTAACACGTGCCCAAAATATCTGCAGACGAGACACAATGCGAAAACTGATGTCTGTGAGGCAGTAGCTGAAGAGAATCTGTCTGTGTGAGAGGGAAATCGTCTATTAACTGAACTGCTCTCTTCTGAAATGCATAAAAGTTTTTAGAGAGATCTTAGGTGTACCACTGGAAACGTGAGAAAGCAATATTCCAAGGTTCGGAGGATATGAAATTTGTACAGAGTAAGCCACTGGACAAAAGAGAGAAAAAAAGACTAAGTATATGTATAGCTGCATCCTTTTCAGAAACATATGTATTATTCACTTTAATATCGGTGTGTTTTGTCACAAATAATTGGAACATATATTTCAACCCAATAGAAAGAAAAAATCACACACAAAGAGACCAGATAAAGGTTCCTCACGTTATAGACGGGAATTGAACGTAGGTCTTTTCGACCAAACGTGCTCAATAATACTATGGCATCCAGAATACCTTCGAATGTCAGCAATATGTTTGCAAGTTAATTTATACTGTTGTTTTTTTGCAATGTATATTTTTGCATTTCTCTTTTCATGTTAGGCACACGATGAAATTCTAAAAAGAAGAAACTAATTGTGAGCTCAAATAATAAATGCTATTTTTTCTATTTTGATTCTATCAGCTTATAGTCATTAAATTGATTTAATTATGTCATATAGCCTAGTAAATCCTTGCATCATATATATATATATATATACATATATATATATATATATATATATATATATATATATATATATATATATATATATATTACACAGAAATCATTCACCTCTAAAAAAATCATATTCATCATAAAGCTAGAAAAATTATTCCATACCTTGTATCAGCTGTACGGAACGGCGATACCTATTCATCTGAAAATGATTTCCGACTTTTACATTCAGGCTTATTGGGAAAAGTTTTCAAGATCACGCTTCTTAAACATAGAGGTTCCAAAGTTCACTGTTGGGGAGAAAACAACGAATCTGGATCATTCTAGCTTATCAGACTTATTATATTTAGCTTTCACAGAAATACCTCACATGTTGACTTTACCAAATTAAACTTAAGGAAAGTTGAATAATCAAATGCTATGGCCTTTACCTTAATGAGAACAATGCTAAAATTTATTTAACTTTCTCATAAGGAACTGTGTATTATCAAGAGGCCTATAGAAGTTAAAATGTCGAGACCTGCATAAAATAATCTTCTGTGCGTCAATTATTTTTCTTTATCTGTGTGAGCAATTCCTTTCTTCCTGTATTGGAGGTATAAATTGGCTTTTAGTGCGGAGGGTTATCAAGAATTTCCAGATGAGGTTGTCCTCTGGGTTTAGATTAGTCAGTTTGGTTTCCCAATCTTGGTTTCGATGTTTTTGCAGAGTTTTTTTGCAGAGGACTTGTCTATATAAATTACTCAGAGTTGTTTCATCTTGTGGGGCTCTTGTGTTATGGTACCTCTTTCTGGCTTTATTTTATAATCTGATTAGGTCCATGATTTCCTCAGGGATCCGACCGCTAGGGTGAAAGACTGTGGTTTGAGTAACTGATGCTATTGCTTTTTTTTTATTTGACTAGTAAGATTGTTTACGGCTAAGTCTATTTCCTCTTTATTGTGGATAATAGGTACTGGGTTAGGCTTAGATTTCCTTTTATTCATGATTGAGGGCTATCAGAATTGAACGGGTGCCTTGCAGGAATTTCTCCGTGGAGGATGGCGTAGGATTTGCTGAATTCTGAAGCATGGTTACTAGTGAGGCAGTTAGTACTGATGTTAGGTTAGAGCTTGTGAGTTCGTTGGAGGAAGTATCGTTGGCTCGTGTAGCCTCGCCGTATGGTTTGGTCCTGGTTTCAGGTTGTTTTCCTTCCAGAGTTGTCAAAGTGGAGGTTGTTTGGACTGGATGTAGATCTGCACGGTTGCCCGGAGTGTCACTGCTGGGCGGCTTTTGCTGATCCGCAGTTCTTTGGGGGTACTACACACCCTTTATAGTTGGCGAGATGGGAACCTCAGCCGGCATAGATCTTGGTTTGGTGCATATGATGGTCTGGTGGCCTTCGCCGCATTTTAATCACCTGAAGTTGGCCAGGTATAGTTTTGGGGCATGCTCAAATCGCTAACATCTGTGGCACTGTCCTGCTGACGCTCTCTTTCTTAGAGGTTCCATGGTAATTCTGAGGCAACAAATAGGAGTCAGTTCATATATCTTTTGAGTGTTATCAATCTCTACAAGTACTAAAGGCATTGGCTTTTGTCAGACATGGGCATCCTGCTCACTTTGATTAGGGTCAGACTCTGGTTGCTTAGCTCGGCAGAGATTTCTTCGGGGTGATTCCTTCTGTGACACCGCGTATCACAACCTTTAGGGTCTTTTCGCTTGGTAAAGCAAAGATATGGTAGGGACGATTTTTGTTGTGCATTTGCCTTGGCAGCTGGATTTTGACAGCCAGCTGCTGTCACTGACTACACCTGTAGTCAGTGACAGTAGTTGGCTGGATTTTGACTCCCTCATCTGAGTTTTTTGCCCAGGAGTATGCGATGTTCTGCTCCCTGAGGGCTGATGTGACAGAAGTCCATTTCTCCTTATCCCATAATATGACTGGAGGACCTTCTCCGAATTTTTCGGAACATCCTATGTTGGTGAGTCCTCCATAAGGTCTCTTGTTCTTCTCCCCTTGTGAGTTGTTATGGCGGGGGGGTTAAGTGACTGAACAGTAATGAATTCCCCTTTGAGATTCCTCATCTTCTCCTCCTGAATCGTTTGTTTGGGCGTGCAGGTTTAAATAACCCGGCCAGTTAGTCTCAAACTTTGTCGTGATGAACTTTAGCACATCTAATGTCTCCTCCTTGTTTAGAGTCCGCAACTGTTTCTTGATGCCCTCCATGCCAATCGGGCGTCTCCTGGAGTTATTTGAGGGCTGTGAAAGACTTGGCAATAAAATAAAAATGTAAGATTCCCGGAATACCTCCGTAAATTGTGTAGTACAGACTAAAAGAGTGCTGTTTTCAAGCACAGTAAATAAAACACGCCTATCTGCATAGATAATCACCTCTAGTCCATGTTCAAGGGGCTACGAATCAACGATATAACTACCCAACCAGCCATGACGTATATATATGTCAAAGTTACCATGGATACCAAGTGCATATTAAAAGTTATATGCACTTCGTATATAAATACCATTGATATTACATTGAAATATATAATGGGCACGAAGTGCACGAGGAGTGATGTATTTTATCCATATTGATGTCGATATGGTATAGTTACTATACCATATCGACATCAATATCGACTTTGTTTACTATAGTAGTTCAAACAAAGATGGCTGGATGTACTAACAAAACTATATTTCAGTGTAATTGATTTTCTTTTTCTTCCAAAGTGAATACGACCACGAAAACTAATGAATAAGCGCACTAAAAACAGAATGAACGCTATAAGCAAACAAGGGTTCAGAATAAAGTTTTGTTATTTCTTCCTGATTATATAAATTAATATACACACCGTCTGTATGTTATACTGTTGTTAGCGATAAATAAAATAATTTTTGGTAGGCGCAAAATTTAAGGCTACTAAATATTATTAAAAGTTAAGTAATACATTTCTTGATTATACTCTTACTAAAAAAAATAATAATAAAGAAAGATTTTCTTGCTTTATGTTCAGCAAACTCTTCCACAATGTTATCGTTTAAATTTCTTGCTTCGTCACGACTGGGCCCAATCAGTCCTTACCAGCAATGTGTCAAATGCAACACACACACACACACACACACACACACACACACACACACACACACACACACACACACACACACACACACACACACACACACACACACACACACACACACACACACACACACACACACACACACACACACACACACACACACACACACACACACACACAAATAACGGGTCAAGTTACAACTGAGTTTATTTGCAAATGCAAAACTGGAGTACAATAAACCCTAAGTGGGTAGGTCAGTTATATTTCAAGGGTCCGTGATTTGGACACTTCGACGAGACCAGTTATATACGGAGAGATCAAAATTAAAAGCATCCATGTTTAAGGCCTTGTGGAGCACCCAGTGATCCAAATGCTGCGAAACTTTGCAGGAATACAATGTGCGTGATGCGGAAGCGATATCTGAGGTGGGGTGGGAAAGTAGCTCCGAAATTCATAAGTTGTAAATACTAAAAGCAAGGAAATTGCATATCACGCAACTCGGCAGGTGCCAGAAAAGTTTAAAAAATTTGACACGGTATTTTCCCTTCATTCTAGTTGTTAATACCGTCCACAATGATGGCACTAACCTTGCCCCAACGTACTTTGCTCGTATAGCTGTACTACAGCAGCATCGTTGCTGTTGTATAGCAATGATGCTATTGCTGAACTCCCAGAATTTCGTCTCCTGAACAAATGTCTACGAGGACTACTATCGCTATGTGTTTTGCTGCGAATGATTAGTAGCTTTGAAGAAATGGGTCGTTGGGAATTAGAACTAGCAGAGCTCTCAAATCAATTTGTTCACAACAAGTGAATAAAATTGCTACTGCTGTTGTGGAGCAGGCAACAGCAGTAGCAAAATGACAGCGTGGTTATTACTGCAGTGCACGTACTGTATCAAGACTCATGGATGTACCTTATACAACTGCCTGGAAAATTCTACGGAAGATTCTACATTTCTACTCATTCAAAGATAACCTTCACACAGGAGTTTCGCCTGCAATAAACTCTACTGGCATACTCTCTTTGACAATCCTTGTTCGAGTAGAGTTGGACGTTGCGCAGCTGTGTGTGTGGATGATATTGAGGGGAGATGAGGCTCACTTTTACCAGAACGGAGCTGTGAATACCCATAAATGATCGGTACTGGCTACGCAAAAGCCGCACGAAATCTAACAAATTCCTTTACATTCACCTGAAGTTAATGTCTGGTGCTGGTTACAGCTTCGTTTATCATTGGATCATTCTTCTTTGAGGACATTCGCCAGTAGGGTCCTGTGATCTGATCAGTTATTGCCGAGAGGCATCGCAATATGATAAACAATTTCGTTGTGCCACAGATAAGCAGCGCGTGTAATGGATTCCTTCATTTTCATGCAAGATAGGGCGTCTCCACACATTTGTCGATCCCTACAGGAGGATCTTCGAGAACATTTCACGGAAGCCGGAGTGATCAGCCATGCGTTTCCCACTGCATGGTCGTCTTGTTCAGTCGATCTGATCCCCTGTGATTTCTGGCTATGAGGATTACTCAAAAGACAGGGTTTATTGTGATCATCCCTATAAATTGCCAGTGGTGAATGACAGCATAATGCAGCATTTGAGCAGCATCATTCCCAACCAACTGGGTTCTGCCGTTGAACACAATGTGCAAAGGATGCAGTTCATGGCATACCGGGAAGGGCAGTACGTTGAACAGTACAGCCCGTGAATGCATAATGAAAATGAATAGAAGTGGGTTATTTATGCTTGTGTCGCTCTTCTCCTTTCTTAGACACACACACACACACACACACACACACACACAGAGAAAAATTACTACATTTATATTCGGCATATCATTTTGAATCTTTTTTTTAGATATTGCTCCCGCAACGAGGTATGTATTCCTGCAAAGTTTCGCAACACTTGGATGACTGGGTGGTGCTCCACAAGGCCTTGAACATTGATCACCCTGCACGCTCACCCACTTGCCCTTGCCGAGCAGTTTTCGCCACCTTGTATGTAGCAGCAGTGGAGATGGAACGAAATTGATTTTTTTATTCATTTAATAAAAAAATAACTTTCTAAACAAAATCTTTTTTTAAGTTATGAGTAATATAAAGGATCATTCTAGTAACAAAAATGAATGTAAAAAATTATATTTTCCAAAAATTATTATTATTATTATTATTATTATTATTAAGCGATACCTTCAGGAAGCCAAGGAGACTCAGTGAGGGAGGCCAAATACGACACTCAATATCTGTCATACTTATTCTTGAATTCATTTACACTGCTTGCACACTCAGCATCCAGTAATAATCCATTCCAATCATGCACCACTCTATGAGAGAACAATATAGATCTCCCCTCTCGCCTTCTTAGCGACATTCTCAACTTCCAATGATGCACTCTTATGCTTTCCCCCAGTAGCGGCTGGTACATAAGCTCTACGACACTGCAGCACCCCCAAGGAAGAAACGAAAAAATTAAATTTTGTTTGTGTTTATAAATAATAAACACAAACAACATTATATAAATGCAATAGAACATGTTAAAGGTTACAGCTTATGTTTCGACATTGATTGAATAGTTAATAATTGGAATTGTTCGATTAACGCTTTAGATTACGAAACAAATGCACTGCGATCTAACGCAGTTTCGGAATTATCACCTTCGGCCAATTGCAGCTGGACTCGCTGATATTCGTTTGCACTTGTTACTGTACATAACAAGGGAATCTGACACTTCTCTCTGAGCAGAGTCGCTACAGATAAATTGTATGCTTGCTTGCAAATTTATTTCTGTGAGATACGAAACTTTTCTTATTGGTGTGTGTTCGTGGTGAGGGTGAAATACTTTTGGTAAATCTTATTTTATTCTGATAAAATAACATATAATTATTACTTGTGTTACTGTTGAAAATATGAAAAGAATTATATTTTCTCAATTATCATTACATTAAAAATTATCGTTACAAGAAGAAAATACATTGCATTCTAACACAGTGTCGGAATTATCGCGTTTGGCCAGTTGTAGCTAGACTCGCTGATATTCGTTTGCACTGTGCGTAAGTGAATCCGACACTGCTCGTTGAGCACTGTCGCTACAGATAAATTGTATGCTTACGAGCATTATTTCT
Organism: Typopeltis vanoorti; assembly: GCF_054136105.1. Classification (NCBI taxonomy): domain Eukaryota; kingdom Metazoa; phylum Arthropoda; class Arachnida; order Uropygi; family Thelyphonidae; genus Typopeltis; species Typopeltis vanoorti. The sequence continues at coordinate 34,704,869 of NC_143572.1, read as the reverse complement.
GTGAGATACAAAACTTTTATTATCAGTGTGTGTTCGTGGTGAGGGTGAAATATTGGGTGAAATTACCTGCTGTAATAGGGCATATTGAAAATTTCCCTTTTTAATAGGTTTTTTAATATGTAAATTTATTTATTAATAAAATTGGTGTTTACTTACTGATTAAGAAAAAAAGAATTTTTTTTTTATTTGGTATATGCAGCACCCTCACTTAAAATTTTCACCGGCTGCCACTGCTTTCCCCACCCCCATAATGTAAAAATTCCACCAAATGAAATCCTGTATCCAACTGTAAAGAAGTTTGTAAGTCTCAGTCATATCCCCACCCCTTTTCTGTTTGCTAGCGTCTGCAGTCTACAAATTCTCATTCTGCCTTCATAATCAGTATTCCACAATCCTGATATCAGTTTTAACATTCTCTCTCCACACTGTATCAGAATCACAGCCAAATCAAGGAGACTAAAACTAGGGAAAATAGTCCAAATGAGGTTTTATCAAGGCCTTGTAAAGAGGTAAAATGATATCCTTATCAAAGTTCGTTTCAGAATTGCAATTATCTTTTGAGTTGTATTTGCTCTCTTTGCTACATGGCCCCTTAACTTTGGAATTTGAACATTTCCCGCATGTGTTCCTTTGTCTGCATTAAAGAGAAGGTATTTACTGGTCAGCAGTTTAACCAGTACTGATGTTATTAACTCTCAAACTTTTGCAGATCTCAGATTCTGAGGGGGGGATCTTACAGGTGGCACCTATGGTGCCCAACCCCCCAAGTTCCGGGCTGGTAAGTCGGTTCTCAATTGTTTTAAAACGTCCAAGAAATTGTTGTCTCATGAAGGCAAACGCATTGTTGGACGTAAAACGTTTCAAATTTCGGCTTATCAGCTTAACGGCTTAACCCAGCTCAAAAAAATTAAGAGACATAAACGTGGCATAAAAATGTTGAATTTTTTCTTGACAATTATTCATAAGACTATTACACTTTTTTTACATATAGGAGGATAAAATAAAGCTACTTGACAAAGATTATATAAAAAGTGTAATAGTCTTATGAATAATTGTTAAGAAAAAATTCAACATAATGAACAGGATCAACGAGATCACCAAACAAAAGGTACGCAATCTCGAAGGTTTAAAATGCAAAAAAGCTAGGTATTTAAACCATCTGACTTTTTTAAAAAGATGTAGAGACAATAGCGTGATCCCAAAATTTCTTCGTTTGAAACAATATTATAAAACTAGACAAGCCAACTTGATTTATAAACGAACTTTGTATGCTCTTCTTAGAGAAAGAATTCGCCATACGAGATTCATGCTTAGCAAAATAGATTCACAGTGCTATAATTTATTCACAGATATCTCTAATAATCTTGACACTGAGACATGGCAACTATTAGACAATATGATTAGCAACAGTTTTACCAAAACATTTAATCACAGCAAAAAAAGACACAAATTGATAAATTCAATATGCTCTATGATAGTCATAGCAACTGCAAACCGTCTCTACCAGATAACCAAGTGATAATTAACCTATATAAACACGTTTTAAGTAAACCTGAGATCTCTATCCTCAAAAAAGATTCAATTTTGCTTTAAAACCCACTGTCATTCCTAAAATAGAGTTCATCTGCAACTTAGAAAAAGCCTTCTCATTACTAACATTTCCAATAGCTAATGACTTACGATTAAAAAGCAGCATAATCCTTTCAGCTCCGTCAAGATCTCCTAACACCAACTCTAACCAAATGGAAAGAAGAACGCTTCTCAAATTAAGGAATAATAAAGATATCATCATACTCAAAGCCGACAAAGGTAATAATACAGTTATATTAAATACTAAAGATTATGAAGAAAAAATTAAAAATCTATTATCTGACAGGTCTGTATATGAAGTTCTCAGTAGAGATCCTACCACAAAAAATCATAATGACACCAATGAATTATTACGTGGAATGAATAACTGGCCTATAGAAATTATAAAAAAAACTAAAACCTAGATTGTATGGCCTTCCAAATATTCATAAAGAAGGTATACTGTTACGTCCAATAGTTGATGGAATCTATTCTCCCACTTACCAACTGTCCAAGTATCTTGCAAAGATTTTACAACAACACATTCACGTCTCGGATACTTATATTAAAAACTCAAAACATTTTATAGATAAAATAAAAAACATCCCTATTTTTGAAGAGGATATACTAGCAAGCCTGGACATTACATCTCTGTTTACTAACATTCCAGTGGTTGAAGTCATCAACATCTTAGACAACTTGTTCCCAAGAAACATCAGTAATTTGTTCAATCACTGTTTAACTTCTAACTATTTTATTTGGCAAAAAACGATCTACAAACAACTCACTGGATTAGCTATGGGTAGCCCCCTCTCACCTCCTTATGCTGACTTATTCATGGAAGATCTAGAGAAAAAATTCTTAACCCAGATCATTCCAAAACCGAAAATTTGGTACAGATATGTAGATGACATCTTTATCATTTGGGATCATACGAAAGAAGAACTAATGAATTACCTCAACCAAATCAATAGTTTCCACAATACCATCAAATTCACATTAGAAATGGAAAAAGATAAAAAACTGCCATTCCTTGACATTTTAATAAAGAAACAAACCAATAATAGTATCAACCTATCTGTATACAGAAAACCTACAAATACTGGCCGTTACCTCCATTTCAACTCAGCTCATCACATAGCTCAGAAACTTAGCATTATCCAGAGTCTCAAGAAAAGAGCTATACAGTATACGACAGACAAGGATGACCTACTGACGGAATTAACCACAATATCCAGAGAACTTTCTTTAAATGGTTACCTAAAAAGACTCTACAACAAGATTCTCTTTACTGATATACCACATCGACAACGTGATGACGTCCAATACATCAGTACAATTACGATTCCTTTTGTCAGCAACCTTTCCAAAAAATTAGCTAACCTTTTAAAACTACATAAGATCAGAGTGGCATCCAAACCAATCAACACTATTCGGAAATTTTTAAGATCACCAAAAGATCCTCACTCATTCTAGAAATACTCTGGAGTATATAATATACCTTACTCATGTGGTATTAGTTACGTAGGTCAGACCTCTAGAAGCTTTGAAAAGAGAAAGAAAGAACACATAGGATATGTCAGAAATAACAGACAAGACATTTCAGGCCTTTCGTGCCACTTTGCCTCTACTAACCATTACATTGAGTGGGATAAGAGCCTTATGCCATACATAGAAGATAACTACCATTCAAGAACCTTTAAAGAAGCAGCTGCAGTCGCCCGTAAAACTGAAAACCTAATCAAGAATCAAGGTCTAATTTTACCAGAAATTTGGAAAACTTTTATCAGATCATTAAACATCAAAGAAATGAACTTTCATAACAATTACGTCATGAACCATAACGAATAAATGACGTTAACGAGACACGCACATTGTCACGCACAATACCAATTTTTTGTATGAATTAGAACCATCAGTTATAACCTAGTCTGTAACCTTCATTTTAGCTTACTAGTTTGTATTCCTTGAGGATGCCAATAGAAAAATTGGCGAGGCATGTAGGAGGATACAATAAAGCTACTTGACAAAGATTATATAAAAAAAGTGTAATAGTCTTGTGACATAAAAATGTTTCAAATTTCGGCTTATATATACTGTATATAGCAAAGAAGGTATACCGGCACCTGTAATAATAATAATAATAATAATAATAATAATAATAATAATAATAATAATAATAATAATAATAATAATAATAATAATAATAATAATAATAATAATAATAATAATAATAATAATAAATGAATGAATAAATCGCTGTATGTATACATATGAGTACATGACTATGGTAAAAAGCCCAGATGTGACTGTGAATGAGATGATAGTAATGATCAGTGGCGTCGCGTGTCCATTTCTGTTAGGTGTGCTGTCGTGGCTTATGCAACACACGCTACAAAATTCATGCCAATTTGACCTTATGATTGCATTTTTATCGCTGTATTAAAGTTTTAAGAGTGCATAGCACATCAGTGTTCATCTTAATTTGTCTAGTGAAATTAATTTTAGGATAACTTAGAATATTTTGATTTATCAATCAATAGTAACTAAATCTGCTCAGAGTGGGAGCAAATGTGTTTGTTTTAAAATACTGTATATTAGAAAACAACAATGAAGGAGAATGCTATATTTGGTTGGTATATTTGAGTTACTCAAAGGTGTAAAATTTGAAAGAGGAGGACGAGGCTTACATCCTTCGACTACAATGCTGTTTCCATTGTCAATGTGGACAAAAACAGTTATAAATTTATCGAAAATTATATATTAATTTGTCTATATTATGTATCAAAACTTGCCTACCACGCCAGTTCACACTTCACGTACGCAAAATAGATGAAACTCAGAAAACAAAAACAGCAACTCATGACAAATGACGACATTCAATTGGATTGGTTGTAATCACCAATCGCAGCCTCTAGGTGCTATTGTTTTAGAGCTCAACGTGCCTTGCCTTCGGAACAGTTTGAAACTACTAGAACGCTAAGAATTTGACCCGCTGCGCCATCTGTACATCTTTTCAAAGGGCTCAAAGGTGTATGTATTTTGAATGCACGCCCGGGCTATTAACCGGAATGTGATGCAATGTTTACGTGTCGAAAAGTGTCCTCTTCATGAAGTATTGGTATATTGTGCTTAGAAAGAGATATGCAGGTGTGCAAGAAATTGACAATTTTGTGTGTGTGTGGGTGGGAGGGGGTTAACATGGTTATTTGTTGATTAATTGTGTGCAAATAGAATGTCTGGGAAGACTAACTATGGCATATAGCAAGGTGAGAATGTGGATGAGGTGATAGTAATGGTGTTTACAAATAACCTGAAAGATATAATAAATTTAGTTTAATCCTTTATCCAAGTGTAAGCAAACAAAGTTTGCACTTGAAGTATCTTTAGGACTTAGGCAACTCGTGGTAAAGGTGGACTAAGCTCTCATCACTTGTCTTAGTATCTCCCATAATTCAAAGCACATCTCCTTGCAGACATGTATAATGCTATGCATTAAGGGAAGGGCCACTACCCAGACCAGTTTCGACCTTTATTGAGGTCTCGTCAGTCGCTGGTAGTGGCCCTTCCCTTAATGCATAGCATTATACATGTCTGCAAGGAGATGTGCTTCGCATTATGGGAGATACTAAAGCAAGTGATGAGAGCATAGTCCACTTTTACCACGAGTTGCCTCAGGCCTGAAGATACTTCACTTGTCCCATAATTCAAAGCACATCTCCTTGCAGACATGTATAATGCTATGCATTAAGGGAAGGGCCACTACCCAGACCAGTTTCGACCTTTATTGAGGTCTCATCAGTCGCTCTGGGTAGTGGCCCTTCCCTTAATGCATAGCATTATACATGTCTGCAAGGAGATGTGCTTTGCATTATGAGAGATACTAAAACAAGTGATGAGAGCATAGTCCACCTTTACCACGAGTTGCTTCACGCGCAAACTTTGTTTACTTACACTTGGATAAAGGATTAAACTAAATTTATTATAGTCTAACCAAATGGGAAAAAATTTCCAACCTGAGAGATAGCTTGCATCATGAAAAGGGAGGTTTTTGTTGGAAACTGTCCAGCAGAAATGCCTGACAGCTAAGATAGTGAGCATTAGCGTAGGCATGCAGTGCAGAATGAAAGAGAAAAGTAGTAGTAATAATAGATAATATCATTACCAGAATGTGTCAAAAGAGGAATCTTATGTGGATGTACATTTGAAGACAGAAGACAGTTGTATGTTAGAGATCGACTGCCTTTGAATATGGAAGGATGCTTGAATTTGAAGAGATTATTGTTCTGTAGAAAAATAAACGTTTGGATAGGGAAGCCAGTGATGCCGGATGATCTGTATTAGGGAATGTGAGGATGTTAGGGGTGAGATTCAATCAAGTGTGAGTTCAGTCACCCCTAGCACAAATGAATGTGAGTACAAATTATGCATTACCGAAAGTAGTTTCACAGGTTATAAATCTGAATGGGTTTGTAATTACATCATGTAGTTCAATAGGATATTGATTATAGAAATGATTATAGAAAATTAATGTCCTTTAATAATTGTAGCTATCTACACTTATTAAAAGTGCTGATGGCAGGAAAATGACAGTGGCAGGAGGAATAGTTCAGTTACTAAGTAATCTATTTGCATAGGTGTATCATTCAGGTGGAGATTTTGAAATTGCTGATATATCAGAGACTGATGTGAGAATTAAAGGAGATGAATTGAAGATGTTCGTCACAATGAGAAATATGAACTTGAATACAGCAGTTGAATTATTTGGTATATCAGCCGGTGTATATATACGAATATGCAAGAGAACTGACAGTACCTCTGAAGAAATTTCTTGATGATTGGTTACAAGTCTCAACTCAGTAAGGCTCCAAGGGCATGGAAAGAGGATAAGATCAATTACATAAAGGTGACTGCAAGATGGCCGCAGCCAATTACAGATTGATTAGTATCAATATAAGTGGTGGTTTAAGGTATTGGAAAAGTTGGCTATGGACAGAATCCAGGAATGTGTAGATTGGAATAAGATGCTCTATGATGGGTAGTTCTGTGTGTAGCTCAGTGGAAGTGGCGCTTGCATCCTCTGCACTTCGTCTTTCGAAGTTAAGACTTAAGTTCAAGTCTAGTCGCCGACTTGAGGAACATTTTCTAAGCCTTTCTTGTTTGCGAGCCTCTTCATCGGTGGATACTATAATTAGTGACAGACATAGGCGAGCTATCTCTGATTGGCTACCATGGAGATTTAACTGCCCATTCAGTCTCCAAAAGCTAGATGGGTATAAAGGCCTCGCCTACTTCCAATAAAGGAATAAAAGGGGTTAGCTGATTTATATATATATATATATATATGATGGGTTACATCCCTTTGTAAACGATAGGTTCTGCCTACATAATTTACTCACCTTTTATTATAGAGTAACAACGTATTTGGAATTGGATAAAATAAACGAATACACATTTGTAATACTGCTAGACTTTGAAAAGGCATTTGATAAAATACTACATAAAATTGACTGTATATATTGGTGCAATGCATCCGTTGAATTGTACTTCGTGCAGAGAAGTATAGAAGAATTAGAGGAACTAGTGAATTGTCTCAAGGTTTTTGCACTTGGATCACTTCTAGGGAACGACTTTAGAGAGAACATTCAATAGTTTACTGGTTACACTAAGCTGGAAAAGACAAAAATTGACAAAGTCGATGTAGACAGTCTGAAATACATGATTTAAATCGGGTTCCAGTGTAGGCGAAGGAGTGCAAACATCACCTTCCATCAGCTAAATAGGTTCGCTATATTGTTTTCATTACATTATATTTTCATGTTACATAGTACGAGGGTGATATGAAAGTTCTTGGCCTCGACCATAGATGTCAAGTCTATCGGCAAGATTTTTTTTTCTAAGTTGGTACATTTGTCATAAGTATCCATGTGAAATAGCAAGCCATTGTATCAAGTAGTTTGTATTATACAGTTGTCTGAAACATTGGATGACCGCCGAGTCAAACTGCGTGAAATTGCTGAGAATATAGGCATTTCAAAACAACGTGTAGGATTATTTTGCATGAAGATTTGCAAATGAAAAAGGTTTTGCGTAAGATGGGTGCTGGTTTGCTTACAGCAGATCAAAAACACTCGCATTAAAATCTCTGACAGTGTTCGGAGCGTTTTAACAAGAATAAAACTGATTTTGTGCGTCACTTTACTACTAATGATGAGAGATGGATTCACCGTTTCACACTAGAATCCAAACAGCAGTCAAAACAATGAACAGTTGTTCAACGCCAAAGAAGATAAAGTCGGTTCCATTAGCAGTATAAGTCATAGTATCGGTGTTTTGGGATGCGAAAGGAATTTTGTTTATTAATTATCTTGAAAAGGGTAAAACAATAACTATGAAATGTTATTCCGATCTTTTAACCAGACTAGACGAAAAAATTCCTGAGAAAAGACCCGGTTCGCAGAAGAAAAATATCACCTTTCACCAGAACAATGCACCTGGCCCCAGAAGTTTTTTGGCAATGGGAAAATTAAGAGATCTGCACTGCGAATTGTTGGAACATCCACTCTATTCCCCAGATTTGGCTCCCTCTGACTTCTTTCTCTTCCCAAAACTAAAACTCTTCCTCGCTGATCAGTGTTTTTCTTCGAATCAAGAGGTGATTGCAGTTGTAAAGGGGTATTTTGCAGATCCAACTGAGAAGCATTACAGGCACAAGACAATAATGGTGCTGTAGCATCGCTGGAATAAATCTATTAGTCTTACTTAAGGGAAATTATGTTGAAAAATAAAAATAATTTCGAAATTATAAATTCGTTTTTTCATTGTTAGCCGAAAACTTTTCAGACCACCGACGTAATATTATCACATTCAGAAGAAGGAATAAAGATCGGAGGTAGACAGATATTTGCAATACGGTACGCAGATGACAAGGCATATATCAAATTCTGAACAGGACTACAGCATCTGTTGAAGAGATTACTGGAATCCTGTATCAATTGTGAAATGAAAATTAACTTAAGAAAAACAACGGTAATGAAAATAGCAAGGAAAGAGGCAAATATAGATATCAGAATAAATGGGAAAAAATTGAATCAAGTAAAGACATTTAAATATCTAGGAAGTGTGATGGAAGATGTAGAAAGTGACATAAAAGCAAGCATAGCGATGAAAAGATATGCCTTTAATAGAGAACGAAACTTATTCAGAAGTAAAATGGACAGAAACCTAAAGAAAGTACGAATAAAATGTTATGTGTGGAGTGTTGCCCTCTATGCAGCTGAAACTTTGACATTGAAGAAAGAAATTAAGATTTTGGAAAGCTTTCCGATGTGGATTTGGAGAAGGATGGAAAAAATCAAATGGACAGATAAAATAACTAATGAAAAGGTCTTAAAAAGAGTAGAAGAGGAAAGAAGTCTGTTAAAGAGGATAAAAAGAAGAAAGGGAAACTGGATCGGACATATTCTGAGAGGAAGTGGAATCATCAGAGATGTCATTGAAGAAAAAATAGATGGAAAAAGACCCAGAGGAAGAGTAAGGAAAACAATGCTAGATGATATGCTGAATGGAGACAGGTACACAATCTTGAAAGAGAAGGCTGAGAACAAAAGAGAGTGGATGAAACGTTTTTTGCTACTAAGAGAAGAATCAGCTCAATTGCAGAATACTTAAGAAGAAGATTATGAGGATTAGTGGATAATACAATTACGTGTACTGTATATCCATACACATTTACTTTGCATATACCGATAAATTTCATATATGTATACACATAGTAAGTACAATAACCTTACTAGTATATTTAATATTTATTTTATTCACATCTCTCGAAACCAAAATTTGGATTATATGAAGATGTTTTAGGTGCCACCCGAGGACTAATAATTTTTTTATGTGCCTGATTTAATATCAGGCACTGTTATTGCCGAGTATTGAGTATAATCACCATACAATTCTTTTTAGGGCAGCATACGAGTGCTGAATAGTTGTGATAATCACCATGGAATTGAGATAGAACTATGTAACTTGCGCGTTATTCAACATGTTTCCCGCGAAATGTAATACACTTGTTACAACGCTGCTGCATCATTTGCAATCCTCTGAGAAAAATGTCTTTTCTTTGTTCCACAAACCAGTCCTCAGCTGCAGACATGACTTCATCATCTGTGGTCAATTTTGTTCATTTCATGTGTTTCTTTAAATTTAGGAATAGGAAATAGGCAAATGGGAACAAGTCTGGTGAACACGGTAGGCGAACTGACATTGAAAGCCCAAGTTGTGCATTGTCCGTTGGATTTCATGAGCGGTGTGAGCAGGTGCGTTGTTACAAAAGCAACACCCTTCCACTCTCTCTCTCTCTCTTTTGGTTGACATTCAAACATTTGGACACTCACTCTGCTGATAGCTTCTGCATGTCCAGATGCTGGTGGATAATGAATCCAACTCATTCCCTTGATATCCTGAGTCTTTGCAATGTTTTGGCTGGTATTCGTCTATCATCAACGATCATGGCATGCACCGCATCGATATTTTCAGGTGTGATCACTGTAAACGCTGTGGAAAGAAGACTTTCCACAGCGTTCTGTTGCCAAAGGATGGCCAATTTTAAACTTGGCCACCCATCTGGCGACTGTTGCATATGCTGCGGCACAGTCCCCTAAAGTCTCGCAGAAAGTTTGGTGAATCTTACTTGCGGATTTTTCTTGCAGTACCAAAAACTTGATGGCGGCCCGAACCTCTGTGTCTTCGAATTTCTTCATAACCTCTGACATGTCTTATTTATCCTAAAAGAAAAAGAACAGTTTATCACAATTTGATTAGGGTTTAAAGGATTTAAAATATGATCTTTCTGCAGTTGCTTTAATATAATTTTTCTTTTAGATGTTTATCAGAACTTTTTCGTCCCCCCCCCCCTCCAACCTCGTATGAAGTAAGGTTCTTCATGTTATTCAGAAGCTTATTTAGTCTGGTATATACAACTGACAGGTTTCTCTTCCATATGCATTATTATAATTACTTGTGATGTATGTTATATGTTGAAGTCTAATTCGGTATGGAATTGTTACTGTTTTTCGAGATTTTCTGGAAAAGTAGTATTTTAGCATGATGGTGTAATGTCTATGATTTTTTATAGTTAGCGGGTGACTGTTGATATGTATTGACGGATGAAAAAGAGGAGTACTCTTTGGGTGCTCCTGAGTGGTTGTTGCCATAAGACTGTTTTGTAATGAGTTTAATTTTTTTATTAAGCATTGCGATGCAGAACCATAGTAAGATAATCTGTAGCTCAGTATAGACTCACCAAGGATTTGTAGATGATTATTCTAGTACTCGTATTTGGAAGTGATATGTCTTGTAAGTAGTGCATTTTATATAATATTATGCGCGGTTTTTTGTGTATATAATTAATGTGTGTGTTCCGTAGCATCTTGTAATCAAAATGCAGGCCTAAGTATTTGATGATTATAATTTCCCAAATTGAATAAAATCAGAAAGAAAAAAAATCAGCTAACGCCTTTTTATTCCCGTATAGGGAGTAGGCGAGACGTTTTAGCCCTATCTAACTTTTTGGAGACTCAGTGGGCAGTTCAGTCTCCATTGGTACCAGGTCAGAAATAACTAGCCCAATGCTATTAAACGGCATGCAGTTAAGAGGCGGCTCAACAAGTGCCGCCATCTCGTGTACCCTAACTCAAACACAACATATTTTAATGTCTGAACCAGTGTGGGTTCTATGTTCGATTTTCTTGAGTTTACGGGACGAAAAACCCGCTTGCCCATTTTCCGCCTAATTCGGGAACCGGTCGAAAAAAAGGCTTAGAAAAAATTTCCTCTAGTCGCCAACTAGATTTGAAATCAAGACTTCCTTCGTGCGACAAGTGCCGTGGTGTGCAAACCCCACATCCACTGAACTACACAGGCTCTCCAATTGACTAATTTTTTTTAATTATAATAATACGTTACTTTTGTCTCTGATAAATTGCATACATATGATATAGAATTTAAGCAATGATACTACATTTTCTTTCATGTAATTTAAGAGTAATTTCTAATTATAATTTGCATAATGTGCAATGCTATAACAAGATAATTCTTGTGTTATAATTATAATATCACCATAATTTACGTGTACTATTGTTAAAGTTAGCATGGCATGTTAAAATGTAAAGGTTTTTTTTTTTCAAAGTTTGACAAAATATGATCGTATGCATACTTACTTGACTTAACTTATCTAGGCGTTATCAGCCCGGGGGAACTTTTGGCCTCAAGCACCACGTGACGCCATTGGGCACGGTCCTCTGCGACTACCCGCCAACTTTCGATCTCCAGCCCAACAGCTTGCCGGTCCTTCTCTTCCTGATCCGCCCATCTTCTCGGTCTCCCTGGCGTCCTTCTTGAGCGGGGTTGGGCCTTCCACACTTGTCTCACAGTTCTTTTGGGGCCCATATGATGCAGGTGCCCCAGCCACTGAACAAGCTGGGCTCACAGCTCCATCAAGACGTCTGCCGAGTTGTACAAAGCGTGTATGACCGCCTCCTCCAAACTCCGTCTGCCATGACTCCTCCATAGATACGTCGTAACATTTTGTTCTCGAATATTCTCATGTGGTTGGCTTGCCTCATCGTCTCATCGTGAGGGGGTCCACGCTTCAGCACCATCGAGAAGAACAAGTCTAATCAGAGTCTTGTATAGTCTCACCTTTGTATCCAAGACAGTATATGTGAGGCAAAAAGGGGATGCACTTGGTAATAGGCCACATTCGCGGCATTCACCCGACTCTGGACATCAGCTCCAAATTTGTCTTCAGTCATGATAGGCCCCAATACCTAAATTCCGTCACCCTCTTAAACTGAGCAGCTCCCTCTAGATCTTGACCAGCATGGCGACTCATGAAAAGGTACTTCGTCTTCTTGGCATTTATCTTCAGGCCAACGTCTTCTGCAGCTTCCTCAATGGCAATAACCAATGCCACTGCGTCATCCCGTTGATGCGCCATGATGTTCAGGTCATCAGCGTAGCCAAAAATCACCCATCACGCCGGTCTGTACTTGAAACGGGTCCGACAAGTCACCTTCTCCTTTCACTCTTGCTCTCGAACCAGCCACACACACCTGCACCATTTTTCGATGTTTTCGAGGAATTCCCAATTCTTCTAACTTGCCACATTTTTGGGATATAATTGAGTCATAGTATGAAGATATTGTGGACTTCCTGGTTATATTCCCAGCACTTTTCAAAAACTTGGTGCAACGTGAAGAGTTGGTCTATTGTAGAATGGTTCCACCTGAAGCCCATCTGGTAGTCACCAAGACACTCTTCTGCATATGGTGTGAGGTACATTAACATGATGTTAGACAGCACCTTGTAGCCAGTCGTCAAAAGTGAAATACCCCTATAGTTGCCGCATTGAGACTTATCTCCTTTCTTATATACAGGGGCGATCAGCGACTCCTTCCACTCGTCCGGCAGCTGTTCTTCTCGTGGGGGCAACAAGATGAGCCAGTGTAACTGCTCCGCAGGACGTCCCCACCATTCTTCAGAAGCTCTGCCGGAATGCAGTCCACTCCAGGAGCTTTATTATTTTTCAGCATGCATGCGGACAGCACAAGTAATCTCTGGTTAATCTCTAATTAGCAGAGTAATTTTGCTAATTAATAATAATACATACATACGTACATAATATGATCATTCTTGTGAATTATACATTAATATGTTTAATTTCAATAATATTCATTTATTTTTTTTTTAAACTGTAATAACATTTTGTTTATCATAATACAGGGTATTTATATATATACAATACAGCATACTATTACAATTTCTGTTCTGTAGAAAATCTATAGTACAGTGATTTTTTAAAAAATTTTTATACAGCCTTTATACATATACACAATTAATAATAATAATAATAATAATAATAATAATAATAATAATAATAATAATAATAATAATAATAATAATAATAATAATTGTTTCTCCTGTTTCTTTGGGAGACTTTTCTGATTTCTCCCTCGAAGCTTTGCAGAGCTTCTCTGAGGAAGATAATAGATGGCGCTGGTTTCATGGTTATGTTTCTATACCGGTCGTAAGCTAGGTGTTGATTTTACTGTTTGTTGGTACGTGTTTGGAAGGCTTCAACTGCTATTACACAGTTTTACTTTTATTTTTGCAAGTAGGATTCGATTTTAACATGGTGTGTGTGTGTGTATGTGTGAGAGAGGATAACAGGTGATTGCGTATCTCAAAATGGTTTTCGCATAATGCTTTATAGATTAGTATTTTTTTGTGTGCCGGGGCAATGTCTTTCAATCGGTATAGTTTGCTTGCTATTATCCTAAGCTTGCTGTGTAGGTAGTTTCAGAACCGGCGTTAGGGTCTTTGCCGCCAACATGCAATTTCTATCTAAGCGCCCCTGTAACGATCTGGGCGTGTGTGGTTCTTTTACGATAATAAAAATTTTAATTATTTGAAATTTCTTAAATAAATTTTGACAGAACAGCCACAGGTTGGTTCGCTAAATGTAACGAACCGGGAATGTTGACTAGGCAGGATAATCTTTAAAAACCCGAATATTCAAAAAATTCTCAAAAGTTAAAGCAAATTTTGATAAAACCACTTTTTACAAGTTACTAAATCCTTAGTAACTTGTAAAAATTTTTTAATAATTTTTATAAGTGGAACTATTTTTTAGGAAAATAAAAGAAACTCAAGATAGATGAGAAAATAAGAAAATAATTCAGAAATAATTAGTTTCTTTCTGTTATTCATCTTTACAGAATAACAGAAAATAAATTAAATTACATAAATATACTTGAAATTTTTTTAATTAAAATTTAATGTTTTTGATTTCATATTCACAAAATTAGAAATAATGGTCTTCACTTCTAATTCAGCACATATATCATTTTCAATAGCTATTAAAGACAACCTAACATGCTTTTTTGTGACATACTTGTTCTTAAGAAGGTTTTAATCAATTTCATCTTGGAAAAGGAACGATCACCACTCGCTACACTAATAGGTAAGGTTAACGGTATTCTTAAAGCAATTGAAAAGTTAGGGAAAGATAAATTATTGGACACAATAAAATTAAGAATATCGAAAAAGTTTTGAATATTTAAATTATCCTTCCAAAAAATATCCCGGTAAGCACTTAACTCGTCATATAGTTCTAGTGCATTTACATCTTTATTCAAGATGTAAATGCACTAGATGTAAATGCAATTCATTTACATCCGTCCTTCAAGAGAATCTCTAAATCGTCACAATTTTTTCGTAAATCTTCGTTATTAAGTTATAGTAATCTATACAAGAAATTGAAATTATCATAATATGTTTTTAGTTGTTCAAAACGTTCTATTAACGAACACATTGCAATGTCTAGAAGTGTATAAAACACATTCACTCTAAATTTATCTTCTGGCGATTGTGGCGTCGTCATGACGCTCGTAGTCAAATTGTCGTGTCTTCTTTCGTCGTCGAACTTTCGTACCAGTTTTAAATTCTTGTTCTCCATCCACCTCTTCACTCAGTTCTTTTGCCGTTTTTAGAACTTCTTTAAAATTTGTATCTGATCGATACTTTGTAAGAATATTTTTAAGTTTTCGACAGATTCTAAAGCAAGTGTAATGCTCATATTTTTGTCTTGAAGCATTTTACTCACAGGGTTTATTTTCTGTTAAGTAAATCATGCCAAGTTATAAGAGAGCAAATAAATTTGTAAGCCTTTATTTTAGCACATAATGTTTGTGCTTCATGCTGAGTTTCTGTATTAAAATTTTCATTATTTAAAATTTCAAAACGTGCATCGTAAATTTCTCCTAACTGATATCGCAGAGGGCGGATAGCATTAATTTTACTTTTCCGTCGCGTTTCTGATGGCTGTTTCAATGTTAATTTTTTTACGAACTTTAAAAAGATTGCCCAACGTTTGTGAGAGGATGAAAAGAAATTGAATATTTCTTGAATAATTGCAAAGAAACGAATTGTATCTGCATTCACTTTGGCTGTATCGTTAATGATTAAATTTAGAGTATGAGCAGCACATGGCAAGTAAAAAGCTCGAGGATTTTTGTTCAAAAGCAAATTTTGGAGCCCATATTTTTTCCCTTTCATATTTGCCCCATGGTCATACCCTTGACCTCGATGTCTTCAATCGGAATGTTCCATTTTTCCAGTTGTTCCATTATTGTTGCACATAAACCACGTCCTGTGGAATCTGATATATCTGCAAAACCTAAAAGGTTTTCCCTGATCTTGACAATTCCATTGTCACAGGAAACAAAGCCAATAATAATAGTCATTTGTTCTGTTTTACTTGCATCAGGTGTGAGTCTAAAATTAGATTTTCGAATTGATAATAAAATTGTATCCCTGATTGCGTTACTTAAAGTTTCCAATATTTCATTTTGACTGTCTTTACTCAAATAGTGTACTCTATTGTTTCGTTGGGGCCTTTTCAACAAGATTTTCCATAACGTGATCAAACTTCGCAAACAGTTCGACTAATTTTAAAAAATTGCCATTATTCCTTTCATATAATTTAACAGATGATCCGCGAAAAGCTAAATTATGGCTACCAAGGAATTTTATAATTTCAATTGAGCGTTCTAAAACACTAGTCCAATGTTTCTGTTCCATTTCATACGTGCTTTGAGTCTGGCAAACAATAGTAGTTTTGTGTTTTAAATTTTTATCAAGTTCCTTCTATTTCAAGACATTTTTCATGTGAGTTAAACTAGTCTCATGTCTATGCAAAGTTGTACTTACATTTCTCCAATCGTTATAACCTTCTACAAGACTACTTTGCTTCAGTAGGTGCAATAAAAGCAAAAACAGAATTTAAAGTTTCGGAATAAATGAGCAATGTTCTTGGCACGAGCTCCCCGTTTTCCATTTTTCTATTATAATACATGTCGCCAAATTTACGACCATATGTATCTCTGGGATATATTGTATTTTTCTTTTGAACAGGCCCCATTTCATTAAAACAACTCATAAATTTTCATCAATATTTCCCCATTCACCTGGATCTTCTAAATTTACATAGACTAACAATGTGTTAGTTTCGTGGTCAACTACAACTAAATCTTCTCCTAACTGTTTCTCACTTAAATCATGTGTCTTGTCATCTTGTTCAATAGTTGCAACAATACTTTCATGCAAACTGGATGATGTGCACGGTTCTTCAACTCTGATTTCTGATGTATTACTTAAAGTTTCCAATATTTCATTTTGACTGTCTTTACTCAAATAGTTAAGAGTTGGTTACAAACTGCATCAGAATATTTTAATATTTTAACAAATTTATTAAGAGCCCCAGTTTGTTTCTTAATATATGCTTCTTTCACAGAATGACGCTTACGATTTTGTGCACCAGATAACGTTTTTTTTTTAATTTTTGATTCCATTTCTATTTTATGCCCACAAGAAATTATTACACAACATGACACAGAGACGAAATAATAGTCCGCATTGCGCTACTGTCAGTAGCCTACTGAGATGCGTACCATATGACTGGTACGCATAAAAGCCATTCACCGTTTCACTTTAGAGAGATTGCAGCAGACACAACATTCTGCAGGCAAGCATTTAGCTTGCTCTCACTGCAAAATTGTAAATTTTTATTCTGTGTATCCGGCCTTATTTATTTTAATATTGATCATTCTAAGAATTTTTTGTCTTTATGATGAAAATTTTGTTTCTTAAAAATGAACTTATGAACCGTGCCTCGGTGGCGGCGTCCCCTTCGTAGCGGCGCCCGCATGCATCGCATGCTCGCTTCCGCCGGCCCTGGGTAGTTTATGTGGCTATTCTAACTTTGATCAGCATCGAGGTGAAGTCCGACATAGCGTGTTGTTTTCACCTGTGTTATGGTTGTGGTTTTAGGTTCAGTGCTTTGTGTATAGGAGGGTGAATGTTGGATAGTGAGATATTTCGTTTCTATGGGCAAGGTTTGGAGGTTTTTGAATATCATTAGCTTTATTTTTCCAGGGTTTATATATATGCTGTTTTTGGTTAATCAGCTAGTGATTTCGTGATTGATGTCGTCTTGCATATTTGTGTAAGCAATATTTGCGTTGTTGGGAATGGATACTATGGCCGTGTCCTCTGTGTACTGGAAGATTTTACATTTTAGGGGAAGGTGGCTTATGTCGTGTGTGTATAAGTTAAATAGAATGGGAGAAAGGATAGCTCCTTGCGGTACTCCACAGGTTACATGTACCTCTTTGCTGTACGCTGATCCCATACGTGTGGTGTGCTATCTGTTTTTCATGTATGCTTTAAACCACTGGAGTAGACGACCTCCAATTTCGATATGCATTAGTTTCGTTAACAAGGTTTTGTGTGTTGGTGTGTCAAATGCTTTTGTTAGGTCAATGAATACGGCTAATGTTATTCTGTTTTTATCCAATGCAGTGTTTATTAGGTCTCTGAAATCTTCCAGAAGTGTTGCTGGTTTATTATTTTGAAAGCCATATTGTGTTTTGTGTATGATTTGAAATTTTACAACGTATGTGGAGAATTTGTGATGCACGATGCTCTCCATGATTTGGTTGATTACAGACAACGTGGCGATGGGTTTGTAATTACTTATAATGCTTCTTTTTCCATGTTTGTGTATGGGTGTGATTAATGAAGTCTTTAGTGTTTCAGGTATGTTTCCCGTTTTGAAGATTTTATTTAACAATTTTTTATAACTGGACATAGGTTGGTTGAGTGTTTCTTGATGTCTTTTGGTCTGATTCCGTCTATCCCCATCCTTTGTTAGGGTTAAATAATAGATAAAGAGGGATGTTGGCTGCAATTAATTTATAGATGAGACCTTTGTGCCACACCTTATCGAAAGCTTTTACAACATCTAGAAAGATAGCTCCTGTGTGCTATTTCCAGTTTAAAGCCTGTAGTGATGAACTCAATCAGTCTGTGAATTTGCTGTGTAGTGCTATGTCCAGTACGGAAACCAAATTGTTCTTTCGGAATTATGTTATTTTTATTCACCTCCTCATTAAGTCGGTTGAGAATGATTCTTTCTGATATTTTTCCTAGGCATGATAGAAGACTGATAGGTCTATAGCTCTGTGGCATCTGAGGTGCCTTACCAGGCTTGAGAATAAGGAATGTATCAGCTTGTTTCCATCTTGAGGGGAAATAATTAATTCTCAGAATTGCATTAATAATGGCTACTAAATGCATAACAGCTTTGTGTGGGAGGGCTTTAATTGTTTTGTTGGTAATTTCGTCTGGACCAGGGGCTTTTTTGTTTTTAAGCTTCTTAATGATTGAATAGACCTCTTTAGGTGAGGTGGGACAGATATTTTCACAGCTACAAGGCTGCCGAAGAACAGAGCGTACCCTACGATGTATTTTTTCTATGAAGACTAGATCCCCTTATTCATAATTAGGACGGCTCTGAAGTTGGAGAGCCTTAACGAAAGCTTCTGCTTTTTCGTTATCTCTGTAAACAAGACCTCTTTCTTCGTGAATGGGCTGGATGTTAGAGCGATCTGTAAGGAGAGCTTTAGTCAACTTCCACAGAGAATTATCTTCAGTTTTGAGAGAACAGAGTTTTCTTTCCCATTGCTGGTTTCTGTGATCTTTTAAAGCGTAACGGACTAGGTTGGACGCTCTATTTAGTTCTCGACTGTCTTGCGGAGATAGCGTGTTGTGATAGCGGCGCCTGAGCCTATTTTTGTTCCTGATCAGAACAAGGATTTCTGCAGGAAGTAAGTTAACTTGAGCTGGGGTGGAAATAGAGCAAGCTGCGGATAAGCCAGGGTGTATTTTACATTCAAGATTTTTGACTGCCGCGTCAATTTCTTCACGGGTGGAAATAGTAGGTACTGAGTCTATAATAGTGTTCATTTTAGTCTTGAATTTTGCAAAGTTAGTGTGGGATTGCTGGGAATGAGCTCAGGCTCCTCCCCTAAACTTAAGAGTACTGGATTGTGATCTGAGCTTAGCTTGTCAACCACTTGAAGTCGGAATTGATGAGAAATATTGTTAAAAATAGCAATATCCAAAACATCAGGTTTGCCGATCGCTCCGTAATGTGTTGGCTCAATCGGGCCTACAATAACAATATTTCTCTTCAAGGCAAAGTTGTAGAGGATCATTCCGTTGTTGTTAAAACTCTTGCTGTTCCATAAAGGATGCTTGGAATTAAGATCTCCTGCTACAATTATTGCTTCATTTGTATTTAGTAGCTGAAAGAGATCAGAGGGGAGCAGAGGTGTTTGCCAGGGGGGGAGGGGTTGTATACAGAATTAATCCTGAAGCTGCCTGCATTGTTGGTATGAATTTCTATGCCTGTCTCCTCGAGGTTAGATGAATTAATCTTCTTAATCTCATTATAGCGAATGTTTCTTCTGACAAAGATGGCAGTGCCTCCACCTCTGGCATTAAGTCTGTCATTTCTAAGTAACGAGTAGTTTCTGAGTTTGGGATTATCGCAGGGACGTAGGTGAGTCTCGTTAATGAGGAGAATATCAATTTGCAAATGATCTGTAAGTTCCTGTAATTCCAAAATTTTGTTGTTGAGACCGTTTGCATTCCAGAATATTATCTGCATAGAATTTGATGTTGAAGCCGGATTAGTCATTAATCATGGAGAAGATGACTTGAGTATTCCGAAGGAATTTGTTGGTGTCGGCCTGGCTTGGATTTGTTTTGCTGAAGGCCATTAGCATCTTCCCTAGTGAGGCAGAGAGAATTGCTGAAGAATTTTGACTACTAGTTGCAGGGAGTACCTCAGTGTTACTCGAGGAAACCACGGAAGCATAAGATTTATCTGGTGTAACTTTTCGCGCTTTGATTTCAGGCACAGATCTCACAATATTTTTCTGAGTGGGCTGGATTAACTCCAGTCTAGGCTTTTGAAGGTTGGATGGGTGGAGAGAACAACCCTTGTAATTAGCAGGATGTGGGCCACTGCAGTTCGCACATTTAGCAGGTGTGGTCTTCGGCTTGACGCAAGTGTGTGAGGGATGGTTGCCACCACACTTCACACACTTATAGTCTGCTCTGCATAACATTTGCGCATGCCCAAATTTTTGGCAGCGATGGCATTGACCAGCCGATGCCTTTCTTCTTAGTGGCTCGGTCTTGATGACCAAGTTGCAGACTATTCTAAGATCATAAATTTCTCTCTGTTCTTTACTGATCTCTACTAAGACCAGAGGCATGGGGCGCTTGTCTGCTCGATACATTCGAGAAATCTTGATCGGCTCCAAGCCTTGTGATCTAAAGTCAGTAGCTATTTCTTCTGATGTTATGTTTTCTACCAAACCTCTGATCACTACCTTGAGGTTCTTTTCACTTTTAAGTTGGTAAGCATGGTATGGAAATTTATGATCGTCCATAAGTCTGGTGAGCTGGCGGTAGTCCGTTGTTCCTTCAGGCTGTATGCGGACTCCATCATCTGTGTTTTTGGCTGATGAAAACTTGATGTTATTTTTCTTCATCGTCTCTGCAAGCAACGACCATTTTTCCTTAGATCGCAAGACTACTGGTGGGATTCTCTCTTTGGGCTGTGTCGGTATATTTGTCTCTGTTCTTGCACTAGATTGGGCTGATGTGTCCATTTGAGCTGCAAATTCAGGTTCTGCAGCAAGAGACTCTTTCTTTCTCTTCTTTCTGCTGACTTCCTGGTAATCATTAGAATCTATGTCAGTTGTTGTAGCGGAGGAATTGACGCTGTCATATGTAAGGTGAGGAGAAAGTTCGGAGGTTTGAGGGTCTTCTGTCTCGACCTCCATAATCTGATGAACTTCTACCTTTCCTGGCCATTTTGTGTGTAAGATGTTACCAATTTGCCGAAAGATAGCTAGAAGTTCTTTGAAAGCGAGATCCTCATATGGTGAGTCCATAATTAAATCTAGACTTGAAGTGGGGGAAGGACCTGCCTTGTCCCTTCAACCACCGAGTGCTGCACAGGGCGAGGAACAGGAGAGGGCCTGGAAAATGCTTTTGAAGATGAAAATAAAAGTCTTACCTGCTCTGATGATCGAGAACGCTGTTGACGCTATAGGAGAACATCAAACAATCACTATTTTAATTTTAATGTTGAAAGGAACTCTGAAATAATCATTAAAAACAAAACTTAATCACTGCTGTAATACTACAAGGAGCGCTGATAAACACGTCTGTACTGAATGAAACCAAAACTAAAACTCAAATTTTTTCATCGAAATCATAATCTCCACATCCACTGAGCTACACAGGCATATTTATAAATTTATAATAAAAATAAAAAAAATCAGCTAACGCCTATTTGTTCCCGTATAGGGAGTAGGCGGGGCCGTTTACCCTATCTTTATTTATAATAAATATGTTTATTTAGAATATTTTATAAATAATTATTTATAATTTTATAAAAAATATTTATAATTTTATAAATAATATTTTATTTTATTAATATTTATTCATATATAAATTTATAATATTATTCAGTGTAAACCTGATTATTGTATTTGCAGGCGTAGACTTCTGTGGCTAATTGGTTCAAAAGACATATTTTGGTGATTACACCACATTTTTTATTATTCAGTTATACAATATGCTGAAATAGTTTCGTAAATCGTAGGATTTACGTCTTCAGGGGTAAATGGTACAACTTAAATATAACAAGCCAAAAGGCTATTTTACCAACGATATATCTTAAGTTTAAGGGAGATGGTAAATCCCGTATTATTGTACAGCCGGGTACGAAACTCGCATCGAAATCTATCGAATCCTAGAGTTTCATGCCGAAGAAACTATCGACGAGCCCAAGTGTAAGTAATCACTTGGAAAGTACAACACCAGGGCAACTCGCAGCAAAGGTGGAGCAAGCTCCGTCACTGTCCTTAATATTCTCTCATAATGTGAAACGCAGCTCCTAGGAGATGTATTACTGTTTTACATTATGAGAATAGGTCACTACCCAGACTGGTTTCAACCCTTTTTGAGGTCTCATCAGTGAGTAGGTAGACCTGGAATATCAAGGTTTTAAGTGAACCGAACTTACATATAGCTCTATTAACGAATTTGTAAAATGGTGTACTTATTTATGAAACTCTAGGATTCGATGGATTTCGACCCGAGTTTCGTACCCGGCTGTATAATAATACGGGATTTACCATCTCCCTTAAACTTAGTATAACTTAAAGTTTCAACAAGAGAAATTAATAAATACAAATCATAACCGTCTGGCTATTCATAAACTCAAATAACAGAATGCAGATATAAAACGTTATTGACGTTGAACAATACTGGACGATGTCACGTGTTCTTGTTCTCGTTCATAGAGTCCGAGCTTAGATTGAGGTAGATTTTTTATTAGACCTGACCACAATTGATGGAGAATTAACCTTGATTTTTATTGCGTTGGGTTGGGTTTTTCAGCATATTAGCAGCTTCTTTAAATTTTCTTATATTGTAGTCGTTTTCTATGTATGACATCGTCGTTTTTTTTCCAGAGTACATCGGGTCCAGTGGAAGTGGTATGGAAAGCATGACCCGTTTTTTGTTCTCTTTTGTATTGTACGTCTATTTGGTGTTCAGCCATGCGTATTTCTCCAGATCTTCCTGTCTGTCCTACGTAGCAAATCCCGCAAGAGCAATGGATTTTGTAGACTCATGCTTTTTTAAGAGGTTGATGAGGTGGTTTTTGTGGATGTATGAATCTTGAGATTTTTTCCATAGGAAGGAAGGCTACTTTTATGTTGTGTTTGTTCATTAATTTGGCTAGCTTATCTGTAACATTTATGATATAAGGAAGCGAGATTGCGTTTTTGTAATCCTGTATTATTGTGTTGTTAGTTGGAGGCATTTTAAGGATTCTCTTGATGGTTTTTGTTTCATACCCATTCTGTTGGGGGATTTGTGTTAAGTATTTTAGTTCTTCATTACATCTTTCTTTTGTGCCGGAGATATTGTATGCTCTGTCTCGAAGGGTTTTAATTAAGCTTATTTTTTGTGAAGGATGGTGGTGTGAGGCTGCATTTAGAAATCTTTCTGTGTTGGTCGGCTTCCTATATATACTGAGAAGGAGAGTTTGTTTTCTTCATTACTTCTAATAGAATATCTAGAAAAGGAAGTTTTCTATTTTCTTCTTGTTCTAAAGTGAATTTTATGGTGTTGTGCAAATTGTTGCAAATTCTCGCGGGATTTGCTACGTAGGACAGACAGGAAGATCTGGAGAAATATGCATGGATTTCTACAATACAGAAGAGAACAAAAAAACTGGTTTTGCTTTCCATACCACTTCCACTGGACACGATGTACTCTGGCAAAAAACGACGATATAATACATAGAACAACTGGTATATAAGAAAATTTAAAGAAGCTGCTCATATGCTGAAAAACCCAACCCAATGCAATAAAAATCAAGGTTTAATTCTCCATCAAGTGTGGTCAGCTCTAATAAAAAAATCTACCTCAATCTGAGCTCGCACTGTATGAACGAGAACAAGAACACGTGACATCGTCCAGTATTGTTCAACGTCAATAACGTTTTGTATCTGCATTCTGTTATTTGAGTTTATGAATAGCCAGACGGTTGTGATTTGTAATTATTAATTTCTCTTGCTTAAACTTTAAGTTATACTATTTACCCCTGAAGATGTATCCTACGATTTACGAAACTTGTCGAGAACTATTATTATTATTTCAGTATACTGAATAATAAAAAATGTGGTGTAATCACCGAAATATGTCTTTTCATTATTGTATTATTAAATTGATCATAATGGTGGTTAAAAAAAAAATCGGTTGTCAGAAAAGTCAGCTGCACAGGGGAAGGAGCAGAAGAATGTCAACTTGTCAATGAAACTCTTACCGTATTTACTCGAATAAAACTTGCCCTCGCATATAAATTGCACCTATGATTTTAATTTACGAAAATGACATTAAAAGGTTTTGCATATACCTCGCACACGAAAAATGTTTAAACATGCTCACTTTGAGGCGTTAGTAACTCGCTCCCCATGGCTAACAACACGCCCCCCAAACAGCCATAATACTGCAGGTACAAGAAAAACAAGAAGTTTTATTATATCCGTGAATAAGGTAAAGAGCCTTTAGCAGTCACACAAAGTTTTATTTGTAATAGAGTGAGCCGCGTGATGTTATATTTACAGTAACGTTTCCAGATGTTATGGAATTCGGTTGAAGAGAATTAGCATTTCAACTCAACAATTGTCGGTTGCCTTTATCTTTGGGTGCGCGATCTTTTGTTAATACTGCATCAATTATATTCACGTCTTCATATCTGCTCTCTCGTGTAAAACAAAATTTAAATTGTACGTATTGTAACAATTAAAAAAAAAAGGTTGAATAATTTATAAGCATATAAAAGGATATCACCTGTAAATCGTGGACGTGCCAGCAAAATTCTCAGACGTGCCACAGGTTCACCATCTGAGGTCTATACTATATACTTCAAACAAACTGGACGCGCTATAGAAAAGAGAATACAAGAACATCAATCATATATTTTCCACAGGAAATCCGATAAATATGGATTGGCTCAACACAGAGTAGACACAGACTACAACATTCTTTGGTCTGAAATACGCCTACTACATCGCTGTCAATAAAAATTTGAACATTTATTTAAGGAAAGTGCTGAAACCTTGCTTCATCGCCCAAACTTGAATTGGAATGACTGCCTACCGTTATCAAAAATAAGGGTAAGTCTGTTTATAATCATTAATGTTTTTATACTGTTATGATTAACATTTTCCTCAGTTAGAATATAACGTGACTGGAAATATAACATCACGCGGCTCACTCTATTTCAAATAAATCCATTTTTTATATTCTACTTTGAATCAACTCTCTTTTGCCACAGAAGCTGGTCCGTAATTTTCAGACTGAAATATATAATAAATTATTACCCTTTGTTTACGCGTAAATAATAAAAGTAATGCTGCAAGAGAAAGGTTCATTTTTCTGAGGAAATAAAGTAGATATGCGTTTTGCTAGCATTCAAATCGATCGAAATTCTTAGAAATAAGAAACCTCCACCATCACACGAAGCGAGTGTTCAGTCAGAAAGCTGACAGTCCAACTGTAGAAGTCAAAGGGCAGACCAGAATGATGGGAATTTACATAACCACTGTATCATCCTTGACGTATATACACATCAATAATTCCATGGATGCGAAGTGTCTATCGTGGTAAGTATAACACTTGGATGCTATTCAAATAACATGGATATGTAACTTATATATTTTATGTATTTTTTTATTGTTTCCGTTTAGGGTTTGGTACTAGACCCATTCAAAATCATTGGACATATCAAGAGCAACCACTTGGGAATCGCCAAATATTTTTCTAATATTTCGATGACATTTCCGGATATGTGTTACATAAGTGAATCGATCACCTATTTATCGACAGTGACGGAATCCATCCTGACAGTGAGTTATTATTTGAGAGCCTTCAAAATAGAGTAATAGATGAGTATTGATAGCAATTTCCATTACTTGGAAAGCGCTAACAAAAACCATTGGAAAGAACTAAATTCAGAAACACTGGAGATATAGATTTAGATTAAGAAACACTGGAGATATAAAGGTATAGCTTTGTCACCGGTTTTGGGAATAGGTTAAATATGGTTAATTTTCAGACTGCATGGTAGATATCAATGAAGAAAGAGAGTGAAAAATGGCAACACAGAATGGGAATCAATTTTGGAGTGCAAATCTTTAGAACAAGATTCGGAGTCTTTCTTTCTGGTATCCAATTTCAGGAATATTTTCCCTTGTCTCTTTTTGGCAAAAGGACACGCTCGGAATTGAGTGTTTAGGAGGGTTGAGGAACATTTACCAAAATCATCAATACAAGAATTGAAGGAGAAGTAAAAAGCCAGGAGGTTGACTCTTTCTGTGTGTGATAATGGTGCTGGGAAGAAGTGGAAATAGTGCTGGGAAGAAGTTGCAACCAATGTCTTTGGCTAGACACCAGAATACATGGCTGCCATTTCCATAGGATGCAACTTTTCCTCGTTTAGTTCAAAGTCAGTTTTGAAGAGTTGATAATCTTTTTGCAGCTATTACAGGCTTTGCTATAAGCAGTATAGGTAAGAATTTTGGATGCAAGTCAGTTATGGTATACTCTTTCTTTGTATAGCTTTGGTACTGCTATGATAATATTGGAGAACCAAGGGTTAGATAGGGGATGAATATTTAGTGTGGAATGGGGAATAAATATTTCCATGACGATAAAAATTATTTCCATGATGTGTTCAGCACATTTGTTCGGATCAGTGGCCAGAAGCAATAATCCAGCCAAAGAAATGTGGGGTAGTAGTAGTTGCATACATCATGCCACTTGGCTTTCTTTTAATGCCATACGATGGGTGAACTTGAGTGGTTGTGTTAGTGCTGTTTCATGGGAAGAGATCGACTGGAGATTATAGTCTGAACTGCCGAAAAGGGTAAACCACATTCATAGTGTACTTGATTGGGTCAATAGTGAGGAAGAGGCTCAAGGCATTCGGACAGTGGTTGGGATTGTGTTGTATTCTGGTTAGCATTTGTACTATTGGCCTAAGGTCGTTAGTGATACCAAATAACGCAACCTCTCTCTCTGCTTGATGTGTACGGTTGAAATGAGAATCAGCTAGTGCTGTTAGCATTGGAATCTCCAAGAATAATAACCACACTAGTAGGAAAGTTGAATTGAAATATAATGACTTTTAAGTAAATTATATCGAAGGTTCAGAATGGTTAGTGGTAATAGGAGAGTGGTTGAGACAGCAAATAAATTTGATAGAATGGGGACTGGATTTTCTAATTAATAGTCCTTTATATAATGATTGTCCATACGTCTTATCTACTATGTCGTTTTTTTTTTCCAGTTGTTGCTCTAATTTTGTACCATGTTCTGGCTGCACGTAAGGAACACTAAGTTTTGCCCGTATGCGTGACATGATAGAGATGCTTTCTGACATGTTATTTGCTGCAGTTATTATTATTATTATTATTATTATTATTATTCCGGGAAACTCCAAGGAGTCGACAGACTCATCGAGGGAGGCCCTAACATCATGTCAAGAACAACTATTCAACATTCACACAGTATCTATCATACCTTGCCTTGAACTCATTCACGGTCGTAGCACCCACAACAGACTCTGGAAGCTTATTACACTCATTTACCACTCTCCAAGTAAAGAACCTAGCTCTAACACCCTTGTCAACCACGCTCTTGCCCAGCTTCCATGCATGGCCCCTAGTCTTCCCACCACCAGTGATATTTTCAAAAATATCTTCTGGATCAATCTTATAAAAACCCTTCAGTAATTTGAATGTCTCAATCATATCACCCCTCCTTCGCCTATCGTCCAATTTCTGCAACCCACAAATCTTCAACCTATTCTCATAAGGTTCATTCCACAGACCTGCTATCATCTTGGTCACTCGTCTCTGGACCCTCTCCACTTCCTCCCCATCACGAAGAAACCGTGGTGCCCATAACTGGGCACAGAAGTCCAGATGGGGTCTTATCAAGGCTCGATACAGAGGAACAACAACTTGTTCGTCTCTGCATGTTAAAGTATTTTTCAGAAGCCAAGTGATTTGGTGAGCTGTTTTAGTTACTTTTGCAATGTGCCTCTAAATTTCAACTCCCTATCCACCAACACTCCCAAATCCCTGGCCTAATCAATCTCCTGGAGTATGTTTCCACCAATGCGATATACTGCTGCTATTCGTTTCACCCCAAAGTGCATAACCTTACACTTTGCCACATTAAATTGACATCCATTTTTCCTAGCCCAGTCCTCCAAACTATCCAAATCATCCTGTAAAATTTTGACATCCTGTGCACTCACAATTGCTCTACCCAACTTTGCATCATCAGCAAACAAATGAACACTTCCTCTCAGATCCTTTCCAATATCATTGATGAACAAATTGAAAAGCAGTGGTCCAAGAACAGAGCCCTGCGGCACTCCACTAGTCACAAGACGTCTTTTAGACTCCACTCCTGAATAAACCACTCTTTGATATATCTCCTTCAACCACCCTCCTATCCATCTCACCAACCCTATATCTATACCCATCTGCTCCAGTTTACTGATTAGGGTTCTATGTGGTATCCTATCAAAGGCCTTGGCAAGGTCCAGTAGTATCACTGTAAACCCATTACCCCTATCCAGTTCAGCCGTCACTGTGTTATAAAACGTGAGCAAGTTACTGAGGCATGATCTACCCTTCACAAAACCATGTTGTCCCCCATACAATATCCCATTTTCATCTATCCAATCCTGTATTCTTTTCTTGACTAATTTCTCTAAGACCTTGACAATGATTCCTGATATGCTAATCTGTCGGTAATTTACAACAGCAGTCTTGGAACCACCTTTATGCAGTGGAACTATTTTCCCCTCTTTCCACCCGCTCGGGACTGACCCAGACCCGAGACTCAAATTAAACACAATGGTCAAGGGTACCGACAATTCTTTAGCTGCTTCTCATACAACACGAGCTGGTATACCATCCAATCCCACAGATGTTTCGACATTGAGGTTATGCAATAGACTACTCACCTCCACTTCATTAAACACAATTCCTGTATAATCTACTGGTTCCAAAACTGCTGTTGTAAATTACCGACAGATTAGCATATCAGGAATCATTGTCAAGGTCTTAGAGAAATTAGTGTTTCTGCAATGTCACCACCTGGATGATATACTCTTGCAAAGTGCTCACTCAGTAACTCAACTATCTCAACTGATTCAGTTACCTCCCTACCATCGGCATTCTTTAAAATCAATCTGCCATGTACATTTTTCCTTTTACTTGCTACATATCTAAAAAACTGTTTAGGATTCTCTTTAGCCTGCATGGCCAATGTTCTTTCGTAATCCTTTTTTGCTTTTCTTACCACACTCGTCACCCTTCTGGCCTGCGCTTTATATCGTTCATGTGCCTGCCGGTCACCCTTCTCCTTAAATTCCCTCCATAGTTGTTTGTTTTTTTGCAGCTCAAGCTTAATGGAGATATTCATCTATTTAACCCCTACTTGATTTATTATTCGGACTCTAGGTATACAGTCAGCCATTGCTTCATGCAAGCACTTCTTAACTACCTCCCATGCACTATCAACTTCTAGTCCTTGCAGTTGTACATGCCATGGCACTGAACCAATCAAACTCCTAAGCTTGTCATAATTTCCAGCCCGATAATTCCACATGTACCCTGTCTTAATTGAAAATTCTACACCTTTAGCCACCTCCCAAGTTAAGACCCTATGATCACTCTCACCGATTGGTGGCAATGTGGTCATATTTGTTACAGCCAAATCCTCAGATGTAATTACTAGGTCAAGCACTCTCTGACCCCTAGTATTTTCCATTACATGCTGTCGCAGATAGTTATCCCTTAATAACCGCATAAAATCCAGTTCCTTCCTTCCGTGTGTCCTCTCCTCACTCCAATCAATGCGACCATAGTTGAAATCTCCCATAATAATCACCCTCTTTCCACCCATTTCTTCTATTTGCTTGTCACCACCATCTTTTCCATCACCTGGTCTATAGCAGCACCCAATTGTATATTTAGTTCTGCTAGCCACAATCTCACACCAAATGGCCTGAAATGTGCTCTTTTCTCTATCCTGCAATTCAACTTCTATTCTCCTTGGCTGTAACTCATCAGCTATCATCAACAATACTCCTCCCCCCATTTTATTCTCTCTGTCATTCCTGAACACACTATACCCATCACATTCAATCCCATTAGTTATATCATCTACAGTCAGCCATGTTTCACTAATACCTATAACCTGTGGTCTGGAAGTGCCAACCATGGCCAAAAACTCTTCCTTCTTGTTCCTAATACTCCTAGTATTAGTGTGCATGAATTTAATACCCCCATTCGCCCCAACCCTACCTTGATGCCTTACATTAACTATCCCACTCAGATTTGTTGTCCTTATTTGCTCTGGCATATTATATTCATTCTTACATTCAACTGCCTCCATAAGGACTGTATATCTACTCCTCCCCCTTAACAAATCTAGTTTCCCCGAATTTGCACATCCACTACATTCTGCAACACTTTCTCAAGTCTTCTTACACCGTAACCATTCAAATGCAAGCCATCCATCTTATATAGATCCTTTTGCCCATCAAACTCACTCCACACATCCACAAATTCCACACCACTCGTCATACATAACCCACGCATAAAGTCATTCGCAATTATGGCCCTCCTTTTAAACATTTCACTGTCATACCGTGGCAAAAGACTAATCATTCTAACTCTCTCACTCTTTTCCTTTGCTACCTCAAACAATATATTCAGGTCTTCTATCATTTCCATTTTATCTCCTTTCAAATCATTTGTACCTGCCACAACAATCATTTCTTTCACCCTTTCCTTTTGCTCTCTAATAGACTCAGTTATGAACATCCATATGCTCGTTGGCGTATCGCAGGTTACTTGACTAGGCACGGGAGATTCTTTCCGTCATTACGCGTATTCGTAGCCCGAAATCGTGGCGCCTTACGATTTTCCTTGGTTGAAATTTGCATTGTTTGGTGAGCTTGGAGATATCGTCGTTTCACGTTGCTTTTTCAGTGAAAGTTCAGTATGATATTGTTGAATTTTTTATTCTTTGCTTCAAT
Organism: Typopeltis vanoorti; assembly: GCF_054136105.1. Taxonomy (NCBI): domain Eukaryota; kingdom Metazoa; phylum Arthropoda; class Arachnida; order Uropygi; family Thelyphonidae; genus Typopeltis; species Typopeltis vanoorti. The sequence goes on along the minus strand of NC_143572.1, from coordinate 34,673,680 downwards.
AGCATCTTTGTCTGACAAGGTGATGAGATTACTAAGCTCGTTGGCCTCTTCTGTGGTAAGTAAGTTAAGGTCGAGACATTTGTCGTCAAGTCCAGTGAATAATAATTGTCGCTGGCAGAAGAGTTATTGGGAGATAATTTCTTGGAACAGTTCCTTTTTCTTTGTTTTTCAAAATCAGAACTGTCCTTCTGGATATCATGTACTCTTCAATTGCGCCTGTATGCATTAGGTTTTAAAATTGTGGTCTAAATAAAGTGTGACTACTGGCCAAGCATTTCAGCCCAAAACCCATTTGATTCACCGTTGCCTAGGACACTCTAGTTCTTCATTTTCTTTGCTTGCCTTTGGATAATTTCTGTAGTTATGACAATTGAGTGTTGTTCAATTGTTTTTGAACTTCTTTTATCTGGTTAGCATTTTTATCATGTTCTTTTGCATTAGCCGAGAGCTATTTCCAAAGAACATGAGGGTATCTTCCCTGCTTAGGCATTCAAAGTTATGCCCGGATTTATTAATATTATTATTATTATTAATTTTTTGGTTATTTATTTTATTCATTTATTATTTTATTATTAATTATTATTATGATCTCTAGGAGGGACCCTGTAACCACTAGAGAGCGTATCACTTGGGTGGCGATAGGGAAGCCCACCATGTATGTGTATATACTTCTATGTGTGTATTAATATGTATATATGGTGGGGTGATTCCAATATACTGAATAAGGATTGTTGGATCAACATGGCTATAAGGGGCAATCATCTTGATTGCAAGAGAAGTGGCACTCCCATGGACCCCTAGCTGGATCAATCCTCTTCTTCTACTTTGAGGAAGATTCACTCACTTTAATCTTTCCTATAAGGCCTATTCGGCCAACTCTTCTTATTTTGTGATTCATATACTGCTAGAGTACTCGAGAGCCATGAGGTCTTTCCATTTCTGGCCTTACAACTATATCCCCTCTATAAACCTTTACTATAATTATATTCTTTACTATTTCAACCCATAGGAGGAATAGGGTATATTGAAGGGAAAAGAGTAGATTATAGAATGAAATTTGGAAGAAGGCTAGTTCAGAAGCCTTAAGGTAGCAGCCTACCACTGAACTATTCCATTGTCAGGCTAGTCACCTAACATGGAGAACATAATTCTACTTTTAAGCTGGCATAAAAATGTAATCGGAATGAATCTATGGAAAACGATCCTGGAATGGAAAAGGTAAAACGAAAATGGAAACCACAAAATATAATACACATAGCAAACTGGAATGTAAGAGGAATACCATATAAAGAAATAGAATTACACCAAATATTAAATGAAAAGAAAATTTAAAATAGCAGTAATCACTGAAAAAAAAAGAAATTAAACGGAACCATGAGAATCGAAAAATTTAATGTGATATACAGTGGAGTTGACAGAGACCAAAGAGCACAAGCAAGAGTTATGATATGGATTCATAACTCCCTTTCAAAACAGTTAAAACATTATAAATTATGGAATTAAAGAATAATAGAATCTAGAATAAAAATAGATAGAGGTTATTTAACAAAAATTGGTTTACATGCCCCAGAAGAAGGAAGAGAACAGGATAATATTGAATTTTATAATCAGCCACAAAATATATATAATAAAATAAATAAAAATGATTATGTAATTTTAGCAGGAGATTTAAATGCAAGAATTAGAAACATGAAAATTAATACTAATATAGGAATATATGGAGAACATACTCTAAACAGGAATGGTAAAAAACTGATTGACTTTGTAGTTTATAATAACCTAAAGATAATGAATTCTTTCTATAAACATAACGACATACATAAATATACTTGGGCAGCAAGAGGATGGAAATCAATATTAGATTATTTTATCTTAAATGAAAAGATCAAAATTTTCATTAGATGTTAGAGTTCACAGAGGAAGAGAAATAAGCAGTGACCACTTCCTCATTAAAATAAAATTAAGCTTACCACCTAAATGGCTAGAAGTAACAAGAAAAGAAAGAAAATTTAAAACGTTTGTTTATAAAACTAGACTATTAAATGACACAAATATACAATTTCTGTATGAACAAGAATTAACCAAAATCTAGATAAAATAAAATAAAATGAAGAAATAGAAATAAAATGGCTTAATATAAAAATGATTCTAAATGCAGCAGCAAATGAAAGCTTAGGAAAGACCAAAAATTCAATAAAAGGAAAAAACTGAAGATCTGGGATGATACAACCAAAGAAATAATCAAAAGGAAAAAAGATGCCTATCATAAATTGTTAAGTAGTAAAAGATTAGAAGATAAAATGGAATATAAAAGAATAAGAGCCATAGCTAAATTAGTGACTATCATGGAACAAAATCGTTTCTAATTTAGAACATGATTTATATAAAATAAGACACAATGTATATAAGATTTTGAAACGCCTAAATGCAGATACTAAAGAAAATATAAAATTAAACACCGAATTGAAATTAGAAGAATTTCTAAATTTCTACACGGAAATGAAGGCAGATAAAAATTTTAAAAAAGACAACTGGCAAACATTTAATGTAAATGAAAAAGAAATCACTATAGAAGAATTAGAAATCAGCCTGAAAGAAACAAGAAACGGAAAATCACCTGGAGAAGATAAGCTAGGTTCAGAACTCTATAAATATGCTGGAACAATATTCAAAGAAAGACTCCAAATATTTTTAAATAAAATTCATACAACTGATAACCCCCCAATTGAAAATATATAGCATAATTTTAATAGCAAACTTATGAAATTTTCCAAAAACTTTATTTTAGAAGAGGTTACAGAATAGGTTAAGAAAAGGACGATCATGTATAGACCCAGCCTTTTGCCTAAAATGAATAATAGAGAAAAGAAAAGAATGCAATTTAGAAACATTTGAATATATGGAGAACCTACTCTGAACAGGAATGGTTTTTTACCATTTCTGTATAGAGTATGTTAAAAAGTAATAAATACATACTGCATTTATTGACTTTGAAAAAGCATTTGACAAAGTTAAAAGAAGCATTTTATTTAACATATTAAATGAAACACAAATACCAAATAATATCCTAAAAGCTATCATAAGTATATATGAAAATAATCAAATGCAAATAAGATTAAATCACGAGCTATCATATACGAGAGAGATAAACCAATGGGTCCGACAGGGATGTCTCCTCCAGCAACTCTTTTTTAATATTTACTAAATCAAATAATAATAAAATGGAATAAATATTTCCATTAAGGTATTAAACTTTTCCTACAGTGAACTTAAACACTCTCCTTTTTACCGACTACCAAATAATAATTACAAATTCTGAAGATAATTTACAGAAAGCTAATTTAGATCTAAATGAGATAGCCAAAGATTATTGTATCATAATATCAACAGAAAAATCAAAAACTATGGCCTTTAAAGGACAAGATCCATCACGAACTAAGATAGTAATAGATAACAAGATCTTAGAACAGGTGAATTCATTTAACTACCTAGGATGTATGATCACATATGAAAATTAAAAATATAAAAATGTAAAAATTGCACAGAAATAAAAATATTCACGTCCTGGAAAATATTCACATAAAAATTCACTCCCTGGAAGTGGTGTTTGCATTCAAAATACTTTTTTAAAAATATCAGGTGTAATTAACTCTATATTTAAAAAAAAAACTAGTTCAAAAAGAAACCAGACTAAAAGTATACAATACATTAGCCCTACCAGTCTTATTGTATGGAAGTGAAATCTGGACAATAAAACAAAAAGACAAACGAAGATTAATAACAGCAGTAATAAATTTTATGACAAAAACTGCAAAGTATAATTTGACGACAGAAGAAATTATGAAAGAATTAAACCAAGAACCAGCAATAGAAGCTGTTACATAATTCTATGTTTTCATTCTTTTGACATTTCGGTTTTCGTTTTTGTTTCATGGATGTATCGCTTTATTAGACTACTCTTGGTAACTTTTGCTGGACCAACGGAAAAAGTACGTAGTGATTTAGATTCTAGTCTGCCACTAGAGGTACTTTTTCTAAACTTTTTTCCCACCTGTTCCCGAGCTAGTCGATCTCTGGCAAGCGCAAGTGGTTTTTGTTTCTCCCGGAAACTCGGGATTTTCCTCCCGAAAACTCAAGAAATCGACCGTAGAACTTACACAATTTTCAGAGATTGAAAATATTGTGCTAGTGTTAGGGACCAAGAGATGGCGGCATTTGTTAGCCATTTCTTCACTTCTTGCCTCTTAAATTAGTGATAGCATTAGGCGAGCTACCTCTGATTGGCTACCAGTGGAGATTGAACTGCCCACTCGGTCTCCAAATGTTAGATAGGGATCGTAACATTATTATTCATTAATTTCTTTTACTTGAATTAAATTGCTAAATTTCTTTTGGGTTGCCTCTAGTTTAGACAGCTAATTTCTTTTCGTACTCTGATTTAGTTTTCCGTAAAATTTTGGAACACTTATAGTTTGCTCTTGATATGTCTTTACTCGTATCACTCTTGTTCTCACGATATTTCTTCTACATAATCATCTTGTTATGGATCTCTTGCATAATATTAAGCATGCACATCCATTTTACTCCAATCCCATTTCTTCTTTAAACTCTAGAGATGAAATCTGATACTTCCTCATTTAAGCATCTTTCCAAAAATTCGAAACATTGATTGATATCTTTCTGTTGATTAATTGATACCATGGAAACAAAGGTAGTATTCTCCTGTTAGTCATAAATTCCAGCATTGTAATTCAGCATGTAACCTGTCCTGACTGGAGCTTTCTATAATCTTTACTAGAAAGTACATCATAATTGCTGCTCTGAAACTGCTGGTGAGATATTCGTATTGTTAACTGAGACCCCATTTGACACTATGATCAAATCTAACACTCTTTGCACTGGAGTTTCTTCTTTCACCTGCTGATTAAGTTGTTTCCCGTCAACGCAATAAATTCTCCTTCATTCTGACTATGAGATGCCTCTCCTCTCCAATCAATGTTTGAACAATTTAACTCAGATAATAATTACTCGTTTAGTACCAATTAGGGTAATTTGGAGATGCACTTCGCCATTCCCAGCAACTAAACCTCCAGGTACGTAGCAACACTACTCCATATATTTCATTTTGTTAACCTGCACGTTTTACCAGATATCTGCAAACTCAGGACTTTCAGGATTTTCTATCGTAACTGGACTCGTCATCTGATATCATTATTAGCACTTTCATGCTCCAATATCTGTTCTGTCAATTTTTAAAATATTTTACACCCTTTTACACTAAATCCCCGTGTAAACATTTGATTATTATAGCAAGATTTCACTAATTCCAACGAGTTTGCCCACAACATATTTAATTAAGCCACGAACTCAAACCATTCATTCCTGATGATCCTGCTATTTGTGTGCAGATATAAATAATTTCCACCTGGCTTTTTCTTATACTTAGATCAACAGTTTGTTTGGCCCTAAAAATTTATTGGCACATACTCAAGTGCCAAAAGATTTCAAACGTCTATGTTTCTGACCAATTAGATTGCACAGTTGGCCAGAAACTACTATCGTGGTTTGGAGTTTGTTCTCATGGATATTACTGAGTACTCTCATCTTAGGGCATACATCTTGACCACAAATTCTTATCTAGGGGTTACTTCATACCAGGTATTGTCATACATCTAGTTAATGTGATCTAATGATCTGCAAGACAACGCTCCATGTCACAGGCTTGGCATTGTGTGAGCATATTGAAGCATTCCATGTGCTCCCTCGACAGCCCAGTTCTTCTGAATTGAATCCCTTCGAACATTTGATCATATGGAATACGACATCCCAAGTAGATGCCATAGATTTAGCACTGCCGCTGATCTATGGGACATTATTTTGTCTAGCTGGTCTAGAACACCTCTGTGGTTTAGCGGAGACGGATGCAAGTGGTTAGTTATTACAGCCAAACAAGGCATTATGAACACTTATGAATACACAAGTGTTCATAATGTTTTAGCTCACGAGCACAAGTCTCAGTAACATTACCCATATCTACCAAGTTTAGAAAAGCACAATTCATCATTTTCTCCTGTACTCAGCATCCCACAATTCTGAAACAATCACAGCCACTCTCCTCTGGGCTCTCTCTATCTATCCCCATGATGTCTCCTTATCATCTAGAGATCCATGTGACCAGATCTGTGCCCAGTAATCCAGTTACGGCTATCAGTGTCTTCTACAGCACCTCTATCCGCAGTAATCTCTTTTGGATTATGATAACAATTTTCTGAGTAATTTTCGCATTTTTTGAAATATGTTCCCTGAAGTTCAACTCAGTGTGAAATCTCTTTGTTACTCTTCTTCCTAAATTATTATTACCTGCAAAGAGTAGCATATGTCCTCTCAAACTTTCTTATCTACAATCAATAAGTTTGACAGGATGTTTTTCTTTTCTGTTAACTCATAGATTTACCCTAGGGATATAGAATATTCTTAAAATTAATTGTATACTTTCTGTTTAATTATAATTCTTTTTTATAATTTATAAAATTCTTTTTTATAATTTATAAAATTCTTTTTTATAATTTATAAAATTCTTTATTATTCTTTTAATAAAAGTTCATTTTAAGATCAGAATTAGAAGAAAATACACAAAAGTCAGGATTTAGAACAACTTGTGACGAAGGGCATTCGACGTGATAAAGCATTTGCCACGAACTGGTACTTTCATTATCATCATCAAGGGGAAAAAAAAAAGTTCTTTCCAAGCAACTCCATTTCATTGACCTCTACAAACAAATGACGTTTCGGATTAATATGTTTCCGTTTCCGTTTTCCAATGTGGTTGGGTGCATTACTGACGAAAGTGGAATGGCGGTACATTATTGTCGGCAATATTTATTGTTTATTTGTTGATTGTTTCTCTATTTAAATATTCAATTCCGTTCGTTCGTTGTACTACTTATAGGATAGTGGGAAAGTGTTAACATGACGCGAATTATAAAGTGAAGTTCGTCTTCTATGGTAAGATTTCATACTGAAAAATATTTAATTGGTGAATATTATGACAGCTTACGAAGAGAAAACACTTTTTATTTATTTATTGTTAATTACTTTTCAGAAATGAATCTGTGCGTCAGGTACACTTAAATTCACAATTAGACCCAGTCGTCGAGGTCAATTGCATCAGGATGAGAATCTTGTATTGATTTTAATTAAAACTTCTGATTGAGCAGAACGAACCGAATTTAGTTCTTGACTGATGCGCAGTCTCACAATAAAGTCTGTTTTCAGTTACGTCATTGTTATTTATTAGTAGGAATTAAAATATATGCTACTTTCCGATCTAACGTGCCCTACTAGGCTTATTGGGCTAACCCATGTATGTCATAAGTTGTAGTAATATATAAATTCAGTTTTCCCTCTGATATGAAATGCTTAGTTATGCTTGATTAATTAATATATGATAGTGGTGACATTTCATTTGCTGATTAAGCTATATTTACTGATATTTGATTATCCTGGAGACATTTCATTTCTCTTTGTTTCATTGGACGTATATAAAACCAATTTGACATATTCACTGGTTGTATATTAAACTCATCTAATAGAAAATTCCGTTATAACAACTGGTTCCAACGTATACAAAAGACGTATTTTTATCCCATATTAAAACTTTTTATTACCAAAATGTGTAATAAATGCAGCTTTGTGGAAAAACCCGAGATGTACGCCATATACTGCTACTTTATTATGTCATAAGATAGTTTTTCATATTCTAGACAGGAAATATTTTTACGAGTTCTTATTTTACCTAAGATTGGCGAGCGTAACCCAGAACATTAAACAGACTTTTTTTTAAAAAAACTCCATATTAGTTATGGATAATTCATTAATATTCAGCCAGAATATAAATGATATAAAAAACGTCATAATAACTGTGTAGTTATTATGACGGTACTTATTATGTAGGTACTTATAACCTGGAGACAGCAGGGGATCTAGAGAAGTTTCTTAGATATTATTATTATTATTATTATTATGTGACAACTCCAGGGAGTCCTAAGACTCATCATATATACAAATATTCAGTTTTAAGAGTTTAATTTCCCACGAGTCTTCCAATATTAAACTGATTTTCTATATTAGATTAACAGAAATACAGTTATTGTGTACGTGTCTTATATCAGAGATGTGTGTAAGATTTCCCTAAATGGGACAGGAGTTCTCTATTAACTTTTTTTTTTTATACTGTTGTTTAACATTATTATTATCATTATCCCATTATTTTATTCCTCCACGGAATGAAAACACTCACCATGGGAGTCATCATTATCAAACACACACCATAATGATTTTTTGTTATTTTCAACCATATGAACTATGGAAAAGATTGACATCAGTGGGTATATATTAGTCAAAGTAGTTTATTTGATACTAAGTAAAAAATACTGACAAGTTTTGCCAACTTAGCTGTTTGGCTTCTTCAGGGTGAATTAAATAGATACAAAACTTAAAGACTAAAACTGTTCATGAAGGAATGAACCGAATACAGTTGTATTTCTGTTCATTCTTTCATGAACAATTTTAGTCTTTAAGTTGTTTTGTATCTATTTAATTCACCCTGAAGAAGCCAAACAGCTAAGTTGGCGAAACTTGTCGGTATTTTTTACTTAGTATCAAATAAATTACTTCGACTAATATATACCCAGTTGATGTCAATCTTTTCCATAAATACACACCATCATTTAAACTGCACCTTAAACTTATTGTACTGCATTCATAACACTCTCAGACAATTCATTTGGCTCACCTGTTGCTGTCTAAGAAAAAATCTGCTTCACAACACCCTTGCTCACTTTTTCTTATACATTTTCAAGAGATGCTTTCTTCTTTCCCTCATGGAAACTAGGTTTTTATCTTCTAGGGCAGACAGATTGGCTGGCAAACATGCACAGTCACATATATACATAATGAACTGGTCTTATATTCACACTGTTATTAATAAACATCGTAGATTCTTTAACCATAATTTCACTCAATCTCTCTCTCTCTTCCCCCTCCACTCAACGAAAAATTTCTCCTTCATTAATCTGTTACGATCCCATATTCTCAGTTATATATCTGAATTGTCTATAAGAATCATCTCCCATGATGAGTCTGACTCTATGGAAGTCAGATGTTAATAATAATAATAAGTAACTGGTGAACTGCTGGTTAGAGATAAATACAGAATTAGATCATTAAAGATAGGAATATTTCTCAAGGCTGGCATGAGATTGTTAAAGAGCATTTCTTGTTTAAATGATCTAGTTGCATTTTATAATAAGATGGCAGCTTTGTTGTATATAGAAAAAATAATTTTTAAATATATAAATCTGTTAATGCCTTTTATTCCCTTTTAGAGTAGGTGAGGCCATTTTAGTACTCTTTAACTTTTGGAGACTTATTGGGCTGTTCAGTTTTCCACAGGTAGCCAATCAGCGATAGCTGGCCAAAGACTATTACTAATTTTAAGCAACATTGTGAAGAGATGACAGAGAAGTGCTTTTATCTTGTGGTCCCTAACACAATATATTTATTGTCTGAAATAGTGTGGGTTGTACAGTCAATTTTCTTGAGTTTATGGAATGAAAAACCCCAAGTTTATGAGAGAAAAAAACAACTTGCATATGCCACAGATTGACTATCTCGGGAATCAGTCAAAGAAAGGTTTAGAAAAAAAAAGCTCCCCTAGTGAATGACTGGAATTGAACTCTGATCTTTCTTCAGGTGGCCTATTTGTAGAAGCAAATGCCACTTCCCCAGAGCTACACAGGCTTATGTGTTGGATATAGGAATTTTTTAATATCACGTTCAAATAAGAAATTACAGAACTTGTAGAAAATTGAGTTGTGGATTGGCAGAGGTAATGCTTATACAATAATTTTTCTAGATTTTGCAAAAGATTTTGATAGAACACTGCTTGATAGAGAGTAGTTTTGGAACTGGATAGAGAATGGATAGGCAATTGGTAAGTAACTTGGATAGAGGAATGGAAAGTCTGATTAAACCCTTTGGGGGGGTGGAGTGGTATTTCAGAGGAAATGAGTGAGGAACATTATGCCACAATGTTTTGTTCTGAGATTGCTGTTATTTAAGTTATATAATGATGATATATTTAAATTTTTCATCCACATTTTCTTTTTCTGTCAGAAGAAAAGGTACATGTCTCCCTAAATCTCTTTAAAATCACATTAACAGTATCCAAACCAATACCACACTCATTGGTAATTTGACTTGGAATCATGGATGTGTGCTGAGAAAGACTATATATTTTTGAACACTTTATTGAAGATGTATCCATTTCATAGCTACACAAAATGAATAAAACACTATGAATGCCAACTTGTTTACACTATTAAAAATACACACTGTTATTAATAAATATAGAGACAGTTAAATAATGCAGCACTCAACCAAAATAAAAACTGAAAATAGTGAATTGAAACAAAAATTATTGTGAACTGAAAAACAAAAACCAAACCAAAAACTTGACAAACATTCGGCTTTCTTCAGATTAATTTGTTTGCTACTGTATTTCTGTTTCTTTAGTAACCAAATCATCCGAGTGAAGCATTTTAGCCACTTTTGCAGTGTACTCTCTATCTAAGCTTCAACTCCTTATCTACCAACACCTCCAAATTCCTGACTGCATCACTTTCCTGGAGTACAATTCATCAATATGGTCACGGCTTGTTGTCGTTCCTGCCCCAAAATGCATAACTTGACACTTTGTTACTTTAAACTGACATCCATTCTCCTTTGTCCATACTGCCAGACTATTTAAATCATCCTGCAAATTTTAATATAAATTTTTTGACTATTGCTCAACCTAATTTGCACAACAGCAAACAATTGATGATCATTACCTCACATCATTACTTATATCATTAATTTACAAATTAAATTGTAATGGCTCAAGTGCAGAAGCATGCTACTGGCCATCTACTGGAGTCTACTCCTTGCTAAAGTATTTGATATCTCTCCATCAGCCACCCTTTTATCCAAATCACAACTTTATACCCATTTCCCCTCATTTAGTTCATTTATCATAGGACGAAATGATAAGCAAGCTTTTGTGTAATATGGGGCTCCTATTACGATACACTGTTTCTTTTTGGCTACAGTTACTTTAAGTTAATGGAAGGAAGGCATTTAATGAAAATAATGAGTACATTTTATAGCTGCACAAATTATAAGAGTTAAAACAGAAATATAAAATTACCATCAAACCATATAAAATGCATAAAACCATATCTTCTGGTCTAGTAATATCATCAGCATTTTAGTATGACAGTCTTCAGAAAGATTTCTGAAGATAGTCATACTGAAACAGTCTTTCACCTCATTCTCATTATTCTCGAACTCATTATTCCTTTTTTTTTTACTTGGGTCTATTTGTAACAGTATTTTAAATTGTATCCACTTTTATATTTTTTACTATGATTTTAGGTTTCTTATGTCCTTGTATGTTTCTTTTGCTCTTGCATTTTATATGGTTTTATGGTAACTTTATATTTCTGTTTTAACTGTTATAATTCTTGTCATATATTGTTTATAATTCTCACAGTAGTTTTATTTTATTTACCATTTCCATATTCTGAATTTTTTGATCCCTTTATTCCATTATTTTCAGCACATTTTGTCTTGGAGTTTTAACTACAGGTTTAGAATACCACTAAGTTATTTATCAGAATTCCATGTGGCATGCTGTCAGAAGCCTTCCAAAGTACAGTAGTGTGACAGTGTAGCCATTACCTTTCTGTACCTTAGTTATCACAGTGTTATAAAAGATAAGTTTCCAAGGCATGACCTGCCCTTCAGAAAACCATGTTGTCCCCACCCTCACCTCATATAATGCCTCCATAGGGCAGCTGGAAGAACGATGGTACATCGTGCCCTAGATTGGAAAAAGGCCTAAGTTCAATTCTCGTTGCAATGAAAGGATCTTTATATGGGAATTTTTCAATTGAAGGTGAGTTAGCCAATCTCATATGGAGGTAGCAGGGTTTTTCCTCCCAAAAACTCATTTTTCATCCCACATACAGACAAACTCAGAATATACATAATTTACAGACAAAAATACTGGTGGGCAGTAGATCGCATTGGTGTAGATGATGATGGTAGTGGTGCTTCAGTGTAGTTGGTGGATTAAGTAGTGGAGACAGAGAGTTGTTGAGCAGGTGCCCTTCCTTGATACGTCTTTGGACTCTTTGGAGGTGTCATGAAATAATAATAATATAGTATTATTATTTCATACAGACATGAAATGGCTCAGGAAATGACATCATACATTATTTCATACAGACATGTCATGAAATAATAATAATATAGTATTATTATTTCATGACACCTCCAAAGAGTCCAAAGACTCAAGGAAGGGCACCTGCTCAACAACTCTGTCTCCACTACTTAATCTACCAACTACACTGAAGCACCACTAGCATTCCTATCTGCCCTTTCATGGATTTTTCTCTTGACCAATTTTTCCAATATCTTGACCACCACTCCTGAGATGGTGATAGATTGATACTTTGCTACCTTGTTCTTAGAATCTCCTTTATGCAGTGGAACTATTTTCCTCTCTTTTTGCCTCTTGGGACCAACCCCAGAGCTAAGACTTAAATTCAACAGTGGTCAATTTAAGGCACTGACAGAATTCTTGCAATGCTTGAGCTTATATATATATCATCTAATCCCATAGCTGTATTTATATCAAGGTTCTGTAATATCCTATGCATTTCCAGTTCATCTAACTCTATTTTCACATCAGCACTTGCTGCACTTGTTATTGCAATATCTCCACAAAGTGATCACTTAGTAATCACTTTGTGGAGATATTGTCAGGAAGCAGACAAAATTCAACTATTTTGTCTGCTTCAGTTACCTTCCTACCATTGCCATTTGCCAAAATTATTCTTTCATAATTATCATTTCTTTTAATTCTCATGGAAAGGCTTAGACGTTGGTTATGCATTTTCACTATATTATTTAAGGAAATTACAATGTACTAGGATATACATTAAAATAAATTTTAATATATATCTATATTTCGGCAACATCACGTTGCCATTTTCAAAACTTCAGCCCTAAGAAACGATCCAAACCTCAACAAATTTGGCTGCATGAGGCTTCCTCAAATTTGGGAAACCTACATCAGAAGACCTTCAGCCCAGTCACCCAAGAATACCAACATTGCCTGCTAGAGGGCACCATCAGGACTTAAGGAGAAATAATAGCTTCATACTTCTTCCTCACTTATTGTTTTGCTGTGCCTATGTGCACGTCTTGTACTTAAGTTCTTGAAAATGGCAACGTGACGTTGCCGAAATATAGAAATATATTAAAATTTATTTTAATGTATATCCTAGTACGTTGTAATTTCCTTAAATAATATAGTGAAAATCATTTCTTTTACTTGTCACAAACTGAAAAAACTCTTTGAGATTACTTTTAGTTTGACAGCTAATTTTCTCTCATACTTCAATTTTGCTTTGCTTACCATATTAGTCACCCTTCTGGCCTGTGTTTTGTACTGCTGCTCTTATGCCTGCCGATCAGTTTCTTACAGAAGTCACTCCATAGATTTTTCTTTTTTTAGTGTCCTGTTTAATAATGTTATTCATCCATTTAACTCCTACTCTGTTTATCCTCCTGACTCTAGGTATGCAATCTATTACTATCCACAAACACTCCTTTACCACCTTTTTTGCTAAAGTTTATCAGTCTATCATGCCATGGCATTGCTCCAGTCTCCTGTTTGTTTTACTTATTAGCTCTGTGCTCTGTCTACATATATCCTCACTTAACTGAAAATTCCACATATTTAGCCACCTTCCAGCTCAAGATCACATGATCACCTTTTCCAGCTGGTGGCAATGTGTTCATCCTGGTTACAGACAAATTCTCTGATACAGTTACGAGATTTAGCACTCTGAAACCTCTGCTATTTTTCATTCCATGCTGCCTCAGGTAATTACTCCTTGGTAACTGCATAAATTCCGTTTCCTATCTTATTGAAGTCCCATCATATTTACTTGCCCTTCATTCATTGCAATGCATACCATCTGCTTTATTCTGTCATTATAACAATAAGATAAAATGTAACTCGCACCACTACATCTCATTCATTCCTCTTGTATATACTTGTGTATTGTTATAACCTTTGCTATTGTTCAGTATTACCTATCATGTTCTTGCACCAATAAACCAACAACAACATCCTCATGTATACAGGAGGGGAAAAAAAAAGGCTTGATACTATACAATCTTTGGGTCTTTCAAATCTGATGTTAACAAGTTTCTTCTTTCTTCCTCTCAACGTTCTTTCTGTTTGTGGTATAGTAAAACCCTGAAGTTATGCGGTAGGTGGGACCAACAAAAAGCGCGTAAGTCGAATTCGCGTAACTCGGAGTATAATTTTGCTTGTAACTTATATACAAACATACAAAATAGTTAATTGGGACCAAAGGTTTACAAAAACACCTTTTTGTAAACCTTTGTTTAAAAAAAGGTGTTTTTGTAAACAAATCTACATTTTGTGTAGATGTGGGATTAATATTAAAAAAAACATATATAATATATGTGCTAGCTCCAGCACTAAAGTACTTGAGGTTTGCTGATCTGGTTGTTTGGCTGGGTGGTGTATTCACTCCTGATGTTTTTGTACTTTAGATGACAGTTGCAGATGATTTTCCACCACCAAGTGTGTGACTGCCACTCTTATTATTAGAGGCCTGTGCCATTTGAAGCAAATGTTCCATGTTTATTTTTTAGATTGGGGTCACTGGACTGTCTAACCATTAGTCCACTCTTGGTTCTAATCTATAGGTTTACCACTTTTTTGTAGATAATGACACGTGATTTGAAGTCTCATCCTGTGTATACAGTTAAAACTGTTAAAGCTCTGAAACATTCCTTTAAAAACAATGTCATCATCACTCACCCTCTTTATTGCTGAATTTACTTAATGTCTTGATGAAATGTCCAGTCACTTCTAGCTCCTTATCTATCATTTTCATCCTTACTCAAACTTTGTACAAAATTTCATTCAGCAGGATTAAATTCCTGATTTCGTTTTATTATCAAAAGAATTGCCTCTATTTTTTCTCCATTGTCTATTTATGATATAAACACCACTAAAAGCTTGTGAAGTCTAAACACTTAGTGCTATGTATTGGCTGAGAGAGAGAGAAGAAAGGAATTTGTTAATGTATATGTTGAAAAGTTGGAGACTGTGTGTGTTGGTAAAATGATGAAGATTGTTCCAAGTGACGGAACAATCTTCATCATCAAGCTTTCTCCACCTTTGAAACGAATTGCCATAGTGTTGTACTGCCCAAGTGATGATTTACGCTTGGACTCGCCGATAGTTCTTCGGCATGAAACTTTTAGATTTCGATGGATTTCGATCTCCGAGTTTCGTACCCGGGTGTAAAATAATACGGGATTTACTATCCCCCTTAACTTATCTTCATCTTACTCCAGAATAACTAGAAAATCACTGTTTAAGGCATTGGCCATAGAAAATTTTGAAGCTTGAGTCATTTGAGCAAAGTTTTGTTAATGATGAGAGGGATGAGATGTATTATCAGCAAAGCTATGAAAGGATTGGACATTATTGACATTGTATAGGAGAAAGAATACAGTTGAAAGCACAAAGCTTAGGGTACTTTGCATTGATTGAAAAATCAGATAAGAGGGAACCATCCATAATGATGCACAATGTATGAGAGGAAGCTGGTGATCCACATACGAAAGACAGGAGCGAGAGACCTTAAGATCATAGCATGGAAGAAGCCATGATATGAGACTTGATCATATGCATTGGAAATATCAAGATCAACCTCACGAGATTCTTCAAATCTTTCTATGGCCTGTGTCCAGAGGTAGTTTAGTTTAGTGAGGAGGTCTGCTCTAGAAAAGAGTGGTGGAATTCATACTGGTGATCATTGCTATGCTAACCATTACCGCCGCTGACATGTAAGGTGCCTTTGTGCAAAAAGATTTTTTTGTCCCCCCCCCTTTGATAAAAATGTACAAAAGGTTTTTAAAAATGTAAATGTCAAAATAGATTTCTTAAAACAAACAAATCTTTTACGTTTTTCACTTACCATTCTTGAAAATCAGAATATACTTTCACAAATACCACAACAGCAGAGTACTCCGATTGTGATCGATGCATGTCCATCCATCAGTGGCTTTAATAGGCACTTAAGCACCCATAGTCTTCCAAGCCACTGATGGATGGACATGCATCGATCATGATCGGAGCACTCTGCTGTTGTGGTATTTGTGAAAGTATATTCTGTAATAAGAGGATAAGGCGGTTACCTCTATGCCTCTGAGTATTCTTGTCTGTAAATTGCATGTGTTCTACTGGCTGGTTTGTCTGTTGTCATGATCAGCATATGCACAGTAATAAAATCCTTCACACAGCCATTGCAGACATTATTGTGAACATTCCAGTATTTCAACCATTGAATATCATATTCAGATGACTACATAGCTTTAACTTAGAACCAATAGAAAGGCAGAAAGGTGTCGATCTGTATTATCTACATAGAAGAAGGTTCAGCTCAGTTGTTAGACAGTTTTCTGGAATTGCAACAATATGCTCACTGGAAGATGTCAGTGGCGCTGATAGTTTCAGATTGCACAATATGTATGGTTTCTCTGAATTGATATGCAGTACTTGTTTCAGAAGAAGTGAAATCTGACATAAGTGAACATGTGTGGATGGTGTTTGGAATGGAGAACTGATTTTTGAAAACTTACTTTTGTGCCTCCCCCCCACAACTTTATGGCACCTTTTGTTCAACTTGCACACCTACTTGCAGCAGCCCTGAAGCTACCTAGAGACTCACTGTCTTTAGCTAATAAACCAAACCTTGGAGATTCAGTGGCAAACCTTGAAGAAAACCCTGACTGATTCAGCCAGAGAGGCATGTGGTGAGGTTGTCTGTAGAAAAATTAGAACTCCATGGTGGACACAGGAAGTTAAAGAGGCAGTGAAGGAAAAGAAGAAAGCATATCAAAAGTTCCTGGCAAATAAGTCAGCTTGTGCTCTTAGAGAATACAGAGACAAATGTAAGACTAGCAAAACAAAAGTCATGGGAGGACTTTGGCAAGAACATAGAAAATAAATATTGAGAAGGTGGTAAGATATTCTGGAGGTTTTTGAAGAAGCTTAGAAATGGAGGAAAGAGTGCTGTAAAAGGAGTTAGAGATGATAAAGGTGACATGAAAACAGGAGAAAAAGATATCCTTGAAGTATGGAGTAATTACTTCAAAAAATTGCTAAAGGAAACAAGCAGTGGTAGCACCGATCATGATAAAAAGCACTCAACAGGCATACAGTCAGGAATATATATCCATACTTTTTGAAGTAGAAAAAGCCATCAAAGGTCGAATATCATCTACTCCTGCTGCCTTGATATGTGGAAAGGCAGCAGGAGTAGATGATATTTGACCAGAAATGCTGAAGTATGGTGGTATAAAAGTCTTACAGTGGCTGCACTGCATAGTTCAGTGGGTCGAATTTCTGATGTTTGGAGTAGAGCTCTAATAGTACCCATATATAAAAAGGGAAATAAAACTGAATGTGAGAATTACAGAGGTATTTCCCTACTGAGTGTTCCTGGCAAGATCTATGCAAGTATATTTGAGAAACGGTTGAGAAGAATTGTGGAAGAAAAGCTTGGTGAACAGCAAGCTGGATTTAGGCCAAATAGAGGCTGTCAGGATCAGATCTTCACATTACGAGAAATAGTCGAGAAATCATGGGAATATAACAAAGATCCATATTTAAGTTTTGTCGATCTGGAAAAGGCATACGACAAGGTGCCAAGAGAGAAGCTATTCAATACACTACAGTTATATGCTGTCAATGGGGCATTATATCAGGCAATACTTAGTCTTTATTTGAGTTGCAAGTCAGCAGTTAGAATTGAAGGAAGTACAGGAAGATGGTTTAATATTAAATCTGGTGTGAGACAAGAATGTATATTATCCCCTCTGTTATTCATTATCGATCACATTATGAAGGAAAGTGGTATTAAACATGATACAAAAATTGGAGATGTTAATGTCAGCTCTTTGCTTTATGTGGACGATGTTATTCTTCTAAATAAATCTGCTACAAGTTTGCAAGATTCCCTGACTAAATTGAATAACTGTTGTAATAGATATGGTATGAAGGTCAGCAATAAAAAGATAAAAGACAATGAAAATAGGTAGAATTGTTGAAAATGTCAACTGTGTTTTGAATAGGGAACCTGTGGAACAAGCAAAACATTTCGGCTATTTAGGCACGATTTTTAGTGAAGATGGTAAATTAAATATGGAAACAGACAACAGAATCAACAAAGCTGGTATGGTGGGAAGTCAATTGAATAAATTCATATGGAATAAGAGAGAAATTAGTTAGACACTAAATTAGCTGTATGCAAGACAGTGTTGAAACCAGTTTTAACTTATGGATCTGAGAGCTAGGTCAGAAGTAAAACACTTGACCAAAGACTAGAGACCGCAGATATGAGAGTCTTGAGAAAGATTAGAGGCATGAACAGATGGCATCAATGGCAATATCATATTAAAAACGAGGATATTATGAAAGAACTTGACATTGTCAGCATCCAGGAATGCATTAGCCAAGCTAATCTCAGGTGGTATGGTCACTTGAACAGAATGGGTGAGGAAAGATTAGCAAAACAAGTGTACGCTGCCAGGTTGGCAAGAAAACGACCCAGAGGAAGACCAAGATATAGGTTGATATGGTACAAAGTGCCTTAGACTATAGAAATATAAGATCTGATAATTTTGGAGTCTTGACAAGTAACAGACTGATTTGGAGGAAAATTGTAGATAGGAAGTTAGTAATGATGTAAATTTTTCATGTAGTACTATCATATCGTGTACACCCCTTGAGGGTACATGTCAGGAATTTGATAAAGAAAAGAAGAAGCTGATTATTGATGACTTCCATCATTTTTGAGAGTATTGAGATGAGGATAATGGGTCAATCATTGATGGTTAACTTGTATATTCAGTTTAATCCTTTATCCAAGTGTAAGCAAACAAAGTTTGCGGCTGAAGTATCTTCAGACTGGGGCAACCTGTGGCAAAGGTAGACTAAGTTCTCATCACTTTCCTTAGTATCCCATAATGCAAAGCACATGCTATGCATTATACATATCTGCAAGGAGATGTGCTTTGCATTATGAGATATTAAGGAAAGTGATGAGAACTTAGTCCACCTCTGCCACGAGTTGCCCAAGTTTTGAAGATACTTCAGGTGTAAACTTTGTTTGCTTACACTTGGATAAAGGATTAAACTAAATATATAATTTATAGTCTAACCAAGTGGGAAAAAACTTCCAACATTGATGGTTAACATTTATCTTCCTGTTCAGGCTGGATTAAAGCTTGCTTCATGCTGTTGTATAGATGCCAGATGAGTTTGATAGCTTGTGAAGGTTATACAGGATGGATGTTAATTTTAAAGCACAAACCTCTTAGTACAGCCAGATGGATACTATCTGGGCCAGATAATTTATTAGTATCAAGCCTATTTGAGTATTTTTCTGGTGCTCCTTTTGAAAAGATCAGATGAAGTATGCTGAGAGTTGTGTGTAGATCAGTAGGGGGATATTTGCTCTGGTCATCTAAACAATAGGAGGAAAACTAATGCCAAGGGCTTTGTCTCTTCTTTTACAGATATTACCATTGTTCCATCAGGATGAGAGAGGGATGCACAAACATAGTAGGGCAGAAGTTTTATCCAAAAGCCTTGGTCAGAGGCTGGGAAACTGGACTTCCATCTACCATTTTAGCTTAGTGCATTTGGCTGTTACAAAGTTAGCTTTAGATTTGCTAATGATTTTGTAGTTGTTGTAAGCTGTAGTAAGCAAGCTTAGTGAAAAGTTAGTCTTTAGCATCAACCATTGAGTGTATGCTGCATTTTTTAGCTTGGACTACAGTGGCATTTTTGATGTGAGAACAGTGGTTAAAGAATTGGAGCTACTTAGTATATTGGGTTATAATAGGTTATTTAATTAAGTCTCAGATCTGTCAATGTTTCAAGGCAGTGGAAGGAGGGCAAAATAATTCCCTTTCATAAAAGAGGATCTAAGTCTGTGGTAGCAAATTATAGACTAATATCAGACCTGTACTCAGGAGTGGTGGTACAGGAAAAGTTAGTCAAAAAAGAGAATTCAGGAATGGGTGGATAAGAATATGATAGTCTGAGGGCTTTGTGAAGGGTGGTCATGCCTTATTAGTTACTAACTTTTTATAATAGAGTGACAGTTGAGTTGGATAAAGGGAATAGCTACATAATGATACTGCTGAATTTTGCAAAGGTATTTGACAAGATATCACATGGAACTCGATTATGCAAACTACAATAAATGGAAATAGATAGGAAAATGGTGATATGGATACAAGAGTTGCTAATGGACAGATATCAAAAAGTAGTATATGGAGGAGCAGAATCCAGGAGAAGGCAGGTAACTAGTGGTGTGCCACAGGGCTCTGCTTGGACCACTGCTGTTTAATTTATACACAAATGATATAGGAAATAATTTGAAGATAGATATTGAGTTGTTTGTTGATGATTCAAAGTCGGGTAGAGTAATACTTAAAATGATGTAGAGAGCTTGTAGAATGATTTAAATAGGCTGCCAGTATGGGCAAAACATAATGGATGTCAGTTTAATGTGGAAAAGTGTCAAGTTATTCATTTTGGGATACAAAGATTACAAGCTGTGTATCACATTGAGGGAACTTCCTCAGGAAAATTGAGGAAGCCAGGGATTTGGGGATATTAGTAGATAGAGAATTGAAGTTTAGAGGGCATATTGCTCAAGTAGCCAGGATAGTTCAAAGGATTACTTGGTTATTGAAGAACACACTAAGAAGCAATGATAAGGGAGTTATCATTTCTCTTTATAAAGCCTTGATATGACCACTTCTAGACTACTGTGCTCACATTTGGTCACCTGGGTTTCTTGAGGATGAGGAAGTGGTGGAAAGGATTCAGAGGTGAGTGACCAAAATGGTGAGTGGTTTGTAGAATGCTTCCTATGAAGATAGATTAAGGTTTTGTGGAGTGATAGGCAAAAAACAGATGATATGATAGAAACATTTAAGTTTTGTAAAAGCTTTTGTAGGATTGATGCAGGAAATTGTTTCAGCACTTGACTAGAGGAAGCATAACAAAAGGTCATCCCTAGAAGTTAGGTAAGAGTGTGATTATCAAGGGCTTGAGGACTAGATTTTTTGGCTTCGAGACTGGTGAAAGAATGGAATGGGTTGTCTGAGTCAGTTGTGAGTGCTTCATCTGTTAATGGATTCAAGGAGAGGTATGATATTGTTGATAGTTGGCTCTCCTACAATGAATTTTGGGACTCCATGAAGGTTCCTGTTCAATAATAACAGTAATATATGCCTGTGTAATAATAACAGTAATATTTAAGGTTTGGGTAAGGGATTTTCAGTGAATTGGGGGATAAAGGTACTCATCCTAGCAAGAATAATTTCAGGTATTAGATCAGCACAAGTTCTTGGATGAGGAGAATAGAAGCAGTAATCAAACCATGGAAAAGAGGCATAAAAATCCTGAGGGACATCCCAATTGGCCCTATTGTAATGCCATAGGATACAAGGCTGAGATTTGCTTGGAGAAGGAAGATCCGTAGAAAAAGAAACATGGACAAGGTTGTGGTCTTGTGAATTTTTCAAACCAAACCGAAGTAAGCTCATTCTGTGGAGAGAACCGACACACATTAGTCTCATCTAACATATTTCACTTTAACCAATGATTTTCAGACAGTTCAATTCATTTAGTGTCACAAATTCTTTCCTCTTATTCCCTATACATCTGTGATTCACAACTCACATATCACCTCCTGAGGCTAATTCTTCTTCACCAGACTTTAACCATCCCCTTTATCATACTGTCTTGTTTTCCCAAACCCAACTATGATCCTTATACATTTTAGACCAATCCATCTTCATGTTGACTATCCTTTTGCATATACGTTGCTTGGAAAGAAGTCAACAGACACCGTAATGTGAGGAATGAACAGCCACAGCACCCACCTTAATAAGATGCAGGACCTCCTTTTGCTGTGATAATTGCAGCAATCCTATGGGGCATACTATGGGTCCAAAACTCCCACTGATTGCTATCACATGATAGCAATCAATGGGAGTTTTGGACCATTCTTCCTGTATGCATGTAATGAGGTCCTGGACTGTTGTGGGATGGAAATCCCTTTACCTCACCCAATGCTCCATTTCATCCTACAGATATTCAATAGGGTTGAGATCAGGGATCTGTGGAGTTCAGTCAGTTGTGGTGATGGTCATGTCAACAAACCATGCAGTTACAGCAGCAACAGCAGCCTTATGACATGGTACATTGTCCTACTGAAAGAGACAATGGTCAGTTCTTTAGAAATGAAACAAAGTTGGAAGCATTGCATTGTCCAGAATGTTCATATACCTAGGCACCAAAAGCAGAGAGGTCTCAGGCCAAAGGAAAAACAGGACTGTACGATCACACTGTAACTTCCAAATTTCATAGTTGGGGTTATGCCCTCTGGTAAGAGATGTTTACCGGGCATTCGCCATGCCCACACTTGTCCATCTGCTTGATAGATGGACAGGTGTAGCACACTTCCTTGCTCCATAACACAGCTTTCCAAACTTCCACTTTCTACTCTACACTTCCTTTGCACCTCTGAAGATGACACTGCATGTTGGTTTGGATAATGTGGGACTTGCACATTTTGAGTTCTACCTTGAAAACCCATGTTGTGAACCTCATTTCTAAATGTCTTTGTGCCGATTCATGTTCTAGTTGATGCCTGGAACAATGCATTTAACATGTCAGCAGACGAATTGCAGATCTTACATATTTTCCTTCACAGCACCCTATGGTCGTGTTTAGTAAGTTTGGTGGGTCACCCACTGCAGGTAACTCTTACAGTTGACTCCCTGCATTTCCATCTCAGTATGGTATCACTTATTGTTGACCAGGGATGGCCCAGTTTTCAGCAGTTTGCTGAACAGATAGGTCTGCAACATAACATCCTATCACAATTTCTCCTCTTTCAAACTCCATCAATTCCCTTCTCACAGCCATTTCACCCAGACATAGTTGCACTGACTTGGGAGCATCATATTTTTTTCAATTTACACAGGGTACAAACACATGACTTGTTACATGACATGATGCATCTTGTCCATGGGGGTGTCTGTTGACTTCTTTCCAAGCAGTGTATACAGACTACTATTTTTAGTGACCATACTTCCTATTCTGATCTCCTTATCTATTCCATTTTCCTGTTAATTTTGCATTATTACCTATTTTTTCTCATCTTTCACTCCTCTCACTGCTTTTCTATCTTCACTGTTCCTCACCCTTTCATAACAACTCTTTTAGTTTCTTGCTTTCTGCCTGTATATCTATTTTTCCTCAGGTCTATAATTTATTTTCATCTTTCTAACAATAGCCTCTCCAAATGATCATTGCAAAAAAAATGGACTTGACATTTGCCCTTCAATTGAAAAACACCTGTTTTTGTTGGTCTAGGCCATGAGAACCTTTTATAAGGGTTTTTCAATTGAAGATTTAATTTGCAGTCTCATACGGAGATATTAGAGTTTTTGCTTCCAGAAACTCAAGATTTTCTTTCTACAAAATAGACAAACTGACTGGAGAATTCATAACAATTAACAGACGATATATTTTGCCCTTATCGGCTTAGTTTTAGCTGTAATTCCTCACAAAGTCTGCTGACATCCCACAGGTCATCTTTGCTAGTCATATAAGTTCTTCAAAGCAATTCCTAGTTAGCACCCTGATCACTTCCCCCCATTTGCTGTATTCTGTGTTTACCCTATTATCAGCCACCTTCTAATATTTATCTTGACAGTCTCCTCTCTGTCCAAGTCATTTCTCTTACTACTACTAGATTTTTCTCCTCTTTTCCATAGTCCCCTTCTGGAATACAAACCTTATGCACACTCTCATTTATCACATCTGTAATAATGGAATTTCTGTACAGTACGGCTCTTGGAAATTTTCGTTGCCTTGTTCCTCTGGCTGTTCATTGATTTGATCTTTTTGCACTCATCCACATTCATCCATCAGTTGTCTATTCTCATGCTACATATATCTCATCTCATTTTGACCCTCACACCCCATTAATTGCATTCATTTGCATACTAGCATTTATTCTCTAGCTCACCCTTCTGCTCATGACTGCTCAAAAATCTTTGCTCACTATACATTTTTTTTTTTTCCTGTCTGCCACCTTTTATTGTATGCCCACACTTCCTTGAGCCGACCTTGGCAATGTGCCAAGAACAGTCAATTGAGTGCTAAATCGTTTCTCTGAATACGAGTGTACTTCAGTGGTTATTTTTGGGAAGTTAGTTGCTGTCGCGATATAATATATTTTGGTTACCTTCGGAATCGAATGCATAACGGTGGAAGACAAAACGAAGCTAAGTTTTCATTACTGTATTTAGTTATATTTCATGTTATTTAATGTACTTAAATGTTTTGTTTTGTAATTGTTTGTACTTTTTTTTCTATTTATTTAACGGAATTCATTAATTGAATAATTAAGGATTACACTACTCAGCAGTAAGGAATGATGACGGATTCAGCAGCAGTCACAAGTGGCGTATCGCCAAGTCCTCCACCATTTAAGAACTCAATTATTAGCAATATCATAAGGGACTTTGTGGCATGCAGTACTTGTGGCATGTATGCATCTCGGGAATTAGATATGTGGCTTGTGAAAGAGAGCGGAGAGCGTATATGCGCAAAATGCAGGCAGTTGGAGGAAATAAGTGCATTAGAAATATTGATATCCGACTTTGTTGCTCCAGGAACGGGGAATGAATGTAGGAAGACAAGTAGTGTGATAGGAGAGAATGAAAAAAAGATATATATGAATGGGAAAATAATAGTTGATAGTGTGGAAGGTGTGAGTGACTGTGAAAGTTTAGGAGATGGTTTTGTTTGGGAGAGTGAATTTAGATTAAGAATGACTGACCTGCAGAGAGAGATAGATGAGTTGAAAGAGGAGGTGGAATGTCTTGTGAATGAGAGCAGAAGTATGAAAGATAAGATTAGGCGAATGGAAGAGATGAATGCAAGGAGAATCAGAGTAGGAGAGAGAGAGAATTTAGGGAGTATGAGTGAGAAGTATGGGGGTGCTAGAAGAGGAGAGAATGGAAACAGTAGAAGAGAGGAGTAAAATTCGGACTTGTGATGAGTGGTAAAGCTGGTGAAAGTCTTGATCATTACGCAGAATGAATGCTCGCTTATACGTATACTTTTAGAACACATTCATACGCATTTCACTGATGTAACTCTAGTGATGTTATTTATTTCTGAAAAACTTGACACAAACTTGCTTTACAAGATTCTTGAAACTACAAAAACATTATAATTTGCCTTCAAACACTAATGTTGTACTTATTCTTTCACTTCGGGCACATTTAAAAAAAATGGATACCACACACAGCGGAAACTTTTCTAATCAAGTCCTAAGCGTCGTCTGCTTCTGTCACGACTGCAGCGCCTCCTCGCCAAAGTACACAGTTTTAAAGAGAATTCGCAAGTCTTTGTGACAAAAATCTTTACAGCTCCCTTTGGGGGAAGCACATCCGTCACAGGAGTGTCGATGTTGCATCTAAAAAAAAAAACTCAGGCGAGTAATTGACTCTAAAATACAAGAAATGAGGTGAGAGCTTTATGGTGCGATGCAGCTCCCACACACACAAAAAAAAACTATATAATTATCATTAACTAAACATCAAGAAAATATATAATCATTATTAAGAAACAAGCCAATAGCATTAATTAATTATATCAGTTTTTAATCTGGAAAGGGCATCAGCGTTACCGTGACGACTACCCTTTCTATATGTAACAGTCAGATTATAACGTTGTAGGGCTAAAGCCCATCGGGACAACTTGGCACCATGAGGGGCACTTTTAGTTAGATAGGTCAGAGGGTTATGATCTGAAATTACCTGTATTTCAGCACCAAATACCCATGTGTCAAACTTTTTCAATGCCTCCAAGACGCAAAAAGCTTCCCTTTCAATGGTTGACCATTTCATTTGACAGGAATTTAGTTTCTTACTGAAGAAAGCAATGGGCAATTCTTTTCCTTGTTCGTTGTTTTGAGCTAAACATGCGCCAATTGCTGTTGCTGATGCATCCGTATACAACTGGAACGGCTTGTCGAGATCTGGAGTATGCAAAGAAGGCATTTTTATAAGCTCTTCCTTGAGTTTCGTAAAAGCTTCATCAGCATCAGTAGTCCAAGGAATGTTGTTTGGGACACTTTTCTTAGTCAGATTTGTCAGTGGTAATACAATTTGGGAGAATTGTGGTATGTAGTCACGGTAGTAGCTAGCCAGTCCAAGTAGACTTCTTACTTCCTTCTTTGTTGCTGGTGTCGCTAAACCTTTTATAACCTCGACCTTCTCTGGGTCTGGAGAATGTTGACCGGATCCAATCAAATGACCTAGGAACTTCACTTGATTTTTCCCGAATTCGCATTTTTCTAGGTTTACTGTTAAACCCACCTCTCTTAATGTTTTGAAGACTTCATCTATGTGGGTGAGATGTTCAGACCATGTTTTAGAAAATATAGCCAAATCGTCGATATAAGATCGGCAGTATGCCTTATGAGGAGCTAGTGCTTTATCTAATGATTTCTGGAATGTGCTTCCAGCGTTCTTCATTCCAAACGGTAAGACATTCCATTGATAGTGACCAGAATGCGTCACGAATGCGGTGAAGGGCTTTGCTTCCTTTTCCATAGGGATTTGCCAATATCCCTTGGTGAGGTCAACTACAGTGATAAATCTTGCTTGTCCTACCTCAAATAATAAATCTCTAGCTATTTTCATTGGATAAGCATCTGGAATAGTAAAACTATTCAGCAATCTAAAGTCAATGCATAGTCTGACACTTCCATTTTTCTTAGCCACACAAACAACGGGATGAGCCCATTCACTGACACTTGGCTCAATGAGACCCATATCTAACAGTTCTTTGACTTGTCGATCTACTTCCTTTTGTAGAGTGATTGGCACCCTATAGGGTTTGAGTCTCTTAGGGGGAACAGTTCTCTGTAACTTTGATGGAGTGTCCATCAACTTTGGCATGACCAGGTTTGGAACTAAAAACATCTGCATATTTCCGGAGGATGTCAAAAAGTTCTTGTTTTTGTTCTTCCGTCAAGAGAGCTTCCATATCCTCAAGGTGTTTCCTAATATCTTCAACTGATTTATTCATCTTGTCAGCAGGTGCATAGTGGAGTGTTCCGAAATCTTCATCTAGTTCGAAAACTAGACCGACATGATTAATTCTTTGAATATATGGTCGAAGCTTATTTATGTGGAGCTCCCTGATACTTCCATCCTTCATCTCAACCTTCGCAGAATGTGGTCTAGTAAGTTGGACGACTGTAGCAGGTCCTGTCCAAGTATTTAGAAGCTTATGAGAGGATGAAGGTAACAATACTAAAACCTTTTCACCAACCATGAAGGATTTTTCTTTGGAACGAAGATTATATCTGGAGGAGTATTGTTCTTGAGACCCTTTGGCATTCTCGGATGCAATTTCATGAGCTTTTCTTAGATTTTCAAGAAGCTCTTGTAAATAATTTTCAACCGAGCGAGAGGCAGCAGTTGGGATGACTCGTCCACCAGTCCAAATTTCTTTTAACAAAGATAAGGGGCCTGGAGGTAATCTTCCATATACCAACTGGAAAGGTGATAACCCAGTAGTGCTATGTGGTACTTCTCGGTATGCGAATAGAAGATAGGGAAGATGTAAATCCCAGTTTCTTCCATGTTCCTGTATATTCTTATTCATCATCTCTTTTAAAGTTCTGTTCCAACGTTCAACAGCGCCCATACTCTCAGGATGTCCTGGAGTGGAAAAACGTGGAGCTATGCCTAGCAGATCTTCAAAAGCTTGAGTGAGTTTAGATGTGAAATTCGTACCTTGGTCGGTACAGACCATTTTAGGAAATCCAGTCTGAGTAAATATCCTCATTAGAACGTTACATGTAGTTTTAGCACTTATTTCCTTGACAGGTATGGCTTCGGCCCATCTAGTGCATAAATCAACAGCACATATTATGAATCGATGTCCTCTTCCCGATGGGGGTTCTAACGGTCCGATACAATCCACGCTCCATACCTCAAACGGAGCTTCTGGTCTGACGATAGGTCGTATGGGGATTCTATCTCTATATGTAGCAGTCCTTCTCATTTGACATTCCTTGCAGCTTTCGCAATATTTTTTCACGTCTTGTTTAATGGTAGGCCAAAAGAATGAGTACTTGATTCGCTGACGGGTTTTCTTTTCGCCGAGATGGCCAGCAAGAGGGATTTCATGTGCCATCTTTAAGACATTCTCTCGTTTCACACGCGGTAGCACTACTTGTCTAATATTCTCGCCACAAATATGTTCATTATGAAGCAGAACCCCATTGTCAAACGCATAGGAATTTTTCTGTCTTTTTGCCCATTCAAAACACCTTCGAAGCGTCTCATCATCCTTTTGAAGTTTGCCGAATTCGAATTTTGTTTTTTCTGGTATACACTCATTTTCTTCACCTGGTGGGGACTCTATCGTACTTACTGCCAATGCTGTACTGGTTATTTTCGAAGGCATGTCTTCATCTTCATCATCTTCTGACCGTTTATCGCTTAAATCTTTTGATTTCAGAACCGGTGTCTCCCAATGATGACTACTCTCATGTAGCTCGACGCTTTCGACCAGCATTTCATAGGCAGAGGAGCTCAGTAGCAGATCGGTAACCAGTTTTCTTGAGACAGCACATGTGACTGGAACATTACCATGTAAATTATCATCAATTTTCATTTCAAAAATCCTTAAGGGTGTTATTTCATTTTCTCCGAAAGCAGAAGATATTTCTATCTTACTTTCTCCATCATGGGGCGTATCTGCCACTAAATCTTCGCGCACTACCGATATTTGCGCTCCCGTATCTATTATTCCATTTAAAACCCTACTTCCACATTTGATTTTGACCACCTTCAAATCATCTACATTTCGATCAATGTCCACTGATTTGGATACTGGAATGGAAATTTTGGCAGTCAACACACCTGATTTATCGTCATTCCCAGTGGTAGACGTTTGAACTAGGTTACTGTGTGCTGTAGTAGGAGTACCTTTTGATTGACTATTTTTCATACAAAACTTGGCAATATGACCTTCCCTTCTACAAGTAAAACAAGTTGGTTTGTAGTGAGGCTTGTATGAATCATCATTTCGCCACGGCTGGTACCATCTCGGTGGACTTTGAGAGGGAGATAACTTATTTTTGAATGTTCGCTCAGCAGGTGGAGTATAAGGTCTAAACTTTTCAGTAACCTTGTCCTTCGGAATAGCTCCGATGGGCTTCCTTGATGTACTACGAACACTGTCGTATTCGTCCAATCTGTCAGCTAACTTGGTTGGAGAAACGAATTTTGTCCAGTCGTCTAAGAGATGTTCTCTCACTTCATGTGGTACTTTCTTCTTCAGTTGATCCGTAATAATTAGATCTTTTAACCCTTCAAAATTCTTGATATCAAGGCCACCAATCCACTCTTCGAAATAATTAGTTATTTCATAACAGAAATCCCTCCAAGATTTTTCAGCAACCTTTTGGTGCATCACAAACTTTTTTCTGAAACTTTCAGGATTCAGTCTAAATCTCTTTAGTAGAATTGTTTTAATATATTCATAATCTTCGCAATTTTCTTCTGACTCTCTACCAATTAATTGGACAATCTCAAATGGTAACAAAGTCAAGAGACATGATATCCAGTCTTTAACATCTATTTTTGTTCTCTTAGCTTGTCTTTCAAACAGGGATAGGTATATCACAATGTCATCCTCTTGTAATCTAAACCTAGGCATTAGCTTAATTAGTTCAAGACAATATGGTTTATTGTCACTGGATACTGGAGTTGAGGTTGGTTGAACACGCGCTTCAATTTCCAGTTTCTTCAACTCGAACTCCATTTGTTCTCTTTTCTGTTGGGCCCCCAATTCATCTTTCCGGCATTGGGCTTCTAGTTCTTCCTTCCGCCGTTGAGCTTCTAATTCTTTCTTCATCAGTTCTTCCTCGAGTCTGGTACTAATAATCGTCTCCAACATCCCTTTAACAAATTCTTCTTCATAAAATTTACTTCCCGTAATAATCATTTTAAGATCTATCACTTTCATTTCAACAGTTGGCTTCTCTCCCAATTCTTCAGCCAATTTACGTAAATCTTCCTTTCTACCTTTGGTTAAATAAGTCATGGTGCTAAACAATAACTCTCTTTACTGATAAAAAAAAAAAATCACCCTAAAAAAAAGAATCAATTGCACTTTTTTTTTTCTTTTTTTTTTTTTTTAAAAGCCCAGAAAGAGATGTATACATTTGGCGATTATGGGACTCATAATTAAATTCAACATATCATTTGTAAACATAGATAAATCTTACAATATTATCAGATAAAAACTTCAACTACACAATTTACTACACTTTCAAATACACAAATATATATATATATATATATATGTGTGGATATATAAAAACAAAACAAAAAAATAGTTCCGATTTTACACCTCTACTATATAATAACTGAAATCTCGAAACAGAACTATCAAAACAGTATGCAAAAATTAACTATGATAACACTGTCGTGTTCTTTCTCTGGCGAGAAATCACAAGTTCTGACTGTTCCAAGATGGAACTAACATGCAAAACAGGACAAATCGGTAACTGCAGAACAAAATAAATTTAAAATGAAAAAAAAAACAACTATTCTGAACTATCTGGGACGAAAATATAGCTTGAACACTGGCGTGTTTTTCATTTATCCAAACTGTTGTACTACTGTTCCAGGATGGAACAAAATTTGAATACTGACGTATTCTTTCTCTGGCGAGAAATCAAAACTACTACTGTTCCAGGATGGAACAAACTACGAACACTATTTTTTTTTTTTTTTTGTTTTGTATTAGAACAGACTTTCGCCCAAATAATCAAAATAGAACTCTAAAACATGGGAGCATGCATTTACATAACGAATTGCTCTCACCTTGTAGGTCCTATCGACTGCGCCAGTAAAATTCGGACTTGTGATGAGTGGTAAAGCTGGTGAAAGTCTTGATCATTACGCAGAATGAATGCTCGCTTATACGTATACTTTTAGAACACATTCATACGCATTTCACTGATGTAACTCTAGTGATGTTATTTATTTCTGAAAAACTTGACACAAACTTGCTTTACAAGATTCTTGAAACTACAAAAACATTATAATTTGCCTTCAAACACTAATGTTGTACTTATTCTTTCACTTCGGGCACATTTAAAAAAAATGGATACCACACACAGCGGAAACTTTTCTAATCAAGTCCTAAGCGTCGTCTGCTTCTGTCACGACTGCAGCGCCTCCTCGCCAAAGTACACAGTTTTAAAGAGAATTCGCAAGTCTTTGTGACAAAAATCTTTACAAGAGGGAATGAGAGAGAGGTATGGGAATGCTAGCAGACGAGAGGATGGAAACAGTAGGAGAGACGGAATGAAAGAGAGAGATATGGAAGTGCTAGAAGAGGAGAGAATGGAAATGGTAGGAGAGATGGAATGAGAGAGAGGTATGGGAATGCTTGAAGACGAGAGGATGGAAACAGTAGGAGAGACGGAATGAGAGAGAGAGATATGGAAGTGCTAGAAGTGGAGAAAATGGAAACAGTAGGAGAGAGGGAATGAGAGAGATGTATGGGAGTGCTAGAAGAGGAGAGAATGAAAACAGTAGGAGAGAGAGGTATGGGAATGCTGGAAGAGAGAATAGCAGTAGAGGAGAGGGAATGAGAGAGACCTATGGGAATGAAAGAAGAGGAGAGAATGGAAACAATAGGAGAGAGGGAATAGTAAAAGGTATAATGTATGGCGACTCAATGATCCGTGGTGTTCAAGACAGGATGCGTGAGGAGTGTTTGCCAGGAGGAACAATAGAAAGGATGGCTATGGCAATTAAGAGAGGTGAAAGGATGGATGAGATGATTGTGATGGTAGGAACGAATGACTTGAGTGGTAATGTAAGTCGGGCAGGGAGAGATATGAGGTTTTTGCTTGAGACTGTATGGAAGAAGACAGAGAGAGGAAAAATAGTGTGTGTGTTTGTGTTGCCTAGGTATGATAATGATGAGCTGAGCAGAAGAGCAGTGATATTGAATGGCATAATAGCAAGAATGTGTGACAAGAGAGGACTGGTATATGTGGATGCTTGGAGTGCGTTTGAGGAAAGAGAGGAATTGTATGCGAGAGACCGTTTACATTTGAATGAGGAAGGACGTAGGCATCTGGAGAGATTGCTGTTCTGAAAGAGACAGTGTGTCCCAGGGAGGATGATAGTAGGGGTGGCCTCTTGTGGGAATGGATACTTAGGAGAAGGGAGACGATGTCAGGTAACACTGAGCCCAGTGGAGTCTAGAAGGGATAATGCTGGGTATAGAAACAGTGGCATTTATATGCTTTATACTAATGCCAGGAGTATCCGGAATAAGGGAGAGGAATTGGTGGCGCAGATAGCATCAGCCTCGCCAAAAATTATTGGGATCACTGAGACGTGGTTGACAGAAGGGGATATAATAACAGGAATAGAAGTCGCTGGGTATAGCATTTTTCATCAGGATAGGAGGGGAAAGTGTGGTGGTGGGGTACTGCTTATGATAAGTGATGACCTATGTCCTCTAAGAGTGGAGGCTTTGGAAGGAAGTGAGATAAATGATTTTGAGAGCATATGGTGTGAGGTAGAGGTAGGCAATACAGGATATTTAGTGGGGTGTTGCTACAGACCCAGGAGCACGGAGGATGGGGACCAGGAGATGTTTAGACAGCTAAGTTTGGCAAGTGCAAGAAGAATGATTGTTATGGGAGATTTTAACTATGGTAGTATAAATTGGAGAGAGGAAGATGCATGTAGCAATAGTGGAATGGAATTTCTAGAATTCTTGAGGGACAAATGTCTTAGGCAACATGTAACAGAGGGAACAAGAGGTTCAAGAGTTTTAGATTTGGTTATAGCATCAGAAGAGTTGATAATAACTGAGATGACATCTCTCCCACCAGTTGGAGAGAGTGACCATATGGTTTTGACTTGGAAAATGAATAGACATGCAGGAGTATCAAAGAGACGGGAACTTATGTGGAATTATAAAGCAGGTGATTATAATAGTCTTAGACGTCAACTTCGGGAAGTTTCATGGAGGGAGGAATTGGAAGGCCGGGATATCGTTAGTGCATGGGAAATTGTGAAAGAATATTTGTTAACAGCAATGGTAAGTTGTATACCATGAGTGAAGAAGAGGACACAATTTGGAGTAAAGTGGATGACAAACAATATTAAACAGGAATTGCATGTGAAAAAGAGGCTATGGAAGAGATATAAGGAGACAGGTGAAGAGAGGATGCGAGAATATAAGACACAGGCCAGAAGAGTGACTAGTGTGGTAAGGAAAGCGAAACTGGAATATGAGAGGAGATTGGCCCTAAGATCCAAAGAAAATCCTAGGGAATTTTTTAACTATGTGGCCAGTAGGAGGAGAAATGACTGTTGAAGAATGATATTGTGGGATAAAAATGGGAATAGAGTGACTGGTGCAGAGGACATAGTGGAATTGTTCAATGACCACTTTATTGGAGTATTTCATCCTGGAGGAGTTAGTTTTAATGCTAGAGGGATAGGGCAGGTTCAAGGTTTAGTGGTACAGGAGGAGAGTGTGTTTCAGATACTGAGAACTCTGGATGTCAATAAAGCTTTTGGACTGGATGGTATTTCACCACGAGTTTTGAGAGAATGTGCTAGGGAACTGACAGTGCCTTTAACCTGGCTTTTCAATGAAAGTCTGGCTTCGGCAAAGGTGCCCAGGGAATGGAAGGAAGGTAAGATAGTGCCATTGCATAAGGGTGGTAACAGACTGGAAGTGTCTAATTATAGACCAGTCTGTGTGTCATCAGTAGTTAAGATCTTGAAGAAAGTAGTGAGGGACCGTATACAGCACTGGGCAGATGAGGGTAATGTTATCTGTGAGAGTCAACATGGATTTGTGAAAGGGCGCTCTTGTTTTAGCAATATGCTAGCCTTTTATAATAAAGTTACAAGAACATTAGATGAAGGAAAGGCATATACTGCAATTTTCTTAGACTTAGCAAAGGCATTTGACAGGGTGCCACATGATAAGCTGATATTTAAGTTGCAACACATGGGTCTGGATGTCAGATTGGTCAACTGGATTCAGGATTAGCTGTCTGATAGGTATCAGAGAGTTCTGTATGGTGGAGCAGTTTCAAGGAGACAGAAGGTTACAAGTGGGATATTCAGTTGTTTGCAGATGATGCAAAGCTGGGAAGATTATTAGTAATAGTGCAGATGTGGTAGCCCTGCAAGAGGATTTGAATAAGCTAGATAGATGGGCAAATGAATGGGGGTGTCAGTTTAATGCAGCAAAATGTAAGGTCTTGAGGTTTGGGAAACATCGATGGGATGCTGCATACTCTATGGGAGGAGTTATACTGGAGGAAGTTGGGGAGACAAGAGATCTGGGGTTGATGATTGATAGAAACCTGAAGTTTAGGGGACATATTGCAAAGGTGGTGAAGGTAACACAGAGGATTGCTGCAATTATGAGAAGGACACTGACCTGCAGAGATAAGAGGGTTATCATTCCGTTGTATAAGTCTCTGATCAGACCACACTTGGATTATTGTTCTCAGATTTGGTCCCCAGGATTTGAATGGGATAAATTAACTGTGGAAAAGATATAAAGACGGATGACAAAGATGGTCTCAGGACTGTACAAGGATAGTTATGAGAATCGGCTGAGGGAATGTGGACTGCAGAGTTTGGCAGATAGAAGAAGGAGAGGTGATATGATTGAGACTTTTAAACTGTTGAGAGGTGGTTACAGGGTTGATACTGGGGAGTTCTTTCACTTGGTTGAACAGCGGGAAGGAGTGATGACAAGAGGCCATCCCTGGAAGTTACGAAAGGAAACTGTGAGCAAGAGGGTGAGGAGTGGTTTCTTTGCATGGAGGGTGGTTGAGCCGTGGAATGCATTGCCTGATAGAGTGGTGAGGGCGAGAACGGTCAATGAGTTTAAGGTGTGGTATGATTGGTATGATAGATTTTGTGTTTCTTAGGGGGGAACCTCCCCTTGATGAGTCTTGACAGACTTTATGTTCTTAGGAAGGACCTCCCACGATGAGTCTTTTGACTCCATGGAGGCCTGAATAATAATAATAATAATAATACTGAAGGGGAGAAAGAAATAAAGGATGTACGAACTGGTCACCAACATGCAAAATCATCTGCTTTATACGTACATTTTCCAATGTACAAGTAAAATAGTTACCACTTTAAGAACTAGAATTTTCAGTAAAGAAAAGCTAATTTTCCGGCGTATAATAATAAACACTCCTTCTTCTGACATGCGCAGAAGTGTCGAAGGGTCTCGTATCTGTGGGCATACAGTATCCACTACTTTATTTTCAGCTGGTAACAGAAATCTAATAAAACAGTTTATTTATACCTAAATCAATTTAGGTATTGTCTGTCAATTTGGTGTATTGATCTTTATGGAAAAGATATATATCCATTCTTGGGGGTATTCTTGGATATATCCACACCACAGTTATGTTTTTTGCTGTACTCCATTTTTTGGCAAATGCTAGTTTAAGGAGGGGTATGTTTTAAACTATAAAAATTGTAGGCTTATTTTTAAATATGTGCATTTCAGGGATACACCTTCAGTCTCATCTCATATAATATTAGAGTATTATTATTATTAGCATATAATTATGCTAATGATAATACTCTCCATTCTTCCTATTTCACTTGACAGCTATTACAATGTTCAGACATCTGAAGCTTCAAGAACTTATAATTAGTGCCTTAAATTCTGATTCCTATACCATCCTTCAGTGGAATGAGGACGACTAACTTGTCACCTTCAATGCTATTAAAATAGTTCTTTCACAAAATAAATTAATAAATAAAAAATAGAGATAGAAGAAAAGAAAGCAATGTGCTTCTCTTACCCTTTGCTAACACCCAGATGTGTTCAAACAAGATAATTTCTCTTTGTGAGCTTACCTTTTCAACTTTTTTCTGCATAAATACACCACTTGCCTATCCTCCTGCACTTTTGTTTTTGTTTAAGATGTTACTTTCACTTTTCCAGTTACTAACTCCAAAAATTTCAAATCTATCTTACCTTAGATTACTGTTTTCACAAGAAAATCAGAAACCTCAGTAAAATTTCTTGATGTCATCAACAAAAGGACAGTTTGGCTAATTGATGATTCCTCTCTGTCTTTTTCTCTCTCACACAAACTTACTTCAATCACTGTTTCACAGACTTCTTTATCTGCTTTGTTGCACTGAATTGTTGTCATCTGTCGTTGTTTGCTGTTCCTTACTTTCATCTGCCAGTAAGGAATAATATCTGCCCAATGTGCATTCATTCTTCAACTGAAAACCCACCAAAGTTGTTTCTTCTCTTTTCATTCCCAGCTGCCTTTATGCTCTGAAATTGCCTTCATTACAGTGTTCATCAAGGACTATATGCTGCAACTGTTTATGAGGAATATCAATAGATTCCATCTCTCTTAACTTTTATATATTATAAACCAGATGGTAATAATTTCCATTGCTGACTCATAAACAATTAATTAAACTTGACATTAGCAGCAAACCTCTAGTAGAATCAATGACTAAATGTATTCCAAAGGTCAGAAAGTTAAATAAGCTAGGTGTGAGGATGAATGAAGAGATTAAGCTTGCAATACAGAGAAAGAAGCCATTATGGAGGCAACATAAGAGGAGTGGTAATAATCAATTCCATGAAGAATACAAGGAACAGACAAGGAGGGTGACTCAGTTGGCAAGGATAGCAAAAGTGCAGTATGAGCAGCAGTTAGCTAATGAAACCCAAAAAATCCTAGGTAGATCTTTTGATATGTAGCCAAAAAAAAAATGATAAGGTAGGTGGCATTGATGGACGAAAATGCTATAACTTGCATGGAGGATATAGTTGAGATATTTAATGAGCAGTTCATAAAGGTCTTTCATCCTTGTGAATGTGACACCATGGGGAGTTTGAGAGCAGTGGATGATGAGGAGGAGAGAGATTAACTATGAGTGACAAGAGGTATATAGGGAATGAAGCAAACTTGATGTTAATAAGGCTGTGGGACTTGATGATTTATCACTGCATATTTTAAAGGAATGTGTCAGGGAGTTGACATCTGCCTTGACATATTTGTTTAATATGTCAAGGGATTTAGAATTTACGCTTAGTGGGGATATATTGTTGGAGGTTAAGGAAGAGATCTTGGGGTGTGACGCTGGATAAGGGACTAAAATTTAGAGGACACATTGCCAAAATTGTGAGGACAACATAACAAAATCTGGAATTGATGTGGAGAATGCTGACTTGTAGAAGTAAAGAGATTCTAGTTCCATTGTATAAGGCCTCGATTACACCAAGATTTGCTCACCTGTTTTTCAAAAGGATGAAGAGATGTTGGAGAGGATCCAGAGGTAATTGACTAAAATAATTTCTCATCTCCGGAATGTTGAATATGAAGAAAGGTTGAGAAGATGCAATGTGCAGAGTCTAATGGATGGAAGATTAGGAGGGATAAGGAGTTGTTATAAGATTAATGTTGAAGAGGTTTTTGTAAAATGGTGGGAGATTTGAGAAGAACAAGGAGGGGGTGTGAGGAAGACGATGAGAAGCAGGTTTTTTGTATGGAGAGTTGTGAATGATTGAAATGCATTAAATTAAATTGCAAATATTAAATTGTTTGGCTAATGAAACTTGAAACCATATTAGCTGGTGTGCAAAGGCTTCTAATAGGTGAGGCTGTATATGAGAGCACTTTGGTCATAATGTAACAAAATATTTGCGTATTTCTAAACACTTTTAATAACATAACTAAATATCTTATGGAATATTTGAAGATATATGCTGTGTTTTGAGAATTTTAGAAAATATTTTTTAAAAATTTTAATTACAGATTATTATTTAAAAAAAAAGAAGTTGCATTATATATCCAGAGAGAGAATTTTATGTTAGATTAGAGAGAAAATAAATTACTTTAGTAAAATGTGGATAAGTAGTATATATGATTATGAGAAATTTTCTCTTGGATTTATTAGTGGATCATAGTTCTTTATAAATATATTTATAAAGAACTATGGTCCACTAATAAATCCAAAAGAAAATTTCTCATACTTAGTGTAAAGGGACCAAATATTAACAGTTGCAATAATATATGTGATATTATTT
Organism: Typopeltis vanoorti; assembly: GCF_054136105.1. Classification (NCBI taxonomy): domain Eukaryota; kingdom Metazoa; phylum Arthropoda; class Arachnida; order Uropygi; family Thelyphonidae; genus Typopeltis; species Typopeltis vanoorti. The sequence continues at coordinate 34,635,246 of NC_143572.1, read as the reverse complement.
CCATGTTTAAAAACCTTAAACAGAAAATTTTTCTTAAATACAGATAAAGTAGCAAACTTTTAGGGACCTGGAATAGTGCTATAGTGAATTTCCTTTAAGACAGCATTGTTTCTGCGACTGGTCTGGACATTTCACTAATTTGTTATGAGCGAGTTTGTTGTATTGATGACTATATATATGTTAATGCTTTTTCTCTCTTCCCCTCTATAAAAAATAATTTTTTTAGGCTAGATGCCATAAAATAAATTAAGCTATTTTTTTTTTTTTTTGTCTGTAATTTTTCAGAAATTGTGGTGAATGCAGATATATTGAATGAGTTTAAAGCATGGTTTGATGGGCTTTGTTTGTAACATTGTTTGCCTCCTTTGATGAGTCTTTTGATTCCATGGAGGTCTGGTGTTAATAATAATAATGTGACTATGAGATGTTGTCCCATCTCAACTGATTTAAAAACAAAAATGTCTTGCCCAACAGAATATTCCAAATTAAATGTTTTTAACTTAAGACACATCTTTTTAAGTGACCATGAAATTCAGTATTGTCATTCCCAGGCTAGTAACTTGACATGGGGAATTTTACCTTACTTTTGGACTGACTACTCTTGGAATATGAGCCTGAAATAAAAATGATTAAAGAAAATGAGAACTACAAAATATAATGAATATTGTAACTTAGAATATAACATGATTCTCGTGGAAAGGCTTAGACGTTGGTTATGCATTTTCACTATATAATTTAAGGAAATTACAGCGTACTGGGATATACATTAAAATTTCACCCCAGAATCAAATTCACCCTGGAAGAAGAAAAAAACAACTGCATTCCTTTCTTAGACACACTAGTCACACGCCAGCCTGATGGAACCTTGGTTTTCTCAATATATAGAAAACCCACCCATACATTACATTCACCAACAATCCCACCACCCCTCCTCACAACAATATGGAGTCATTAAGACACTACACAACAAGGCTAAACTTATCTGCTCGAATGACAATGCCCTAACCACAGAACTAAACCACATTCTCAACACTTTCTCAGCCAATGGCTATCCCCCCCCCCCAAAAAAAAATCCAAAAAATATTGAAACCAGTAAACCACAACTCCCCACCCCCTCACAACAAGGATTACTCTAAATCCATCACCATACCCTATATCCGAGGCACCTCAGAAAAAATCACAAAAATCCTAAAAAAACATAACTTAACTTCTTGTTTTCTGCTGTTTCATAGCCATTTTAAATACCATTATAGGAAACCAGTCACAAAAATAGAACATCGATTCAATTGAAAATGCGTGATATTATATGCACTATTGGCTGTAGGAGGATAGCTCCATCTGCATTAATAGATACCTAAAAATAATTACAATAAAATAAATTAGTTAATGAAATATTTTAAAATATAATCAATTAATTAATTACAATTTACAGAACAAATGAATGGTGACTGTTAATCAGTATAACTTCCCAAAGTTGAGAAGGTTTAAAGCAATCGTTTTTGTTAAGGTTGAAATTGTGAATGTGTTTTTCCACAGAATTCTTTGTGCAGTCTTTCCACAAGAAAATAATTTTTTTAAAACACTGTATTTTGTAGATTATGTGTGGTTTGCTAAACCAGATTTATTGGATTTTTTAAGTGAAATATATTCTTGATATTCTTTAAGATGAATTTGTCAAATTAACTTTGTCAAAGTCAATAAATGTAATATGCGTTTCTAAATTGTATTCTCTTCTTTTTTCTATTATTAATTTTAGGCAGAAGGCTGGGTCTATACGGGATCGTCCTTTTCGAAATCCATTCTGTACTTCTAAAATAAAGTTTTCGGAATATTTCATTAGTTTGCTATTTAATATTCTGCTATATATTTTGTAACAGGAATTTAGTATACTTATGCCTCTATATAGTTTTTAGGATCATCTCTATTATATTTTTTAAAGATAGGAATCACAATTGCTTTTTTTCCATTCTATTGGGGGGTTACCAGTTGTATAAATTTTATTTAAAAATAAAAGGAGTCTTTCTTTGAATCTTTTTCCTGCATATTTATATAGTTCTGAACCTAGCTTATCTTCTCCAGGTGATTTTCTGTTTCTTGTTTCTTTCAGGCTGATTTCTAATTCTTCTTTAGTTATTTCATTTTCATTAAATGTTTGCCAGTTGTCTTTTTTTAAATATTTATCTGTTCACAATTCTGTGTAGAAATTTAGAAATTCTTCTAATTTCAATTCGGTGTTTAATTTTATGTTTTATTTAGTATCTGCATTTAGGTGTTTCAAAATCTTATATACATTGGGTCTTATTTTATATAAATCATGTTTGTTCCATGAAACATATTTGTTCCATGATTCTCTGTCTTTTTCTGACTTCTCTTTTAGCTATGGCTCTTATTCTTTTATATTCTATTTCATCTTCTAATCTTTTACTGCTTAAAGATTTATGATAGGCTTCTTTTTTCATTTTGATTATTTCTTTGGTTGTATCATCCCATATCTTCAGTTTTTTCCTTTTATTGAATTTTTGGTCTTTCCTAAGCTTTCATTTGCTGCTGCATTTAGAATCATTTTTATGTTAAGCCATTTTATTTCTATTTCTTCATTTTGTTTTATTTTATCTAGATATTGGTTAATTCTTTGTTCATATAGAAATTGTATATTTGTGTCATTTAATAGTCTAGTTCTATAAACAAACATTTTAAATTTTCTTTCTGTTCTTGTTACTTGTAGCCGTATAGGTGGTAATTTTAATTTTATTTTAACGAGAAAGTAGTCGCTACTTATTTCATATCCTCTGTGAACTCTAACATCCAACAAAAACTTTTGTCTTTTCATTTAAGAAAAATTAATCTAATATTGATTTCCATCCTCTTGCTGCCCAAGACATACATAAATACATATATTTTTGTATGTTTTTATGTTTATAGAAAGAATTCGTTATATTTAGGTTATTATAAACTACAAAGTCAATCAGTTTTTTACCATTCCTGTTTAGAGTATGTTCTCCATATATTCCTATATTAGTATTCATTTTCATGTTTCTAATTCTTGCATTTAAGTCTCCTGCTAAAATTACATAATCATTTTTATTGATTTTATTATATATATTTTGTGGCTGATTATAAAATTCAATATTATCCTGTTCTCTTCCTTTTCCATAGATTCATTCCGATTACCTTTTTCTGTCAGCTTAAAAGTAGATTTATGTTCTCCATGTCAAGTGACTAGCCTGACGATGGATAGTTCAATGGTTGGGCTGCTATCTTAAGGCTACTGAACTAGCCTTCTTCCAAATTTCAAGCCATAGGAGGAATAGGGTATATTGAAGGGGAAAGAGTAGATTATAGTAGAATAGAGTAGAATTATAGTAAAGGTTTATAGAGGGGACATGGTTATAAGGCCAGAAAGGCCCTTGAGTACTCTAATAGCGTAAGGGTCATAAAATAAGAGTTGGCTGATAAGGCCTTATAGGAAAGATTGAGTGGATCTTCCCCAAAGTAAAAGAAATGGATAGATCCAGCTAGGAGCACCACGGGAGTGCCACTTCGCTTACAATCAAGATGATTGCCCCTTTTGGCCCTATTTGTCCACGAGTCCTCATTCAGTATATTCGGACAACCCCACCATATATATACATATATACACACATACATACATGGCAGGCTCCCCTATCCGCCACCGGGGATGCACTCTCTAGGGGTTACAGGGTCCCCAGAAAGACCAACTTAAATTTCTCTATCATATCACCTATTTTCCTCCTCTCTTCCAAACTCTGCAATCCTCATTTCTTCAATCTTTCTCCATAGCCAACATCTGTAGTCCTGATATTGTCTAAGTCACTTGTTTCTCGGCCCCCTCCAATGTTTCCTCATCACTTTGAAAACCAGGTGACCAAATCTGAGCCTGATAGTCTAAGTGTGGTCTGACCAGTACTTTGTACAGTAGCAAAACCACTTCCTTATCCTTACATGTTAGAACACTTCTTATCATAGCAGCATTACGATATGCAGTCTTTGCAACACTTGCAATATGTCCTCTAAACTTCGGTCTACTGTCAACCATCATCCCAAATCTTGAACCTCCACTTCCTGCAGTACAGCACCATCGATATAATACAAAGCCTTATGTTTCTGCACTCCTAAATACACCTTGCACTTATTAATATTAAAATTGCAACCCCACTCCATTTTCCAATTAAAAATTCTATTCAAATCTTCCTGAAGAGAATTAGCATCAGCAATGCTACTTATAATTCTCCCCAACTTTGCATTATCAGCAAACAACTGATGATCCCAGTCAGTCCACATGAGATATTTACAGGCAAGTTAAACAGCAGGGGGCCAAAGAACTGGGCCACACCACTGGTTACCCTCCGTTTTTGAGACTCTGCTCCATCATACACACTTTCGGGTTTCATTCAGAGAGCCAGTCTCTGAACCATCTAACCAATGTACTATCTATTCCCATTGTATGCAACTTTTAGACCAACTTATCATGTGGTAGTCTATCAAATGCTTTTGCAAAGTCCAAGATATTGCTTTAACTAACACACTTGTCATCACATCATGAAATGGAAGTAAATTGCTGAAACAAGACCTGCTCTTTACAAATTCATGTTGTCCTTCATAAAGAATGCTATATCCATCAACCCAATCTTGTATTCTGTTCTCTTCCTAACTAGTCTCTCCAACACCCTGGGTACAACTGCAGTTATACAGACTGCTCTATAATTTGAAACTTCTGTCCTAGAACCATGCTTATGGAGTGGTACTATTTTGCCATATTTCCACTCCTTAGGAACCTTACCCATTGCAAGACTTTCATTTAAACAACCAAGTCAAGGGCATGACTAACTGTTGTGCACATTCCTTAAGAATATGTGGTGACATTCCACTATATCCTTTGCAACAGTCACTCTGCTGCCACGACTATCCACTAGCGTCAACCTACCATATAGCAGAAAAGTTCCCTTGAATTAACCTTTGCCTGACTAGCCAATCTCCTCTCACACTGCACCTTTTCTTTCTTTACCATGCTCATCACCTTCCTAATCTGCACTTTATACTGTTCATGGATCCGATTGCCACCATCTATCTTGTACCTATTCTACAGCCTTTTCTTTTAACTTGCTTGATTTCACTGTTCGTCCATTTCATTCCTACTCTATTTACTCGCTTAATATGCAGGTCTGCATTGCTTGTGTCAGATACTGCCTTATGATTTTCCTTTCACGGTCAACATCTTTTCTGCACAGCTCATCTACCCACCATATTGATACTAATTGACTACAGAGCTTCCCATAATTACTCACCTTATACTTCCACATATATCTGCTTTTGACAGTAACCTTAGAAAAGGTTACTGCCAAAACAAGTACCTCACGATCACTGACATGTGGCAGTGTTAACCCCCCAACCGGCCATGACATCTATAGACATCCAGCTAAATCTGGATACGAATCTGTAACACCTATTGAATAACATGGATATGAAGTGCAATTTGGTCTCACTATTTCATCCACCTCGGCCGGTAGGGAGGTTAATACCTCATTAACAACTACATCTTGTGAAGTTATCGCCCAATCCAAAACATTCAAGCCTAGTTGCTTCAGTCACATGCTACTTAAGATATTTATCTCTCAGAAATTCAACAAACTCATTCTCCTTGTTCTTGTACACTATCTCCTTCTTCCATTCTATATTTGTGTAATTAAATTCCCCCATATGGATCACATTCTTTTTTTCATACCCAATCAATTTGATTAAACATTTCACAATCAGTATTCTCTACATTCCCTGGCCTATAACAGCATCTTATCAGTTATACTAACCTGTTAATTTCAACTTCACATCATATATTCAAAATCTGTGCATGCTATCAACTTCTACACTTTGTAGACACAATTCCTCCACAATCATTAACAGCATCCCCCCCCCTCTTCTTTTTTCACACCTTCCTATCCTTCTGGAAAATTATATATCCTTCTATTTCTATTCCTGACATCACATCCTTTTCAGACGATCAGCTTTCACTAATACTAATTGTCTTTAGCATACTGACTCCTCACTCCATCAATTGAATAAACTCAGCTCTATTATTTCAAATGCTCCTTATATTTGTGTACAAATATGACAATCCCTGTGTCTTTGAGACCATTCTATTAGCACATCCCATAAAAGTTGGGATTTTATTTAGCTAAAATGAGAGGGGCCCCCATAGATGTTCCTTCTATCTGTTCAGTTTGTTCTGGTAGCTGAAATATCTTGAATTAATGACAAGTCCAAATAATTTTACAATATCAAGAAGAAAGTCATTATGAAGTAATTCAGTTGTATCCATCAGAGGGATATTTATAAAGAATGAGGCTACATCTAAACTTACTAGAAGATCTGTGGGTTGTAAAGATAATCCTGAAATTTTATTCTTAAGATCTATTGAATTTTTTTATGAAAAAAGCAGAGTTTCCTGTAAATGTAGAAAGAAAGATTAGATAGGTATTTTGAGAATTTATGAGTTGGACTTGCTATGCAGTTCACGGTACATCTTAATGGCACATTTTCTTTATATGATTTTATCATAAGATAAAATTTCTGTTCTTGAGACCCTGTCTCAAGAATAGAGCTATACAGCATACCACTGGTTAAATTTATTTTCTGGGATGATAGTGCTCAGAGAGCTTATCTGGACAATCTATTACTCATCCCAGCTTGTATATCAACTTGTTATTTGATAATCTATCAAATGCTTTGGCAAAGCCCAAGAGTTTCACTATATTATTATTATTATGTGACATCTCCAGGGAGTCCAAAGACTCATTGAGGGAGAGTATGCCAACAGCATTGAATGATTATTTCCCTTCCAACTACTAACCGTGCTCAAACTTGCTTAACTTTTTGCTGAGCCATAAGTAACAGAGGCCCTACCAATTGACTAACCTTTGGTATGAATCTTTCTTCTCCAACATATTTGTTGCTTTATCGAAATTCAAGTAGCTTGCTGAGCAAACCCTACCTTTATAAATGTAAGCTGGCCATTGTATTGCATCTGTCAATTCAAATCTGTATTCTAACTTAATAACTATAGATCCAGGCCTGTAATTGGAAACTTGTGTCTTAGCACCATTTTTGTGCAGCAGCAGGGTCATGCCTCTGTTGCAAGAATTCTCATTAAACAGCCAGGTCAAAAACTATACCTTTGACCTTTTGCACATTCCCCAAAAATACATGATTTGTCAACTATTCACTCAGCCCTATTAACATTTAGTACACTCAAAACTTCATACTCTAGTTGACATGGAGTGTTGTACATCATCATCCACACCACCCAGTATGATTTACGCTAGCAAAATATACATTAAACAATTCCACTACATCCTTTTTTATAGTCATTTTGCTGTAATAAATATCCATTATCATTTGGTAATTATTAGTCTTCTTGCTTGCTGCATAGCACAATTCCTTTGAATTTTCGTTGACATGACTGATCAAAGAAAATTCAGGGGAATTCTTTTCATATTAAATTCTTAAAATTTATTTCATTTTGAAAAGTGCAAAAACTCCTCTCATGTTGCACTTCTGTTACCATGATTATTGCTTTTCCTGCATTTTATATTTCTCATGCATTTGATCCCACATTGCTTGTCTAATTTTATAGTTTATTCATTTCATTCTTGCTTTAAAATTCATTTGCATAATCCAGTATATAGTTGTATATTGCTCATGTTAGTTGATCTTTCACACAGGAAGTAGGGTTTTTTCTTCCTACCATTCATGCTGTCAAGATCAGATTTTCACTTTGCAACACATAGTTGGGAAATCAGGGGAATATAACAAGGTTCTGCACTTAATTTTTTTGTACATCTGGTAAAGGCATATGATATGGTGCCCAGGGTTTTGCTTTTCAAAACACTACAGTCATGGGATAAATAGAACATTATACAGAGCAATACATAGTCTATATTTAAGTTGTAAGTCAGCAGTTAGAATTGAAGGAAATACAATGCGATGTTTGATGTAAACTCAGGCGTACAACAAGGATGCATATCATTTCCACCTTTATTCATCATCTGTATGGTTGCATTATGAAAGAAGGTGGCATTAAACCTGATATTAGAATCAGAGATGTCAAACTGTGTTTGATGCAATATTACAGAAAAAAGGCCCAGAGGAAGAGAAAAATCTTGTTGGATTGATTCACTCAGAAATGTCTTAGAAGAACAAAATGTTGATACATCCGTATTGGAATGCTCACAAATAATAGACTAATTTGGAGGAAAATTGTTGACAGGAGATTAATAAGGTAACTTAGTCACACAGTGCTGTCATAGTAGCCTGAACACCCTTATCAAGAGAATGATGATGAAATCAAGAAAAGAAATTCAGTTATACAACTCATATTTCAGACAAGAATACACACTAGGTTTAGGAATCATAAGGCATTAGTAGTTTTCTCCTCTCTCTCTCTCTCTCGATGCTTTTGAAATGAATAATAGCCAGTTGGGTTGAAGAATCTCACTATCTTTGGGAATAAAGAACATTACAATATTTACTTTTTTTATTTTATTGGTTGTATGTTTTTCTATTTTCTATTCTTCATACTCTTTCAGTCCCTTTTCTCCACACTTCATCATCCTGTGGTATTGAAGTTAACTGTGGAGCTTCCTATAATTACAAACCTTATAACTGTATTTTTAAAGGAAATTACAATGTAGACTAATTTTAACTAAAATAAATTTAATTAATACTTCCAATATTTCGGCTAAGTCAAATTGCCATTGTCGGGGAACAAAACCTGTACACAAGCACTACACTAAGTAATGAAGATGAAGCATGTCAACTGACAGTAGGCCTAAATAGTGCCCCATAGTGAACTAAATTGGGGACACTATTTAGGGGTCCAGTAACCTCTGGCCAGGATGAAGCAACCAGTGCCAAAAACTCCTCCTCCCCCTGAATCCTTCTGCTGTTAGTATACATAAAGTGCAATAGCCTATTAGGCCCACATCACTGCTGTCCTTCTGCTTTACACTAACTGTCCCATTCTGTTTGTTACCAGTTGTACTAACTTAGGCATTTTCTGCACATTCTTACACTTATTTACCTCACTGGTATCTGTCTACTCACTCAACAGCTTCTCCCTCCCCCCAAAAGCTCTAAGTTCCCTAATCCCTTAACGAGTATTTAAGTCTAGTTGCTGGTTTAAACTCATGATACAGTTTAATGGAATAATTACAGCATGCAGAGAAACAATTAGGCATGCTTTTAATTCTTTCATTATTTCTTCTCTGTCACAGAGACAGGAATATAATGTTAGAATTGTAATAATACATGCAAGAAAATCATTGGAAGAAATGAAATCTAAATGAAGACTATGAGGGGGTGCCCTCTATGGCAGTTGTTGGCTAGCCTTAGATGTTGGGCAGATGTTAGAATTAGTTACCCAAATCTTGGGGAGTTTAATATAAACATATGTATTAAGATTAAGCTGGATTTTTAAATCTGCTACTGATCCTAACAGGTCTTTCAAGTATGTATTTACTGTGATGGAGCATGATAGTTTCTTCCATCTGATTCTGTGCAAGGTATCCAAGGCATGGTCTGCTCTGACTGACCATAGTAATGGCAGCAGGTGTGTTTTTTATGTTCTTCTGGGCAGATGTTAGCAAATCTCCCAGTTTATTTTGGTCATCCACACATTCTTATAGGCATGTGGTACAGAAGGACAGAGAATGAAAGAAAGAGTGAATGGGAAAGCATAAAAGTGTGAGAAACTTGGAATTCACACATAATACTATATCTTTTCTCTGAAAAGATATAGTATTATGTGGGAATTTGATGATAAGAGGTATACTTAATGAGAAAGTGACAAAAGCCTGTTTTTCAGGTGCAAAGATAAATGATGTTAGTGAAGCTTTGTTTGCAGAAGAAAGAAGCAAATGATAGTTAATTGTTTTGGCAGGCACAAATGCTTTGAAAAGTGAGAAATATTCATTGAGAGAAGATATGAAGGAGTTAGAAGAAGCAAAAATGAAGAGTAAGAGTCTGCTGCCTTGATATGATAGGACAGAATTGAGAAGAGCCATGATTGCTAATGAGTCAAGAATGAGAGCATCCTTGGCTTCTTCAGTCCACAGAACTCAAATATCTGCACTATAACTTCTTGGCCAATGGCTACAATTCCTACAAAGTAGATAAAATGCTACATAGTCCCATTACTTCTCCATCCTCTAATACACAGGAACACAATATTACCATTCCTATTCCCTATGTCAGAGGTACATCAGAAATGATAGCCAGAGTATTAATGAAACATGGCCATCGCACCACATTTAAACCTCATGTTAAATTAGCAACTCTGATCTGCTCTCCTAAGGATAAACTTCACCCTCTAGCATACCTTGGAGTTTATGAAGTTCCTTGTGACTTGGTGCACTATGGGAAGACAGGAAGATCTGTTAACATTTGCCTGGAAGAACATAAAAAATACATTTGCTACCATTACTATGGCAAGTCAGGCTTATCAGACCACGCTTTGGACCCCTTCACACAGGATTAGATGGAAGAAATGTGATGTGCTATTCAACACATCTTTTCCCAACACATTTTCAGCACAAGATTATTTTTTGAATCAGTCATGGCTATGAAGAATTCTCCTAACCTGCACAGATATGGTTCCATTAATTTGCCAAAAATTTGGAGACTGTTATCTTAAGAACAACTCCCACGTAGCTGCAATATTATTATTTTTTTTTCACAATGTTAGAGGGTGCCAAATTAGGACTTTAGATCTTTTGTCTGTTACAGTTGTGTTGTTTCACTTACTCACTGTCACATATACCATGCTTGTTGTGCTCTAATGATACCGATTTGAAATTCAGCGAAATATAAGCAAGTTAATAAAACATCTTTTTTTAAATAAAATAGTTCATTTGGTGTTGTTAATATCATTAAAAATAAGTCATGAATAATCTTCAACACCTAAGCTTATCTGTTAGAACTTGTTATTTGGGATTACTACCAAAATAACTTAAGTCTATGAAGCCACTGCATTATGTCTGTTATGATTGTTGAAAAATTCACATTTCTAGGAAGAAAAATCCTGCAGCCTAATTCACTTTCAGTTGAAAAGTCCTTATAAATGTTCTTCCCATCCTTGATGGGACTCATTTCCAACAAAAGGGGATATTGACTGAGCTTTTGTTTAGTGGTGAGAGAACATAAGGTCATATTTGGAAGCTGTATAAAGCTGTAAGAAATGGATTTTTGGTATGAATAGTTTGTGTTTGAGACTCATTGGTGGAATGGGTAGTGAATGCATTGACTTTTGTTTATGTGCATGATCATACAGTGTATTTGTAAATGTAGTACACCACAGCATTATAGCATGCAGAATCAAAAGATTTCTTTAACAATCTAGTGACTTTATAAAGGCCTTGAAATAATACAATTAATTGTAATTACAATTATAAATGTTTTGCGTAAATCTCTAAATCTTTCTAACTGTTATGTATCATGTTTTTAGTTATGGACTTGACCACTCCATCATCATCGTCTTCTGCACCAAGAAATTCTATCATATGTCCAAATTCACTGTCTGATCTTTCTGAACAATCTGGTAAGGATTTTTTTAGCAGGGAAGAGACAAGGTGAGCTAATCTTTTTTCTGTTTATTTTTAATTTATGAAATTTGTATGTTTGTCAAAGGATTAGAAAGCTTGCATTACTGTATTGTCAGGAATTAATTATCAAACATCTGGCATCTAGATATATTGATCATCCAGTTTCATAAATAATAGAATTCTCTCATTACTCAAATTGTTCATAATTTAAGTCCACAATTGCCACAATCACAGCTTATTATTAGTTGTTATTCACAGATTTATAAAGATAATTATGAAATATATGCAGTGACACTTTAAGGCTTTTATATATATTAAAATGTTATAAACATTCTATTTTTGGAAGATCCATGTATTTAAATATCTGGTCTTTACCTTTTTTATAACTACCACCTCACTAACATATTTCAAAATTAATTACAGTCATACCTTGGTTAATGTTACCTCTAGTAACGAAGCCTCGATATAACGAAGTCCACAATTTCAACCTCCATTTTACATAAAAATATTAAAATTTTAAGGTCAACGCTCGGCAATCATCTGATTGTCAAACGACAGTGGCTCATCACGTACTTCCAAGTTGTGGGTGTGTCTGTTTTAACAATTTTGCGCATCATCTGCCTAATTTAGTCGTTGCTTGCACTTTGATGTGTGTGGTGCATTGCAGTAAATGATGTATGTTCTCTGATAGCGTTATTGTAGATTTTGTAAATATTATTTAGTTAAAATCTCAATCAAGGAAAAGCCAATTTCTTTAGAAACTAAATTAAATATCGTACAACGTGTTGAAAGGGGGTAAAAGAAAATCCGATGTGGCACATTCTTTAGGATTAGCACAGTCAACTTTAACAACCATACTTAGTCAATCAGAAAAAATAAAACAGTCTGCTTAGAATTGTACAGATGTTACAACAGCAAAATTAACTCACTTAAGGAGTCCAATTTTAGAAAAAAATGGAGAAAATGTTAAGTTTGTGGATAGATGATATGTCACAACGTCATATGCCTTTAACTCCAATGGTGATTCAAGAAAAAGCATTGTTTTTGTTTAATCACCTGAAATCTAAACAAACTGAAGAAATTGCTGAAAATTTTCGGCTTCTCATTGTTGGTTTGAGAAATTTAAAAACTGGGCCAGAATTCATAGTGCGAAATTATCAGAAGCTGCAAGTGCAGATGTTGAGGCTGCAAATAAGTTTCCAGAAAAACTAAAGGAAATAATTGAAAGTGAAAGATTTTCACAAAATTTGGTGTTCAGTGTTGATGAAAGCAGTTTGTTCTGGAAACAGTTACCATAAAAAAACTTCATTTCTATTGAAGAAAAATCAGCAGCTGGGTTCAAAGCAGCCAAAGACCGTTTAACGTTACTCTTTGGATCAAATGCTTCTGGTATTTGTTAGCAACGAAGCCAAAGAAAATGAAGAAGAAATTAAAGAAGTTCCTACTGAAAAAGTGTTAGCAACCAAAGATTTAAAAAGGTGCTTGAATGACATTGAAAATGTTTTAAATTTGTTCAGTGAAAATGATCCTGATTTAGGAAGAAGTGTTATTGTTAAGCGATCAATGTTAAATGCAAATAAATCCGTATAAGCAATTGTTAAATGAAAGAGGAAAAAAGCATAAACAATCAACTTTAGATTCGTATTTTAAAATCTCGTGATTTTATCTTTGTTAGGTATGTTTGGTAATGTTGATTTTTTATGTAATAAAGCTTTTCTTTTTTCAAAAAAAAAAAGTCTTTCATTTTCTCTACATACAAACATATTCCTATTATGGCCATAGTATTTTTGCCTCTGAGAACGAAGTTTCACTTAACAAAGTAATTTGGTGGAACGCATCCTCTTTGTTAATCGAGTTTTGACTGTATTAAAAAGTAATTCATAGTTTATTTACCTTTCACCTGGGGTTCAGTTTTTCTCTTCCAGTTTTTATCCTGCAGTTCATTTATACCCTGTGATACATTAACCTTTGCTTCTATATGGGCTAATTCTTTTGAGCAAATGGTTCCTTTATTGAAATCATAATATGATGTCGAGAATGACTGCAGAGAATTATTACACAATTGGTTTTTTTTTGTAATAATTGTAAAACGATATTAGTAGAAATTTCAATTGGCTCAGGATTAAATCTGGAAACATACTATGCAAACCAGATCAAACAAGGAACTTGAATTTTCAAGCCTCTTCAGTCTTCTAGTAAGCATTATGATTGCTTACTAGAAGCAATCATAATCAGATTGCATTATAAATTCATTGACACTTAAAGACTAGTTGTTTACTATCTGTATAAAAAGACTGTGCCAACTTGTTTAAAGTACTCGTGTTTATTTTTGTGTCTGCTGATGTGTACACTTGCACAACATATTATATTAACCATGTATACACAGTGTTCCCATTTGAGTAACGAGACAATTATTATATCAAAACAAAGAACTATATTTGGAATTGTCAATTACACAGATTCAAAATAATCTCCCTCCAACTCCATACAATGTTCACATCTGTTGTACAGGTGTTTAAAGGCATGATGGAAATCCTGAACGGGAACCTCCTTCAGTGTCTGGGTACACTGCATTGGATATCCTCAGCATCACTGAAGCTCTCCCCTTTCAAGGCACACTTCATCTTTGGGAAGAGGAAAAAGTCTCTGCAGGAGCCAAATTTGTGAATACAGGGAATGTTGGATCACACACAGAGACTTCGAAACCAGATACTGCTATGCAAGCAGTGTTCTAATTAATATCAATATTAAACTTGGCTTATATTTATTAACCATAACTTTCTGTCACTTTTAAAGTTGATATTAGCAATTGACTAATACATTTTCATCTAAGAATTTGAAAATAGAATTTCAAAACATTATTTTTGAAATTTTTGAAAACTTTTAAAATACAAGATTTTTTTTATTAATCTTCAACAACACATTGTTCTGAGAATTTATAGCTTGGGAATCTATTCACTTCCTTACTAGTAATAGCCAGTTACTACATTTGTTTTTTTATCTAACGAAAGAAAGAATATACTAATTGACAAAGAGTCATTAATTTATTTTTTTTTTAGATGGTGTGTAATTTTTCTTTTGATGTGTTTTAAAGTTATTTTAAGAAAAAAATTTATGTTTGAAATTTATTCTTTATTTGATAAGGAATAAATTTTAGAAGTAGAATGAAAAAACATTGTTAAATGCTGTGTTCAGTTTCCTTAGACTCCATAGTTCATTTATTTTATTTAATGTCAGCTATTTGTTAGTGTGTAAATTGTGTTGATGTTATGTACTCAATTTTAGTACATAATTTTGCAGAGAATAGAGATTCAGGTAACACTCACTGTAATGAACTACTGAAATCTTAACCAAACCATAATGCTATTTTAAAGGAAATTCACCAATGGCAAATTTTTCCTGCATTCCCTGTAAGTTTTTATAGTGAGAATTGATTAGATGGATGGAAGAGGATGTGAAGAAACCTGTTTGGTGGGTTTGTAGTTTATGTGACATACCGATAATTGTGTTTTGTTTTAGAGGATGTATCAGAAGAAGATACCAATTCAGTATAAACCAACACTTACGGAATTTGTAGTTGATGTTCTGTGAGATAAATGTCACACTCAGATTGTGGAAGGGGCAGTCATCATTTAGCTAAATTGCTTTTATTGGGACAACATTAACATTTAGGATTGTTTTTTTGGTATGCCACCTCAAATTTAAGAGAGCACCAATTGTTTTGGTAAAGGAGGATGTTAATATTATATAGTTGTGTTGGAAGACTGTATAGGTAAATGTCAGCTAAGTAAAATCTTTATAGAAATATCTGTGGAGCAAATTTTGGAGCATTTGCATGTATTATATTGCCACAGAGTTGTTAAAAAAAAAAAAAAAAAAAAAAAAAGCTTAATTGTTAACATATAATGAAGCTATATTTCATGCTTGGTCTCCAAATACATCACAGTGGATAAGCAGGCAGATGAGTTAAACCAGCATATGCAAGTTGAGTAAAAGTCAGTTATCTGTTCTTGACAGTGTAGTCTAAATGTTCATCATTCATCATGACACATGGCTGCCGATCTACTTGTTTGCTCAAAATGCGATAATCCATACTTGCATGGAATCATTATTGAGACTGTCATCAACCAGATGGTAGCCTTATTAATGGCTTTATTGAATCATGTCAACAATATAATTAATAATTGTAGAGTTTCCATGTCATCTGCCTCTCATCATAATAGTAATACAGAGGTGGTCGGTTGTGTCACCATTCCCTGTGTTAATGAGTGTTATAGAAGGTATAGCCAAATTATTTAGATTCTTTATCCTACAAGTGTCCTTCCATCCTATCTACTTTTCTAGGCTCAGTTAAAGAATAAACTTCTGTCTTGGGCCCACTCTGGGCCAAAGGCATATATCGGATTCCTTGCCAGTGTGGATTATCATATGTTGGATAAACAGGCAGATTAGCAGGCATGCATCATGATGAACATTTAATTTAGACTACGTTAAGTTCCATGAGCCAGAGCAATTGGGACTTAGAGAGCACACTCTCACCACCAGACTTCACGTTCTTTGGTAGAAAATTAAGGTTGTCCATAAAAATAATAATCTCCAGGAATGTTTATTCAAAGAGAGTTGTGAGACCTTGGTACATTAACTGAATCTAAATAGAAATAGTTCTTCACAAATTCCAAAATTAACTTAAATTTAATTATTTGTTATTTTTTTATATTATTAAATCGTGTTAAAGTTATTTTTTACTAGACCTTTTAATATAATTAGACCATGATGTTCTACATCATCTACATGCAGTTTGCACAGGTCATTGTTGAATAAACTAGTTTCTTTTCTTGTTTAATTTAGAAGTCATACTGAAGATGTCCTTGATACTAGGGCAAAAATTTTATACTAATAAAAATATATGTAAGTAATCTTTTTATGTTATTTATTAACATGAATTAGCTTGGGGTAATTATATGCTAATAAAAATACATATGTAAATATATATCATGTAAAAATATTTATTTTTACATGATAAAAAGGCTTTTTTTAAAATGTTATTAAAAGAAATAAAAACCAGTTTTCTTGCAAGTATGAGTCAGCGATGGGATCGTGTCATTCACATGACATTGTGAAAAGATAGTGACCATTTTCAGTAGTTTTTGTAAACTTCATTATTTTTCTTTCTTATTGAATTATTCTTATGGATAATTTACATAATTTCATCTTTCATTATTGACAATAAATGAAATAAATGCTAGTTGGAAGTTGCTAGTGTTAACCATTTTCAGTTTTTTTTTTTTTTTTGTAACTTCATTATTTTTCTTAGAACAGTATCAGAGCAGTTTCATACCGGAAAGTAGTGACAATATGTGCTTTTCAAGTCAAATGGCTCAAGGAATTCAATTGGCGGTGTGATTCGCCACTTGAAAAGACAAATGTGCAACAAATATTCTGGGCTGCCAACAGAAACTAGAATACTGGAAGATTTTCTAGGCCCTTTTAAAGTGCAGACATTTGGATTCATGACATGTTCAATTTTCACAAAAAAAAAAAAAATGCTGTGACTTTACCATAAGTCATCTCGGTAACACACCTCTAGTTATTTTCAAAAGAAGATGGATTCTAAGATATTTGAATGCCTAAAAAGCCTTTTTAATACAGCGTATTATAATGCTACATTCAATAATACGTTTACCTTTAAAAAATCTTCATGGACTGAATAGTAGAACAGTATTTGTTTCAATAAGGAAATACTGTGAGTAGGCATATTTAAATAAATTATAATACCAGAGTAAACTCACATAAAATATTATTTTATTAGTATAATTTTTGCCTAAGTATCAGAGGCATCTTCAGTACGTGCAAAAAGCTAATCGAACAATAACTGACAATTCCTAAAGACACAACCTAAGTAGCTAATGTAAGATAACTAAAAAAGGCCATTAAATTTCTTGACTTATTAAAAAAAATGTGTGAGTGTACAGTTAAATAAAATAAAGTTAGTACTTTTTAAATCAACTAATCTTTCCTATCTCCCACAAAGGGGATAGACGTAAATCATTTTTTCTGTTTAAGTTAGGAGACCTAAGTAAAGTTCTCCTAACTTTAAGCCTAATAAAGCCATTCCACGAGGAACCGACTTTTGTGAAGGACTTGTCTTGTTCCAATTTTATTTATTTATTTCGTGTGCGAACTACAGAAAATGTAAGAGCATACCTATAAACGATTAAAAGCATACATTTAAAGAAATAGACATTAAAAGAATAGGGATTCAAAGTATACATTAAAAGACAAAAATGCCACTTATATAAAATGTTATGCATGCAATTTTATGCAAAACATAAAATGCCAAATTTCACTCATCCAGTGACTAATATACTTTAAAGCTGTTTTTTTATGCTGCATTAAATCTTCTCAGGTATACATATATTATCGTCTATTAGACAGCATTGCAGAAGATGTTTCATGGTTTGTGTTTCACCATGAGCAGCTGTCATTGTCTGTGTAGTCCCATCTGGCCATATTTTGCTTTGATCTGCTCATTCCGAAACAAAGTCTATTCAATGTCTTCCATCTTTGCCGGAAGTAAGTCAGAAGGAAGAGATTCGTTTAAGTTCAGAGCCTCTGAAGATCGTTCTTGCCACATTGTTGACCTTGTAGCTTTTATGGAATCAACCAACGGTTCCACTGAGTGAATAAAACTTTTCTTTGATATTAGCCTCCTGTGTACTGCAACATGTCCATACAAAGGATGCCGTTCATCATTTTTTTATTATTATTATGTGACACCTCCAGGGAGTCCAAAGACTCATCGAGGGAGAGTGTGCCAACAGCATCGAACAATTGATCTCTTTCCAACTACTAACCTCACTCAAACTTGCTTAACTTTTTGCGAGCCATTAGTAGCAGAGGCTATACCAATTGACCAACCTTTGCTGGCCATTTAGTTGTTGTTTCCGCTCATATCTGCTCTGTATAGTCCTTCTGATGTGAGGAGGTGCAATACCAGACAGTGAGTATAGGTGGTCAATTTTTGTAGGCTTAAGCAGCCGGTAATATTCCGACATGTTTTGTTAAGAACCTTTTCAATAATTTTAGCATGTGATGATCTTTCCTAAACAGGGCTAGCATACTTGGCTGTCAAAAAGCAAAGTGCCAGTGCAGAGGTGTGCAGTACTTATGGACTTGCACCCTACTGAGATTATGTTAATTGGTGCAGAATATTATTATGTGTTTGAGTTTTAGCTGCTGTCTTCTCTATGTGTTGCTTATAATTTAAAGTCCTATCTAGTGTAACACGTAGGTAAGTTGGATTTGGGTAATTGACCAATTTCACACCATCCCATTCTATATTCAACTCTCTCCTTATCTCTCTATTATTGAGATTGAAAAGACACATTTGGATTTTACTGGGATTTGGTTTCAGTTGGTTTTTCTTATAGTGAACTGTAAGGATTTCTAGTTCTTGCGTGAGCTGCTTCTCAATGTCATCAAAGGATTTTGCTTGATAAGCTATTACCCGGTCATCTGCATATAAGAATTCTTGACCATGGGTTTATAGGTTGGTCATTAGTATATATTGAAGAGGAGGGGAGATAGCACACTTCCCTGAGGTAGACCATTTTTCTGGATATGCCATCTGTTCTTTTTTCCTTGAAAATCAACAAAGAATCTCCTGCTGAACAGCAGTGACCTAAATATCTCCATTAACCAATAGTTGTTTGTCATGCTGTAAGTTTTGACTATAAGCTTTCTAAGATTTTATTGTGTCATATGCTGCTGTCAAATCTATAAATACAGCTCCTGTTGCTAACCCCCTTTCAAAGCCGTCCTCAATAAACTGTGTTAAGTTTAATACTTGTCCAGTGCATGATCTTCCTGGTCTAAATCCTGGCTGTTCTTTTATCAGCACTTTCTCTGTTTCTGGACTTAGTCTGTTCAAGATTAACTTCTCATACAACTCCAGCTTTGAGCATAGGATGTAGCTCTTTGGATGCTTAGCTTACCGTTTCAGGATAGCTATTTCTTTTGTTTGCCTCCATTTGCTGGATATTTTAGCAAATTTCCAACAAAAATTGAAAAATTCTAACAACCACTCTGTTGTCTTTTCTCCCCGATTCCTTAGTATCTCGTTTCTGATGTCATCTATACCGAAGCTTTTCTTGGTTCTAAGGCTTTTAGGTACTTCAAAGAGATTTTTTCTGAATCCCTAACTTTTTTAATGTAAACTTTAGGTATTTTTCTTATGGTACTTGGTTTACCATTCAGAGATAGCTGAGTTGCAATTTGGTTTGCATTTATATTAACTTTGGTTGCTGCTGCTGTTGTGGAGTCACCAGATAATTTTTTGCCTAAGAGCCAGGCTTTCCTGCTACTATGTTTCATATCTAAGCTTTTAATTTTCTCTGCCCATTGTCAACTGTTTTTCAGTCAGTGCTGTTATAAGTTCCTCTCTTGTGTCAATTGTCTCTGATGAAAATGGATCTCTATCATATAGGTCACAATATCTTTCATATATTTCCATGTTCTGTTCTGTAAAACCTGGAATATAATGTGTTCTACAACCTCTTGGGATGTGCCCGGCAGACTGTCTAATAGCTTTGATGAACTTTCCATAATTTTATGGTCTGGATGAAATGTTGCACAAGTTTATGCCTAATTCTCTTGAGAACTGTTTCCAGTTAGCTTTTTTAAAATTAAAGCGTCTTCTAAGTGGGATCTCCTTAATTTGGACCAGTGGGAAAACTGGCAGCATTATTGGTCTATGTTGTGAACTTGTGATTGGTGCAAGTACCTGTTTAGTGCACAGATTATTCTATTCTATTACTAACAAATTCTATTACTATTCTATTACTAACAAATCCAAGCTCTGGGTTATAACCTCTTTTCCATCTTCCACTATTAAATGATGATGGCTGTTTAGGATCGTGCATAAGACTCATTTGATTACTTTCAGCTCACTGTCAACTAACTCTCCATCCTGATTTGTTTCACTATAACCTCTACTGTGCTGTGACTATTAAATCACCTATAATAATAGCAGATTTCCTTTGTGTTAAATACTGGGACATTTCAAAAGCAAAAGTTATATTAGGTGGTTTATATACTGAGGAAACACTGATATTACCCAGATCTATTCCAAGGATTTCTATGTTATTTTGGTTTATGGTTAGACATCCTGTAACCTGGAGCTCCTGCTGAGTGAAAATAGCACTTCCAAATTTTTCATGTGATATTTCTTCACGAGCTTCATTCCAGCAATTTTAGGTCTGGCTTGTTGAGGTCCTTCTCCTGTAGACATAAAATATCACATTTTTGTTCTTTACACATTTTTGCAATAAGACCTTCTTTTACAGAGGAGAGGCCCTCTATATTGTGTGAGATGATTGTCAGGGTCAGTTCCTCTCATAAGGGCCGTTGAGTTTTAGTCATTGTGTCTCTGATAAAGAGGATGCTAGTAGCACTATAAAACTATTGAAGACTGTACTGTACTATGCTATACTGTAAATCACTGGCTGCAGAATTTTGCGGCTTGTAAACAAGCTGACAGGGGTAGCGACACGAACACTTCTGCTATGATCCCCCCCTCTTGTTTCAGTGAACTCTATCTAGTGTTGATAGCATGCTCTGCAAGTCCAGACTGTTCAGGCTCGAGGCATTGAATATAAGACTTGTGTTCTTCTAGCCGAATAAAAAACATCTTTCTGTTTGTTTAAAATAAGATAACCCACAAGAACAAGGAATCCGGTAGACACCTGGATTATCGAGATGTGGAAGCTTGTTCTTTGGAGAAGTGAGAAAGGTGGAGATTTTTCTGATGCGGTGAGAAGCAACAAAAATATTTAGTGGTTTTAAAACTTTCACTATGCATTCACTAATGCCTTACACATAAGGGATAGAAATAAGAGTTACATCTTCTGTACTTAGATAAAAAAATTGGAAATAATATGTTGTAATTCTTTCTGTAATAGTTCATCTGAAGAATATAAGGAGTGGGCCCAGTGAACCAGTATTTTAATAGTTCCAGCCTTTTGATTGGGATGGTGATGAGATTCAGCATGGATATTATGGAGCACTTTGAACAACATATTTTTGACAACATTTCACCTAGATCTACGTTACTGGTTCAGATATGCAGATGATATTTACATCAGTGGAAATAAGAGGAAAAAGAAGAATCAGAAGATCAAGAAAGAGATAGCATGAGACCGGAACAGGCTTAAAATCCATGTTAAGAAGAAGATTTCTGCTATCTGGAATGGCTCTTATGAATTACAACAGTTTCTCTCTATATTAAATGCACTTCATCCAAGAATCCAATTCACTCTAGAAGAAGTAAATAAGCAGTTAGCTTTTTTTTAGATCTTTTAATTCTTCATCAACCAGATGGTAACCTACAAATTTCACATTCTTTTTTAAATTTGCATTCATACCAAGTTTTTGTATTATTATTATTATTAACATCTGACCTCCATGGAGTCAGAGACTCATCGTGGGAGGTATACACTATTGCACACAATGCTCATCCAGCCATGCCTAAAATGATTCAGTGTGTCTACATTCGCAACACACTCAGGATGTATTCCTCTCACTAACCACTCTCCATGCAAAGAACCTGCTCCTCTGCTCACACCCCCTCTTTGTACAGTTTGTCAGCATTGTAGAGCATCATCAGCCTTTGTATTAAGAGAATTATCATCTCCTCTGACCGTGCTGACTAATTTAAGCCTCAGTACTGAGAAGGTGCCAATGGAGGGGAAATAGGGCAAAATAGTCCAACTTCATGAAAGAGGCTCCAAGACAGAAGTAGCAAATTATAGGTGCTCAACATCTCAGGAGTGGTGATTAAGGTATTGAAGAAATTGGTGAAAGACAGAATTCAGGACTGTGTGATAGAAGATGATACTCTATAAAGAGCAACATATGAAGGGTAGGTCTCGCCTTAGTAATTTGGATAAGGGAAATGGTTACTCATTGATATTGCTAGACTTTACAAAAGTGTTTGACACCTTTGCAAAAGATTCCACATAGAACTCTGTTGTATAAATTGGAGCAAATAGGGATGAGTATGAATCTGGTGATTTGGATTAGAGGGTAGCTGATAGATAGATTATCAAAGCATGGTTTATGGAGGAGTTGAGTCCAGGTGATGGAACTGAAGTGCAGGAAACTGATGAGACCAGGCACTTGGAAGTGATTGTGGACAGGAAGTTGAAGTTTAGAAGGCATATTGCAAAGATAACCAAAACAGCACATCAGATTACATGGCTATTTTAGAACACACTAACAAGCAGGGGTAGAGGGGTTATTGTTTCCCTATATAAGGCTTTAATAAAATTAACGGACTACTGCACATCTGGACACCTGGATTCTGAGATAATGAAGTTTTGGAGAAGATCCAGAGGCAAGTGACAAAGATTGTGGTAGGCCTATGGAATGCTCCCTATGAGAGTTGATTGATGGTCTGTGGACTTCAGTAGCTGGTAGGCAAAAACGAGAAAACATGATAGAAGCATATAAGTTATTAAAGGGGTTTTATAGGATTGACACCGAAGACTTTTCTAAGTACATTGCAGGAAGGGAGTGAACAAGGGGTCACTCCCTTCCTGCAATGGAAATGCAGGAAGGGAGTGACCTAAAATCTAGTCCTAGCACCATTGCTGACCACTCTCACCAATGGAAATTGTGTAAGAGAGTGGTCAGCAAGGGTGCTAGGACTAGATTTTTTTTTTTTTTTGATTGGAGGATGGTCATTGGGTTGCCAGAGGTGTTGGTGAGTGCTTTATCGGTGAATAAGTTT
The DNA here is from genome assembly GCF_054136105.1 of Typopeltis vanoorti. NCBI lineage: Eukaryota > Metazoa > Arthropoda > Arachnida > Uropygi > Thelyphonidae > Typopeltis > Typopeltis vanoorti. The sequence goes on along the minus strand of NC_143572.1, from coordinate 34,611,846 downwards.
AAGGAGAGGTATGATAGGTGGTGTGAATAATGGATCTCCTGTGATGAGTCTTCTGACTCCATGGAGACAGACACCTGCATAATAATAGCAATAATGCCTTCCTTTTAGTAATTTAATTTTGAAAAGGCAGTTGTATCCCAAAACAGTTTTTCTTTGTAGGGAGCTCCATAATGAAAGAAACACTTGCTTGTTAATTTTATAGTTAAACTTAAGGAGTTAATGAACCACAGGTTCAGAATAACACCAAGTCACTTTATCTGGACTTTTTCAGCTGAAGGTGAGTTAGCTAGTCACATATGGAGGTAGCAGGTTTTTTTTTTTATCTCCCAAGACATGCAAACCAGCCAGGAGAGTACATGCAGTTGACAGACATAATAACTATGCATGTAGGGTTAACAGAGAATTAATTAGGTTTCAAGTAAGCCAAATTATTTGGCTATTACAAGCCATTAGACTTAATTAACATGTGAGGGATGAGATGATATTTCACTCTCTTTGACCCAATATCATCAGAGAATTAAGCTGAGCATTGACACACTACAATATTAGAGTAGTGTAAATATTCAAATTATAACTGAAAAAAATTCAAAAACCACAATCCTCACTTGAATTTGAGACAGACTAAGGCTATTGGGTTCTGTCATTTTAATTTGTTAAATAGATAAAACATGCAAATAAGAATACTACAGTAAAAAAAAAAAAAAAAAAAAAAAAAAAAAAAAAAAAAAAAAATCTGATAGCTATAGCCTATAATGAGAAGTTCATTTTTACAAGTACTTTTCTAGCTCCTGTTAATGATGTTAAATGTAGGAATATTTTTCAGTTGTAATGATTTTAACTGTGAGGAGCAAGCCTACTCTCATTTCAGGACTAAATGCTGAAGAACAAATTAAGTTTTCAGTATCGTTAATCCAATACTGTTGATTTATTTATAAGTGAGAGAATTAAAATTTAAAAGTGGTTTCTGTTTGTTATTTTTATCTCTGAAAGAATAACTCATCAAATATTTGGTGCAGGAGAATTGTACTAATGAATTGTACTAATTGTAATAATGAATCGGAAGGGGCATAAATTAGAATAATATCTTTTGAACAAAATCCACAAAGAAAATTTTTATTTTCTATGTATATAGGCTACTGTGTATATATTTGCTCTGTTCATCCTTATTTATTTATATAGTATTATTATTATTACTATTATTATTTTTAGCTCATCACCAGAAGCTAATAATATAACACCTGATTTAAGTAGTCATAGCAATATGGGAATTCCAAATACATGGTCAGAAGATGAAACATTTGGTAATGCCTGCCATATGGCAGACTACTTGCCTGCTCCTCCTGACTTTGAAGAAATGCCTGTTTTGGAATCTCAAGCAGAAACATGTAAGTTTTTGAAATCAAGTATGGTGTATTAGATACTTGTCACTTTTAAAAATATTTTTCACTATGTTTTTTTAAACATATAAGAGAAAGTTTACACACACACACACACACACACACACACTTTGAAGAAAAATAAGCTTATGTATATATAGTTTCACTCAAGGTTGATTCATATATACCATAAATATTCTCTTAAAAAGCCACATATTTGTTATGGCATAGTCAGAATCAGCTCAAATAGTTGAATTTTTTCCCTCTACTAATTATCATTTTGATTACTATTTCTCAGCTCATTTATATATAAAACTGCTATCAAACATGCTACTGCAAGTATTTTGGATTTCTTTCTCTGAGTAAAACCAGTGAGTTCAGAGCAGTGCTGCTCTATCAATGGAATCATTAATCAAAGCCACTGATAAAACAAAAAAGTGAGCATACAGAATTTTTGGTTGTATTTTTTTTTTTTTTATTATTTATTTTTTTTATTTTAGAAGTGGGGCAGTAGGTACCTCAATACTGAAGGTCGCTTAATCTCCATAAGCTGTGTTAGATTACTCTCAAAACTTGTTTTGTACTATGAAACTTCTAAATATTAGCTTACCTACTTTGTATGTCATCGTTATTTTCTGATATGCTCTTTTAGGGTATATTCAGGATAGATACCATAAGTACTATATAATTAATTTACATTATTACTAATTTTATATCCACAATTTTATTTAAAATTAATCTTTTTATTCATCATGTATCCAGTATTATTGCATCTTGCATTTCATTAGTCTTCCTCTGGGTCTTTTTCCTGTTATCTTTTGCTACACTTTATTTTCCTGTTCTTTGTAGGAGCCACCCTTGTGTAGCTCTTCTCACACATTCTTGAATATTAATTATTATCATGTTTGTTTCTGATATCTTTGTTTTTAATATGATTCTACCATGGATGCCCCCAATTTACCCCTATTTTCCAGAAACAGTCATGTTCTCTGGTTTTCTGTTCTGTTTCAACCCACTTGTAGATGCATAAAGTTAAAATTGATTTTAACACTGTCTTGTGTATTGCTGCTAGGGTGTTTTAATTTCCTTCTTATTCTATATAAATTTATTTCTGGCTTCCTGCATATTAGCTTTACTTATTCTGTTATCTATTTTCATATTTAATTTACCATCTTCAGTAAAAATTGCATCTAAATAACTGAAATGAAAGGCTCTGTACTTCAGTCAATATAGACAGTACTTTTTTGATTTAAAAGATATGGAATCAAATCATGCTGCTAGAAACTCCTGTTTCTTATCCCACAAGACAGACAAACTAGCCAGAAGAAAAACACACATACACACAATTGACAACCATAATACAGTACAGTATAGCAGGATTAATTACTCTATCAGAGCATTAATTAGGTTTCAAAGAAGATAAGTTATTTGGTGAGAATAAGCTGTTGAGTTTATTCACTGTTGGGAATGCATTTACTATGTTCACATATGTACAGTATGCAGCTATGTATAATATACATATCCATAATTTGAAAGGTTAATCTAATGTAACAAAAAAAAAAAAAAAAAAACTGGAAAACATCCAAAAATGCAACTTAAATTTCAAGTTTTGAAGTGATGCAATTTTAAATATCGGCATTATATTCTGCAGACAGTAAAATCAATATGAAACTAGTATGTTTTATTTATTGTGCTATTTTTTTAGGGTGAACATTCAGGAAAGTAGAAATTTTGACCAGATTTTATGCAAGTAGTTAAAATGTCATACTAAAAACTAATATATTTAGATATTAAAACATCAAATTCCTGATATGTATCCCTGGTGGGATAAGAGTGTAATAAATATTGTGATAGTGTTACATGAAAATTTAACATCATTATTAACTTGCTATCAACAAGTTTTCTCCAAATTAATTTATCTGTCAAGATTCCAATCTGCCTGAAATCAATTGCATTTTACCAAGTTTCTTTTCCACAAATGCTTTTCCTTCCTGCTGAGAAGAGTCTAAAGTCATCTTTAGACTCTTCTCAGCAATGCTTGCATCAATCTTACTTGGAATACTCAGTAGAGAAATTCCTCTGTAGTTTTCACATTACAGTGTTTACAAATGGGAACTATGAGAACTCTACTCCAGTCATCTGAGTCATCTGGAATTCAACCATCTGAGCAGGCCTGCTGAATTAAACAGTGTAGCCACTGAAACTTATACCTCCATATTTGAGCATTTCTGGTCAATATCATCTACTCTAGCTTTTGACATTTCAGGTTTTTGATAGCTTTTTTTAGTTCAAGCTTTGATATGTATTCCTAATTGCATTCCCTTTGAGTGTTTTCTACCACTGTGCTATCACTGCTTGTTTCAATTAGCAGTATTTCAGCAGATTACTCTAGATGTCCAGAAAATCTGTATCTTCAGTTTTCATGTCACCTTTATCATCTTTCATTTTTTTTATACAGTACTCTTTTCCATCTGTAATTCCATTTGTCTCTTGAGTGTATTCTACATATCAACAAATTACACCTCTTTCCTCACATAGCTCTCCTAGCATACATTCATGATTTTTGTTTGCTGTTTCAACTCATCTTTGTCATACTTCAACAATAGCATCATCAACTATTCTTCTCTTCAGTAATCTCCTGATATGCATCTTCATATTCTCTTTATGTCCAATCATATTATTCATTCCTTCCCCTACCACTGACTCCCTCGCATTCTTGCTTCTCATGTCCAAAGCATCAGTCATCCTGTTCGTCCTCCTACCTGGAAAACAGACTTTGTACACCCTCTCATCCACAACACCTTTTATAATAGAATTTCTGTACAGCATTACTATTAAATCGTTTCCCACTTTTTCAATGAAGTTAACAATTTTCCATACACCTAGAATATCTTTACCTTTTGATTTCTATCTAATAGTTTTATCATATCTGATTCCTAAATTTCTAAGCTTTTTTTAATAGTGCCAAGAACATTTTTGCCACTTTCATAATATTTATCTTCTACTATAGTTTTCCCATGACTTGTTTAGTTACTTACTTGCCAGGAACTTTGAATACTGTTTTTCTTTCTTGCTTTTTTTTTTTTTTAACAGGCCTGCCGTACTGTATATGTAAGCCTGCAGATCACATCTGAAGGTTTTTTTTTTAAAAAAAATTCATACAAGTTTTTCTTTTCAGTGTGATACTCATTTTTATCTTGCTTAAAACTAAATAGTGTTTACCTCCTATTTAAAATCCTCTGTATACTCTTGGATCCTGAATTACTCTGAAGATATCACTATCAACAATAATATAATTGATAAAACTTTATATTTTTTCTATTCTTTCTGTGTGAATTTCTGCATACCTTTATATTGGAATATGATGTTAGTAAAGACTGGTCCTTGTCTTGAACAGAAATCTAGTGGATACTTGCATGATTATTATTAGCTGTGCTCTTTTATTCAGTTTTCCCAAAATATTTATGCCTAAGATTCATTTCCTAATTTGCTCTTTAGGTCCACAACAATTACTAGCATTTTATTATTATTATATAAAATTATAAAAATACCTGTATTTCTTCAGTTTTGATACTTTTATTGGGAAGACTGTATATATAAGCACAAAGTTTTGTACTCGAATGCGGTGCTCCAGAGCTAATACCTGTCCTCTATTGTCTCTTCAATCTTCTATACTCAGCAACACCTATCCCATTTCATGAAAACTAACATATATACAATCCATTCAAAATCCATAACTGGTGGTCAGAATCCATAACTGGTGGTCGCTGCTTAACTAGAAGCTCTCTAGTTAAGCAGCGACCACCAGTTATGGATTCTGACAATCCAGATCCATGGCTGATATTATAGCCTACATCACTCACCTCTGGACACATGCCATGGAAAGGTTTAGAGAAATGTGTGCTGTTGCCTTGACATTTCCAAGGCTTTCAATCATTTTTGGCATCAGAGCTGTATTGCGAACTTCCTTCCTTCAGTCTGTCTGTGACCAGCTTCCTCTCTGGTCATTCACTGCATGTCATGGTGGATGGCACCCTCTTTGAGCTTTGCCTCCAATGCAGGAGGCAAAGCTCAATAACTTACTCTCAGTCAAATCCTATCCATAGCTTTGCCAACGATAGCACTCTCCTCTCATTTTGCTCCTTTGATAAACCATGTAGTTCCCAAACATCCCTTACATCATCTTCAACCAGTGTCTTAAACACTGATCTCCATACAATCCTTCAGTGAGGCAAGGATAACTTAGTGACCTTCAATGCTGCCAAAATGCAGTCCTGCCTTTTCTCTTACAAAAGGGATCTTAGCTCACCTTCCTTCATCCTCAGTAATACACATATCACCAGACAAGATGTGAACTATCCCTCCTTAGACTTACATTTACCTCCAATTTCTCTTGGCACAAATTGCATCAATATGCTTCCTCAGCTTCTAAAATAACTAGGCATTATTTTTCCTCAAGAAGCTATTTTACACCCACCTAGATACTAACTCTATATAAATCTCAAATCCACCCATCCTTAGAATACTTTACACACATTTGGAGTGGTATACTTAAAACCTCCTTAAAAATTCTTGAATTTTAAGGAAGTTTTAAGTGTTTTGAAATCAGAGAAGAGTAATTTGATTCGTAGACAATCCTTCCCTCACAGGCTCACTTCATCTGTGTCTCTTCTACAGGTGCTTCCATGCTCACTGCTTCAGTGAAATGGGAAACATCATTCCTCCACTTGTTGTTACGCTTGTTAAAACAAGAGTAGCAGCTGTCCAATGACTGCAAACTCATTGAACTTGCTTCTCCTATTCCTCATTTATTCCATCTATCTCTGTCCTCTGTAACAGCCTTCCTCATGATGTTTTTTCCAAAAAAATTTCAACCAACTGCTTTTTAAGGAGAGTATCAATAGGTTTCTTCTTTCTGAACCCTTATTTGCATTTCGCACATGGCACTGATGTGCTATAGGTTCTTGCTCCTTTCGTATGTGAGATAAATTATCTGTCTAATACACACACACACACACACACACACACACACACATATATATACATATATATATATATATATATATATATATATATATATAAAGTGAAAATTTTCAGTTTTGAAATTTGCTCATATAATTCACTTGAAATTCCTGCAATAAATTTAAGTATATTTTACTTGAATTTATTGCAGTATTATTGCAGAAAAGCTACAGTATTGCAAAGGTTTATTGTTCAATACTGTAGCTCCCCAGTAAATGGAAATTGATAATGAACTTATGACTGCTTCTCCAAAATAGGATTTTTGGCCTGATATCATGGTTATCTTGTCTAAAGTTTTTATTTTTAGAGGAACCTGTAGCATAGTATAATTATTAAGAACAACACGTAAGTCCACAGTAATAACTTTAATTAATAAATAAGGTAGATATTTTGTACTAAAACTAATAGTACATCTTCAGTGTTACAAACAGATAGGAATAGAATACAAGTAATGAACATTCGATGGATCACCTATTAAAATGCATTGTTGTCGCGAGCTAGGAAATGAAAGAAATTAATAAATAATTAATATTTAAGATAATTAGTTTTTTAGTTTTTTAATGATTACATAAAATAAAAGTCTCCCAGATCTTCGAGAGATCTTTGGCAATCATTTCGATTTAAATTCGGTCGGTGTAAAAAAGCTTCACAACTTTCTTTAAAGAGGCGTTCATATTTGAACCTGCATCTATGAAGGAGAATAGCTTTATCCCACTGGATATTATGGGTAGTGGAAATACTCTGTTGTGCTAGACCAGACTTCTGAGTTTTGTTGTAATCAATATAATATTGATGTTCTTTAATTCTTTTTTCCAAAGAATGGCCAGTTTGTTCAAAATAAGAAACATCGCATTCACAAGGAATTTGGTAAACACCAGCCAAAGACAGAGATGGCAGTTTATCTTTTGTAGAAGGCAATAAGGAAGAAATTTTGTTGATAGGAATATAAGTGGGAATCAATTGGTACCTTTTTTAAAATTCTACCTATAGGTTCTGAGATTCCTGGAATGTAGGGGATTGCGAACTGTTGAAGAAACCTTAGGTATTGGAATATAAGATTCAATTATCTGTTGGATTTGATTAGGGTGGTAATTATTAGATTCCATTAACTTTTTAATGATGGAAAGTTCTTGTTGTAGGATTTCTGGAGAAGAGCAAACTTTATGTGCCCTATTATTTAGAGATTTAAGAATGCCAAATTTTTGAGATGTATGGTGAGCAGACTTTTTATGCATATATCTGCCAGTAAATGTTCAATCTTCTATCCATTCAAAGGTCTAACTTCTTTTGGGACTCAAATTATGTGGATAAATTACGCACCTACTTTGGAAGATCTCCCCGTCTATATGGTCTCTTGAAAATCCATAAAGAAGGCTATCCAGTACGCCAGTCATGAATTGCATTGATTCTCCTACTTATTGAATTGCAAAAGTCTTGTCTTGTTCTTTAAGAGCTCTCACTGGACATTTCAGATCATACATAAAAAAAAAAAAAAAAAAAAAAATCAAGGATTTAAAAATCAAAGAGTCTGAGTTATTAGTCAGTTTCGACATTGTATCTCTGTTTACCAATATCCCATTAGCTGACACAGTCAATTTATTATATGAAGATTACCCTCCAGATATCGCAAAGATTTTTGAATTTGTTATTCATTCAGGTTATTTTAGTTGGAAAAACAAGTTCTACAAACAAGTTGATGGTACTGCCATGGGTAGTCCTTTGTCTCCACCTTTGGCTAACTATTTTTTGAAACAATTCGAAGAGACTATGTTTTCATCCATTCACCCTCAGCCATCTCTTTGGTATCGTTATGTCAATGATGTTTTTTGCCGTTTGGTCACATACTGAAGATGAGCTTTCCACCTTTCTACAACAGATAAATAGCCTTCATCCTCGTATCCAATTCACCATGGAAAAGGAAAATTCTGGTACTTTATCATTTTTGGACATCCTGCTTACTCGAACTTCTTCTGGTACCTTATCTACAAGCATCTTTCGAAAGCCCACATTTACTGGCAGATACATTCATAAAAAGTCTGCTCATCATACATCTCAAAAATTTGGCATTCTTAAATCTCTAATTAATAGGGCACATAAAGTTTGCTCTTCTCCAGAAATCTTACAACAAGAACTTTCCATCATTAAAAAGTTAATGGAATCTAATAATTACCACCCTAATTAGATCCAACAGATAATTGAATCTTGTTCCAATATCTAAGGTTTCTTCAACAGTTCGCAGAGTTCCATTCCCCCTACATTCCAGGAATCTCAGAACCTATAGGTAGAATTTTAAAAAAGTGCCAATTGATTCCCACTTATATTCCTATCAACAAAATTTCTTCCTTATTGCCTTCTACAAAAGATAAACTGTCATCTCTGTCTTTGGCTAGTGTTTACCAAATTCCTTGTGAATGCGATGTTTCTTATTTTGGACAAACTGGCTATTCTGTGGAAAAAAAAATTAAAGAACATCAATATTATATTGATTACAACAAACCTCAGAAGTCTGGTCTAGCACAACACAGTATTACCACTACCCATAATATCCAGTGGGATAAAGCTATTCTCCTTCATAGATGCAGGTTCAAATATGAACGCCTCTTTAAAGAAAGTTGTGAAGCTTTTTTACACTGACCGAATTTAAATTGAAATGATTACCGAAGATCTGGGAGACTTTTATTTTATGTAATCATTAAAAAACTAAAAAACTAATTATCTTAAATATTAATTATTTATTAATTTCTTTCATTTCCTAGCTCGCGACAACATTGTATTTTAATAGGTGATCCACCGATTGTTCGTTACTTGTATTCTATTCCTATCTGTCTGTAACACTGAAGATGTACTATTAGTTTTAGTACGAAATATCTGCCTTATTTATTAATTAAAGTTATTACTGTTGACTTACGTGTTGTTCTTAATAATTGTCTAAAGTTCACATAAGCATAAATGAATAAAGTAAAATATAATGTTTAATTATTTTTATGGCTATTTTGCCTGCTTCTGTTTCGGAGTGCCCCTGTAAACAGAAACAGGCAAAATAGCCATAAAAATAATAGCTTTAAGAGGAGTAACATGGGATTTATCCCAGAAATAATACCTATAATGTTTAAAGTTAAGTATAATGCTGGTTTATTACATTGCAGGCTGTTGTGGGTCTTAATTGGCATCTCTAATGTAACAGCTCTATTTCTAAATTGCACATAGCCTGTAAGGAATGCAGAGACTTTTGTCCCCAGTGTCCATTCGTCCAATTCTGACTTTTCTTTGGCATGGAAAGAAGACAAGAAAATTCTCCACAGTATCCATTTCATTGAGAAATAGATGTGGTGAACTTTGGTTTTATTTCATTGAATTCTATGTATACCATAGCTATCATGCTGAGCAAGTTAGATTTCTATAACTCAGGGTGATATAAATTTGATGTGTTACCTTGTAAACGTTTATTATGGTGTGGTATGACCATTGTAGTCTTTGTGCCAATAAAACATAAACCGAACCAAACCTTGTGAAATGATGCCAACTTAACTGTTTGATTGAAATAAAAGGAGGGGACAAAAAGAACAAGAGGAAGTTATTTCATAGATTCTTACATTGAGTGATGGTTTAACTTCAAACACAGTTTTCTACATCCCAATATTTTTGTAGAATTTCTGTTTTTAATGTCCACAGGTCTGAGAAAAAGCAAAATGTCTGTATATTCTGAAAACTTGCATACCTCCTTTATCCCTGTGCAGAAGTTATCTCCCTTACTGCATTCTCCAATAGGTATTTTAGAACTGCTATCCTATTCAGTATCTACTAAACACCTTGCTCTTGTATCGTTTGATTAAAGAAGTTTGGTATGCATTTGCATGAAGTAATGACAAGATTATATCAGACAAGTCCAAGCTTGCTCAGCATTATCTCTTTCATTTCTTAATGGAAATGAAAGTTACAGAAATGGACTACAAAGAAAGTTATGAAACTCATCTTTACAGACTAGATTTAAATTGAAATAATTGTCACATGCTTTCTTTTCTGAAGTGATTACGTTAAATAAAATAACACTATCACTGTTATTTTATTTTTTAAACTAGTGATTATTTAAACTATAATGGCAGTTTATATCCCCATAACCCAGTTCATTCTGAATGTTGTGTGAATTACATCATCTTCCTGTTGTTATAGTTAAATAAATTCATACATTTCTGTTCTATTTTGTTCATGTTAATTTATGTAACCTGACACAGAAGATGTCCTGACATCTTGGCTGAAAATTCTGTTCTGAATAAACATGTGTATCATTTATTGATTTTACTTTATTTCTTATATGTCTTCATTGTGTCATTACTTTGTTGTACAGTAACTTCTCATTTATCTCCCTCATTACCATGGCCTGAAAATCTTTTTATAGTTATTATTTATGCATATTTCACCTGTTTTAATTTTTTATTTCAGTAATACTAATTATATTATTGATGTTGTACATCATGCTTACTCTTCCTTCCTCTTTTCCATGGATAGATGCATTTTTCATTGATGGTTTTGTCTTCAGTTTTGCTGGGTTTAAGGTTCCATTGAAATGTGATGTAAGGTGGTAGCTGACTTTTTTTTTTTTAACTGCTTTCCTGGTTTCTGATGAAAACAGCAGTGTCTTGTTTAACAGAGTGATCCCAGCCATCATGATTCAGTTTGAGTTTATTACAAAAAGTTTATACATAAGTAGTAAACATAATACTGATAACAGAAGTGGAAATGATATACATAGAAAATATCTTTTAATGACCACAAAATTTTTGTCAAGTTTCTTAGCCATTCTGTGTTATGAGTACTTAAAGAGAAGAGCATAACAATAACAAATAAGCATGTAACAGTATATAATCTAACACATGGACTCTAATGCCATTAGAGTCCATGTAGCAAAAAAATACTATTACAAAAAAAAAAGTTAGTTAATTATCACAGTAGTGAAGAGCATAATGTAAAATGAAAATGACTTCCCAAAACTGTCTGAGATGGCAATCATATTTAAATTTTGGCTTGGCTAATGAAAAAGAACTTCACAACTTTATGTATACAATTTTTCTATTAAAATTTTCTATTATAAATGCAGAAAAGCAATTTTATACTTTGGATTGATGCAGGGGAAATGTTTCAGCACTTTAGCTAGAGGGGACAGAATAAGAGGTCATCCTTGGAAGTTGGCTAAGAGTGTTGTTAGTAAGGCGTGATGACTAGATTTTTTGCTTGGAGAGTGATGAATGAATGAAATAGGTCGCCCACAGTCAGTTGTTAGCACTTTGTTAATGGATTCAAGGAGAGGTATGATAGATTGTATGGATAAATTTGGTCTCCTGTGATGAGTCTTTGGACTCCATGGAATTTCCCCTACAATAGTAATAATAATGATGATGATGTAAACCCCCCCCTCCTCCATGGACCTGATATCTAGAAGAAATCATGTGACTAGCAAGAATAGAGGTATATTTAATGTAATCTTGGTGCTTTTTAAAGTATAATTATGCAGATCTACTCATCAAGCTATAATATGAGTAGATCTGCATAATGGTGAGATGGATAGGAGGGTGGTTGAAGGAGAGATACCAGAGAGTGGTTTATTCAGGAGTGGAGTCTAAAAGACGTCTTGTGACTAGTGGAGTGCCGCAGGGCTCTGTTCTTGGACCACTGCTTTTCAATTTGTTCATCAATGATATTGGAAAGGATTTGAGAGGAAGTGTTCACTTGTTTGCTGATGATGCAAAGTTGGGTAGAGCAATTGTGAGTGCACAGGATGTCAACATTTTACAGGATGATTTGGATAGTTTGGAGGACTGGGCTAGGAAAAATGGATGTCAATTTAATGTGGCAAAGTGTAAGGTTATGCACTTTGGGGTGAAAAGAATAGCAGCAGTATATCGCATTGGTGGAACCGTACTCCAGGAGATTGATGAGGCCAGGGATTTGGGAGTGCTGGTGGATAGGGAGTTGAAGTTTAGGGGGCACATTGCAAAAGTGACTAAAACAGCTCACCAAATCACTTGGCTTCTGAAAAATACTTTAACATGCAGAGACAAACAAGTTGTTGTTCCTCTGTATCGAGCCTTGATAAGACCCCATCTGGACTTCTGTGCCCATTTATGGGCACCAGGGTTTCTTCGTGATGGAGAGGAAGTGGAGAGGGTCCAGAGACGAGTGACCAAGATGATTGCAGGTCTGTGGAATGAGCCTTATGAGAATAGGTTGAGGATTTGTGGGTTGCAGAAATTGGACGATAGGCGAAGGAGGGGGTGATATGATTGAGACATTCAAATTACTGAAGGGTTTTTATAAGATTGATCCAGAAGATATTTTTGAAAATATGACTGGTGGTGGGAGGACTAGGGACCATGCATGGAAGCTTGGCAAGAATGTGGTTGACAAGGGTGTTAGAGCTAGGTTTTTTACTTGGAGAGTGGTGAATGAGTGGAATAAGCTTCCAGAGTCTGTTGTGGGTGCTACGACTGTGAATGAGTTCAAGGCAAGGTATGATAGATACTGTGTGAATGTTGAATAGTTGTTCTTGACATGATGTTAGGGCCTCCCTCGATGAGTCTGTCGACTCCTTGGAGTTTCCCGGAACAATAATAATAATAATAATAATAATAATATGATAGACAACAAAGAGTAAGAAATCTGATATACCTTTAGATGGGGAAAGAGGAGAATGTTTATCCTACATAGAAAATATTCTAATTTGTGAACAGAATGAAGGAGATGTAAAGGTTTATATGTCATAGAAGACTAGAGAGCTTTTTTGTCAAATAATCGATGTAGGGTTTGTCAGAAAAGCAATTTTATACTTGGATATAGAAACTCTTGGAATGTCTTTCTTGTTCTCCTCAGGTGCACACCTTTTGCTCCACAGAATCTCTTCTTCTGGAACAGGAACTAAGGTCAATTAAATCTGCTTTCCTCTCTAAATGTTACAACTCTGATCTCATCCATAAAATAATAAACAACCAATGCCTTTCATCTTCTGAGAAGAATGATGTGAAGAGGCATTGATGTATCTCCCTGTATTAGTTTTCTTTCTGTAGACTAAATACTACAGACTTGTATTAAGTTTCATTAGGCTGAGGACATCTAGGACAGGAAAGCTCTTGTGGTTTAGCATAAATTTGATTCTTTAAATGAAGAGTGTTAAGTCCATTAAGGAAGAGTTCCAGGCTGCAAAGATGTTATCCACATAATTGAAGGACAGGGATAGAAGGTGATAAGGATGTGCTGTGCAAAATGTTACATATGATAGTTAGCCAGGTTAAGAAGAGAAGAGATGGATGAACCTGTTGCAGTTCCTTAGAGTTTATTTTGACAGGAGAAATATCCTGTCTTAATAACAGGTTCAAATAATTTATTGACATCATTAGGAAAATCCTTCTGTAGTTATTCTGATATACAGTCAGGTCTCTTTTTATGCGGTAGATAGGTTCCACAGAAAACCGCATATAAAAAATTGCACAAAAAAAGACCTAACTTACGTTGAAAAATTATGGATGCATTCCATAATTTTCTAAAACTGCATAAAGCGAAGCAATGAATTAAAATAAACCTAAAATCGCATAAAAAGTTTATAAAAATTCAGGAAAATAAGAATGTCTAAGTTTGTTTTAAAGTTTTATTCATTTAATTTTAAAAGTAACATTTTTTCATCAGAATTATCGTTGCTATTAGACAATATTTAGCAACGTTGGTGAACTGGTGCGAAATCACTTTCATCACCAGAAGATATAGTCAGTGCATCAGATCTGTATGGTAAAGGCAATGGTTCTTCACAAACAGAATTAGCTTCACCCTCGTTCTGTACTGATTTTTTTTCTTCCGACAGTGTGATCAGTGATTAAACTTTGTGATGATGATTTTACTAATTTTTTTATACAGCTAGCGATATCCAGACATGCAGTTCTTCACCTCACTTTGGAATTTAAAGTTAATTGATATCCAATAATATCATCGTCACTTCAGGCATTATCCACAAGCAATTCGTCTACATCATTCTGAACTAAATGTATCAAAATCTTCTCCACCAATTTCATGTGCCAAAGTAATGATTTCAGCTGATAATGTAGATGGTTGCAATGTTTGCAACACATCCAAGCCAAGCTGCTTTCCAGCAGGCATTTAAAGTTTGTGCTCTTATTTCAGCAATAGCAGATGCAACATGATTTAAGTAGTCCAAAATAGAAATTTTTTCCAGACATCAGTTACTGTTAATGATTCATTTTCTAGTTTATCCAATATAAATTGAAAAGTGTGCTTAACATAATATTTTTTAAAAGTAGCAATTATGCCTTGATCTAATGACTGAATAATGCTTGTTGTATTGGGTGGAAAAAACACTAACTGCACATTTGGATATTCTAAATGCGAATGACAATGCATTGCCAACAATTAATAAAACTTTACAATTGAGAGCCTTTTACTTCACATATGTTTCTGCTTCTGGTACGAAGCAATTATTGAGCCATTCAGTAAATGCAGCAGTTGTTATCCAGACCTTTGTATTAGCCATCAAATGTACTGGCAACTTTTTTTTTTTAAAATCTTTGCCTTTTAGAGCATGTGGTTTTAGAGATCGATTTACTAGAAGGGATTTCGACATTCGATCCCCTGATGCATTGCCACAAAGTAACAACGTTACTTGATCTTTACTTGCTTTTTTTTTCTCAGACTTTGTGATGCAAGTTCGACTAGGCATTTTGTTCCAAAACAATCCTGTTTTGTCAGCGTTAAACACTTGATCGGGACAATATCCACCATCTTCAATCATTTTGACTAACTTCTCTTGAAAAATTTTGGCAGCTGCTTCATCTGCTGCTGCGACCTTGCCTGTAATCTTTACATTATGAAATGCATTCCTTTTTAAAAACCCAGTTAGCCATCCTTTGCCAGCCAAAAATTCTTTATCAGCCTGGGAAGCAGAAGTAGATGCTCTAATTACTTCATCTGTTCATAAAACCGAAGAGCTGTTTATTTAATTAAATAACCACTTTTAGGAATTCTTATTTGAGTTAATTCTTCAATCCAAATTACGAGCGCTCATTCTGTTTTTTTTCTCATAAAGCATCTCTTGAGTACGATGATAATTTGGCACTTAGTTTTGTCCCAGAAATGACAGATTTTCTTATTGCGACTTCATTCTTTTTAATTGCTCTTATAGTAGATTCGCCTAAATTAAAATGTTTACCAATCACTGTAGATCCCTCTCCTTTTGCTATGCGATCTAAAATTGCAATTTTCATTTCCAAAGAAATTGCTTTTCTTTGGTGCCTTTTTTTTTTTCTCTCCATTGGGCCAAATTAAATCTTTAAAATAAAAATTTAGACTTACGATAATGAAAAGACAAACACAAACTTACTCACATGCAAAATTAAACTTCATGAACACTCACTGCTCACACGTTAATCACGTTACACCAGAATGTGCTATAACACGCTGTTCATTATGTACAATGGTACATAACTTTTGAAGTTATGCACCGCATAACTTCAAAAGATGTGCATAAAAAGAGACCCGAGTGTATATTGGCCAATTGGGATCTGTATTTAAGTTTCTTGTAGATCTGGAAAAGATATATGACACTGTACCAAGAGAAAAGCTGTTTGAAGCACTATAATTATATGATGTAAATAGGGCATTATATCAAGCAATATTTATAAGTCAGCAGTTAGAATTGAAGGAGGTACAGGAAGATGATTTGATGTTAAATCAAATGTGAGACAAGGATGCACATTATCTTCATTGTATTCATTTATATAATCACATTATGAAGAAAGTGCTTTTAAACCTGATATCAGTATTGGACATTTCTTCAATTAACACACACACACACACACACACACAAAAAAAAGGGATACTATTTATTTAAGACTATTTATAAAAAATACTAGTTATTTAAGACCATATATTTCAGCCTGAATAAATAGTCTTAAAGAAATATTACTTATGTGTTGTGTTTTTTAATGTTAATTGAAGAAACTTTTCATGACAAGTATTTCATAAACAACAGAATTGGATGTGTTGCTCTCGGCTTTTTTTTTTTTTTAATATCTAATCCACACACATAAAAGGCCACAAGATCTATAACACATTAATGTTGTGTGTGGGCAAGAGGAAAAGAAGAAAGGAGGAATCTGTTTACATTTTGTTTGAACAGCTGAAGATTCAAGCCAAAGTGGACTGTTCCAAAGAACAGAAGTAAATGAAATGAAAGAGGAGGCAGCCAAGTTGGTTTGGTGAGTTTCTGGGTGGACTGTAAAAGAGTGTTGGTTATCAGTGGCTCTTATTCTGATGATTTTGGAGGAAAGTGCAGGAATAATAGTGGCCAATTCAGCAGAGCACTGTCCATGAAAGTATCTATAGAAGAGTCACAAAGCAGAAACTGATTGTCTGTGAGAGATGGATTGAAGTGGATATGTGTGAGAGAGGGATCATTAATTAGCCAGATTGTCCTCTTTTTGGATAGAATCAAGCAATTTTTGGTTCACCACCTCATCTATTGGAGCTGTAGTTCATGATTGGGGAGATTTGGGATTTGTATAGAGTTTGCAGCTCTGAAGGTGAAGTAATGTCTTATGTAAAAGAGTACATCATCTTTTTTGGCAGCTACAAAAGCTATAATTATAGCTTCTGCAGGGAAAATCTGATCATGTTTGAATTTCTCAGTATTATTGAAGGTAAAGGGGAAGGATGTGAGTTCTTTCTTTTGAAAGATCAAACAGGACTGTGTTTTGGTGGCATTGAAGTCTATGAGGTTTTCCTTTCTCCATTGGGATATAGCTAGGAGATCAGAGTTCATGCTGCTCGTCATGATGGATCTTAAGGATTCTAATACTTGAGCACTACAAGGTTTATCAAATGAAAAGGAAAAATGAAGTGTACTGTCATCAGCAGAACTATGGATAGGATTTGGAAGTCTGGAGAGCAGGTCACTTATGTACATGGTGGTTTGCCCTTTATATATATAAAGTGCAACCATCATGACATGTAGTGAGCAACCAGTGAGAAAGTTGGTGATCCAATCGCACACTGTGGAAGGCAGACCATAAGATGGCAGTTTGCTAAGTAGACCCCTATACCAAACCTGATAAAATATCTTTGAAATGTCAAAGGCAACCACCACATGAGTTTCTCCAAATTTTTCCATGGTTTGAGTCCAGAAGTGGGTAGTAAAGCAAGACTGGCTGCAGATCATGAGTGGCAGAATCACTACTGCTGGTCACAAATTAGTTGGTAAGTCTCTAGGTGGTTCAAGAGTTGGTTGTTTGTTGATGACCTTCTCCATAATTTTAGAAAAAACAGAAGTGAGAGCATTTGGGAAGTAGCTCATTGGTTAACTTTTGTCACCTTTCTTTAGGATGGGCTGGATGCAAGCCTGTTTCCATGTTGTAGGGTAGATATTAGTTGAATAGATTGAAGAGGCCAATACCAGATGCTAGTTCTGGGGCACAATTTTTAATACAGTAGGTGGAATACCATTAGAACCAGATTCCTGGTTTGACTCAGGTTATTGAAGATTTTTTGGATTTCTTTCTGGTGGAAGACCACAAGTGACATAGAGAGCCATTGTTGGTGGAGTGGAGGGGAACTTTTCCCAAATCATCAGTGCAGGAATTGGACGAGAAGAGTGATGCCAGTAAGTCGGCCTTGTCTTTAGGTGAGGTAACTATAGTACCATCAGGGTGTTGATAGTGGTGGAAACCTGGGTGGGCAAAAGTTGCACCCAGTGGCCTTCACAAGGAACCAGGAGCAGCTGCCATTTGAGCAGGAGGCAAGTTTTCAGTATTTAGCCCTTTCATAGTCTGATTTGAATTTAGTAATGATTCTTTTACAGCTTTTAGGCAAAGTGAGCATCTGGAGTTTTGTACTGAGCCATTTGTAGTATGCAGAGATTTTTTTCTTTTACTGCATTGGCACACTTTTTTTGAGAACCGAGGCTTGGATGGTGACTGAGAATTTGGAGTGGAATAAAGGATGAAGGCCTTTGTTCCCATGAGGATGATTTCTGTTATTTGGTCTGAGCAGGTGTTTGATCAGAAGAACTGAAGAAGAAAGAGGAATAGAGGTTGTCCCATTTGGCACCCTTGTAGTGCTAAAGGACACTAGACTGAGAACTAGTAGTTGAAGGTTGTTCTGTGGCAAAAGCGACACTTGTTTGAGGTTGTGATCTGAGTTACCAAGAGGAGAACTAACATCCACAGTATACTTGGAAGAGGTAAGTATGTTGGCAAATTAGAAGGGGTTGTCAGGTATTCTGATAATGAGTTTGATGATCTGTAATAGGTCATTGCTAAGGGCAGACACCTCAGCATCCCTGCCTGCTTGATCGGTGAAACTGGAGTAGGGAAGCTAATATGAGTTGTGGACATTGAAGTCCCCAAGAAGAATGATCTCACTATTGAGGTATTTTGACTGTAGAAAGTTGAGCTTTAGAGAAGAGAGAGTTAAAGAGGTCAGAGTGGTTAATGGAGTTTGGAGAGCAATAGAGAGAGAGAGAGAGAGAGAGAGAGAGAGCATATGAAAAGGACAAGTTAATTTTGCAGGGAAATTTTGATCCAAAGCAGATCAAACAGGGAAGATTCGAAGTTTTACAATCTCTGGCATTGTATGTCAGTTCTGATGAATCCACAAATGCTGCCCTTTTTGGCAGAAAGAGCTGTGTAATGTGTAGTTTAAGCAGTTGGGGTTCTGATAGGAACATGCAAGCAAAATTTTATTGAAGATCATACTAAATAGGATTGAGACCAAAGTTGAGGCAGAGATGCCTGAGATACAAGCAAGTTTTAGGAAAGGTAAGGGCACTGGAGATCAGATCCTTTGCCTTAGACAGATCATAGAAAAATATAAAGTATAAAGAATTTAGACTCCATCTTGTAATATGTTTCTTAGACTACTCTAAAGCTTTCGACTGTGTATAGCATGTGAAACTGTGGGAAGTAATGAAAAGAATGGGTTTTCCTCAACACACTATCAGGTTGATAGCCAACTTGTACAGGGAGCAAGAAGCATGGTAAGAACGGGTGTTGGATTAACTGATTGGCTTCAAGTTGGAAAGGAAATTAGGCAATGATGTTTACTTTCTCCTCACTTGTTTAATATCTTTGCTGAGGACATCATGAGTGAAGCATTCGATGAGCTCAAGACAGGAATAAGGTGGTAGGTTGATCAGTAATCTGTGGTATGCTGATGATACCGTACTCCTCTGTAACGACAAGGAAGAACTAGGAGAAATTCTTGATAAAGTTAACAAGATCAGTAATAACAGAGGACTTCAACTCAATCCTAGTAAGACAAAGATTATGGTTCTCAAATACAAACAGGGAAGCTCTTGAGAAACAAGTGTACCTTAATGGAGAAAGAATTGAGGAAGTGAACAAGTTTGAATACCTGGGATTCATTATTAATGTGAAGAATTGCTGTTCAGAAGAAAATTAGGAATGGCTAAAACAACAGTCAGAGAATTGTCTAAAATCTGGAAGGATGGATCTCTCTCTCTCCATGAGAACAAAGTTGAGGATTTTAGATGCAGTTGTTTTTTCAACAGCAACTTATGGATACAAAACTTGGAACCTAAAGAAGTCAAATAAGAAAAGGATAGCTGCTTTTGAGATGTGTTGTTACAGAAGGCTGTTGAGGATATCATATACTGAAAGGCATACAAATGAATGGGTGTTAAAAAAAGATCAGTAGAACTTTAAGGCTCCTTAAGGATATTGATAGAAGAAAGTTAAAATATTTTGGGCACAATGGAAGGAGGACTTCTCAGAACAGTAATAGATCAAGATCCTGGGAAAAAGAGGAAGGAATGGAGCATCAGTCGGATGGTGTGTGTGTGGGGAGTGACTGATCTTCAGAGAGTTGAAGACTCCAGAAAAGCATGCAACAGGATTACATGGCGAGGACTGGTGTGGTACATCACTGAGCATCGGATAGATCCATACAGCATCTTTGAATGACCAATGAAGAGATGATGATGGGGTTGTTTAAGGGGCGTTTTGGTTGGATTTCTGTTGTTTTTTAATGAGGTTTTTTGATATTATTTTTATTTATTTATTTATTTTTTGAACTATTTTTTGTACAAGAATTTTTTGTAATCTGCAGTAAAATCAAATTTTTTGGGTTGTGATCCATTATGTGGTGAGAAAGAGATAAAAATGAAGTAGGGCATGCAGTGAGAAGTGACAGACACACATATGTGCACACAGAGGGGAACTGGGTCTACTGTCCATATGTGGCTTTGACAGTTTTCCCTGCAGCCATGAACTGGCAAATATGTGGCTGCAGGATTTGACACTAGCTGATCAGGAAGCCTCCAGATTCATTACCAACTGATTCCGTTCCATACATCCAACCAGTGGCTGGCTTGCGGAACTGTTTTATTGCTGTATTCTCGATTGTTGGAGGAGGATCCAGGCACCCATGGTGTGATTAGTATGTCATTGAGGATATGTGGGAAGAGAGTGAGGTGGAGACAGAACTCTTGCTGTGGTGATCAAACATGGTTGCAGCCACTTCATATCTCTAACAAGCAAAGTGGTGGTATTTTACCAGGCAATGAAAGATGTCTACCACCGTGAGGTCTAGTTGGCATTTCCTCCAACTAGGGAAGTTATACTTTTACCGTGCCAGTACTCCCCAGGTTCATCAAAACCCCATTTGTGTAAACAGGCTATACTGTGGGAAGGTGAGGATGACTTGACTGTGAGAGGCTATATATTGTGCATACAACCCTTAAGTAGCTCAATTTACTTTGAAGATGATGTTATACATCTAAATGAATGCAGCACAAGTCTGCAGGATTCCCTTACTGAACTTTCAGATGAAGTTGTGCATCTAAATAAATGCAGCACAAGTCTATAGGATTCCCTTACTGAATTACTACTGTAATTTGGTATGAAAATCAGCAATAAAAGGTCAAAGACATTGAAATTAGGCAGAAACGTTGAAAACATCAACTTCATCCTTAATGAAGAACCTATAGAACAAGTGAAACATTTCAGCAAAGGTTAGTGAAGATGGCAAATATGGAAATAGGCAACAGATTTGGTTCACTAGGAACTGAATACATTTATATGGAATAAGAGAGAGCAAAACATTAGCTGTATACAAGATAATGTTCAAACCAATTTTAACTTATGAGTGAGAGCTGAATTAGAAATAAAACTCTCAATCAAAGATTGGATACCACAGATATGAGAGTTCTGAGAAAGATTAGGTGAGTGAATAGATAGCATCAGTGGCAGTACGATATTAGGAAAAAACATGAATTGTTAACATCCAGGAAGGCATGACCATGGTGGTTTGGTCACTTAAACAGAATGGAGGAGGGAAAGTTGGCTAAAACAACTATTCTTTGCCAGGATGGCAGGAAAAGACCTGGAGGAAGACCAAGATCTAGGTGGATTGATCATTAAGAATTGCCTTAGAAGATTGAAATATAAGATCTGATATTATTGGAATCTTGAGAGAGAACGGATTAATTTAGAGGAAAATTCTTGTTAGGAACTTTCATGTCACTTTTTCATTTCATACTATCATGATATCCTATGCTTCCCTTATATGGAATATGGGAATATATGTCAGGAATACAATGATGAGAGCTTTAGACAGATGTTTGGCTGCCAGATCTCTACAGGCTATGTAGAGATCTCTTCTAGTGAACTTGTTTGATCCTTCAGTGATCCTATTTGGTACATTACTTTGTATTTAAAAATATGAATTTTTTTCTCTTTATTTAGCTACAAGATAGAAAATATTTGTTACATAAGTGATTTCCATTTCTGTTATTAGCATTAGAACATTTCATTGTTGTATCATCATCTGTGTGTAATTTTAACCAAATTCTGTCCATTTCCAAATTGCAGCTCATCCTTGTTTATTTTGTATCTGAGTGGATATCTGCTGAATGTAAGCACCATTGATAGGCAGCGATCTGGCACAGATTCAGAAACTCCTAGTTGGTTCTTTGCATTTCTTACAAGCTATGTAGAGATCTCTTCTAGTGAACTTGTTTGCTCCTTAAGTGATCCTGTTTGGCATTACTTTGTATTTAAAAATATGAATTTTTTTAACATCTTGAATAATTTTTACTGTTGCAGTATATATGTAAATAAATGGTCAAGCGATATAAACATGGATAAGTATTAGAGGTCATAGTTATTTCATAATTTTATACAATATTATTGTCACTTTAAGCGTTAATGTTAATCTGTTGTAATTCTTAAATTGTTTTAAGTAGCATTAGTTTTGATATGCACTTATGTTTTCTTTCCTTGATATTTAATGCCAATATTTTGTTTATTTTAGCTCATTATTCCAGTCCATCTCATAGTACCCTTTTCACAGCAGAACCAGAGCCAACATTGGAAAGAGATATTACTGGTATGCTAATTGCATTTGTTGTAAACTTATGATAGTTCGCTTCTACCCTACCACACACACACACATGCATGTAGCACGTAGGAGAGCACAGTGCTGTGCGTGTGAGATGCATGCTACGTAATGCTGATTAAGATGTTGCTCTACTGATAACTTGAAATATCATATCTCTTTACCTAAGGGGAATGTATTTTGCTCTGTGAATTAATGAAAACATTGTGGGATTTTTATTGTTTTTACTGTTAATTTTCTTTCTACCCCCACCCTCCTGAAAATACCTGCTGTGTATTATCTGATTTTATTTGGAAATGGCTTTATTGGGCACTTAAGTGAATATATATATATATATATATATAGTAAAATGTTGTTCTAGGCATCACTCAACAAGCTGACTTCTTTCAGGATTTAAGATTAACTTAAGATCTGATTTTTGAAAGTTAAATAATTGAAAAATTGCTATAATACTAAACTAAATGGTACTAGAAAAATACTTGTAACTTGGCAGAATACAGTTGACTCTCAGTACAGCAGGCTTTCAGAGACCAAAAGAATTGATTTGTAAGGAAAGGTTTTTCTGTAGTGAATTTCCTTTAGCATAAGCAATGATACAGGACTGTGGCTGTTTTTGCAATTTTAATTGAGTGAATTTGCTACAACATTGTTTGCATTAATAGGAGTTATAATTATTAGTACACTTGCACTTATATGAAATAAATATAAAAATGATACTTTATTGATTGAGATAAAAAAAAGTACATTCATGCACAAGACTGTATATTGAGATTTATGGTAATTTAAAGAACGCTTTAAATTTGTACAACCAGTGTTGTACTACCTTACCCCAGTCCTGAAGATATTTTCAGGCACAAACTTTGTTTGCTCACACTTGGATAAAGGATTAAACTAAATTTATCATAGTCTAACCAAGTGAAAAATAAACTTTCAGCTATCTGATTACTCTACTATGAAAGGCATTAATGTAGATTTTATTTACTCTTTGCTGCTGTAGCCTGCAATTTTCTGAGAAAGCTTTCCACTAGATTTAGGTATGTTGCTGTGTTAAATTCTCTTCTGTTTTTCCAGAAGAGCATTAGTGATATCAGTCACTGATGGCAGATGATTTGGCATGGCTTGCAGTCAGCATTTCAATTCATCCCACAGGTATTTGATGAGGTTGAGATCAGAGCTCTATGCAGGCTACCCAAGTTCTTCAACACCCATCTCATCCAACCATTCTTGCAGAGACCTTGCTTTGCGGATGGGGGGTCATTGTCATGTTGATACGGGGTCTTCACCATTGGCATAAAGTTGGAAGCATAGAATTGTCTAAAATGTCATTATAAGCAACAGAATTAAATTCTCTATCACTGGAAACTACATGAGGAGTGGGGCCCAGTCTGAACCATGAAAAACAGCTCCAGACCATGATGCCTCCTCACCAAATTTCACAGTTGGGCAAGTAGCATTCTCCTGGCATCCACTAAACCCAGACTCATCATACCATCATAATCAAATTTCTGATATGTTCCCAAAGGGGATATATACAGGATATTACGACAGTACTACATGAAAAAAAATTTATACCATCTCTAATTCTGATATCAATAATTTTCCTCCAAATTAATCTATTATCTGTCAAGATCCCACTTATCAGATCTTATAGTTATGTCTTCTAAGGCACTTTTTACTGTATCAGTCCATCCATCCATCTATATCTTGGTCTTCCTCTGGGTCTTTTTCCTGCCAACTTGGTAGCTTGTTTTACTAATCTTTGAAATTAGCTCTTCTAACATATTCCCTAACAATGACAAGTTCTTTGCTCCTTATTTTTAATACAATATCACCATTGATCTATCTGTCCCCCCCCCCCCCCACACACACCCCAATCTTTCTCAGAACTCTCATATCTGTGGTCTCCAGTCTTTGATCAAATGTTTCATTTCTAATCCCTAATTCTGTTGTCTATTTCCATATTTAATTTGCCATCTTTAGCTATCTTTACTAAAAATTGTGCTTAAATAGCCGAAATGTTTCATTTGTTGTATAGGTTCACCATTCAGAATGCAGTTGATGTTTTCAATGTTTCTGTCTATTTTCATTGTCTTTATCTTTTTATTGCTGATTTTCATGCCAAATTTATTATAACAGTTATTCAATTTAGTCAGGAAATCTCATTGTGTAAGCTTTTGTTGAGAAAGGACATACCGGAATCTCTATTTTCCGGTATTAAACTACTCACAAAGAAGTCCAAAAAGAAATTATATATTAATTCGACTGATCTTGTAGACACCTGGTTTTTTAAGTGGCGGATGTAGTGATTTAGGAGGTTTCAGATGATTGGAGGTTTTATTGATTGAGAAGCAAGTGACTTTTAAATTTTTTTGGCAAAGCAGTCTTGGAAGTATTAACTGTTATTACTTTGCTTGTAGTTTTTTAATTTATTTGTGCTATTTCCTAATGAAGTGAAACAAAGTTTTTTTGCAAAACTCTTCAAATTAAAACTTAATTTCTTTTTAACATCTTTGTGAGTGGTTTAATACTGGAAAATAGTGATTCTAATGTCCTTTCTCTGCAGAAGTCCCATATATACAATCATTTGCATATAAAATAGCAAGATTGCTTTGCCAAAAAAATCTAAAAGTCACTTTCTTTGCAATCAATTGATCTCTAGTCATCTGAAACCTCCTAAACCATCACATCTGCCACTTAAAAAACCAGGTGTCTACAAGATTTGTTAGTTGTGGACTACTACAGAGGACAAACTGGCAGATCTGGGGGAGATATGCTGATCGGAACACATCAAGGATGTTGAGAATGAAACAAAGCACAAATCAGGGCTAACAGTACATACAACAGATACAAAACATTTAGTAGAATGGCAACAAACTGAAATGCTCCACATTGATTACCACCTTTTACTCAAGAGCATTCAAAGAATCAGCTGAAATGAAGTATCCTCAACAGTGTAACAAAAAACAAGGGATGATTTTACATCAAATCTGGTCCTCCTTAATCCATCATGACACACTTGTATCTACCAGCAATATACAGCAACCCACAAATTTTTTGTGCCACATTCTTCAGCACTCAGCGATCCCACTCTGTGATTTTATGTGGCCTACCAGGTCACGATTGTGTTCCTAGGCATTTCCAAGTTACAATAGCATCACTTACAGTTGATTGGGGCAGCTGTAGTAGGGAAGAAATTTCCCAAAATGAGTTGTTGCAAAGGTCTATCATAGGAATCCCACATCACAAGTCACTGAGTTCTTCAGTATGGCCCATTTTACTGTTAACATCTGTGAAGATTTCAAACTGTATACCTCTTTTAAACTTATATGACCATGGTTGTGAAGTATATAGCCATATCCACTATTATAGAGAGATGTATGGATATTTTTCATCATGTAGTGTACATTACTATAACTTCATGGATGCACGAAGTTGAGGAGATATAAGACACTACGGTAATCCCTCATTATTTGAGGCATTGTATTTCTAAGAAATGCAGCAAATATGGAAACTGAATTAGGTTTTATGTTCCAGAATGTGAAATTTAAGAGAAAAATTAGCCTAAATCTGTGTCTATTTATATAATATTATGATAATGAAATATGTGTAATTTTTAATGAAAATACAGAATTTTATTATTATTATTTATATGGAGTCAAAAGACTTATCACAGGAGACCCACTCTGTCCATTAGCACAATATCTATCATACATCTCCTTAAACCTATTCACTATTGGGGCACTATCAACCACCTCTGACAATCCATTCCACTCATTTACCACTCCCCGAGTAAAGAACCTAGTCCGCACACCCTTACTAACCACACTCTTAGACAACTGCCATGTGTGATCCATTGTTTTTCCCCTACTCCCCAAGTATTCAAAAATTTGTTCTGTGTAAATCTTAGAGAATCTCTTTAGTAACTTATAAGTTTCTATCATATCCCATCTCCTTCGCCTTTCAGCTAAACTCTACAAACCACACACACACATCTTCAATCTATCCTCATATGGAATATTCCACACACCTGTCACCAGCTTGGTTACTCATTTCTGAATCCTCTCCACCACCTCCCATTCCCCAAGAAACACAGGTGACCAAATCTGGGGACAGTAGCCATGTGACTGAATCATAGCTCTATAAAGAGGGATAATAAACTCCCTATCTTTACTTGCCAGTGTGTTCTTCATCATACGAGTAATCCTCCGAGTTATTTTGCCAGCTCTTGCAATATGTCCTCTGAATTTCATAATATCTATCCACCACCACCATCAGAACCCTAGCCTCATCAATTTCCTGTAACCTAGTACCATCAATATGATACGAAGCGTGTAATCTTTTCATCCCAAAGTGCATTAAACTTACACTTTACAACATTGAATTGACTACCATTGTCCTTTGCCCACACTGCCAATTTATTTAAATCATCTTTTAATTATCTACACCACCTTTATCAACTATTGTCCTTCCTAGTTTTGCATCATCATCAAACATCTGAATGTCCCCCCCCCTCAATCTTCTGCTATATCATTAATGTACAAATGATGTACTGGTCCTAGTACAGAACCCTGGGGAACTCCACTAGTCACCCTCATTTGCCTTGATTACACTCCACTATACACCATCCTTTGATGTCTGTTTATCAGCCATGGCCCTCATCCTTGCCACCAGTCTCACATCCATTCCCATTTTCTCCGACTCGTAATAGTTTTCCATGCGGTATTCTGTCAAATGGCTTTGCAAAGTCCAGAGGTATTCACTTCTTTTGTTACCTTATTATAAAATGTGAATAAATTACTGAGGCAGGACCTACCTTTTACAAAGCTATACTGTCCCCTATAGAATATCATATTCCTGTCTATTCATTTCTGAATTTTACTTTTAAAGGGCAGAGGCTGTACATCATGAGGGAGGAATTGAATCTAGCAATTCAAAAGATGAAAGAAGGAAAATCCCCTGGAATAGATGGTATACAGATAGAACTTATAAGGAATATAGGTGAAAAAGGTATGGAAGTGTTATGGCAAATTGTTAATGGAATTTATGAGGGACAAGAATTACCAGAGGAATTTAGAAGATCAATTTTTATCCCAATTCCAAAAAAGACGGGAGTTTTAGACTGTAACAATTTTAGAACGATAAGTCTTATAACTCACACAACAAAAATTTTCGCACAAATAATTTTAGAGAGAAATAAGAATAAAATAGAAAAAGAAATGAATGAGGAACAGTTTGGATTCCGCACCAACAGAAGAACTATAGAGGCTATAACTTGTCTAAGAATTATTGGGGAGAAAACACTAAACCATGGTGGAAAGTTGTTTTTGGGATTTCTAGATTTTGAAAAGGCATTTGATACAGCGAAACATAAAAGGCTTTTTGACATTCTAGAAAATATTGATATTGACTCTTATGACTTGGAAATTTTAAAGAGATTATATTGGTCACAAACAGTGTCAGTATGTGTAAATGGAGAGAAAACAGGAGAATTCCCGGTGGAGAGAGGAGTTAGACAAGGATGCAAGTTATCACCATTATTGTTTAATCTTTATGGTGAACAGATGCTTATAGAGGCATCTGTTCACCATAAAGGCATCTGTACACTTGAGGATGTAAAAGAAGGAATAAAAATAAATGGAAGTATCATTAATAACTTAAGATATGCGGTTGATGTAGTGGTGACGGTAGAAAGTGAAAATGGATTACGACAAATTGTTCAAAGAATTGAAAACTCTTGTAAAGAGTACGGACTAAGGATTAACACAAAGAAGACCAAGATAATGATAATGGGCAGAAAAATTAGAGATAATGTAAAGATGAGATGTGGAGGAAAGATTTTAGAAGTGGAAAGATTTCAATATTTAGGTAGTTGGATCTCAGAGAAAGGAACTTCAGAGTTCGACATTAGAAATAGAATAGGCAAAGCTAAATCGGCATTTATGGAAATGAAGAGAATTTTAATAAACAAGAATATTAAAATAAGTGTTTGAATTGGAATAGTTAAAGCAACAGTTTGGAGTATTGCAAGTTATGGAAGTGAGTCGTGGACACTCAGAAAGAGAGATATGGAAAGAATTAATGCATTGGAAATATGGTGTTATTAGAAAGATGGAAAAGATTAGCTTTACAGAGAGAATATCAAATCAAGAAGTTTTAAGAAGAGTTAGGATGGAAAGAACACTGCTCAAGAATATTATGCAAAGAAAGACCAGATTTGCAGGACATCTTCTGACAGGTTCTTTGGGACACCTGACAAGAACTATATTACAAGGGAAAGAGAAGACGTGGAAGACCAACTAGAGAGTGGTTCATTGACATTGTGGAATGGACTGGTTTAAGAATGATGGAGGCGACAGACAGAGAGAAATGGAGAAGAGCTGCTCGTCTGCTGCAACCCTCTTGCTAGTGGATGCTACCGGACGACGACGACTTTTAAACAACTTTTCCAGTACTTTAACCACTACTCTATAGATACTAATTCGTCTGTAATTTGCTGCTTCTATCTTGGAACCACCTTTATGTAATGGAATTATCTTATCCTCTTTCCACTCCCTTGGAATTTTCCCAGAGCTGAGACTTAGATTAAACAACTTTGTCAGAGGCATTGCCAGTTCACTTACACTTCTTGTAACACACGAGCTGACATACTATCAAGGCCCACTGCTGTATTCACATTGATATTTTTTCAGTATTCTGAGTACTTGCATCTATCTCAATGCTCACATCAGTCTATCATTTCAGTAACTGCAAAGTCACCACCTAGATGATATACCCTTTCAAAAGTGATCACTTAGTAACTGAACTATTTCTTCTACTTCTGTAACTTTCCTGCCATCAGCACTGAGTAAAATTATATTTCCATAATCATTCTTTCTCTTACCTTGATGGACCTGTGTTACACTCAGGATTTCTCCATGAGCGCAGATCACAAAGATGCCTCCAACGATCTCGATCTTAAGCCTCTCTCTTCCCTATTATACCCATAGATTTCATTAGTGGATCTTCCCATCTTGTAGGTGGTCTTCCTGGTTTTCTCTTTATTCTTGGTTGCTAGTTGAGTATTCTATATGTCCATCTGTTATCCCTGAGTCTGGCTATGTGACCTGCCCATCTCATCTTGCTTTCATATACTGCAGTTACCACATCTTTTATGCCTGATCTCTTTCTTAGTTCCGTGTTTCTAGCATGTTCCATTTTGCTGATGATACAAATTCTGCATTCTATTGCATGCTGAGTTATTCTGAGAGTCTCTTCTTCTTTTCTTGTCATGTTCCATGTTTCTGATCCATATGCGAGTGATGGAAGAATATCACTATTAAATAGTTTTGCCTTCACAGAGATGTCTAGATTTGGATCAGTAAGTGTTTCTTTTAGTCTGTCAAATGATAGCCATGGCTTTCTTTCTTTTTGCTAGTTCTTCGGATAAATTGTTATTCATTTTTATTGTTTGTCCTAAGTAATTGTAGGAGTCAACTTGTTCTATAGGGATGTTATCAATACATAGGTGACTGTCACTTGTGTAGATGTTTTTGATCCATTTTGTTTTTTCTAGATTCATTTCTAAGCCTATCTTACTGCTCTTTGTGTATACTTTCCCCCCCCATTTCTTCTAGGTCTTTTGGGTTGTCACAAAGATGCCTCCTAAGGATTTGTAGTTTTTCACCATCTATGCTTATTCCTCCATTTAGGTCTATTTTTTTCAGAATGTATTCTAAAGTGCTGGTAAATATATTTGGGGGAGATCAATATCGCCTTGCCTGACCCTATATTTATATGTTGATCAAATAGGGTTATTATGTGGTCTGATTTTTGTTAATTTCTTTTATCATGTGGATGTAAGTAGGGTCCACATTTATTTCTTGTAAGACACTGATGATTGCATTGCGTTCTATGGTATCAAATGCTTTTTTAAAATCAATAAAGAGGAAACATAGAGAGAGAGAGATTCGGTATTCTCTGCATTTTTCTGTTAATTGTGAAATGACCTGGATATGATCTATTGTGGAGAAGCCTCTTCTGAATCCTGCCTGCTCTCTACTGGAGCTGTCTTCGAGAGTGTTTTGGATTCTGTTCAGTATTACTCTGTTCATGATTTTATATATGTGAGAGAGTAAACAGATTGAATGATAGTTTTTTATGTCTTCCTTGTTCCCTTTTTTTTTGAATAGAAGTATGATTTTTGAGGTTTTCCATTCCTCTGGAATCTTTTTTTTCTTTGAAGTACCACGTGAATCTAGCATCCAAGGCTTTGAAAATAATGCGATCAAGTCCTGAGTCTTTACCTTTATTCATTTTCTTAAGGGCATGTTCTATTTCTTCTGGAAGTACATCTGGTATATTGCCTAGTTTTGGAATGATAGGTTCTGAAACTTGACACTTAGTTGTATAGATCATTATAAAAATTCTGCACAATTTCTTCTATCCTTTTTCTATTAGTATGTTTTTCTCCATTTTGATCCTGTATAGCAGATGGAATTGAATGTTTAAAATTTAAGTCTTTCTCTATTTTTTTCAGGCTGGTTATTGCCGGCACTGCTTCTTTTAGTTTTTGTATCCTGAAAGCTTTGTAGTCTTCTGGATTCTTTTCCTTAGTAACTTACAGATAATTTTGTATTCTAGAAAATTTTCTTCAGATTTCTTCAGTTCTTTTCTCTTTTTTAGTAGTTCTATAGTTTGTGGTGAGAGTCATTTTCTTTTCTTTTGTTTCACAGGAATTTCTGATTTTTTCTTGCACTCATTGAATTTATTAATAAAGTCAATATAGTCATCATTTATGTAACAGTTCTTAATAGTCCATTCGGTCTCTTCTATGTACTTTCTAAACTTGTGGAAGTCTATTTGTTTGGGTTGTCTTTTATGGTTTGATGTTGCCCTGATATATTGTTCTTTTTTGTGGTCTATTCTTATAATGGCTCTGTCTGCGTGGTTAGCCTAGTGGCTATGCGCTTTGCAACCATATGTCTGGGGAAGGAGTGTCCTGGGTTCGATTCCCGTCGCCGACATGAGGAGCTTAAGGATCTTCCTCAGCCATAGCCAAGTTAGCCGGTCTTGGGCGTGGGCAGCAGGGTTTTTTCCCCCAGTTTATATGGGGTTTTTCATCCCGCAAGCAGGCAAACCGGCCCTGTGAACACACGGATCTACAGCCATAAATACTTAGTCCCCTCATGAGGGGACTCAACTTGCCCCGATAGGGAATGGGGAGAAAAGGGAGGAAACTCCATATGAATAAATAAATAAAATAATGGCTCTGAAGAGTCTGTGATCAGAATCTATGTTGAAGTATGTTTCGCCTATTGTACCAAATTTTTTGTACCAGTCTTTTACAGTCTGTTAAAATGTAGTCAATTTCATTTTTTGTGTCTCCATTCAGTGATTGTCAAGTCCATCTTCTTCCTGGGCATTTGTTGAAAAAAGTGTTCATGATAAAGAGTTCTTCAGCTGCAACAAATTCGGCTAATCTCTCTCCTCTTCTATTTCTTTCTCCCAGGCCATGTGGTCCTATAAACTTTTCGTTTTCTTTTCCACATCCTATTTTGGCATTAAAGTCACTACCAACGAATGTATATGTTGACTTGTAATTTAA
Organism: Typopeltis vanoorti; assembly: GCF_054136105.1. Taxonomy (NCBI): domain Eukaryota; kingdom Metazoa; phylum Arthropoda; class Arachnida; order Uropygi; family Thelyphonidae; genus Typopeltis; species Typopeltis vanoorti. Next base: position 34,579,458 of record NC_143572.1, on the reverse strand, counting down.
TGCCTGTTCAAGATTCATGTAAAAATTTTCTATTTCTTGATTATCAGCTACAGATGATAGAGCATAGCAGAATATTAATTTTATTGTTATATTGTTCTTTATTCCAATTACGAGTACACCTATTCTTTCAGATATGATGTTACAAGAAAGTATTGACTCGGTGAGCTTAGATTTAACAATGAAGCCCACTCCGCCTTGTTTGCCATTGTTTGAGGATGCTCTGAGGAGTATCTATGAGCCATTGTACCATCTTGCTGTCAGTTCTTTCATTCTTTTTGTTTTATTCACTGGCAGGATATCCAAGTTGATATTTGTTAGTTCTTTGATTATTAAATCTATTCTGTAGTCTCTTGCCAAAGTTCGAGTATTGAGGGTACCAATTGTCATTTTCATAGATTTAAGAGGCGGCCTGTTTTCATCTGTGAGATTCTTAGCACCCCTGGCCTCACTTGGTGCCTTACCACTGCTGTAGAAAGGTGAGTGTGGACCGCGCAGGACTCGGGGCTGTTTCTGTTGTTGTTGTGGCATCTTTGCTCTAGTCACATATGCACTTCTCCTGACCAGGGTTCTGAAGTGTTCACCAGAGCTCTGTTAATGGTGTTGGGTCCAGGTCCAATAATGGTCAGGATTCCCAACACCCCAGGGTGCACCACAGAGGTAGAGTTGGACTTTACACCCTTTTAGATTTACTTTGGTCTGCTTAACTAATTTTCTCTCAAGATCTGATTTAGACTTCCTTACCATGCTAGTTACCCTTCTTGCTTGTGCTTTATACTGCTCATGGGCATGCTGATCACCATGTTGTTTATATTCTTTCCACGATGTTTTTTTTTTTTTTTTTGCAAACAATCCTTGACCACTATCCATGCATTAATGACATTCATTCCATATAGTTTTTTATGCCATGGTGCTGCTCCAAGTTGCCTCCTAAGCTTGTCATAATTTCCAGCTTTGTAGTTTCACATAAACCCTTTTTGATTGGAATTTCCACATGTCGAGCAACCTCCCGGGACAAGACTTGCATGGTCACTTTCCCGATCGGAGGTAGATTTGCTACTGTAGTTATAGATAGATTTTCTGATACTATTGCCAGATTCAACACTCTCAAATCCTTGGTCCCCATCATCATTTGCTGTTTCAAGTAATTATATCTTAGTAACTGTATAAATTCCGTTTCTATTTTGCCACCAATCTATATCACTATAGTTGAAGTCTTCCATGATAATTGCTCAGCCTGCACTCATGCTAATCTGCTGATGCATGTCCACATCTTCTTCTGGACTCTCAGGTCCATATCAGTAACCAACAATATATATTTTTCTATTGGCCTCATACTAGACCGCCTCAAATGAACAATTTCCATCAGATCTACAATCTTCCTTAATTTCTATTTTTGTTGGTTGAAGTTCTTCAGCTATCATTAATAATACCTCTATTTCTTCTTTCTTCTCTAAAAATACAATATCCATTATATTCTATCATTGTAACTACATCATTCTCTGACAACCAGGTCTCACTGATGCCAATAATTTTTGGCCAAGTTGAACTGACCAGTGCTAAAAACTCTTCTCTGATATTTCGGGCATTCATGTACATGCATTTCGACATCCCCTTGTGCCCACAGTTACCCTTACGTAATGTCATTACCTACCCATTCACATTTGAAACTGGGAAACTGACCCAGTTCTTCGCAATCGTTGCTGCACTCATACTTATCTATCTCAGGATGTCTATTTTTGCACAGTCATTCCTGCACTCATGCTCATTTGTCTCAGGGTGGGTAGACACATGCTTGATTGCTCCCCCCCAATATCTTTAGTTTCCTTGGTTTTTGCACTTCTTACCTCTCACTGAACAACACTTTCTCCAGGCACCTAACTTCAAAACCATTTAAGTGCAGTCCATCAGGCATACAGGTCCTTACATTCATCAAATTTACTCGCCACATCTATAAATTGCACACATTCCTCTTGCCCAGTCTTCCCATTGGAAATCATGGCCCTTCTTTTTAGTTCTTTCTTATTAACTGAGGTAGCAGACATATAATCTTTGTATTCATGCTCTTCATTTTTGCTTCTTCTAACAACTCTTTCATATCTTCTCTCATTTCATATTTCTCACCTTTCAAATGATTTGTGTCTGCCAAAACAATTAACTTGTTTTGGCAGATACATGCATTATCGACAATTAACTTTTGCTTCTTTCTTCTGCAAACTTAAATCTTCGCTAACATCCTTTATCCTCCCACCTGGAAAACATGCTTTTGTCACTTTCTTATTAAATATACTTCTTATCATCAAATCCTCATACAATATTATATCTTTTCTCCTAGTTTCACTCACTTTTATGCTTTTCCCATTCATTTTTTTTTTCATTCTCTGTCCTTTGGCACCATGCTGTTTTTTATGCACTGTTTTTAAAAGAACGTGATATTTATTTGAATTATCAAACAATACATTGTAAAATTGTAATTAATCGACTAAGCATTCCATTGGTTGCTAGTACTTGATGTCTGAAGAGATTAAATAGCTTTTGATGGGTGTTTGTGTCTTTTCTTTTCAAGTTGTTTTGAAAAAGTTACTCTTGTATCTTCTTTGGAATCGTTTTCGTTCTCCAAGACAACCATAACCTCGTCAAGAAACTTCTTATATAACCGCTTGCAGGCAACAATGACTCCTTAGTCTATAGGCTGTATTATATAAGTGGTGTTTGGAGGAAGGAGGGAAGATACATTTTGTTCTTCCATTCCTGCTAACCAACTTCTCAGCATTAGGATGGGCTGATGCATTATCAAGAAAATCTTCAGGAGAGATTTTCAGGACCTCCTCTTGGTAGTTTTGCACTTCAGGTATGAAGTGATTGAAAAACCAGTCAGAAAAAATGTCACTTGTAAACCAGGCATTCCTTGAGTTGGATTAGATGACAGGCAACTGATTCATAACATTCTTCAAAGCATGAGGCTTTCGTGCTCTTCCGATTACCATCAGCTTGAGGCGATGCGTGCCATCGGTATTAGCACAAAGTAGGGCTGTAATGCGTTCCTTGTTTAATTTGCGGGCAGGCGTGCTAATCTCATGTTTGTTTGCAAGGGTATTTTCGAGAACAGCATGATAGAACAGGCCAGTCTCATCTGCATTGTAAACTTGAGACAAAATAAGACCCTCAGATTCAGTGACTTCATTGATGTATTTTCTGAAGGACTCAACTTGTTCAATATCGGCACTCAGTTCTTCACCACATGTTTGCCTGTTCGTAATGCCATGTAACTTGAGTTAATAAATTACATTAATAAAAGCGCCAAAGCCACCCATCACTCGCCTGGAACTGTATGTCCATGTGTTGTGGCAATTTTTCAGCAGCTGACCTTAGTTCAACAGCACGAACAACAGTGCCACTAGACTGCTGTTGAACGAACCACTTGTAAACTCCTTCTTTTAAATTCTTATGCTTGGCCAACTTGACATGTTTCTTATCTGCCACAGTGAAACCACTTTTGGAGCTCTCAATGCTATGTTTTAGAAAAAACTGAGTAAGTTTGTCTTTATTTTTGCATATGTCTAAAACTGTTTGCTTTTTCACCCTGTAAAGTTCACAAACATGAGCAATAGATGCACCGCTTTCCAACTTATTAACTCAAGTTTCTGTGCTTTCTCAGGTTTACTTGTTTTCTTTTAACCCCAGACATATTAATTGATATTAATAATGGTTTAACTAAAAATTACTCCAGCAGCAGCCTAAACATACGTGTTTTGCGCTAGCAACGCTACTGATGCCATGCTACCGACCCAAAGCCATGCGCACGCATGAATTATTATGAGTACGCATGAGATATCACGAATATACGTGAATGTATCCAAAGATTCAATTTATAAACTGCCGATTGCTTCCGATTAACCATTGTATTATTTATTTATTTTTTATTAATTATTTCATTATCTGTATTTATTTGTGAAATTATGTCCATTAAATCTGAAGTCCCTTGTATCGGGATCCATTAAATCGAGAGTTTACTGTATCGAAGAATGGTAAGCAGAGTCAATCTGTGCTCACATAAACAGAAATAGAAATAAAGGATAAGCTTTCTATGGTTAAAAGATGGGAGGGTAAGGAAATGCTCAGGAGAGAATAGTTTAGATGGACCTGATCAAATTGAACATTTATAAAACAACTGAAACGATATTGGGAAATGGTTCATTTGAGGCTGTCTGCTATGGGATAGAGGCAAACAGGACAAAATATGTTGTTGGTATAGACCAGGAGGTCCACAGGAAAATGTAGATGCCATGTATTGGCAAATCAGCACAATGAGTGTAGGCCGAACAATTATTATGGGAGACTTTAACTATGGAGACATCGATTGGATGAAGGAAAGGGAGCATAGATGGAAGTGGGATGTATACAAATGCTAAGGGATAATTACATGTTATAGAGGGAATAAGCGGTTTTAGGGTGTTGAATTTGATAGCATCAAAAGATGTATCCATAACTAAGGTAGACACTCTGCCTCCAACTGGGGAGAGTGACCATGCTGTCTTGTTCTGGGAAGTTGCCAAACACGTGGAGTTCTCTATCGGGGGGGGGGGGGGTATGTTAAACTATGACTGATGATAATGAGAGATTTAGGAGTCATCTTGGAACAGTGCCATGGCTTGAGAAGCTACAAGGGCAGAATGTCAGTAGTGCATGGCAAGTGGTCAGAGATTGCTTGAGCGTAGCAGTATCAGACTGCATACCAAGGTCAGAAGGATAAACCAAGTTGGAATTAAGTGGATGAATAGGGCTACAAAGCAGGAGCTGCAAAACAGAAAACATTATGGAGGAAATATAAAGAAAATAGTGATCAGCATACTCATGAGCAGTACATGGTGCAAGCAAGAAGGGTGACTAGTATGCTAAGGAAGGCCAAATCAGACTATGAGAGAGAATTAACCAAATAGGCCAAAGTAAACCCAAATGAGTGTTTTTGTTGTGTAGCAAGTAAGAGAAAAAATGACTATGGCAGAATGACTTTAAACAATGCTCAAGGTAGGAAGCTGACTGAGCCAAAAAAAATAGTTGAGTTGCTGAGTGATTATTTTGCAAAGGTGTATCATCCAGGTGATGATTTTACAGTTGCTGATGTTACAGATATGCATATCAACATTGAGACAGATGAACAGGAGGTGTTCAGCATATTAAAAAATATGAATGTGAAAATAGCAGTGGGACTGGATGGCATATCAGCTCATATACTATGCCAATGTGCAAGAGAATTGGCATTTCCTCTAATGATGTTGTTCAATCTAAGTCTCATCTCTGGTAGGGTTCCAAGGGAGTGGAAAGAGGGTAAGATAGCACTATTGCATAAAGGTGGCTCCAAGACAGAGATGACAAACTACAGACGAATTATTATATCATGAGTGGTTGTTAAAGCATTGGAAAAGTCGATGAAAGGTAAAATACAACAGTGGCTGGATAGGGATGTGATACTTTATAGTGGGCAGCCAGGCTTGTAAAGGATCCTGTCATAGTAACTTTTTCACATTTTATAATAAAGTGACAGCAGAATTGGATCAAGGTAATGGCTACACCATGATACTGCTTGACTTTGCCTAGACAGAATACCACATTGAAAACTATTACAAAAACTGGAGAGGATGGGAATGGATATGAGGCTAGTAACATGGATAGGGGGATGGCTGATGGACAGACACCAGAGAGTAGTATATGGTGGGGTGGAGTCTAGGCAAATGATAGTGACTAGTTGGAGCACCACAGGGTTCGGTACTAGGGCCACTACTCTTTAATTTGTATATCAGTGGCATAGAGAATTTAAGAGGGGATATTCAGTTGTTTGCTGTTGATGCAAAACTGGGGACAGCAATAGTTGATAAAGTTGATGTAGATATCCTGTAGGATGATTTAAATAAATTGGCATTGTGGGCAGAGGATAATGATTGTCAATTTAATGTTGCAGAATGTAATGTTATGCATTTTGTGTTGAAAAGGTGTATCATATTGATGGTATTGGTTTGCAGGAAATTGATGAGGCTGGGGACTTGTGGATAATGGTGGACACAGAGTTAGGTCAGAGGGCATATTGCACATGTTGGTAAAATAGCTCAACTAATTACTTGGTTGTTGAAAAATACACTAACAAGTAAAGATAAGGAAGTTATTATACCTCTTTATCAGATTTAGTCACCTGGGTTTCTTGGAGACCAGGAGGTGGTCAAAAGGATTCAGAGATGAGTGACCAAGATGGTGACAGGACTGTGGAATACTACCTACGAGGATAGGTTGAAGGTTTGTGGGTTACAAAGTTTAGTTGATAGACAGAAAAGGGGGGGGGGGACATGATAGATACTTTTGAGATATTAAAGGGGTTTTATAAAATTGACACAAGTGAAATTTTTCAATATATGACAAACAGTCAGAGAATTAGGGGCCATCCATGGAAGTTGTGTAAGAGTGTGGTTAGTTGGAGTGTGTGGACCAGATTTTTTGCATGGAGAGTGATGAATGAGTGGAATGGATTGCTAGAATTGGTTATGAGTTCCATAACAGTGAATGGATTCAAGGAGAAGTATGATAGGATTTGTGTGTATGATGGTTGAATTGAGTCTCCGGACTCCATGGAGATGCCATAAATAATAATAATATTAATATTATTATTTGTTAGTCACCTCTGGGGTGCTTAAGGGAGTGTAGGATAATTGAGAGGAGACTTCTGCAGCCTTTTAAGGAATGCAAAGAACTGACCAGGTTTCTGACCTAATGTCTAGCCCACACCTTCTCATGGTGCACCCCATTAGTAGGTATCTGCCTGGATACTGAACAAACAAGAATGGGCTGGCAGTTTGGGATTTAGCCAACCAAATTGTATTCTTATTGACTTAAACCAATATAACATAATGGTACAATATGATAGAATTTTGTGCCAACTGGGACATCACCTGGTTAAATGAGGCCTCATTGCTTTTGTTCATGGAACCAAGGCAAACAGCAAAAAGTCACTACTAGAACAAATCCCAACTCAGCATCAGCAGAATTCAAGATTAGCACTATCAACATAAGAAGTATTAATGGAACTAGCAGAAGAATTTGATCAGTACTAGCTTGAAAAAACAGCCATGATTTTTTCTAAGCAACAAATAAAAGATGCTATATTCGAGCAGAAATGATTAGGGAAAAGAAGGAGGAGCAATAGTATTCAACACTAAATACGAGAATAATCTTCTTGAATGGCAGGCAATATCAAGTAGAGCAATGTAGTCAAAATATCATAATGGGAAAGTGGACAAAGAGACTTATTGGTGTCTTGAGCCTATGGTCCCTCTGAAGGTTCTTCTAAGGAAGAAGTGGAGAAATTTTTAAGGCAGCTGACATGGTGGGAGATCTAAACAGCAGAGTAGGCAATTGAGTACCAGAAATGTTCAAGAAAAAAGTTTTGTTTTTTCTTGAAAATCAAGAAAATGTTTTTGAAAAAAAATTGTAGATGAGAACAAAGCTAATAATAATGGAAAGTACCTGGTTGACTTCTGTTCAGGACTGGGACTAGTAATTACTAATACCATGTTCCAGCATAAAGATGTGCACAAATTCACATGGAGAGAAGATATAAGAATTAAGAGAAGTTTCATTAAGGATGTTATTGGTGATAGTGATACCATAATGCTGGTTCTGGACACAGAGTATTTAGTTTTTGAGTAGATAAAATTGAATATTATATTGAAAAGAAAAGTGTGTAAGAAAGTTTTAAAAAGAATTGGTCTAATTGCATTCAGTAATGAACTGTAGACTCTAAATATATAAATATTTCAATATATAGAAAAAAATGAATCAGTTTAAAGACCACCTTGGAAACTCATTGGCAAGCTCTGAAGAAAACATTGATTGATTCAGCCAAGGAAGTATTTGGTGAGGTTGTCTAGAAGGATAGGAAAATCAGAACTTCGTGGTGGATTCAGAAAGTTATATAGGCAGTCATGGAAAAGAAGAAAGCATATCAAAAGTTCATAACAAATAAACTGAAATGTGCTTTGAGAGAATGCAAAAAAAAAAAAAGCAGTGTGTACAAGCAGCTAAGCAAAAGTCATAGGAAGACTTTGGAAAGAATATAGAGAAGATAAATATCAGTAGGGTGGAAAAATGTTTCAGAGGCTGTTTAAGAAGCTTAGAAATGGAGGAAAGAGTACTATAAAAGGAATCAGAAATGAAGAAGTTTGAGATGAAAACTGAAGATAAAAATATTCAAGATATATGGAATAATTAATTTGCAAGATTACTGAATGAAATATGAAGGGACAAAACAGTGTAGAAATAGTCAAGAGGAATGCAATCAGGAGTACATATCATTACAATAAGTAACAAAATTATTAGACAAACTTATATCTGACCTCTGGAAATGATTCCAAAACTCAGCCCTTTTAATTCCAGGTCTCCTAGTTAACCAAAAATGTCAAAACATAACCCCCCTCCCCACACACACACCTGAAACTCATAGTAGAAAGTATTAGTTTCCCTACTTATAAAGTGGCATAAAATTTAGCCCAAGAGCTCTCATTGCAGGCTACACTTCCTCCCACATTAAATCTTGCCTGTCAGACTTCATCCTTAATGATACTGACATAGCCTCCCTGTTCACTAATGTATCCTTAAAAGAAATCTCAGAACTAATCAGGTTCCTTTTCCCTGTGACATAGCAGCCTTATATAATTTTACCATTATTAATTCAGGCTATTTATGTGGCAAGGAAAAATCGACATGCAGATTGAAGGCACAGATATAGGCTCCATCTCCCGCCAGTCTTTTAATGGATCATTTTGAAAATACATTGGTGAATAGCATGTTCTCTAATTAGCCATGTTGCTAGCACACCTCAACAGCCAATACTCAAGGATCTGTTTCACCATCTGGTTACTGACATTCATAGTAACTGGATTTACCATTATGGTAAATTCAGCCTTTCTGATCATGCCCTGAATACTCTACATAGAATTGACTGGAAAGGTACCCGTTGTTTACATCTCAACAAAACATGGTATGAACATGAATTTAAAGGAGGCCTGTGAAATTCTTATCAACCACTCTAATCTTAACAATAATGATCCTTAAATTACTTAAGGAATTCACAACATAAACTGGAATATAAATTAAAATAAACTTTAATATATACTTCTTATATTTCGGCAGCATCACGCTGCCATCTTCATGGGAACTTAAGACTAAGACACGTGCACGCAGGCACAAATACAGCAAATGAGGTCGAAGAGAGGAGACTACTGTTTTTCCTGAAGTCCTAATGGTGCCCCCCTAGTGGGCTATATTAGGTATTCTTGGCCGTTGGGCTGATGTTCTCATGATGTACGTCTCCCAAATTTTGGGCAGTCTCATGCATCCAAATTCGTTGAAGTTTGGCATGTTTTTCAGGGCTGAGGCTGATTCTATGAATGGTCTTTCAAATTTAAACTTGCTGCGGTGTATTACTATGGCTTTTTTCCAACATATTCTGTGGCGAGCATGGTCTGCAATCCCTGAGTGGCTGTACTGGTGAAATCGGATGTAGTCCTTGTGTTCTGAAATTCTGATATTCGCTGTCCTGTCTGTTTGGCCAAAATAGGACAGCTTACAGCTGCAAGGGACCTGGTAGACACCATGTAGGTCTAAGGGAAGCGGTTGCTCTTTTGTGGAGCGGATAATGGATGCCAATTTTCTATATGGTTTGTAACAAGAAATCAGATCATATTTTTTTAGGATTTTGGTTATTTTTTCAGAGGTACCTTGGATGTAGGGAATAGTGATGGATTTAGTGTAATCTTTATTGTGAAGGAGGGTTGTGGTTTACTGGTTTTAATATTTTTTGGTTAGTGATCATAGGATAGGTGCTAAAGAGAGAGATCTGATCTTTAAAGGAAATCTAGAAGTTATTAAGGATTTATTAAGGCTCAGATGCATGCCACTCCTTCTTAACACACTTAAACAACCAACACCCCAGAATTCAGTTCACCTTGGAAAAAGAGGAAAACAACAGCCTCCCTTTCCTAGACACTCTAATCACTCACCAGCCTGATGGATCCTTGGTTTTCTCTGTTTATAGAAAACCCACCCATACAGGCAGATACATTCACCAACAGTCCCCCCCCCCCCACACACAACAATATGGGGTTATTAAAACACTATATAACAGGGCAAAATTAATCTGTTCAGATGACAATGCCCTAACTACTGAACTAAACCACATTATTATTATTCCTGATACCTCCAAGGAGTCCGAAGACTCATCGCGGGAGGACATCTTCAACTATCTCTACACCTTACCTCTACTACGAATCAACGCCATCTACCGCCCACCTCCAACACCACCACAACTAGTAATTTTTTTTTTGTCTGTAAATTGCGTGTGTTCTGAAGGGCCGATTTGTATGTATGCGGGATGAAAAACCCGAGTTTCCGGGAGAAAAAACCCTGCTACCTCCGTATGAGATCGGCTAACTCACCATCGATTGAAATCGACCAGATAAAGATTCCTCCTGTCGCGACGAGAATCGAACTTAGGCCTATTCCACATCTTTAATACTTTCTTAGCTAGTGGCTACAACCCCCAAAAAATATTAAAACCAGTAAACCACAACCCCCCTCCCCCCTTCACAATAAAGATTACACTAAATCCACCACCATTCCCTACATCCGGGGCACCTCTGAAAAAATAACCAAAATCCAAAAAAAAAGATGACCTGACTTCTTGTTACAAACCATATAAAAAATTGGCATCCCTTATCCTCTCCACCAAAGACCAACCACTCCCCCTAGACCTACCTGGGGTATACCAGGTCCCTTGCAGCTGTAAACTGTCCTATTTGGCCAAACAGGCAGGACAGCAAATATCAGAATTTCAGAATACAAAGACTACATTCGTTTTCCAGTACAGCCACTCTAGGCTCGCAAACCATGCTCTGAATATGTTCAGAGCATGGTTATTTGGCTTTCTTACTTTGGCTTTCTTCCAACAGAATATGTTGGAAGAAAGCTAAAGTAATACACCGCAGCAAGTTTAAGTATGAAAGACTATTCATAGACTCAGCCTCAGCCCTAAAAAAACGTGCCAAACCTCAACAAATTTGGATGCATGAGACTGCCCCAAATTTGGGAGACATGCATCATGAGAACATCAGCCCAACGGCCAAGAATACCTAATATAGCCTGCTAGGGGGCACCATCAGGACTTTAGAAAAAACAGTAGTCTTCTCTCTTCGACCTCATTTGCTGTATTTGTGCCTGCGTGCACATCTTAGTCTTAAGTTCCCATGAAGATGGCAACGTGACGTTACCGAAATATAGGAAGTATATATTAAAGTTTATTTTAATTTATATTCCAATTTACGTTGTGAATTCCTTAAGTAATTTAATAATCATGTACAGCAAACGTATAAGCCTTTCTATAAGAATTACCTAACAATAATGATGGTCTAAAAATCCAAAGAATATGGTAGGCACATATTCTACCCACATAACCTTTTCGTCTAAGAGTTAATTATAAATAGGACTGTAAGTAATCCAAGTCTTAACTCTAATATAACAACTCTCATGTTAAATTAGAACATCACTTTTGCTGTAATTAAACTGTCTATATGAATTTGTTTCTGATGATGTTATAAATAGAATATAGCTTTCTTGTAGTTTTTTTTCCAACTAGAGGTCAGGCCAGTAGAATAGTGGTTGATCAAATCATTTTCTCTTTGGCATGCTGTTTGAAATGTGTAGATTGTCTCTGTGTATATATAGGTGTGTACCCCACATGTGACCTTAATATGAAGGTTGAAATGTCAGGAAATTAAAATAATTAATTCTAACATGGTTGTAGTCTCCATAATTTGCCTGAAATGAATTCTATTTTTATTAGTTTTTATATATACAGTTACACCTCGAGTGGTACATAACACGTGACTTACATAATAGTGGTATGAACACATTTGCGGCTTTGCACAGGTGCGTCTTTGACAGCCTTATTGCAGTACAGTTGTAGATGCCTCGTGCGGTTAGCTCAGTCACTTGTTATCATTGTTACTTTCATTGTTTTTTTATCCTTAAAATGGAACCTATTGTCTCAGGTTATTGATAGTGGTAAGGGCATTACTCTACGTGATTTCTGGAAGAACTCTAATATCCTTAACGCTATCAAAAGCATTCGGGTGGCTTGGGATGAAATCAAGCAGACAACAATGAATGCTGTGTGGAAGAAACTCTGCCCAGAAATGGTCCATAATTTTAAGCGTTTCATGGAAGGAGAGCAAACAATGACTGATACGGATGCTGAGTTGACACAAGAATTACAGCAGGCGACAGAGACGTGTGTGCAACTGGCACAGCAATTAGAGCTTGAAGTGGATAATGGTGACATTAGCGAGCTTCGTTTGAATCACAATGAAGAGCTAACTAATGATGACCTTATTCAGTTGGAGGCATTCCAAAATTCTGAAGAAAATACTAAGCCGATTGAACCACCAGACATAAAGAAATTTGCAATGAAGGGACTAGCCGAGGTTTTTAACTTGATAGACATGGCGTTAGCAAGATTAGAATCAATGGATCCGAACACTGAGCGGTTCGAAAATGTTAGCTGCTGTATCTATTCCGATATGTCTAGTTACAAGTCTATTTACGAGGACAAGAAGCGTGTGACCACACAATCTACTCTAGACATGTTTGTGAGATGCCGTTCACAACAAAGTCAAGATGACAACTCAAATGACCTCAACTACCCTCAGCCTTCAACATCAAAAGGGGTAAAACTTACCGCAGAACAGCCAACTTAGCTGTCACAAGACATTTTTTAATTTGAAAAGTGAATATTTCAGTTTGTTTTTATATTTTTTTATATTATGTATTTTTCATATTTACAGTATGTATATTATTCAAATACAATTTGATAAATTTTTTATTATTGAATTTTTTTTTAATCACCCCAAAAATGAAAAATATTAAAAATGGAAAATATCTGATTAATGGCAAAAAAATTAATGTAAGACAGTGGTATGAATAGCCATTGAACATTTTATTGTATGTATGTAATTTACAAATTTGACTTGCGTGAAATTTGAGTTACGTAAAGGTTTACAGAATGCATGACTTACATAACTCGGGGTGTAACTGTATATATATTATACATCTAAATCTCTTTTTATGCGAATTTTTTTTACACGAATTCGGAGTTACACGAATTGGAATATCAAAAATAATTTCTAGAGTTAGAAAAAAATCCGTAATTCAAGAAAATTCTGAGAATTTTATAGAATTGCATTCTCGTTTCAATTAAGAAAATCCTAAATTCTTACGAATTTCATTTATTGGGAATTCCCTGAATTTCATAACTGATTGTGCATAAAAAAGCAGTTCTTAGCAGTTTGAATTTGGTGTTTGAGTAGACAACACAGTTACCGCATTTTTTGCATTTGCATTTTTTAAGTGAAATCAAAATAAAAATCGCGTTAGAAAATTAATAATTTTACTAAGAAATAATAAATGGTAAGCTAGATGTAATTTTCAAACTTTTATTTCATTAACAGAAGATTTTAATCCAGCCCTCACATAATGTTGCCGATAACCAAAAAAAAAAAGGAAAGTCGTTTGTTTCCTTGGATATAAAAATTTAAATTTTAGATCGTCTTCAAACCGGGGAAGGTGCGACGGCTGTGGGTAAGTATTTTGGAGTCCGTGAATCAACTGTCAGATCTATAAAGAAAAATGAAGAGCTATTAGAAAAACGGTATGTTCTGGTACAAAATCGAGTGCGAAATTATCATCATACACAAGAGATGTTGTTCTAGAAAAGGCCGAAAAAGCTTTAGTGATGTGGATAGAAGATAATGTACAAAAAAGAATGCCAGTTGATGGAAATTTCATCAAGCAATCAGCATTGAGATTTTATGAACAGATTAAAAAACTGCAGCCAGATACTTCATCTCAATCGAGGAAAAAATATGAATTTCATGCAAGCAATGGTTGGCTGGCTAAGTTTATTAAAAGACATGCTCTTCGTAATATAAAAATTAAAGGTGAAACAGCTTCTGCTGATGAAGGAGCTGCTAAAGCATTTCCACAAAAACTTGCTAAAATAATTGAAGATGGAGGTTACACTTGTGAACAAGTTTGGAATATGGATGAAACTAGCCTTTTCTGGAAAAAAATGCCAAACAGAACTTGCGTATCAAAAATGCAAGAAACTGTTGGTGGGTTCAAAGCATCAAAGGATTGCATAACACTTCTATTTTGTTTGAACGGTTTAGGAGATCGGATGTTAAAACCAGTGCTCATAAATCAATCATTAAGACCACGGCCAATGAAAGGCGTAGATTTTCAAAAATTGCCAGTTCATTGGATGGCCAACAAAAAAGCTTGGGTCACAGTTGATATTTTCACTGAGTGGTTCCACAAACATTTTGTGCCAGAAGTTAGATGCTATTTGAATGACAAGGGTCTTGAATTTAAAGTGCTTTTGATTCTTGATAATGCACCCAGTCATCCTGCCATAGAACACCCAAATGTGCAATTTTTTTCTGCCGCCCAATACCATATCATTGCTACAACCTCTAGATCAGGGTATAATTGCGACTTTTAAAACATATTATGTCAGACAAACATTTCAGTACGTTTTGAACAAGCTAAATGATGATGATGAAACACTGTTCAGTTATGGATGTGTGGAAAAAATTTTCAATTATGGATTGTATTGATCAGGTTCGATTATCGTTATCTGAATTGGGACCAGAAACTATGAATGCATGCCGGAAAGCTATTTGGCCCACATGTGTTAAAGAGAATGCTCCTGTTCCCTTCAATCATGCTGCAGAATTCCCAAATATAATAAGTTTGGCATGTGAAATTGGCAGAGACGGATTCGATGATCTTACGTCAGGATATCGAAGAATTGTTAATTGATAAACCTCTTAGCGAAGACGAAATAGTGGAGATTGTTTCTGAAACTCCTGAAAGCAAACAAGTTAATGATAATGATCAAGATAATCCTACTTTTATTGATATTATTAGAGAAGGTCTTAAACTGGCCAGTAATTTAGGCAATTATTTTGCCCGACATGATCCAAATGAAGAACATGCTGGGAAGTTTTCACGTGAGCTTAAGTTGTTGTCTTCATACAGAGAATTTTATCGCAACTTATCTAAAGCATCAACACAGCGATTAATAATTGAGTCCATGTCTAAAACTACTGAAACAACCAGTGGTACTTTTGTTCAAGACATGACAAGAAGAATTCCACAAGTTGAGGCAGAAGTCGATGACGATAATACCATATCTAGTAGTTCTAGTGATATTACAGTCTCACGAAAACGAAAGCGTTCACGTTTATTGTCAGAAACTGATAGCGAATAACATAATTTTTTTATAGAATCCTTAGCAAACAACTGAAATGAATTTTTTTTTTAAGTTATTAAAATTCATTATATGTATGTGTGTTCTCCATGAAATGTGAATAAAAATCTTATGATCCTAATGAATTTAATGTTTGTTTTTTTCATTATTTTGCTTATATTTCAGGTTTGGAACTAATCTTCACTTTTTCTATGGAGTCAGTAGTTCTTTTTACGCGAATTCTATTTATGCGTCATTTTTAGGAACGTATCTATCATGTAAAAAGAGGTTTAGGTGTATATATTAGGGGTCTCTATAGCCCAGTTAGTATCAGAGATGCTCGTTAGCTTAACAGACATATGTTCAAATCCTGTCTAGGATGCAATGAAGGTGAGTTGGCATGTTTCATACGAGAGTGACAGGTTTTTGCTGTGGGTTAGTCCCAAGGGGATGGAAAGAAGGTAAAATAATTCCATTGCTGTTGCAAATTACTGATCAATCAGCATATCAGAAGTCATCAAGGTATTGGAGAAATTAGTCGAGCAAAATACAGAAATGAATAGATGGAAATGGGATGCTGTATGGGGGGGGGGCATGGTTTTCTGAAGGGTAGATCATGCCTCAGTAACTTGCTCACTTTTTTTATAATACAGTGATGGCTGAATTGGATAAGATAATGGGTTTACAGTGATACTGCTGGACTTTGCTAAGGCCTTTGACAGGATACCACATGGAATTCTAATCAGTAAACTGCAGCACATGGGGATGGATATAGGGTTGGTGAGATGAATAGGAAGGTGGTTGATGGAGGATATCAGAGAGTGGTTTATTCAGGAGTAGAGTCCAAAAGAAGGCCTGTGACCAGTGGTGTGCTGCAGGTTTCTTTTCTTGGATCACTGCTATTTAATTTGTTCATTAATGATATAGGAAAGGATCTGAGAGCAATAGTGAATACACATGATGCCAAAATTTTGCAGGATGATTTGGATAGATTGACAGACGGGGCTAAGGAGAATGGATGTCAATTTAATGTGGTAAAGTGTAAAGTTATACATTTTGGGGTGAAAAGATTAGCAGCAGTATACCACATTGGTGGAACTATACTCCAGGAAATTGACGAAGCCAGAGATTTGGGAGTGTTGGTAGATAGAGAGTTGAAGTTTAGGGGACACATAGCAAAAGTGGCTAAATTAGCTCATAAGATCACTTGATTACTGAAGAATACTTTGATGAGCAGAGACAAGCAGGTTATCGTTCCTCTTTATTGACTGTTGATAAGTTGACTCTTGACTACTGTGCCCAGATCTGGGTGCCAGGGTTTCTTCTTGATGGGGGAAGAGGTAGAGAGGATCCAGAGGCGAATGACCAAGATGGTAGAAGGTCTATGGAATGAACCTTACAAGAACAGGTTGAAGATCTGTGGATTGCAGAAATTGGTTGATGAGTGGAAAAGGGGTAATATGATTGAGACATTCAAATTACTGAGGGGTTTTTACAAGATTAATTCTGAGGAAATTTTTAAGAACAGGTCTGGTGGTAGGAGAACTAGGGGCCATCCATGAAAACTGAGCAAGAGTGTAGTTAGCAAGGATGTTGGAACTAGGTTTTTTGTATGATAGATACTGTGTGAATGCTGAATAGTTCTTGACATGATGTTTATGGCCTCCCTCAATGAATCTGAGGACTCCTTGGAGTTGCCCGTAATAATAATGATAATATATACTTTTATTTATTTATTTTTACATAGTTAAGAAACCCTGCTCTAGAGACATAACAGAAGTTTTTCAAGCCACTTCAGGCCTCCCATAAGCTAGGTAATGGTCGTATCCTTGGTGATGAAATTCATATCCCACCTAAACACAATCGCAAACATCCATGCCTATAACAAAATTCAAACCCACAGTCTGTTGGTTGAAGAGTGGATATGCTTATCACTTGGCCAACCAGGTTGGCACATAGTTTTTTAGATTTTGGGGAAAAAAGCATATAATAAAGTCCCAAAACAAGCTGCTAAAAAAAAAGTACACTTATGAGCCAAAACATTATGTGACTGCTAACTGGCCAAGTTGGCCAGAAACAGGTTAGTTTTTCTTATTGACATCAATGTTTTCTCTTCTCTACTGAACACACTTTGACTATTCAGTTTTACCTGGGAATTGTTTTAGACCAGATATTCCCTATTGTCACAACCTACCTAATAGCATGTTGGGCCACCTTTGGCTGATTTAATCACTTGCACCTGTCATGGCATTAACCTTATTATACAATGGAAAGTGCCTGTGAGGTATTCTGGACAAATCAGACAAAATAATGTTCCAGAGGACAACAACCAAGCAAAGGACATTCTGTCTGAATGGTCCAGAATATCTCAGGACACTTTCCATGATGTAATAAGGTTAATACCATGATGGGTGCAAGCAGTTATCTTGGCCAAAGATGGCTCAACATGCTACTGGGTAGGTGGTTACAATGTTATGAATGTTATGGTGTAAATTGGATAATTATACAAAGCATTATGTATTGCCCTATGCTTTGAGTTTGCATTTGTTTTTGTTGGTTTTACATATTTCCTATTATTTTGCATTTGTCTTTAATGAGAATAGCTGAAATCTTGTAATTTATTACTAATGGTGAATGTGTGCATGTGTTTGTTGAAAGAGGCTGACATACTTCAATTCACAGTTAAAATTGAATCTGCTGATTCTGGGCTTGCTGCATTCTGGTAAAGAATAGACTTTATTTTAGGTATGGTAGATTTTTATGAAATTGATTATTTATTGTGTAACCTTCAAAGAAATATCTTGAATTTCTTTGAATCTAATTTCTTCATACTCAAATTGCAGAAATAAATCTTTCAAAGAACATCGTCTTCCATAAATATGGAGCACCCTGTCATTATGCATCAGATGTGTGACAGTTTTTAAAGAATGCCTTCTTGAACAAGTGGATTGGTAGAAGCAGAACAATTGCTTGGCCATCTTGTTCACCTGATTATACTAAGATTAATGTTAAACATTTGTATAGTAGGAAGCTTATACTAGCAGTACATCTGTAGTATTATGGCAGTAAAGTTTTAATACAGTTTGTATGAAGTTTTAAAGTTTGTAAGTAAATAAGCATTGATATTTTGTGAAAATAATTTTTTCTGATATTTATTTTGAATTTAGATTCCAATGCCAAATCAGGAATCTGTGGGTTGCGTAATATTGGAAATACATGTTTCATGAATGCTGGATTACAGTGTCTTCTGAACAATAGGAAATTTATACAGTATTTCCTTGAACATCATGAAACAAATGACAGTAATAGTGATCTATTAACAAGAACCTTTGCTCAATTAGTGGCCAAAGTTTGGAGTGGTCAGTACTCCGTCCTTTATCTAGCTGATTTTAAAGATTGTTTAGCAAAATATCATCCACAGTTCAAAGATTTTAGACAGGTTAGTAATGATTTACTGAGGTCTTTATTTAAAAATTATAATCACAGATTCAAAAGCCAAAATTTGTTTAGTGGTCATGCCTGTATGTTGAAAGAAAAAAATGTTAATGTCGGTTTTGAATATCTAGAAGTTGTAATTTTTACAAAATGCATTACTATTATTACTTTTTTTTTTTTTTTTGACAAATACAGCGTGGTTATAAAGTCCTGCACTGGTTTTAAATTTTAATATAAAGATATCCAAATAATACAACTATTTAGTAAAAATGATATGAAAGTTCAAGTTTTAAAATTTTTTTTAATAATTTCATCCATGTAAATCTGATTTTTCTTTCTTCTATTTATATATTTTTTATTTTATCAATTTCTATTTTATTTGCAGATATTGATTGACCTCAAAAGGCAACAATTGAAAAAAAGTTAACTGAAATCTTTGGCTTGCAGAGTTTAAATCAATAACAGCCATGAGAAGAAAGTTCACTACATGTTATATAAAAGATGCACCCAATAAAAAGTCATTAAGGTGGATGAAAAATTTTAAAAGGAACTGGATCAGTTAATGATTAACTTTTCATCTTCCAGAAATATGGAGCGCACCCCTGTCATTATGCATCAGATGTGTGACAGTTTTTAAAGAATGCCTTCTTAAACAAGTGGATTGGTAGAAGCAGAACAATTGCTTGGCCACCTTGTTCACCTGATCTAACCCCATTAGATATTATTTTTTTATCAAAACCTTGTTCTTTGGATGAGCTCGAGTCAGAATAACAAATGCAATTCATGCAGTATCAGTGTATTGGTTATGCAATGTATTTAAAGATTTCAAGAATCAGCTTGAAAGACTTATCAACAGTGATGGTGGCCATATTGAAGTGTGCTAATTAAAAACTGCATTAAGAATAAAACTTTAAGACTTGAACTTGCATATAATTTTTACTAAATATTTCCATTATTTGTATATATTTAGTTATTAAAATTTAAAACTGATGCAGGACTTTATGACCATCCTGTATATATTTACCCTCATTTAATTTAGCATATTTGTTCAATTTTGTAAGACGTATTACGAAAATTACTAATGGAAAAATTATCTTAGCATATTGTGTAACCTCTGCGAATTCTGATTGTTCTACAGAACAAAAATGTCTGTAAAGGTGCAAACAACAATTCTTTTATGCATCATTGCTTGCTCTCTCTCTCAGGTATTTGAAACATGATTACAGAGTATATAAATGGAGAGAGCTTTTGGAGCTCTGTACTCTACATTTCACATGGTATTAATTCATGGTTTTATTAACTTATTTAACCCCCAAGATTAAAATTTATTGCATGGAAGTTTCTCATTAATAATTGTTCACAATGAAATAAGAAGAGCTGTCTTCTTTTAAAGTTACATTAATGATATTAAATTTCTAAAAATGCACATCTTCAATTTTTTTATATACATAACATTAAGAGTGGGAAGCACCAGATACTACATTTTAACACATATCTATGACTGTTTTTCATTTCTATTATTTCTTAGGCTTCTCATCAGCTTTTACATTTCCATCTTTTAAAGAAGCACTCACCACTGCATCAACCTACCTATATGTTTGTCTTCTCTTTATCTTATTCCTGTTACAAATGGTTGTTTTGTTAATTTATCATCTCCCATTCTGTTGAAGGGGGGCCATACTATTTTAGATTAGCTCTACTTACACATTCTTGAATATTAGTACACTAGAATATTTATTTATTTTTTCTCATGTCTTCATTTGACTCTCTAACACTGAGGAATATGAAGGAAGTGGTGTTCACTTTTTTTGTGTTCCCTAAAACTTTCTTGTTATGTGATCTTTAGTTTTTGATGAACTGTTTCATTTCCATATGTTAAAATTGGTGTCTGAGTACTATATTGTATACTGCTAGCTTTGATCACTTAACTGATTTCTTTCTTATTTCATATTAATTTATTTAGCTAACCTCCCACCATACTAGTCTTACCTGTTCTGTTCTCTGTTTTCATATTTAACTAGCAATCTTCATTAAGTATTATGCAAAAACAAAAAAAAAAAAGTATAATTGTCTAGATTTACTGTTGCAAATACAGTAAATCTAGACAATAAGTTGATGTATTTAGTTTTTCTGCTCTCTTGTCTGTTCTCATAGTTTCTTTTTTTATTGCTGTTTTTCACATCAAATTTCTTACAACAGTTATTTAATTTGACTTAAGGAATCTTAAAGACTTGTAACAGATTTATTGAAAAGATTACCAGTTTAACAGAGTTAAGAATTGAACTTAATATACTTGATTTTGAATAGAGATTTAATACTACTTTCTAAGTACTTGCATAGGCTCTGTAATTTCCGTGATGCTAAGTGTGAGAAGATCCTGTGGGTTTGATTCCATCACCAAATTAAGTAACTTCTCTTTGTGTATTCTAACTTTTTTTTTTTTAATCAGTTCCAGAGTTAGCTGATCTTTGATAAAAGTAAGTAGGGTCTTCCCTCCCCCTCCCAGAAGAAACATGGGTTTTTATTGCAGCTTAGCAAAATGAACTATAGAACACACACTATAATACAAATAAATACTAGTCAGAATCAGGAATATCACTCACTTCTTATCTAGCACACTATGGAAACCATGCATACTCAGTGGGTGAGAAGGGGGAGACTGGTTGACTGCTCCTTCTAGGAAATTAAAAATAAGTTTGTTTTTTTTTAAATAGAAATTCTCATAATGATGTGATTCATGTAGATTATTAATAACTGTGAAAAATGCATGCAATCTTTCCTTGCACCAATAGCATACAGTTACTTGGATAATATTTATGTTACTTGTTGTTTAATAGAGATGTGTGTTAGCATTCTGTTATATTGTGACAGTTCTTTAATTTATTCTTTTATTGTGTTCTCCTTCTTATATCACTTATCTTATTCACAGTTAAATCTATCCACCCAATTTGGCTGATTCTTAGAAAGATTAAGTATATTAAATAAATTGACAAAGGGTAGACTTCTGAATAGAGTCCGATCCTCAGCAATGACAGTCTGGAGTTACCTCCTATTCAGGTTCTGGGAATATTTATTTGATCAAGCTGCGCCAGCCAGATCCCTAGGTCAGAAATTCCTCTTAACCAAGGAGTAACCTTCAGAAAATATACTAAGTAAATTTATCTATTAGTTATTCTTTATCTCAATCTTATCTATCTCTCTTAAAATACTTTAGTTTGCAGTCGTGGTCTCTGTCATATAATTCACTCCTGCCCAGATTCAAATATTAGCAAGCGGTGCATTGGATTCAAATCTAGGCTCAAAACAGGTTAAGATAATCAAGATACATTTATATTAGATTCTAAAGATTACACATTTACAATAAGAAACACTCAATGGGAATAGAGTTATCCCAATTTATAAGGTTACATATAACAACTGTAATTCACATATCACATCTAAGAATAGGCTCATTTCACTGCACAAAATTCTAGCTAGCATCCATTAAATATCTTTACTATCTTGCACATATTCTTGAAAACATTCACATCGATAACTCTATAGATCATTACTTATAGCAAATTAACTACTACTCATTCAGACAAATATTAAGGAAACAGCCTATAGTTTCTAGACACTGGTATCTAAATCTCACTATAGTCCTTCTTCCTACAAGTTTAGAGTTTTATAATCTAACATCTCATTTCTTCCATAACACAATATTCCGTTCTTTCTTAACAAAGGAATTATAAAAGGGTTTTACATTACCGCATTCCTGTAACTTATTCCATCTATCCTTTCGTTATAATTTCCCTCCGAATGTTCGATCTCATCCTTGGTGATTAACTCACGGGCTAGGTTTGGCCTTCATTGTTCTGTCCTTTCATCGCATTCTTGACTGGAAACAGCATGGATTGAATCAATCCACGGGGACGTATGTGGCAGCCAATTTCTTCAGGCTTACTCGGAAGAGTACCTAATATTTCTTCGTCTATTGTTTCTGCCTGACATCGCGAACCGACAGCAGAGAATAGCTGCCCGCTATCAACTAGATTTCGAACTGGAACTCTTCCCGACTCCACCAGAAAACTCTCCAGCAACTCCAGATGAAAAAACCTAAAAAACCCTGAACGAGGGGGGTGACAAACTTGTTTTATACCTCGTATCTCTAGCGCCCTCTTTCACCCAAAACTTTCTGCCCAACACTTTCTTTTTTGTGCCCAGCTCCTATTTTCATTCCTATCTTCGAATACTTCGTACACATGCCACGTCTTCCCGGAAAACACTGTGTCTGTGCCGTTCGCACGTAAGCAATTTGCCGCCGGCTATACAATTTATCCAAAGTTGTCGTTAATGGACTTTGATCCTTCGTTATTATGCTCTAACATATATCTTATAGAGAAACTTCTTACATTATAATCTTTTACAAAAAAATGACATCTTTCATCTTTAATTAATATTACAAAATTTGTATTAGTATAATTCTTTAAACAAAATTGTTATCTTCACTTATTTACAAGCATTTTCGTTATTGTTTTAACTAAATTTGTTTGAACTTGAAACAAAAATTAATTTTCCAAGGAAATCCTTTCATTCAAGATCCAACAATTCTATATTTTTTGATTCTGAAGGTTAGGACTTATTTATCATCATCATCATCATCAAATTCCTGCCATGTACCCTCAAGGGGTGTACAGGATATGATAGTACTACATGAAAAAAATTACATCATTATTAATTTCCTATCTACAATTTTCCTCCAAATCAGTCTGTTACTTGTCAAGACTCCAACATTATCAGATCTTATATTTCTATCGTCTAAGGCACTTTGTACCATATCAATCCACCTATATCTTGGTCTTCCTCTGGGTCGTTTTCCTGCCAACCTGGCAGAGAACACTTGTTTTGCTAATCTTTCCTCGCCCATTCTGTTTAAGTGACCATACCACCTGAGATTAGCTCTGCTAACACATTCTTCCTGGATGCTGACAATGTCAAGTTCTTTCCTAATATCCTAGTTTTTAATATGATATTGCCATTGATGCCATCTGTTCACGCCTGTAATCCTTCTCAGGACTCTCATATCTGCTGTCTCTAGTCTTTGGTCAAGTGTTTTACTTCTGACCCAGCTCTCAGATCCATAAGTTAAAACTGGTTTGAACACTGTCTTGTATACAGCTAATTTAGTGTTCTAACTAATTTCTCTCTTATTCCATATGAATTTATTCAATTGACTTCCCACCATACCAGCTTTGCTGATTCTGTTGTCTATTTCTATATTTAATTTACCATCTTCATTAAAAATCGTGCCTAACTAGCTGAAATATTTTACTTGTGCCACAGGTTCTCCATTCACAACACAGTTGACATTTTCAGTGATTCTGCCTATTTTCATTGTCTTTGTCTTTTTATTGCTGACCTTCATACCATATCTATTACAACAGCTATTCAATTTAGTCAGAGAATCTTGCGGACTTGTAGCAGATTTATTTAGAAGTATAACATCGTCTGCATAAAGCAAAGAGCTGACATTAACATCTCCAATTTTGATATCATGTTTAATACCACTTTCCTTCATAATGTGATCCATATAGATAATGAATAACAGAGGGGATAATGTACATCCCTGTCTCACACCAGATTTAACATTAAACCATCTTCCTGTACTTCCTTCAATTCTAACTGCTAACTTACAACTCAAATAAAGACTAAGTATTGCTTGATATAATGCCCCATTGACACCATATAACTGCAGTGTATTGAATAGCTTCTCTCTTGGCACCTTGTCATATGCCTTTTCCAAATCGACAAAACTTATATACAGATCTTTGTTATATTCCCATGCTTTCTCGACTATTTGTCGTAAAGTGAAGATCTGATCCTGACAGCCTCTATTTGGCCTGAATCCAGCTTGTTCTTCCACAATTCTTCTCAACCATTTCTCAAGTATACTTGCATAGATCTTGCCAGGAACACTCAGTAGGGAAATACCTCTGTAATTCTCACATTCAGTTTTATTTCCCTTTTTATATATGGGTACTATGAGAGCTCTACTCCAATCATCTGGAATTCGTCCCTCTGTCCAGGCTTTCTGAACTATGCAGTGCAGCCACTGTAAGACTTTTATACCACCATACTTCAGCATTTCTGGTCGAATATCATCTACTCCTGCTGCCTTTCCACATTTCAAGCCTTTGATGGCTTTTTCTACTTCAAGTATGGATATGTATTCCTGACTGCATGCCTGGTCAGTATTTTTTACCACTGTGCTGTCATCACTGCTTGTTTCATTTAGCAGGTTTTCAAAATAATTACTTCATAGTTCAAGGATATCTTTATATCTTTTTCTCCCGTTTTCATGTCACCTTTATCCTCTCTAATTCCTTTTACAGCACTCTTTCCTCCATTCTTAAGCTTCTTCAACAACCTCCAGAATATTTTGCCACCTTCTTGATATTTATTTTCTATATTCTTGCCAAAGTCCTCCCATGACTTTTGTTTAGCTAGATTTACACAGTGTTTAGCATTCTTGCATTTGTCTCTATATTCTCTAAGAGCACAAGCTGACTTATTTGACAGGAACTTTTGGTATGCTTTCTTCTTTTCCTTCACAGCCTCTTTAACTTCCTGTGTCCACCAGGGAGTTCTGATTTTTTTATCCTTACAGACAACCTCACCACATGCCTCTCTGGCAGAATCAATCAATGTTTTCTTCAGAGTTTGCCACTGAATCTCCAAGGTTTGATTCCTGTTCTCAAACTTTTTCATTTTTTCTTCAATAATCTTTGTTTATTTTAGTCTACAGTTCACATCTGAGAGCTGCTCAACTTTTATTCGCTTTAAAACTTTCTTACATGTTATTCTTTTCAATATTAAATTCAATTTTATCTTGCTCAAGACTAAATAGTGATCACTTCCAATTTCAAATCCTCTGTACACTCTGGTGTCCTGCACCAGGGAGAAAACATCACTAGCAACAATAACATAGTCAATGAGACTTTTCTTATTCCTAGCCTCTTCTCTCTCCATGTGAATTTGTGCACATTTTTATGTTGGAACATGGTGTTAGTAATAACCAGTCCATGTCTTGAGCAGAAATCCAACAGATATTTGCCATTATTATTAGCTTTGCTCTTTTCTCCAAATTTTCCCAAAATACTTTTGTATGTCTCACAATCATTTCCTACTCTGCTATTTAGATCCCCAACAAGGACCAACTTTTCCTTTATCATTGTGTCAGTTGCTTTTTCTAAAGCCTCAAAAAACTACTCCACTTCTACCTTAGTAGAACCTTCTGTGGGACCATAGGCACAAATAAGTCTCATTGTCCAGTTCCCCATTCTCATATTTGCCCACATTACTCTACTTGAGACTGACTGCCATTCAAGAAGATTAGCCTCGTATTTTGTGTTGAATACTATGGCTACTCCTTCTTTTCCTTGATTGTCATTGCCTGAATATAACATTTTGTATTTATTGCTCAGAAAGATCTCACCAGTTTTGGTCTTTTTTGTTTCAGTCACCCCTATTATGTCAATCTGGTACTTATCTAATTCCTCAGCTAGCTCCATTTCTTTGCCATTCAGGCTTCTTACGTTGATAGTACCGATCTTTAACTCTGGTGATGTTGAGTTGGGGTTTGGACTTATTTATTTATTTATTTTTAAATAAATTAATTATACATTTATTCCCACATCTTTGAACCCTGATAGTTTTTCCTCCTACTGTACAACTGTAGCCGAGACACGTGATATTATACACGTGCTGTAAGACTCGTTCTTGTATTCAAAATTTAAAGAATAACAACATTGAATGTTGTTATTCTTTGGAAACGAAACATGGACCATAAAAAGGAAAGATGAAAAACAAATTCAAACAGCAGAAATGAAATTTCTCAGAAAAACAACTTGATATACCAAGTGGAACCATAAAACAAATGAAGAAATTTTACAATCTCTGAACATAAAACCAGTTAATTACTACATAAGACAGTATAAACAAAAATGGATAGAATCTTAAAATCGAATGAACGACAGCAGACTACCAAAAATATTATACAAATATAAAATAAGTGGAAAAAGAAGAATTGGAAGACCAAGAAAGAGATGGCATGAGGCTGGAACAGGCCACCTGGCCTAAAAGCCTTGATAGAAAGAAGAATGTTGTTACCAGTTTTTTTGTCTTCTCCTTGAATGAAACTCATGACATATTGAGCAAAATATATAATAGTAATAAATTATGTTTAGTTTTCTCTTACATGTGTGAAGCCGTTATTCAAAAAATATAGTATTTATTACGATTACTAATTTTCAATTTATGTATAAGATGTGCATTGTTCTTTTTATATGAGATTCTGTTTATACTCTACAAGTTTGTGTTTTGAATAGTTTATTCTTTGGTTTGTGATACTCGTTCCTCCAATTTTTAGTCTTCTTGGTAACTTCCAAAATATCTTGTTGCCTTTGTGATGATATAGATCGTCTCTATATTGTGCTTTTCCTTATCATAGCTTTTTCTTAAATATGCTTGTATAAATCTTTAACTCAGTAAGGAAATCCATCTATAATTCTCATATTGTTTTATTTCCATTTTTATAAATTGGTATGCAGAGAGTTATGGCTATTGGCCAAACTTTGAATATGCAGCTACTGCAAACTTATATGTTACCACTATATTTCAGATTGAATTTCATCTAAATTTGCCGGCATTCTGCATTTCAGGCGAAAATATATATATATATTTTTTTTTAGCCTGAAATATTGATATCAGCTCCTGTCTGCATCCTGGATATTTTGTATTCTCTGTCAATTTAAATGAACGATATGACTTGTTCCTTTTGTGATTCTTGTACCTCCAATTTTTAGTCTTTTTTGTAACCTCCAAAACATCTTGCTGCCTTTGTGATCTTTTTTTTTCCCCAAAAAATCTTTCCACAATTCTTGTTTAGCTGCTTTTACACATAACTTAGCATTCCTATATTTTTATCTAAGAGCACATGCTGACTTATGAGCTGGGATTTTTTTATATGATTTCTGTTTTTCATGGACTACGTTATGTTAATATGTCCACAATGAAGTTTTTATCTTGCTGTCGTTACAGACAACCTCATCACATGCTTTCCTTGCTGAGCCATTTCAGGTTTCCTTTAGATTTTGCCACTCCGTAATGTTTGATTCCTGTTTTTCAGTACTCCTTCACTTTTTCCCCAGTAATGCAGTTGACACTCACTATAAAGAACTTGTATAGAATATTGATTAAGTTTGTTATAACGGCGTTTGCTGTATTTGTGCATTTTCTATAGTTCACACCTGAGAATTACTCGACTTGATTCTTTTTTCAAAATGCTAGTATATATTACATTATATTTTCAATTGAATACTCATTCTGGTGGTGGTCTTTTCCTATTTCAAATTCCCTTCAACCCTGAAGACAATGTGTATTAACATAATCAGTTTGTGTGTTGTTCCGTTATGAATTTATACATTTTTATGTTGGAATTTGGTGTTAGTAATGACTAATATGTGTCCTTAGAAGCCCAGAAGGAAGTTGGCCTTGTTTCTTTTCTCCAAATTTTTCCTGACCATATAGGAATAATTTCTCACTCTGCTGTTTAGAGACACAGCAAGTTCCAGCTTTTCCTTTGTGAGCTGCATTCTCTGATAACTGTAGGTGTGAATAAACTCATTGTCTGATACATTTTAAAATTTGTTCATATCACTTGAATTGACTTGTTGAAGTTTATCCTCGTGTTTAATGGCAGTTATTCAGACAAGGATTAACTAAATTCTTTTGTCATTTTATAAGTTCATATTTATTATTGTATACTTTCAATTAAAAAAAATTATGCAGTGTCAAAAAAAAAAAAAAAAAAATTCAAACTGAGATATTATGGAGGTAAAACTTGCCTTTATCAATTTACAAAACATTGTATTGGGCTGTTGCATTATAACTAATATGCAAAATTAATAAAAAATGAAACTACAAAGAATGAAATTAGTTTCCCTATTTTTTACAATGGGATATGGATATGTGCTGTGTATAACTACTGTTAGTCATAATGCAGAAGTATATGTAATGGATCAGTTAAATGTTAAGTGCATAATAACAGTTGCATTGTATTCAGTTTTGTTATTGAAAATTTTTCCACTTAGTTATACTATAAATTAAAGATGACAAGAAATTATTTTCTTGGTTTAATCCTTTATCCAAGTGTAAAGCAAACAAAATCTGCACGTGAACAGGATAACTCGATAATGACTTCACATCACTTGCCTTAGTATCCCATAATTCAAAGCACAATCCTTATGGATATGTATAATTCTATGCATTATGGGAAGGGTCACCACCCAGACCAGTTTAGGCCTTTATTGAGTTCTCATCAGTGGGAGTCAGAAGAAGTGATGAACATTTTGGCTACTTGTATATTTCCATATACAAGTAGCCAAAATGTGTCACATCTTATTACTAAAATACTCTGGATTAGAGATAATGTTGAAAGTTTTTCCACTCGATGTGATATTAAGGCAAGTGATGTGAAGTCATAAGCCTCTATATATGAGTTTTCCAGTTGTGAAGTTACTTCACACAAAAACTTTGTTTGCTTACACTTGGATAAAGGATTAAACCAAGAATATAATTTCTTGGCATCTTTAATTTATCAGTTTTATGTTACTTATAAAAGATTGCCACAGTTTTCTGAATTTTTATATCATTCAAAGGAACTACTTAAAGGGCAGTATAATTACATGAAGAATACAAAAAGGCAACATAAAATGGTGTAAATTGAAACAATATCAAAATACAGATAGAACACCGTTTTATATAAAGCTGCTGCTTATGGACATGGTTATTAATTAACCAATTACAGTGGACTGTATTGGTGGCCTGTTCATAAGGGGGGGGGGTGATTGTCACTGCTTGTATGCATAAGATACTTCCTTTGAAGAGGGGGGGGGAGACTACTAATGGATATTGGGCATAAATTGATGCTATTCTCTTCAAGAACTGTAATAAATAGCTCTTTTTTTTTATATATGTATATGGGATATAAAAGTGAGAAAACTCAAATTTGTTAGTAGATGAAAACTAATTTGAATTTAATTCCTTGCTTTATGAAATATATGTATTTTATATGTCTAATTTCAATTATCTATGAAAAAATAATATTTCAGATAAACAATATCCAGTTGGACTCCTAATATTTTGTAAAAGTAGTTGAAGAACTTACTTCTGTAAACTGATCTTACTTTCATAGAAGAAATTAAATTGATCAGTTAGCTGCTTTTTTTTTTTTTTATACTTTAGCATAATAGTGTATCTACAAGATAAAATGTTATAAGCCTTGCCAGAATTGTGTCACATAAAAAAAAGACTATGCTAAATTTAAGAAGTTTCACCTATCTATGCAACAGCATAAGGCATTCGGAATAACAGATTCACATTTCATGAATTGAAAATAAAATATAAATCAAACACTGAAATATTAAATTACAAAGAAATTAAAAAGAGAGCATAGGAAAATAATAGTTTAAAGAAAAACAAATAACTAGAAACTAGAATCATACTGTATAAAATTGCTCATAATCTCACATTTCAATATAAGATAGTATAGATGAAATAAAGTCATTTTAAAACACACTAAAATGAAAGCATTTGAAGTGATGATCAGTTTCTTATACAGAAAGCCATTAAATAGTTAATGTTTCTGGCAAGACGGACTTGACCTTTGGTTCTTTATCAGTTTCTGGAAGAAAATATGCAAATTAGGTTTATTTAATGAGCACTTGACTTGCCCATTGTGGGCTGATTAGCAGTATATTTCATATTTTCCTGCACAGTGTGGTTTTAGGGCATTTGTGTCTTGAAGATGTGTTCATCCTAGTCCATTGCCTGGTGGATTAATGGGTTAGCGTGGATGACTGCATTTGCAAAAATCTTTGTGGCTGTTTTGCACAGGAAGATTGTGATATCTGGTATATTGGCTTCTTATTAAAGCAGTACATTCCTCACTAACCATGGAGCATCAAACGGCATGCAGATGCACTTGCTTTGCATGATTTGTATTTTTTTGATGTTTGAGTCTGCCATGTGTATGGGAACAGCTTGATTTCTGTGTCTAGCTGACTGCATTAGTTCAGTAACGGGTAAAGTTGTCCTATTACTTTGTTTGCTTTTGAGCAGGCATAATCTCCCTGGGACTCAAAGCAGAATCCTATGTCAAGCTGTATCCCATGATTACCTTACTTTGAGGTGTGCCTGTTTCCTCATGAAGAGCATGGTGACACTCTTGTCTACATTGACGTCAATGTGCAATCTCCTGAACTACTGCTCTAATTCTGAGATAGCAGTCTGCATCTTTTCAGTTACTAATCTTGGCCTTAGGAATCGGGTGTTGTGGTGGCTGTATTGGGAATGTCAGTGGTATAGATAGTGGAGAATAAAGTTGACAATAGGGAGTCCTAGGACTCATGCTGTAATCCTGCATTCGGATGATCTGTTTCCTTGTAGTTTCATACGAAGTTTCCAATCGTCAAGATAGGAACCAGTAAGGCTGGTCACGCCTAATGGGAGTTTGACATAGATTAGTTTATGCAAAAAAAGATGGCACTGTGGAAGCCAAACTGCTCATTGGGTATGAGCATCCCCCCCCCCTCGTGATTTTTTTTTTTTTTTTTTTTCCATTCTTGTCAGTATCGCTCATTTGGCAATCTTTTCTAGGCAGGAGTGCAGGCTGATTTGGTGGTAGTTCTGAGGAAATTGCTTTGCTTTACCCGGTTTCAGGATTAAGATTATGTCAGTTTCTTTTCAGGGTGTTGGAAAGTAGTGAAATCTTGGCATTGCATTAATGATAGCTACAAGGTGCATAATGGCTTTGTGAGATAGTTGTTTGATAATAAATGTTGTTATATAGCTGTTAGATAATAAATCAATTTAAAACAGCATTTAGTCTGGATACATCTGACATAGAAAGGAGCATTCTTTCCTTAGATCTTTAAAACTGGTTAGTGACAAATGTCTTCTGGCTTAGTAAAATATATATGTGCTGAGATATCATTTTACATTTATTACTAGTCACTTGACTGGAAATATGCAATGAAGAAATTGTATTTCTTGGGAACTTAACTAAATGACAAGCATCTTAAAGAAAGTAATATTTCTTGAAAAGTTTATCTGCAATTTTACTATCAGGAGAAAGATGAAAGAAAGATCTTGCAGCCAGTTAATTCAAGAGAAGTCAAAGTGTTTTACAGTAAGATACTACAGACTGTCAAGAGAAACTTCTTGTACCACCAGTTATGTGTGTGTGTGTGGGGGGGGGGGGGAGGTTCTTTCTTTATAGCCGTAGTATTGGTGGTGAAAATTTTATAAGTGGCTAGAACTAAATGGAAGGAGGGTGTGTGTGCGACCTGAATGAGAAATTGATGAATGCAAATATGAAATTGATGGCTGAAAGTGTTAGTAGCAAGAATGTCGGGAAAATGAGTGCACGTTCGAAAGAGAAGGATTGTGTGAAAGAGAGAGGCGAAAGAATGTTAAAAAATCAGTAAAAAAGAAAGAAGTAAAAGAAGAAGTAAAAAAAAAAACGAGTAATGTAAATCCGTAACGGATGTTAAAAAGGATGAAAGTGAGGCGAGAGTGGTGGAAGGAAATGAAATTGAGAGAACCAATGAAACTGGAAACGGCATGATGCAGGAATCGAAAGTGTCAGGAGTGGCGGAAGGAAACGAAATTGAGAAAATGAATGAAATGGAAACGGTATGATGAAGGAATCGAAAGTGGAAAAAATCGAAAGAATGAATGATAGCGAAAGTTGGATGCATGTTGGACCGAAAGTACGGAAGCACAGAAGGATGAATGAGAGTGAAAGTGAGAAGGGGGGGGAGGGGTCAAGAGTTAGAAAATTAGGAAGATTGAATGATAGAGAGAATGTGACGCGAGATTCAGAAGTTGAATTGGATTGGATGAGGAAAGAGATGAAATGGATGCGGAATGAAATTAAGAAAATTCGGGTAAAAAATATTAAAACAAATCATGATGGTACAAAAGATGAGCGAGTGGCATTGTATGGCGACTCCATTATTAAAGGTGTGCTGGATGATAAAATGCATAAGGTATGTTTTCCAGGTGGTAAAATGAGTAGAGTGATTGAGGCATTGGATACGAGGAAGGCGCAAGCAAAGGAGTTAATGGTTTCAATCGGTACGAATGATTTGACAAAGGACAAAGAGAGCATCAGAATGGATATCAGGAGGCTGCTTAGAAGGATAAAAGAGAATAGTGTGACAGGAAGGATGGTCAGCATGTTGCCTACGTATGACTGTGGTGAGATGAGGCAGAGAGCAAGGATTATGAATGATATGCTGGCTGAAATGTGTGAGGAGACGGAAGTGCAGTTTGTTAATGTGTGGAATGAGTTTGAGGGACGAAGTGAGCTATATGGGAGGGATGAGCTGCATTTGAGTGCTTATGGTGTGAGTTGCTTGGAGAGACTGCTGCTGGGAAGTAGAGAAGTGAATAGAGAGAATGAATCAGATCGAGAGGGGAGTGATGTGGAAGAGCAGGAGAGTAAGACAGGAGAGATCGAAGAAGTGGAAATGAATGGGGAAGTGAGTGGTATGAGTATAGAAAATGAGAAAATGGGTGTGCAAGAGGAACAGGAAAACGGGGAGGCTCAGGGTGGACAGGGATACACAGCATGAGAAAGGTGGATGCTCCGAGAGGAGGTGAAAGCATGTGTAGAAAGGAATGGGATGACCTGGGAAAAGGGTTTTAAAATGAATAAAGCAGAAAGGGAAATGGCCCCAGTCGAGCATTGAGAGATCACATCAAGTGGGTGGTATCAGTGGAACTATCTGTAGATCCAGAAATGAGCTGTTGTGTTTCTGTACAAATACTAGAAGTATAAGAAACAAGGCAGATGAAATGGTTGCATTAATTGCGTCTGTTTACCCGAGGATTGTTGGAATAAGTGAGACATGGTTGGAAGAGGACGACATCCTGACAAGAATAGAGATGGAAGGGTATGATGTGTTTCGTGAGGATAGAAAGGGAGGGGAAGTGCTATTGATGATAGAGAAAGAGTTATGTCCATACAAAGTAGAGATACAAGAGGGAAATACTGCGAGTGGTTTTGAGGCAGTATGGTGTGAGATAGAGGTGAATGGAATCAAATACTTGGTTGGATGTTGATATAGACCAGGAAATGTTGGTGGTGGTGATAATGAAATGTATAATCAAATTAGCCAAGCAAATAAGAAAAGGGTGATCATTATGGGTGATTTAATTATGGCAATATAGACTGGAATGATAAGATAGCAACTAGAAGTAAAGAAAATTAGTTTCTTGAGTTTTTGAGGGATAACTACCTCAGAGGGCACACGAGGATTAAGGGTCTTGGATTTGATCATCTCATCAGAGAATGTAATTAGAAATGAGGTGTGAAATCATCCACCAATTGGTGAGAGTGACCATGAGGTGATTACCTGGGTGGTTGCCAGCAGTGTGAGGACCACTGTGAGAAAAGGGTATATGTGGAACTACAAGGGGCGGGGGGGATTATGAAGAGCTCAAGAGACAGCATGCGGGTGTAACATAGAATGAGGAGTTAGCTGGAAAAGAGACCGATGCAGTTGAAAGTTTATTTTTCACTTGGTTAGACTATAATAAATTTAGTTCAATCCTTGATCCAAGTGTGAGCAAACAAAGTTTGTGCCTGAAAATATCTTCATGACTGGGGTAAGGTCCTGAAGATATTTTGCAACTTCAGGACCTTACTTGCAACTCGCAGCAAAGATGGAGCAAGCTAACATCACTCCTATCTCAGTATCTTACATAATGCACAACACATCTCCTTCCAGATATTTATAATGTTATGTATTAAGGGAAGGGGCCACTACCCAGACTAGTTTCGACCTTTATTGAGGTCCCTTCAGTGGGAGCCAGGCCCAGAGGTGGAGATACCAGGCAGAAGCAATGGCAGGTCATCTTTACCTATAGGAGATGCCAAATGGTGTGCCACCTTTTTTTTTTTTTTTTTTACATATCCACAAGGATATGTAAAAAAAAAAAACATTATACATATCTGCAAGGAGATGTGTTGTGCATTATGGGAGATACAGAGATAGGAGTGATGCTAGCTTGCTCCATCTTTGCTGCGAGTTTCCCGGTGTTGCACTTACCCCAGTCCTGAAGATATTTTCAGGCATAAACTTTGTTTGCTCACACTTGGATAAAGGATTAAACTAGATCAATGCAGCTTGGGGATTTTCAAAAACTGTCTAGTAGATGCAATGTGTAAATATATTCCAAGGGTGAGAAGGTTAAATAAAGTAGGTGTGAGATGGATGAATAAAGAGATTAAGCATGCAATACAGAGAAAGAGGGCATTGTGGAGGCAGCCTAAGTGAAGTGGATATAACCAATTCCATGAGGTCTAAAGACCAGGCAAGGTGGGTGACTTGGTTGGTGAGGGTAGCTAAAGAGAGGTATGAAGAGCAGTTGGCTAATGAAGCCAAAAAGAATCCTAAGGAGTTCTTTCGATATGTAGCCAGCAAAAGAAAGAATGATTATGGAAGGATGACATTGATTGGAGAAAATAGTACAAAGACAGCTATTGCAGAAGGTGTGGTGGAGATACTCAGTGAGAAGTTCATAAAGGTCTTTCAATCTTGTGAATGTGACTTCATGGAGAGATTGAGAGCAGTTGATGATGGGGGAAGAGAGACTGACTATAAGTGAGCAAGAGGTGTATGGGAAGTTGAGCAAACTAGATGTAAATAAGACTGTGGTACTTGATAATATATCACCACATATTCTGAGGAATGTGCCAGGGAGTTCACACCTGTCTTGACATATTTTTTTAATACGAGTCTTGCACTCGGTCAAGTCCCTAAGGAGTGGAAGGAGGGCAAGATTGTGCCACTTCATAAAGGAGGTAATCGAACTCAAGCATTAAACTATAGACCTATCTGTGTGTCAGGTGTTGTGGTTAAGTTGTTGGAGAAGCTTGTGAGAACTAGGATTCAGAGTTGGGTTGACAACAATGGTATTATCTTTGTTGAACATCATGGATTTGCTAAAGGGAAGTCATGTTTTAGTAATCTACTTACTTATTACAATAAAGTGACTGCTTCCTTGGACAGAGAAGGACACACAGTGATATACTTGGATTTCGCAAAGGCTTTTGATAAAGTACCTCATGATAAATTGATAGTCAAACTGGAGTGGATGGGTTTGGATATTAGATTGGTGCATTGGATTGGAGATTGGCTGTCTGATAGATACAAGTTGTGTATGGGGGGGGGGAGCGATGTCGAGGAAAAGGAAAGTCACTAGCGCAGTGCCTCAGGGTTCTGTTTTAGGGCCATTACTGTTTAACTTGTATGTTAATGATATAGGTGAAGATTTGGATGGAGATATTCAGTTGTTTGCAGATGATACAAAGTTGGGACGAACGTGAAGAGTAGTGAGGATGTTGTGACCTTGCAGGAAGACTTGAATAAATTGAGTGATTGGGCATGGAAATGGGGATGTGAGTTCAATGTTGCAAAATGTAAGGTTTTAAAATTTGGAAAACAAAGATGGGATGCAGAATTTATGCTTGGTGAGGATACATTGTTGGAGGTGGAAGAAATAAGAGATCTGAGGGTGATAGTGGATAAGGATCTGAAATTTAGGGGACACATAGCCAAAATTGTGAAGACAACACAAAGACTTCTGTTAATGATGTGGAGGACACTGACGTGTAGAAGTAGGGAGATTCTTGTTCTGTTGTATAAGGCTTTGATTAGGCCACACATGCACTATTGTCCCAGATGTGGTCACCTGGTTTTCATTCCAGAGGTGAGAAAGTCGAGTATGAGGAAAGATCGAGGAGATGCAATTTGCAGAGTCTGGTGTACAGGAGGAAGAGGGGAGATATGATAGAGACCTACAAGTTGGTAAGGTGTTTATGTTGGAGTTCTACAGAAAATAGTGGGAGATCGGGGGAGAACCAGAGGTCATCCCTGGAAACTGTATGAAGAATGTGAGTGAGAGGCAGGTTTTTTTCGTGCAGAGTTGTAAATGATTGGAATGCCTTGCCTGAGAGTGTGGTGTCTGCATGGAGTGTGAATGTGTTCAAAGCACGGTATGATGAGCCGTGTGTGTGTGATAAAAGGACCTCCCAGATGAGTCTTTGACTCCATGAGGTCTTGGGTAGTAGTAATAATAATAAATAATCATACAAAATCAGAATGGAATATTCTGAAGATGTTAACATGTTCATACTAATGTTCATATCAGTGTCTGCACATGCAGACACTGCCTGCATTTATGGACATTGCCCAAGGGAACTCGCTTTACTAAATGTATGTCGCTTCCATGTCGGGAAGGGCCTTTTCACAAAGCGTATATGGCATGTTAGCCACAACTTTTCGTAGAATTTTCTTTGTAAAATTAGTATTTGTGAACTGTCTTAGTGATATCAAAAATCTCAAAATCAATTCAAACTGATTTCAAGTTATATGTATATAAGCATATACATCTTTATTTGCTTTACATAAATTTGTTGGTTTTTGCATTATGAACACATATGACCATGTATTTTCTGCAAAGAAAAATTTGAAAGGAGCTGTAAAATGTATTAAGTTAGATACTATATTTTATGCTACAATGAAAATGTTTTGCTTGCATGCATGCAGCATGGGAGGAGACATGTTTTGCGTTTACCAGTCTCCAAACTCTAAAAACCACAAAAATCACTTCACCTTCCTCTCCACACTCTACAATTCAACTAGCTAAACAGTGAATTCATCATCCTTAGATGACTTGAATATCCACAACTCTAGCTGCTCCCTTTCTCTAACACTATAGATCAAGCAGGACATGCAGAAGTTTTTGCTATAAACAACGATCTAATGCAAATCATGCAGCTACTCACCCAAATTCCAGATAATACTCTCCCAATATCCTTGATCTTCTTTTAATTAGTTCTTCCAGACACACTCTAGAAGTCACCTATCCTCTCGGTAACTCAGACCACAATCTAGTGCAGGTTTCCAGTCTCACAGAATGCCCCTCCTCTGACCACATCCAACTTTGTGTCCTCTGGCACTACAAAGGTACAAAGTGGGGTGATCTCCAGAACTACTCTTCTTTCCCATGGCATGACTATTGCTTGTGCTCTTTTGACCTAGACATTGCACTGAGCTAGTCACAGAAATCATCCTCAGTAGCATCATCTCTTATTCCCTCCAGAATTCCCATCCACTTTACAAACCCTGCTTCAACAGAAGATTTATCTTAGACTGCATGAAAGCAGTCTAAGATAAAAGATAAAACTTGACTTACCACAGGTGGCTTGCATCAAGAACCCAAGCTTCATACTCAGCCTTTGCAGAAGCACACAATAAATGTAAATCAGTTATCACAAATCCAAATCCAACTTCATAAATTCCACTAGCAGAAAACTCATCTCTTGTCCAAATGGTAGCTGTGCCTTCAGGTCCCTTGCAAAACCATCGGACACAATTTCTGGTCGCATGTATTCCCACCTCTCTCTCATCCAAATGGCACTACTGTTTCAGCATCCAAAAAAAAAAAAAAAAAAGCTGACCTCCTAGCATCACTCTGTTTTTCTAACTCCTGCATAGATGACAAAGGCAAAACACCTTCTTCTATACCAGCAACTGAGCACCATATGCCTCCCTTGGCCTTTTGGCAGAAAGACATAAGAGGAATATTAGCAACCTGAATACTACAAAGTTGTCTGGTCCTGATGGCATCTCTTCTATTGTACTCAAATGTGCTCCAGAGATAACACCTGTCCTCTATTATCTCTTCAGTCTTCTATACTCAGCTGGCACCTATCCCATCTCATGGAAAGTAACATATATCCAACTCATTCCAAAAAAGGAAACAAAAGAATACTGTTCAACTACCGACTAATTGCCATCACCTCAATCTTCTCCAAAATAATTGAGAAAGTTATCAATGGTCTACTTTTTCACTACCTGATACTACCATTTAATCAGCCACCACCAATACAGAATGACTGATATCATAGCCTACATCACTCACCACTGGACATATGCCATGAAAAGGTTCAATGAAATGTGTGCTGTTGCCCTTGATATTTCCAAGGCTTTCAATTGTGTTTGGCATCAAGGCCTGCTTTGCAAACTGTTCCCTCAGTCTACTTGCAACTCTCTGTAACCAGCTTCCTCTCTAGTCATTCTCTGCATGTCATGGTGGATGGCATCTTCTCTTCGAGCTTTGCCATCAATGCAAGAGTACCTCAGGGCTCCGTTTTCTTACCTACCATCTTTCTCTTGTACATAAATAACTTACTCTCAATCAAATTCTATCCATAGCTTTGCCAATGATAGCACTCTCCTCTCATCTTACTCCTTTGACAAAATGTAGTTCCCAAACATCCCTTACATTTTCTTCAACCATGGCCTTAAACACTGATCTCCATACTCTTTTGTTGGGAGCAAGGATAACCTAGTGACCCTCAGAGCTGCCAAAATGCAGTCCTGCCTTTTCTCTTACAAAAGGGATCTTTGCTAACCTTCCTTCATCCTTAGTAATACCATCACCAGGCAGGATGAACTCTCTATCCTTGGACTTGCATTTACCTCTAATTTCTCTTGGCATAAACACATGATATCAATATATTTTTCATCTTCTAAACAACTAGGCATTCTTTTCTGCTCAAGAAGTTATTTTATGCCCACCCAGATACCAACCCTATATAAATCTAAAATCCATCCATCCTTAGAATACTGTACACACATTTGGGGTGGTGAACCTAAAATCTCCTTAAAAATCTTGATGCTATCCACAATACAACTCATAGATAACCATTCCCTCACAGGCTTCTTCACAATTTTAACCTACAGCTCTTTAAGAATGTCAATAAATTTATTCTTTCTCAATTCTTATCTGTACCTCACATATGGCACTAATGTACCTCTCATGTATCTGATAAATATTAAAGGAAAAAAACTATTCAGATGATGATGATCAGGAATTATTATTTTTGGTATATAAAATGTGCGTACTGATCATCAGTGAATAAAGAAAATGTTTAGAAATGTAATATATTCCTGCTATTCTTGATGAATTACCTGATCAATATTATTGGTTCATTACATTACCTCCTCCCTGCAGTTATTTACTGAGATACCAAACATACACAGCTGCTGTTTATTATTGATTAGTTATTTATATTTCCAAATGAATCTCTCTTCCTCTCATAAGTTTTTTTTTTTTTTTAATTTAAAATTATGCCCATTATAAATGCCACTATGCAAGTCTACAGTGTACGGGATCAGGTTATTTGCTTCACTCATCAACTTATAGGACACACATAATATCACAAATGTTAATTATTAATTCATTAATTGCCAGTTATTGTGAAAGTATTTCTGTTCACAGCTGTTTTTCATATGCCATTCTCACATTGTTCATTAATGATATTTCACATATTTACACCTTTTGGTAATTCAGATATACAATCACATATATAACATTCTCCTTGATTATTGTTTTCTAGTAAATTCTAAAATAAAGAAATTTTTTTTCCCCCACACCCATTGCAAGCAAAAAATTGTTTGGCAAAGTGTTTTCTCTTGTCCTGCCAGAAGGACAAGGTTCGCTGAGAGAAAGAGATTTCCAATCACCCTAATGTGAATGTGTTAAGAAAAAAGCAATAGTATTGGTGAAATTTATCATTTGATGTACTAGCACACTGACTTGTTTTGCTTAAATTACTTTAAATGGTCCTACTTGTTATATGTTCAGAACCAGGCCAGCAGAGGCATTCAAAATAAAGAAAATACAGTATAAAAGTTAAATGTAGTATAGCTAGAATAACATTTATGAAATTTCAGCGTAGAATAAATATACATAAATGTGGCAGAAACTGATAACTGGAGAAACCAAAATGAAGCCAATAGTTTTTCGATAAAGTAAGAACTGTAGTGTAGCTTAACATAAGTTGTTGACCTTAACCTAAGCAAGCATTGTTGTATAGATGGTTGTTATGGGAGCTAAATGATCCCATGTGTTTTCTGAAATATTTCTAATTCTCATTGAAATCCTGTATAATTAGATTGAAATGTCATATTATGAATATGAATGAAATATATATATATATATATATATATTGCTAATTATATATAGATATGTATTAATAATACATAGGTATATACAGACTTAGAATATGCTGTATAGTATATGGGTCTGGCATCAAGGGCTTCTTGCAAACTGTAATCTTATGGTATTCCTGTCTTCCTTTGTAATTGAATTACCTGTTTTCTCTCAGGTTATTCGACACATATAATAGTAAAAGGTGTTTTTCTCACCAGATTTTCCTGTTGATTCAAGTGTTCCTCAGGATCATTTCACATACCCTTTTTCTTATACACAGTTTTTCCATAAATACTGTTTCAATTTCCGCACACCCCTGCTGCCCACAGAATTGTGTGAGCCCAATTCTGCTAGTGGCTCTGTGCACAGCCAACATTTGTGTTTTTAATCAGTAGAAAGAGAGAGAGAGAGAGAGAGAGTTGTCTGCCCTACGAGTTAACATGCAGTGGGAAGATTATGAGAACTACTTAGCTGTTACAGTACTTCACAAAGTTGGAATGCATCCACCTGTTATTTTTAGTTTGTATTGGATTAACTGTTCTAATGATTCAGAAGATGTATCTGACTGCCAAAGAACAGGGTGACCATGCTGAATTAGGATGCAACAGCTTGTGAGGGCTGTGAGTTAATCCTCCACCATAATTCTGTGAGAATTCAGAGTGTCGATGTCGCAAAATATGAACATTTCACAGAGAAAATGTCATGCACTAACTGGGGGGTGATAGCCTATCGTTGTTCTACAGGACATTTCCTAACACCACAACTTATGTAGCAGAGGGTATCAATAAAATCAAAGGCACTTCTCCGACAGTATGCGAACAACAGACACGGAGATATCCACATAGTCGCACAGCACCTACCATAGCACCCAGGATTTAGAGAGGTCATCACACCCAGATATGCCTCCTCCCTCCTTTGTGGGGAGTGAAGTATCGGGGATATCTAAGTTGCATTTCTATGAGAACAGGGTCAAAACCTCCACTAAAAGTGTATCAAAATACCATGCTGAAACCTGTGGTACATCCCCTGCAGGACCAACAGCTGCTGCACACAAGGCAAGGACCACGCAACAATCGTTGGAGGTGAATGTTCCCAACTGCATATCACCATTTGATTGGTCACCTGGAAGTCCCAATCTGAATCCATTGGATTTCAAATTGTGGTTGGAGCTTGAGAGAATAGCCTGCGAGAAATAACACTGCAACATTAGCAGCCTGAAGGTGAATTTGGAGCGAGCAGTAGCAGTGTTTCTGTTGGATGTTTTGCATGCTGCCATTGATATGTGGTCTCAC
This sequence comes from Typopeltis vanoorti, assembly GCF_054136105.1. NCBI lineage: Eukaryota > Metazoa > Arthropoda > Arachnida > Uropygi > Thelyphonidae > Typopeltis > Typopeltis vanoorti. The sequence goes on along the minus strand of NC_143572.1, from coordinate 34,537,272 downwards.
ACACTTCGGGTGTGCATGAAGACAAAAGGGGAACATTTTGAACATCAAGTACTACTATTTGCACATTATATATGTGGTTTGTATGTGCCGAAAGTTGTAAGTGATTTACTAATAAATTAAAGGTTTATGTGCTGTTCAAGTTGTAGCAGTATTTATGGCTAGAATAGGTATATATAAATAACCTACTCTCACTGACCTTAAAACCTTGTTTGCAGTTTTGATGATGACAGTGCACTTCACTCATCCTTGTCATGACAATCCTTGCAATGATCAAACATCACAAGCTTCAAGATCATCTATGAAAAGTAGCCTAAACACTGATCTCTGCACATTATCCATTATTGGAGTGACAACAACCTAGCCACTTTCAGTGCTTACAAAACAGTTTCTGGTTCACTTGCAAAAAAAAAAGACTTTAGTTCTTCTCTGCATATATTAATAATGCTTAACTTAACATTCAAGATCAGATCTCTCTTTTCAGACTAGCTCTTACTTCTAGCCTTTCCTGGCATAATCATATCACTTCTAGAGCATCTTCAGTTTTCCAAACACTTTCATCCTTTTTCACTCAAGATGTCACTTCTCTTTTATCCATTTGCCTACTCTATACAAATCTCAAATCCACCAAACTTTGAAATACTGCTCTAACATTCATTCTTTTTTTTTGTTGCAGTTCAGATGAGAGTGGTTCAGTTGATTAAAACCCTTCTCTTACAGACTTTCTTCATTTCTGTTTCATAGAAGTCAGTTTCTGCATATATTTTTTCCATGGGTGCTGTTCAGAAGAACTATAATTCATTATGTTCCTGCCCCATTTTTGCTAAAACTAAAGGAATATGAGCAATTACTGCCCATCAGAGTTGAGTTTTACAGCTGAACTGCTGACTCATTGAAACTCTACTCCCAGTTGTCATTTATTCCATGTATCTCAGTTCTAGGAAACAGCTTACCTCATAAAATATTCTCCCAAGGAATAAAACCTCCAGCTCTTTAAGAACAATGTCAACAGATTATGCTTGACTCCAGCCCACTCACACAGTACTTATTTGCTGTAGGTCTTGCAGCCTTTGTGTGTGTGTGTGTGTGTGTGTGTGTGTGTGAGTGAGTGATATATACATGAAAGTTTACAAAATTCTTAGAATAGAAAATCAGTATGCAGTGAAACAGAAACTTAGAATAGTGCTTATAGCATAGTAGGCAGTTGTATTTCCAGTAAGCATACACATCTGGCTCCACTCCATGTTGGGCACCTGTTTGTGGCCACGCAGTTAGCCTAGTGGCTTTGTGCTTCGCAACCATATGCCTGGGGAAGGAGTGTCCTAGGTTCGATTCCTGTCAACGACGTGAAGAGCTTAAGGATCTTCCTCAGCCATAGCCAAATTAGCCGGTCCTGGGCGTGAGCAGGGTTTTTTCCCTGCTGTCCCATCCCACAAGCAGGCAAACCAGTTTAAGGACACACAGATTACAGTCAGGAATACTGACCCAGCCATAGGTCTGATTCGTCAGCCTATGCCGGTTCTGGAGCCCAGATAAAATACCTAGATGGTACCGTGAACTCCCGTAAAAAGGGGAAACATAGTATCATCACACGGAATTTATTTATTTACCTGTTTGTGGTGGAGGGGACCTCCCAGTGATGGTACTGGCCCTTTCATTCTTCCTCATTTTCTTTACTTTCTTCCCATATTCTTTATTCTGCTTCTCCTGAGTCTTTTTTTTACTATCTTTTTTTCCAGACCACCATCACTGGGATCCAATGCCCAGCTATCATGCTTGCCATGCGGTACGACCCATGGAAATCTAGAAAGGGGGATCCTGGTAGTCTTGCACTACTTTCACCCTTGCTTCGGCAAGATGGGCGGTCAATCGGCTAGTGGTCTTGCCTGCAAGGGTCAACAGTGTTGCAGTAAGTCTTTCACCCCCATGGTCTAGGGTTGGGATCCAAGGCTTGCTGTAGTGTTTGTATAGTGTCTGGGGTAGCCCTGGTGTTCCACTCCCAAGCGTAGTTATTGCTTGTTGGACAGTGGGCATCCATGGTAGGTGGGTGGGGAGCTCTGGCACCGAACCCAAAAATCCTTGCGCATCTTCTTCATCCTCAAACATTTTAGGGGCCCCCTAACAAAGTAATGATACCCTAGATACAGCATTTGGTAACAGAAGTAAGAAACAAAAGATATATGACACTAATATAAATGTACTAGTGTTTTTGATCATCCATGCAACAGGTGAAAAGCCATTAGGAAAAATGTTATCCTTCTTTATTCAAAAAGGGTTTAGAAGGACTGGCAGGACCTTCCAAACTTTTATGAAATTACTTTCTGGTGGTGATATCCTTGTGGAAGCATTGTGTCAGCAACATTCCAAGAAACTACTAGGAGCAACATCAATGGGTGGGTTACTAATCACAATAACCCCTCATTGAACACTCAATTCCTGTAGAGGAGTGATATCAGATTGGGATCTCTTTGATGTTCCTGATGAAGAGATATGTTCAGAGCTTAAAGATCAGGGAGTGACGGATGTGTGGTGCATCCTGATATGTAGGAATAGTCAATTGGTTCCAATCAGGAACATTGTCTTTTTGATACACCTAGGCCTCCAAAATCTGGAAAAGCAGGTATTTCAGATGTCCTGTTAGAGTGTATATCCCTAATCAGCTAAGATGCTTTAAATGTCAGAAATATGGGCATGCTCAAACTACCTGTAAGACCTCTACCACCTGTGCTCGATGTGATAGTAAAGAGCATGATAACAAATCTTGCTCTGCTAAAAAAGCTAAATGCGTCAACTGTCAGGGAGATCATCCAGCTTACTCTCATGCATATCAGAAGTGAAAAGATGAAAAAGAAACACAAAAAAATTAAAACGGAACAAAACATATATCAGGATGCAGAAAGAAAGCTAGCCACCACCACACCTGCTCTGAGATCCTTGTATGCTGTCAACAGCAACTCAAACTCGTATGTCTATTCCACCATCTGATAATTTCACCATACCTGAACTTTATGATCGCGAGTACTTCTCTTTTGAGTGCATCAGTCGCATGACCAATGGTCTTACTCCAGAGACAACTCCAAAAATGGTTCCATTCAATGAGACCCCACTTATCAAAGAAATTATGACAAAGATATCACTTAAATATAAACCACCAGACATCCCCACAGAAAAAATAGATACTTTGGTATCCACTGAAAGTAAATTAAATTTGACAACTGATCCTAACACATCAGATGTATTGAATATTTTACCAGAAGAAGCGATGGACACTGGCAGTCCATTTTTCCCAAAAACATTTGATAAATATAAACTTGACAGTAAGCCTTTAACTTCCCGAAAACCAAACAAGTCTATAAAGCCAAAACAATAGGAAAATTTTTATGATGGAACTGTTATGGGTTTTGCCAGAATATCAATGATATCAAGATTTTTTTACCAATACACAAGCCTTTCTGTTTCTGTCTACAGGAAACATACTTAAGACCTAATGAGGACTCTAGCTTAAGAAATCTCACTGTTGTATGCAAGGACAGAACTGGAAGTGGTCCTGCTCATGGAGGAATAGCTATCCTAGTGGGCAGTCATACTCCTTTCCATCATTGCCAACAATACTGCTCTGGAAGCAGTAGTGATTCACTTATCAATGGGATTTCTTATTACAGTATGTTCAATTTATTTACCACCGAGTGCTGAGTTAAATGAAATCGATCTTGATAACCTTATCTTGCAACTGCCTAAATGCATACGTCTGATGGGCAACTTTAATGGTCACAATACTTTGTGAGGTAACACAAATAGACAAGATTGAATCATTGAAAGAATCTTTGATAACAATGACCTCTCTCTCTTTTGAATAATAGACTCAATGCTTTCTTCCATATGCCTACCCACTCATATTCTGTATTTGATTTTCCATTCAATCTGCTCCCCTTCCATTTTTCCACTGCTTACGTGGGATGTCAAAGAGAACATATATGGAAACGATCACTTTCCTGTTCTTTATGCAATGTCTTCACAAGAACCATATTTACCCACACAGATGTCCATATGGAAAATGGATCAGGCTGACTGGAACACTTTTCTCATCTTGCAGAATTTAACACTGATGCCCCACCAAACAATTTTATCAAAGAGATGTTTTATTAACTGCTTATATTTTGCTGAATTTCAACTCAGCATCATCAGAGCACAACACACTTGTACACATGACAGTGAGTGAGTGAAACAATACAATTGCAATGGACAAAAGATCTAAAGTCCTATTTTTTGGCACCCTCTAACAAAAAAAAAAAAAAAAAAAAAAAAAACTGCGGGAGTTTCTTTTAGGATAACAGTCTCCCAAATTTTTGGCAAATTAATACAACCATATTTGTTAAGGTTGGGAGAATTCTTCAAAGCCACTGCTGACTCAAAAAATAATCTTTCAGATTTGTAACGACTCCTAAATAGCACATTCGTTTTCTTCCATTTAATCCTGTGTGAAGGAGTGTCCAAAGCGTGGTTGGCCAGTCCTGACTTGCCATAGTAATAGTAGCAAAAGTATTTTTCATGTTCTTCCAGGTGGATGTTAACTGATCTTCCTGTTTGCCCATAATAGGCCAAGTCACAGGGAACTTCATACACTCCTGGGTGAAGTTTATCCTTAGGCAAGCGGATCAGAGTTGCTAGTTTAACATGAGGTTCGAAAGTGGTGCGAAGGCCATGTTTCATCAATACTTTGGCTATCTTTTCTGATGTACCTCTGACATAGAGAATAGAAATGGTTATGTTGTGTTCTTGTGTATTAGGGGAGGGCAGAGTAATGGGACTGTGTAGTATTTTATCTATTTTGTAGGGATTGTAGCCGTTGGCCAAGAACGTATGGCGAAGATATTTGAGTTCTGTGGTCAGAGCTGTAATCGTTAGAACAAATGGCTCTGGCTCTGTGTGTAAGTGTTTTTAAAATGCCATACTGTTGGACTGGATGATGATGATGTGATTGTTTATGTAGGGTATCTTCCTGTGTGTGTGTGTGTAGGCTTTCTGGAAATGGAAAAAGATAGTGATCCATCTGAAAGGCGGGTGACTAATGTGTCAAGAAATGGTAAACAGTTATTCGATTCCTTTTCTATTGTGAAGTGGATTTTGGGGTGTTGGCTGTTTAGGTAGGTGACAAAAGCATCCAAAGTGTCTTGTCCATGGGGCCAGATGGCAAAGACATCTACATAGCGTAACCACACTAGTGTCTTTTATATTTATAGCTGTGGTAAGCGCTTTGTTTTCAAAGCGTTCCATGTAAAAATTTGCTAATGGGGGCGGGAGAACCCATAGCAGTACCATTAATCTGTTTGTAGAATTTTCCTCCCCGTGTAAAGTAACCTGCATTCATAGTAAATTTAAATAATTCAAAAATATCAGGGGGAAATTTAGACTTGATTAAATCATGAGCGTCTGTAAGTGGTACATTGGTAAATAAAGAGTTGACATCCAAACTAACCATTATGTCTGAATTTCAGACATAATGTCACCTCTTTAACTCTTGAACTACCCACTCAGTCTCCAAAAGTTAAATAGGGTATAAAGGCCTCACCTACTCCCTATAAGGGAATGAAAAAGGTGTTAGCTAGCTGTAGCATATTTACTGAGGAAGAGTTTCCAGACTCTTGGTATAAGTCAGTTATCATTGCTATTCCAAAACCAGGTAAGGATCCAACACAGGCTAACAATTATCGTCCAATCGCTCTGACTAGCTGTCTATGTAAGGTCTTGTAAAAAATGGTAAATGCAAGGCTCCTCTGGCACCTAGAAAATGACAAACTTCTTTCCGACACACAATGTGAATTTCATAATAACGATCAACCTTGGACAAATTTGATCTTCTTAGAAACATATATAAGAGATGCTTTTCTGAAACAAGAACATGTAGTTGTTTCAGTGTTCTTCGACATTAAAAAAACACTTATGACACGGCCTGGAGATATGGTATATTAAAAGACCTGTTCAATCTAGGTCTGAGGGAACACCTACCCATTATTATTAAAAGCTCTTTTCAGCTGAGTCTCAAGTCAGAGTGGGAAGTATGCTATCTTCCCACTCTGACTTGAATTATCAAGAAGAGGGTGTTCTTCAAGGCTTTGTCTTAACTGTGACCTTGTTTGCTGTTAAAGTGAACTCGATCACTGAACAGCTTCCTCCTACAATAAGCTATTGCCTTTATGTTGATGGCCTCACAATTTATTGTCATTCTTCAATATGAGGATCATTGAAAGGCATTTCCAACAAGAAATCAATTGTGTCTCTTCCTGGGCTCATTGTCACGGATTCAAGCTTTCAGTAGAGAAAACTGCCTGTGTGCACTTCAACTGGAAATGCACCCTTTACCCTGATCCTGATTTAAGAATGGGGCAAACTAATATCTCAGTAGCACAAGAGGTCGAATTTCTGAGACTTATCATTGAATGAAAACTAACATTCTATACGCACATCATTTTTGGGAAAAGTGCAAAAAAAACGTTGAATATCCTCTGTGCCATATCCTTTACTGAATGGGGTGCTGATTGAAGTTCTTTACTATGCATTTATCATGCACTTGTGTGCTCAAAACTTGATTATGGATCCCAGGTTTATAGTTCTGCAAGGAAGTGCACACTCCAGTGGTTGGACCCTATCTATCATCAGGGTATCTGAACAGCTACTGGTGACGTTTGCACATCACCCATTCAAACTCTTTATGTAGAATCAAATGAACCCTTTTATCACTCTGATGAGAATATTTATTGCTCAACTATGGCTTAAAAGTAAAGTCCCTTCTTGATCACCATACATGGACCAATATTTTTTCCCTATGTCACGAAGCTCGATATCACACATGTCAGACTGCCATTTGTCCTTTTGGTATGTGCATCAAAGAAGTTATGGAAGCTATAGGCATTCATAATACTTGTACGAAACAAAACAGTATCCCTCATGGGCAGACTCCATCTTGCAGCCTGTCACTCAGTCAACTACAGAAGTCTCATACACCCTCATCTGTCTATCTTCAACTGGTTTAATGCCCACAGAGCAGTTCACTCTGATTTCTTGCCCATCTATACTGATGGTTCAAGATCAGAAATCTGTGTTGGCAGTGCAGCCGTGTTTCCTAATATCACGATCTTGAACCAGATCCCATTCGATTGTAGTAATTATACTGCAGGGTTACGTGCCATTCAGCTTGCACTTATACATTTAAAAGAAAACTCCTATGAAAAGTGCGTAATTTATAAAGACTCTTTACAGCTATCTCTTCTTTGGTGTATAATCCACACCAGTGCTTGGTGAGGTGTCACAACTATTATACAAAATAAAGATCTTTAATTTCAGTGTTCAGTTTTGCTGGATTCCCAGCCACGTCATAATTAAAGGAAATGACATTGCAGATGTGGCTGCTAGATCAGCTCAGTTCCTTTTCAACATCTTGTTTGACTGTTCATACACTGACTATACATAAATAATAAAATCAGAGTTAAAAGCCCAACAGCAGTAATCCTGGCAGGAAGCACTAACAAACAAACTCCATGAGACTAAACCTGAAATTATACACTGGCAGTCTAGTCAACACAGGAACAGGAGAGAAGAAATAGTTCTAGTTAGGCTCCACATATGCCACAGTCATCTGACCCACTCATATTTACTGAGGGCTGATAACCCACCTATGTGTGAGGAATGCAACACTTGTCTCACTATTAATCATATTCTGGTGGAATGCTTCACACAAGAAAGGAATAGCATCTTTACTCATCTGGCTGAGCCCTATACACTCAGACAAATTGTATGATGACTAAACATACACATACACACGTAACCACAGTAATAAGAATAAGTAAATATTTCATCCTAAGTGTCATAGGACATCTTCGGTACAGTTAATTCAAACAATACTAGGAATTACATACAGTTAGGGCACATGCTTACAATGGAATCCCTTTATGCGTGCAGTAGAGTGTTATAGAATTAAACATGCTACTGATGAAATCCCTCTATGTAAGCATGCACCCTAACTGTATGTAATTCCTAGTATTGTTTGAATTAACTGTACTGAAGATGTCCTATGATACTTAGGATGAAATATTTACATTTATCTATTTAAAATAATCTTTATATTTTTTTATTTTTTATTTATTATTTTTTTTAACATCGTGCCAGATTGCTTTGCATTGAATTCAGTGCTTGACCTGTTTTTTTGCTATCGTGTTCAAAGTGGACACGGAGAGTCCAAGATCTTTTGCTAAATGCACACGTGTTCTGGAATGCCACTCTATACATCGCAGAATTGCCATCTTTTCTTCTACTGAAATACATTTTCTGTCTTTTTTCTCCATGTTACTAACATGAATAATCCATCACCGCAACTTGAAAGCAACTCTCATACGCTAAATTACGTAGCAGAAATTCTGCAATATCAATTCGTACTGTGATTGAAAAATCACAGTATTGCTCATCACTACATTACTGCTGCAAGCATGCAAGTCACTGTGATGGCGGAAACGAAACTACAGCCGAAAGCAACGCCATCTGGGAACAGAAATGCACAGATTTCCACAGCAATCGATTCGAAAATCAGTATTGCCACCCGAGGAAAAAACACAAATCACGGGAAATAAAGTCCACATCAAGTTGTTAATGGCAGGAAAACAATACAATGTAAGAATAGGCCTTAAGACGGGACTAACAGAAAATTACGTAAATGGTAGGAAAACTTAAATTGTAGGAACGTAAAAACGGGGTTTTACTGTATATACTATATGCTAAGTTGTCCTCAACTACTTGTGTTCTGCTGTACTTCTGTTGATATGTAGATACCACATTGTTTAATTTAATCTTGTGCATATTATCTAATAATTGACCTTGACTATTGTAACCACTGTGGCCTTTTCTGTAACTTTGTTTATATATAGAAGTCACATTGTTTAACTTGACTTTTGTATGTACACATTGATTTAATCCTTGATTACCTGTCAATGGCTGTAACTTTTTAACCTTGTGTATTTGTAGTAACCCTTGCTGTAATTTTATTTATTTATACATATTTCCATTTACATTTTATGTACTAATGTATTTTTGATTATTTTGTATACCCCTGTGGCCTCTGACGTAATGTAATTTTATTTATGTGAACACACTGTATAACTTTATACATTTTAGTATATATATCTTTCTTTTTTATTTATTAATGCATCTTTGACTATCTGTGTGCAGCTGTAGCCTTTGCTGTCATTTTGTCTATGTGTAAATACTCTTTTGCTTAATTTTTTTGTAACTTTCTGTAAATCGTGTGTACTACTGCAAACTTTTATTCTGGTGCAGTATAACTGTTGTAGTCTGTGCTAATAAGACATAAACCAAACCAAGCCACATCTGGTTACCATAGTAAACTAGGAGTTTTAGAGTTAGTACCTCTTAAAATAATTGAAAATCATAGACTAATATCTAACTGTTACTATTATTATTATAAAATAATTGAAAATCATAGATTAATATCTAATTGTTATTATTATTATCTGAGACCTCCAGGGAAGTAAAGGACTCATCATGGGATGAGATACATCACCCATGCCAGCTGTCATAAATTCTCTTAACCTCATTCACACTAAATGCACTCACCATGTCAACAATCAAACTGTTTCACTCACTCACTCCCCTCTGTGAGAGAAAAATCTAGCTTTTAACATGTTTGCTGCCAACTACGAGTATACTCGTAGTGGGTAAACCTGCTTCACAAGCCAGCTACGAGTATACTCGTATGACGCTTACCGCCGGGAACGAGATTTTTGTAGTGACCTTGAAGAAGTGAAAATCCTTGGCTTGTGGGGCTAGCATCAAAACTGTGTATTCTCATAGACCGTATATGTTCTGTACAAGCCAACTACGAGTATACTCGTAGGACGTTTACCTCCAGTAACGAGATTATCGTACTGACCTTGAAGAAGTAAAACTGCTCGGCGTAGGGGAACAGACCATGCCAAAGTAGCGTGGCAGCGAAGGTGTTAACCCTCTCTTAACTGTACACAAATTTACCTTTCATGGATATCCCATGTTCTCTTCCCACCTTTCATATAATGAAAAATTTCATCACTCCCACTCAGAAGTTTATAGACCTCTATCATGTCCCTCTTTCTCCTGTTTACCACTCTGCAGTTAGATATTTGTCTTAATCTATCCCTATAGTCTACATATAGGGATAGATTAAGTCATACTCCCAAATATAATCTTTGAACTCTTCTTTACACCCTTTTCACCGTTTCTTTATCTCCTCCAAATTCAGGAGACTAAATCTCTGCATAGTAATTCAGATGCATTTATCAGGACCTTGTAAAGAGGCAAAATGACTTCCTTATCCTTATATGACGATGTTAGTTTCAACAGTGCAGTTATTCTCTGCATGGTATTTTGTACAGACAATTGGTCTCTGCACTGTGTCTTCTACAAATATTTCCATGGAAAATGTTCATCTGAAATAGCATCAATAATTCCCCCCCACTTAGTACTAAGCTCATTGAAACACATGCAGCTGTTGTTCAACATATCTACACAGTGCTCCTTGAACTCCACAGAACAAGGCCTTGTTCTTCTCCTCCTCCTCCTTCGTCCCTGCAACTGCTATACTATGGAACCCCCCCCTTGTAGATTGTATTCCCTAGGGAATACAATCTATAGTCATTCAAATCTAATGCGAACAAGTGCCTTCTTTCCAAACCCATACACGGTGCTAATGTACTATAGGTTGATCTACCAACCTCGTGTATGGGCTCAACATTAAAAAAAAAAAAAAATTGCTGTTTTTGCTATGTGAACCTTTGAACCTCAACTTCCTATCTACCATAACTTCAAGATTTATAGCCTCATAACTTTTTTGTTGTAGCCAGGGCCGGCGCTACCATTTAGGCAAACTAGGCAACTGCCTAGGGTGCAAGCCATGAAGGGGTGCAAAACTTCAAGCTATGCTTTATTCATACTTTACTAAAATATCAAAATTAAATAGTGATATATGATTTAGGTATCGATTCTTTTTTCCTTATCCCTCACACATCACACTATTTTGTTATTTAACTCTTGGTTCTTTTTTGTTCCTTACCTAAATGATTTGAACTTAACGCTTTTTAAAATTCAGTCAAGATAAATATTTTAAAACATTAACATTTTAAAATATTAAATTTCGGTATTTTATAACTTTTTTTTGTAAATGAATTATAACAGAGAATTTTCAAATTAATTTAAAAAAAATTAAAAAAAAAAGCCCTATTAATTTAACCTGAAAGACAATTTTATTTTGTTTAATGTCAATTAGAAACATTTTAGTTTATGAAATAAGGGGCACACTTGTAAACTTTGCCTAGGGTGCAAAATAACCTGGCACCGACAGTGGTTATAGCATAACCTTGCCAATATTATATACCATTGGAAATCTGATCACACCAAAGTGCATAACTTTTCACTTACTGACATTGAATTTTATAGCCAATATCATTAGCTCACATTTCCAGCTTACTCAAATAATTTTATAAGTTCTGGACATTAGTAGTCCCTGATTGTCCTGCCTGTTTTTGCATCATCAGCAAACGATTGAACATCTCCTTTCAGATCATTCCCAATATCATTAATGTATATATTGAACAACAATAGTCCAAAGACTAATTGCTGGAGAACACCGCTGGTCACTGTAAATCTGCAGATTCACAACCACTATACCATTTTCTGATACCTGTCCATCAACCACCTACTTATCCAAGTCAGTCGTTTATATTCCAATTCTATATTCTCCAGTTTATGCTACAGCCTTTCACATGGTATTTTATCAGATGCCTTAGCAAAGTCCAACAGTAATATAGTGTGTTCATTTCCCTTATCTAAATCAGCCATTACATTATTATGAAATATCGGCAAATTGCTAAAACATGACCTCCCTTTAGTAAGTTCATGCTGTTTCTTGCAAAGTATAGCTCTGTTGATCAATTTCTGTATACGTGTTCTTACCATCATCTCTCAAATCCTCACCTCCACTCCAGAGATACTGATAGGTTGGTAGAACAGTTGTACAGCAGAACTGTTATACATTCTTTCTTATCCTGTGGCATCTTTCCTGAGCTCTGAGACTCAAGTTATATGAACATATCAAGAATCTAACCATTTTGGCCACACATTCGTTTAGTGTATGTGCTGATATCCCATCTGTACTATTGCTGAATACTTAATCTGGGTTATGCAGCAACTCTTGAATTTTGTTCTCATGCAGCTCTCTGTCTTTATTCAATGTATGTTGAATGAAGTGTGAATGAAGTACTGTGTGCCATGTTGAAACTAACAAAGTTTCAGTTCAGTAAAAAGAAAGAAAGAAACTTCTCACAAGTTTTGATGTCAACCAATTTGGTTGATATAAGGAGGAGAAACTCTGCAGTCTACATTCCCTCAGCCTATCTTCATAACTAACATTGTACAATCCTTATATCAGCTTTATTATCTGCCTTTGCACTCTTTTCATGGTTAATTTATCCCCTTCAAATCCTGAGGACCAAATTTGAGCAGGTAGTGCCTACTATTTAACTACTCTCCATGCAAAGAAAACCACTCCTTACACTCTTCCTTACAACTTCCTTTTGTAACTTCCAGGGATGGTCCCTTATCCTTGATCCTCCCCTTTCCAAACTGATGCTTGATCTTTATTTAATGACATTTTAGTCATATTACTTCATAAACAGTGACTTTGATTATTTCTTTTTCAATTTCTTATTGGTACAAAAATTACTGCCAGTTCTTAGTTATACACATTTCTTCTTCTTCTTCTGCAGCTTCTCCCACTTAAGTGGGGTCACTGTTGATAATGAGTCTCCTCCACACCTTCCTGTCTTGGGCTATCACCACATCCAAGTTCTTCATCCTCAAGTCCTCTTCTACCAGCTCCCTTCATCTCTTCTTTGGCGGCCCACGCTTCCGCCTTCCTTGCACATCCATCTGCATGACCCTTCTTCCCACATATTCGTCCTCCCTCCTCATCACATGACCAATCCATCTCAACCTTGTCTCCTGTATTTTCGCTCATAAGTTCGTAACTTTCACTGTTCCCCTGACATAGTCATTTCTCAGACGATCCTTTCTGGTCACACCGCACATCCACCTAAGCATTCTCATCTCTGCTACTCTCCATCCTGCTGATGTTATTTTTCCTCAGGGTCACAGTTTCTATAGCATATATCATAGATGGCCTCACTACTGTCCTATAGATTTTGCCTTTCAGATTGATTGGCACCATCTTATCGCATAACACCCCAGCCATCTCCTTCCAGTTCCTCCAACCCGCTTGTATCCTGCATCCCACTTCCTTCTCAGCTCCTCCATCTTCTTCCACTGTTGAACCTAAGTATCTAAAGCCTCCTGTCCGCCTCCCACTGTGCAACACATATACTCTGTCTTACTTCTGCTCAGTCTCATACCTCTCTCTTCCAGTACTTTTTTCCATCTTTCCTGTTTAGTTCCTGCTTCTTCTCTTGAATCTGCACACAGCAAGATGTCATCTGCATACAACATTGTCCAAGGCACATCTTCTCTCACCTCCTCTGTTACCACCTCCATCACAATATTAAACAGAAATGGACTTAATGCTGACCCTTGATGCAAGCCAACTGTTACTTGAAAACTTTGTCTGTCCCAGACAGGTCCGAACACTTGTCTTCACATTTCTGTACATTTCCCGCACCAACCTGACATATTTCTCCAGAACCTTCTTCTCCCTCAGACACCTCCAGACTTCTTGCCTTGGCACTCTATTGTATGCTTTCTCCAAATCAATAAATGCCAGATGTAGCTCCCTTTGTTTCTCTCGATATTTTTCCATCATCTGCCATAACTCAAAGATAGCATCTGTCGTCGATCGACCAGGCATGAAGCCAAATTGCTCCTTTGCAATCCTACCTCAATCTACCATCAAGAACCCTTTCTAGGATTTTCATTGTGTGGGACATCAACTTTATTCCTCTGTAATTTTTACAGTCTTGTGCATCCCCTTTATCCTTGTAGATGGGGACAAGAGTACTCTCCCTCCATTCCTCGGGTATATTTTCCTGTTGCAAACTTTCATGAACAGATCCCACAGCAGGTTAATTCCCTCTTCCTCCAGTGCCTTCCATGCCTCCACTGGAATTCTGTCGGGGCCCACCGATTTTCCATTCCTCATCCTCTTCATGGCCTCCGTCACTTCCATTCTACTGATGTTCTGCACCATCCCCTCAGAAGGCTGCCCATCTTCTCTGTGAGTCCTTGCATTTTCCTCATTCAGAAGTCCCTTAAAGTATATTTTCCATCTGTTTCTTATGTCCACATCCCTCCATAATACTCTTCCTTCAGCGTCTTTGATCTGCCTCACATGTAAGATGTCCTTTGCCTTCGCTGCAACTCTCTTGGCTTCTTGCTTTCTCTCTCTGTACACCTCTCTGTCCTCTTCCACTCTTGACTCATCCCACTTTTGCTTTGCCTTCCTCTTAGCTGTCACTGCCACTTGTACATTATTATTCTACCACCAATCCTCCTCCTGCTCTCTAATCTTTCCAGATGTCTCGCCAAGCACCTCGATTGCGCAGCTCAGGATTACTTTTGAATTATGTTTCCACCAATCTTGTACACTTTCTAGTCCATCCGGAATCCTCTGTAACACCCTCTCCCTAAAACGATTCCTCGCACATTCCTCTTTTAAGCGAAACCACTTAATTGTCTTCATTCCATGGCATCCAGAGGTTTTTATCTTCGATCTTATTTTAAAGTCTCTGCACAGCAGTCGGTGTTGCTGTGCTACTTGATCTGTTGGAATTACTTTACAATTTGTCACAACCTTAGGATGTTTTCTTCTAGTCAAAATGTAGTCAATTTGTGAACTGTTGCCACTCCTAAATGTTATCAAATGTTCTTTCCTCTTGTAGAAAAACGAGTTCACAATTGCCAGATAAAATGCTACTGCAAAGTCCACAACCCTCTCTCCTTCCTGGTTCATCATTCCCACTCCATGGCCACCATGCACCCTTTCACAGTCTCTATTCTGTCTCCCTATGTATCCGTTCAAGTCTCCTCTGACAATCACCATCTCATTTTCTTCCAGTTCCCTCATTTCTTCATCTAACACATTCCAGAACTCATCTTTCTCTTCTGCTGTACAACCAACTTGCGGGACATATACACATAATACGACCACCCACTCTTCTCCAAGACCCAATTTCATTCGCATGATCCTGTCGTTCCTTTTATCCACTTCCAGTACTTCGCCCTTCATTCTGCCACACACCACAATTCCTACACCATTTCTTCCCTCGTTATTTGCTCCAGAGTAGAACAATTAATATCCATCTCCCAGTTCCTTTGCCTTTCTCCCCTTCCACCTTGTCTCCTGCACACATAAAATGTCCACCTTCCTCTTCCCCTTCCAGTCATGCTTCCAACATTCAGTGTTCCACTCGCAACATCCTCTCCACCTGCTGGGCTCGCTTCTTTAACTACACCCGCCCTTATTGCGGCAGCCCTCGTCCACTTCTCGCAGCTGTAGGGCTATGTGGCTGCGCGTCGCTTAAGGGGTACGTCCTAGCCCTTATATCATTTTCTCTTTGACTCATATCATAGTTATACGCTTAGTTATACATATTTATTATCCCAAATTCCAGTTCCATCTCAAATCAAACTCCTTATGAAATACATTTAGTACTGAATACTTTCTTTGCTAATTTCAAAAGTAATGTTGAGCTGGGCAGAGTTTTTTTGTTATTGCAGTTGTCAGTGTCTTTTCATAGCAAACCAAAAGCAGTTTAATGTATAACCATAAACACATGCAGTAAAGTAAGAAGCTTTTACATTTCCCCCTTCTTCCTATGATATTCTTACACTAGCTAGAGAATTAATTTATTAAAAAAAAAAAATTTCTCACTATTGTATGTTTTTTTTCTCTTGACTTTATAATACATGTTGCTTGTATTTATGTAATACATACTGAATTCAGCATCTATGAGTATTTTTGGTTTTGCTTTGGAAGTGAACTACATAATAACAAATGCAGCAGCAAAAATTTTTGTCTTGTTCAACATTATTTCTACAATTAGGACAGAATATTTTGCTACTTTGTACTGCTCACATAGAAATGAGTTTTGCTCAGTGAAACTTGCTTTTCTTCCCCCCCCCCCCATGCAGCTAGTGAACCAAAGAATCATTCAAGCATTCAAGACGTGCTAAAGAAAAATGCTTCTGAACTATATTAAATGTAGACACATTCTTTGAAAGAATGTAACACTGATGTTCTTAGTGCTATGTGCATGGCTTGTGCAGCTTAAGATAAAATTAACTGACAATATCATTGCTATCTGTTTCAGAATGCAGGCTACCTAAGCAAGTCAACCCATGTAATCTAAGATTAATGGATCATGATTATGAGAAGCAGCAGGCCTTAATGAAACATTATGAAAGTGCTGGTCAGAGTTCACACATAGAAAACACACAATTTTTTTTTTTTTTACTATATAGACATTGATAAATATATGGAATGGTCAGAGTGTGCCACAGAAGAAGAGATTATTTGAAAGCATTCTTAGTGGTTAAAGAAATACAAACTAAAGTTCAAATGATGATGAAATGAACTCAGTTTAGAATAATCTCTGTGGAGACCATCAGTAAAAATAGTACAGATGCTTCTAATACTATGAGAAAAATTCTTTGGTATTGAATGTAATTTGAAAATTATTATGAACATTGGCAATGTATTTTTAAAGTTGCTCTCTAAAGCAACAGCTAATCACTGATTTTCTTTTTTCCCTGACACACATACGTGTGTGTGTGTGTGTCAGGGAAAAAGGAGAAGTAACTATAATATTCAAAACATTAAACTCATCTTCTTGAATGGTAAGCAGTATTGTTAAGCAAGAAGTGGAGAAATTTTTTAATCATTGGAGAATTAATTCAACTGACATAATGAAGAAAAGGTTGTCCTTATTAGAGATCTAAACAGCAGAGTAGAAAACGAATACCATATATGGAAATATAGTGGGAAAATTTGGAAAAAAGAGCAAAGCTAAGAATAATGGTAAGTACATGATGTTTTGTTCAAGACATAGAGTAGTCATTACTAATACCATGCTCTAGCATAAAGATGTGTTTATATGAGGACTATAAACATAATAATAGTTATCATTTTGTGGTAGTGATTTTTAACAAAGGCCAAAACCAGATTTTATTATTCATATTTTATTATAACAAATGCAGCGTACTTCAAGTTCTTCCTCCTCTGTTAGATATTACACATCATCCAGGAAATTAGAATACTCAACAAAATTCAACACATCAGTTTTGTTCTCTCTCACACACACACACACACATGCATATGCACATGTTCAAAATCCATTTTTGGATTTTGAACATTGGATAAGAAGTGATTCCAGTTGTTCATTGTACATACTGCAAAGAAGTAATTGAATGTATAATATTATATTTAAATTACTATGATTTATACTTTCTGAAGCATTATTACTTGATGTTGGATCAGTTATGGATGAATAAGTGCATGATGTTAGGATTTCTGAAAAAATTAGTTAACACAGTGACATCTCAAAAACTTAAATGACCACAATAAATTGGTTCTACAATAAAAGTACATTGGTGAAATGGCCTATATAAAGCATCTTAAATGAATTGTGATATATTGACATAAATCTGATTTAGTATAACAAGAATTAATATATGATTTTAAGAATTTTTTTTAATATCAGTCAATATCATTTTATTATTTGATTTTCTTCCTCCTCTCTCTCTCTCTCTCATATATTTATTACTGTAATGAAAGAATTCATTATGTTATGTACACTTGTAATGGATTAGTTATAAGGTCAAATTATGTATAATATGCATTTATAATGAAAATTTTTCCTCTTATAGCATGACTGCCAGGAATTTTTAGCTTTACTGTTGGACACATTGCATGAACATCTGAATACTGCTTGTAATAAAGGTTCTACCTCAGGGAATTTATTGGACCAACAGCATAGCCAATCAAATGTGTCTTTTTGTAATAAAACATTGGAAATGGATCATTGTGAAAATCATGCTCATCCTGTAGAAGATGAAGAAAAAGATAACACTGAAGCATCTACAGGATCCACTTCTCATCCGGATTTCCATCCATCATCTCATCACATGTCAGACAACAGCTCCCACTCTGCTTCTCCCCATAGCACTGATTCTTTCAATTCGTGGGATGTAAATTCTGCATTCAGGCTATATCCGGTTCCTGAAGATATAAAACCATTCAGAGATATTAGTCACTTTTCAGAAAAGTCAGTAGACTCACAAAGGTGTGAAATTAGTGACCTTGGAAAATATCATGTGTCAGTGGAGAATAATAGGACCAATGTGCATAGAGAGCATCATTTTGAATACCAAGTTGAAAATTTAATTCCTATAGAAAGTTTAAAAAAAGGAAAGTGTGTAAATTCTGTGAAAGACAGAGTAGGCATAACTGTTTTGCATATGGGATCTGAAAGAAAACCTGAAAAGAATGAACTGGCAAACAAATTCAATATAAATCGAAAAATTCCAACAATTGAAGACTTTGTTAAAGAAACTAAAACTCTGAATACAAATGTTCTGATTTCAGAAGTAGCAAATAATCAATTAAAATTTGATAGCGAGAAGTTTCCTAGACATGAATATTTTCGTCCTCAAGAAACAGTAGATAATTTGTGTGAATTAACAGGACTAGATCCAAAACATTTGCCTTTAAAAAGAGTAAAAGAAACTAATATTATTCAAGTTCAAAAAGATAATATGAAAGAGATGTCAGATGATGTTATGACTGATATTTGTGGAAGATCTAAGCGGATGAAGATGGAAGAAATGACGTTTGATGATGGTGTACAAATTACAGAATATGCTGATTCTGACCAAGGAGAAAATATGGACATCGAACCTACTCCAGTTGATGACTCAGAGGAATCTAGTCAGTCAGAGGAGATTGTTCCTTTTAGTGATCAGTGTGAAACAGTTTTAGAGGATGTTGAAGCTGATACTGAATGGGAAAAGTATCGAGCAAAAAATCAATCAGTTGTTATTGATACCTTCCAGGGTCAATTTCGGAGTACAGTAAGGAATTTCTTTTTCATTATTTATCATTCTAAAATCATATTTACATATCATTTTAAAGCTTTATTTAGTTAATGTTTATTAAAATATTTAAAAGTAAATTAATAGTAAAAAGCAAAGATATTTTGGCAGTGGAGCAGTTTCTTTATCACAACTAAGCTAAAAGAGATAATTAAATGTCATTTATTTAATTAAAGGATTGTTAATTTGACATACCTGTGTCCATTTTTTGAAGGTAAAGATGATAACTTGATACAAGACTTGATCAGATCTGCAATGATATATAATATAATTAGAAATGCTGAATATAAGGAACTGATAACTGAGCATAGAAATACATATCAGATAGCCCCCCCCCCCCCTAAAAAAAAACATGAATAAAACAAAATGGCGAGCACCTGTCATATTGTTAGCTTGCTGGGTATATAACTGATTTTTTTGTTCCTTTTTTCTTTTTTTTTTTTTTTCCAGTTCTTTTTATTCATACATTGCATAATTAATTTTTTTTGTTATTGGTTAATTTTTATTCATGTTTTTTTTATTTTTTATCTGATATGTATTTCTATGCTAAGTTAATCATCCAAGCTCTGATAAAGCTTTGTACAAAGATATTTATCATCTTGATCTTCAAAAATGCCCTCAGGTATGTCATATTAATAATTCTTAAATTAAATAACTTGCATTTAATTATCTTCTTTTAGTCTAGTTTTGTAATAAAGGGACTGTTTTATTACCAAAATCACTTTGATATTTTAAATTTAATATTATATAATTAGGGGCATCATGAATTCAGATAACTTTCAGTATTAAAGTTAATTAATTTTGGAGATTAGCCAAATCAGATACAACCTCTGTATTTGTAACCTGTCTCATGCAAAAGAATCTTTGTGTTAAGAGACCCCAGTTCCTGATACCATATTTTCAGTATTATATATGGTGTTTACCTAACCACACTATTCTGAATGACAGTCTTGTTGAAGGCTGTACTTTGATTATCATTACAGTATTTTATGAAGTTTAATTTACTCAATGCTGATTTTGAATTTTGCAAACTGTACAAATACCTATTTGATTAATTTTGTCATGCCCATCCATTTTGTATAACAAATATGGACAGATATCATTGAAATTTTTGTTTCATCTAGGTTTTGATACTTCTAAATTGAACTAGTTTTAATGCACTTGGTCATAAGGATCTTGATGAAAACTTATCATTTTGGTATTGATCAGACAATATTCTAGTGACATTATTAGGCAACAGATTTCTGTTACTAGCTGATCCCATGTGAAAAATTTCTCCTCTTACTCAACATCAAATCTTTTAAGAAGTAAGCAGAAATGAAAAGCTTTTGCGATGCAGTGTTTTCTGTATAGTTGTTTGATATATGTTTGACAGCAATGGTTCTAGCATTCTTATTTTAACTCACTGTAAGGAAAAGTGAATGCTTACTTTTGAAATGCAGTATGTAACAGTATTCACACCATGCTATCAGATCACCTGTGCTATATATATATCCACATGATGGCTAATATCAAACTGATCAAAATGCATTATTTTGCTTAAATTGTCTTTGTATTGTTTATGCATATTTTTCATTCCTTTGACAGACCCTGACTTCGCAAACTTTCCCAAGCTTCAAGATTTACCATCATTACCTTAAACCTTTATGCCATTCTTCAGCACTATAAGGATAAACTAGTCACCTTCAGGATAGCAAACATTGACCTGCTTTTTCTCTCACAAAAAAGTATCTGACTTCACCTTCTGTCACCTTTGATAATATAAAAATCACTAGATTAGATCAGATCTTTCCATCTTCTTAGAACAACGTTGCCGTGAGCCTTTTCTGACATAAAACATATCACATCAGTAACCTATGAAAAAACTTGGCAACCTTTTTCATCCGTTCAGCTGCCAATAATGAATAATTTCTCTCAAATCTCAAAAACCTTTCTAAGAATTTTTGATGCTGTCCAGAGGAGAGAAATTGGCTGATCAATAATCCTTTCTTATTGACTCATTCCGTAGTTTGACAGTTCGACTATAAATTCATCGAACCTGCTTCTTTCTTCCTCTTACTTTCCATTAAATTCTGCAGTAAATTTGATGTATAAAAACCCCCTCTATCTCATTAAGATATGAGATAGAGGATGTTTTTCTAAAGCAGGCCAATCAGATGGAGAACACATGCAATTAGACATAACACACTAGTCTCATAATCTTAGTCACTTGTAATCCTGATCTTCACCAGATATTCACTCATTCTACCCATAAGTCTGCCATAAGGAATATTCCCTTTCATTTTTTTCAATGTTGGCTCATTTCTAAAAATTTCTCATCAGAAATGCAGGCACGTGCTTGAAGTTTTTGTTTTATTTTTATGTGAATTCCATTTACAAAATACTGATAACCTATAGTATAATAGTATTGTTGGTGGACCGAGAGAGAGGGAGAAGACAGAATCTAAAAGTTATGCTGTATGATATAGATCTTTTAAGCTATTTCTGCCCTCCATTGCAAGGTGGTCTCATACAAGGTGATAAAATTAGGTTTTGCCATCTGAAAACATCTGGTGGTCTTTTGTTATGGTACTGTACTGAACTATTTCTTCATGAATAATTTGCAGCTTCACTGGCTTTGACATTTTTTTAGGGTGTGAGAATAAAGTTCAGCATTCTAGATAGAAAGCAAAGAGGTGAGCAAAAGTTTCAAATTAAAATACTTATAATTACAGTGATAAATCAACTATGTCTATCCAGACACAATGAATATTCACTGAAACCAACACTAAAAAAAATAAAAATCCGAATTAAAAAAGTTCATATAGTAGTTATTCATTGTAGTTATTAATATCAGGAATACAGCTTAATGCACTATCATTGCCCTGAAAATAGGGGTAATCCTCAGTTTGTAACTACTATCTCCTTTCCCAAAAACCAATGTCTATTCCCTGTGTCAGTACTATCAGCAGAAGATTTTCAAGCATAATGGATTCAATATATACTTAAAACTTTACAGTCTTCTAATTGAGTGGGGTAGCATTTTGAAATCCATCAGCATTCTCTCTAAAATCACATGTTGCAACCACATTATATGAATGAGTCATATATTATGACTCAACAGCATGATGGTGTTGCTGCTTACTGTTTGCAGAATAACTCATTCTTCAAGCAGTTTGCAGAATGAGTTATTCTCATTTTGCAAATATATATATATATATATATATATATATATATATATATATATCAGCATTTGCACTGGGCAGTGTCCATATGTGAATAAACTGCTGGTAGAAACTACCTTTAGTGTATGCCATTTCCCCTTTGAGTGGTTACACTTTCACAAAGCTTATATGCCATGTTAATTGCAACTTTTACAGTATAATTTTATTTTAATTTGTAAAATTGCTTTTGTTGAATGTCTTAATGATTTGTTGAGGAGAGTCTTCTAATGTGTTAAATTTTAATTTTTTTAATGTGTCAGTGTGTCTTCTAAATTTTAGATTCTTATCCATCATCACCCTAAGATCTCTTATTTCTTCCACCTCCAACAATATATCCCCACCAAGGGTAAATTCTACGTCCCATCTTTGTTTCCCAAATTTTAAAACCTTACATTTTGCAACTGGCATTTCCACTCCCATGCCCATTCATTCAAGCTATTCAAGTTTCTTGTAAGGCCACAACATCTCTACTCTTCACAGTTCGTCCCAACTTTGCATCATCTGAATATCCCCATCCAAATCTGCACCAATATCATTAACATACAGGTTAAACAGTAATGCCCCTAAAACAGACCCCTGAGGCACACCACTGGTGACTTTTCTCTTCTGGGACATTGCTTCCCCCATACAACTTGCTAATACCTATCAGATTGCCAGTTTCTGATCCAGTATCCAACCCCATCTGCTCTAGTTTGACTATCAACTTATCATGTGGTAATCTATCAAAAGTGTTTGCGAATCCCTCTTCTCTGTCCAAGGAAGCCATCATCTTTTTGTAATAAGTAAGTAGATTACTACAATATGACCTCCCTTTAGCAAATCCATGCTGTCCATCAATGATAAAACCATTGTTGTCAACCCAATTCTGGATTCTAGTCCTCACCAGCTCTCCAACAACTGAACCACAAAACCTGACACACACAGATAGGCCTATAAATTTATGCTTGAGTTCTATCACCTCCCTTATGAAGTGGCACAATCTTGTCCTCCTTCCACTCCTTAGGAACTTTACCCAGTGCAAGACTCATATTAAAAAAATATGTGAAGGCAGATGACAACTCCCTGGCACATTCCTTCAGAATATGTAGTATATTATCAATTCCCACAGACTTATTAACATCAAGTTTGCTCAATTCCTCATACACCTACTTACAGACTACTGACTTACAGTCAGTTACTCATCCTCATTATCAACTGCTCTCAAACTCTTCATGATGTCACATTCACAAGAATGAAAGACAGTTATCAACTGCTCATTAAGTATCTCCACTATATCTTCTGCAGCCATTGTTCTTATACCATTTTCTCTAATCAATGTCATCCTTCCATAATTATTATTTTTTTTGCTGGCTACATATCAAAAGAACTCCCTAGGATTTTTTTTTTTGGCTTCATTAGCTAACTGCTGCTCATACCTTACCAATCCTCATGGAATTGATTATTATGCTTTTATGCTGCTTCCTATTTCCTCTGTATCACATGCTTAATTTCTTCATTCATCCATTTCACACCTACCTAATTTAACCTTCTGACCTTTGGAATACATTCAGACATTGCTTCTATTAGATAGTTCTTGAATATCCCCCCAAGCTGCATTGATCTCTTTTCCAGCTAACTCCTCATTCCATGCTACATGTGCAAGCTGTCTCCTGAGTTCCTCATAATCACCAGCCTTGTAGTTCCACATATACCCTTTTCTCACAGAAGTCCTCACTGCTATCTCCTGTCTGTTATTCTTGTTGTCATTATCCTTTCATAAATCTTTGCACAGCAACACAATGTTATTCCTCACATAGAGGTTTAATGGATTAAAACAGCACTGGAAAAGGATAGAAAACATTTCTTCTCAGTCAATATAATATAAAACTTGTAACAACACACACACACACACACACACACACACACACACACAACTAAGTGAAACTTGCAGATGAAATACTCAAGTTCTAACTGGGTGAAGTGCCCTCTGTGGACACCTGTTGAAGCCTCATTTGTAAACAGAGATTTTAAAGGATTAGTTTGCCCCCATAATTTGGTAAGTTTTATGCATCTATATTTATTCAGGCTGATTTCTGAGATCAGCTGCAGATTCTAAAAACAGTCTTTTCACTTCTAACTGTGATATAGCAAGATAGTTTCTTCCCCCCCCCCCCCCAATTGATTCTATGAGTAGTGTCTAGAGCATAGTCTGTAAGGCCGATTGACATTATCATGATTGCAGATGTATTTTTTATGTTCTTCTATGCAGGTGGCAGCTTATTTTCGTGTCTGTCCAAAATGAGAACACTTGCAGGTACAGGGAACTCTATATACACCTTGAATTGAGAGAGAAAAGGGAGTTGGTCTTTGGACGGATAAGGGTAGCTAGTTTGAAAAGAGGTTGTATTTCTTTAGAATTCTAAAGAATATCTTTGCTTCTAGCTTATAAAGAATTCAAAATTATTCAAAGTTTATTACATTTTAAATGCTTCATCACATTATACTTTTTCTATGTAGCTTTGTTCTAAGAAAGACTACTGTGGATTCCATTCTGGTTGCTAATTAGAGGAACACTTGAGCCATTTTTCAGCTTGTTCCCAGTTAATGTAATCTGGTACATATAAGTAGGAAACCACCCCCCCTTTCCCTTTCTGAAAACTTTGGTTTTCAGTTGTACAGCTTAGAAAAATTGAAGAACTTACTGTTTCATTCTTTAATACCTAGGCTAGAAACACACATTGACAACAGTTGTCAACAGCATGCTCATCACCCATAATTCTATAAATCATCAATAGAGATGGAGTACTCAACTACCACTGACTGACTAAGGGTAGAAACTAGTTGCCTATCAATTTCCAAATAGTAAAGTTAAAAGAGTCTGCTCACCCTCTTTGGAAAAGAAAAACATCACAGGATTTTTATATCTATTTCTAACCACAGCAAAGATATGCATAGAGCTTTTTTAATAATATAATGTAATAAAGCTGTTAGGTTTAGTAAATTTCAGATCAGATCAGACATGGAAGAACTGAATTTTTAATAATGTAAATTTTGTTTCATGGAAATCGTAATTCATAATTTGCAATTTTTTAGGTTGTGTGCTCAGTGTGTGGACATGTGTCAGTCACTTATGAGCCATTTATGTATCTACCTGTTCCCCTGCCTCATGCTCTTGAACGTCAAATTGGTGAGCTAATAAATATCTTTTCTTGTAATGTTACATGGATTCTAAAATTATGAAATTTCAATCATGAGATCTACATTAGTTTTCATTTTGTGCAATTTTAGCTAGTAAAGACAGTAGAAAAAGGATACCCCCCCCCCCCTCAATAGAAAAAGCACTGCACATATAAGCATACTTAAGAAATATTAATACTAATTTAATTAATATGCATTGAATGGATTATATATATAAATTAAGTAAAGGAAAAAATGATTCAATATAAAAACATTTATTTTGTGATGAACATTGTATTACATCTGCAGAGCAGATATTTAATAAATCATATGGTCCATCATTCAGAAATATTAAATTTATATTCACATTCATACATATCCCCATGCAATGACCTTTGCTAGGTTTTAAGACTCACATGCCACCCACTGTAAAACTAGCAGGCAGGACTAGAGTACATTCTTTTCAAGTACACTTAACAGACTTGTGTGTGGCCTTTTTGGTTCAAAAGTTGTTTGACTGATTCTTTTCAAAAATTTTGTATATATGTTTCTTTTTTTAGTATGATGTTCATTGTGATTTTATCACCTTTGCTTCCAAATTCTGTGCATATTATTTTATGAACAACAAGTAAGACTATTCTTGTATGTTCCCTACATGTCAGTTGGACGCATTATTCAGGAAGATGGCGTGATGATGAATAGTCCATATTCTGGACAAAAATCTACAAGTACTTATTGTATTTATTATATATGTACTTATTGTATATGTACAAGTGCTTATTAACCTGCATGTTTTTATCCAAAATTTCCACACATCATTTCTCTTACTCTGATTCATTTCCTTCTCCATTGCTTAGGTCTCTAACAGGAACCAGCTTTTTCTGTAAAGCAGCTGCCCTATCTGTTGACTCAAAGTACTTCTTTAAATACCTTCATTGGGGCTATGTAGAACCATAGACACAAATAAGTCTCATTTTCCAGTTTCCCATTTTGAAATTTGCCCATATTACTCTACTTGAAATAGCCTGCGATCTGAAGAGTTTCTGTATTGCTAAATTCATTTTGGAGTTTTTAAGCTTTGCTTTTACTGTTGATTTAAAAATGTATATCACCAAGATGTAATGTTTCAACAACTTACCATTTCTAAATAACTTGTAATTATTTTTATGGTATCATGATTTTCTTAGTAATATATTTGGCATGTTCAGTACTTGTTCTTCATAAAATATCTCTATAAATGTCAAAATTCCTCTATATAATTCTCAGTTTTATTTCTTCTTTTATACATTGCTGATAAAACCTAATTAATCATCTGGAATTTAGTACTATAATATTCAGGTGCTCATCATGAAATGTCTAAGTAGTTCAGGTTGAACACCATGTCCTCCAGCTTTCATTTCTCAAATTTCAGTTTATTATGTTTCTAGTATTTAGTACCATAGCTCCCCCCCTTTATCTGGAGATTCGCTATCCCTGGTTTTAATTATCTATGGTCAACTACAGTTCCAAAATATTAAATGGAAAATTCCAGAAATAAACAATTTATAATTATATCGACAAAGTGGATATTAGATCCAACATTATTTCAAAGCCAAATGTTTGTAGAAATTATGAAAGTTTTGTAAGTTGACCTGAGAACTTAAGAGAATACAATCCTCGATATCCCCAAGTTGCCTTAGCTTGCACTACTTGACTTAAGTAGCTAAGGCAACTCAGGGATGCCGAGGATTTTATTCTCCTAAGTTCTCAGGTCAACTTATGAAACTTATGAAAATATAATAAATTTTATTATAATTTCTACAAACATTCAGCTTTGAAGTAATGTTGGATCTAACATCCACTTTGCCTATGTAATTTTACATAGCTGAAATGAAGCGGTATGGCTCTTTTAGCAATAGACAATTCATAAGTTTTAAATTGTGCGCCGTTCTGAGTAGTTCTCGGTTATCAGATCAACTGTTGCGGTATAGCAGTGCTTGTGTTCAAGTAACCCTTATTTTACTTGATAATGGCCCCAAAGCCTAAGAGTAGTGATGCTGGCAATTTGGATATGCCAAAGAGAAGCTGTAAAGTGCTTCCTTTTAAGTGAAAAAGGTAAAAGTTTTCTCAGCTGAGGTTGCCAAGATTCTGTTTACATTCAGATTACTTTTATTACAGCATGTTGTTATAATTATTCTATTTTATTATTAGTTATTGTTGTTAATCTCTTACTGTCTGCCTAATTTATAAGTTGAACTTTATCATAAGTATGTATGTATAGGAAAAAACATAGTATATATATATATATATATATATATATATAGCATTCAGTACTATCCGCAGTTTTGGGTATCTGCAGGATGTCTTGGAATATATCCCCCATGGATGGGGGGGGAGGACTACTGTAGTTATGAATGTATTTTGCTTGAATATTTTTTGCTACAGATCTGTTGCTTGTTAATTACCTAAGTTAAATTTTTTTCAAAATAAGTACTTGAAATATCCAGAATACTGATCATCATTTTCAATACACATTTTATTCTTTTCATGATATTTATTCTTTGCCCAATTTGAAGAATGTTTTGTGACCTTCATGGTACAATCAACTAGCAGTGTTACAACATCATTATAACAAAAAACTTACTATAACCAACTACTGAAAAATCCCCAACCAAATTTCCATAGGTGGAATACTGTTATAACAGAAATTCATTATGCCAAACTGTCCAATCTAACAAATTCTGTATGTATAACCCAAAGGCAGTATTCCCGTAACGTTTAGTTAGACTACTTTTATTACATGTAATTTTCCTGCATTTTCTTTTTATACAGTCAGCTCTCATTATAGCAGACTCAGTTATCAGTGAATTAGATTGTAAAGCAGAAGGTTTTCTACATTGAATTTCCTTTAGAATATCATTAAAGCTGTGGGACTTTTGTCCTTATTGGTAATTTGGATGTAAATAAGTTTACTATATTGAGGGTTGTCTGCTTTCTCTTAAGCATATGCAGTTTACTCTATGAACTCATGATCATCATCAGTTCCAAATTTGTACTCTCAAAGGGTGTATAGGATATTATGGTAGGACTAGATGATTAAGTTCATATTATTACTAGCTTTTTGTCAGCAGTGTTTTTTCAAATAAATCTGTTATTTGTCAGGACTCCAATATTGTTGGGTCTGACATTGTCAGGTCAGGTTACTAATGTGTTCATTTTTATTATGATTTTACCATTGATGCCATCTGTTCACTCTTCTAATTTTATTTTATTTTTATTTATTTATTTATTTATTTATTGGAGAACTCTCTTATGTTTATGAGACAGTTACAACAGTTTTTATTGTTAATCCATAATCCATCCAGCTGAATAAATGTATATACATTTATTCAGCTGGCTCAAAATCACACATTGTTTGATAGATAACATAATAAACAGCATTGTTTATTATGTTATCTATTTCCATATTGAATTTGCCATCTTTGCTAATAATTCTCTCCAAAACTGAACTGTTTTGCTTATGACCTTCACTGAGAATGCTTCCTGTTCATCTTTTCTTGTTACTGCTATATTTATAGCTTTTTTTTTTTTGTCTTTCTATTACGATTTTCATTCAGATTTGTTATATTAGTTATTCAATATAGTAAAGAGTCCTGAAGACCTGTACCCGACTTATTGTCGGGTACAGGTACCTAACAGGTACCTGTACCTAACATCTGCATAAGAACTGAATTTAATGTTTTCAATAAGATATCAAGATATCAGATTTAATTCCGGTCTCCTTCATAATGTGATCCTGTAGATGATGAATAACAGATCGGATAATTTGCACCAACTCCTGTCTTTCACCTGATTTTATATCAGACCATCTTCTTGTGCCTCCTTCAATTCTGACTGATGACTTGCAACTTAAGTATAATCTGTATATTACCCTTTGTTTTACAATCTACAATGTCCCAATTACAGCACATTTATTTGTGATGTTTTGAACAGTTTTCCCTGATACCTTATATGCTTCAAGTGTGCAAAACATAAATATAGTCTTAGTTATATTCTCATAATTTCTCAGGTATTTGTCTTTATTTAGCCTTTGCTTTGTATGCTTGCAGAATTCTTAATTGAGAAATTCCTCTTTAGCCTTTATGTTGTTTTTATTTCCTTTTTTTATAGATGATACTATGAGAGCTATGTTCCAGTCATTTGAAATTCAACTTTCTAACAACCAAACCTTCTGTATTATGCACTGCAAAACTTTTATATCCTCACCTTTGAGAATTCCTACTCAAAAACTATCTATACCAGCTGCCATTTTTGCATATCAGGTATCTAACGGCTCCCCCCCCCCCACACACACATCTCCCTTAAGTAATATGTACTTCTTTGCATTCTTTTTGAAGAGCTTTCTACTATTGTACCTAACCACTTGTCTTATTTAGCAAGTAAAGTAATTAAACATCCATAACACATTTATCTGATTTCTTTTACAGTATTTCTTCACTGTAGAGTTATGGAGACAAACTCTAGTGTTAGAGCAATTACTTAAAACTGAAATGAAATAACACTCAATGTTTTGATCTTTATATCAAGGCCATCAGGAGCACAGATGCACACCAACACAAGCTACATTACATACACTTTATTAAGCTACAGCATAACCACTCTGGTACAGTCACTGACTCTAGCCTGACCTCTAGTAAGGGATGGAAAAGAAGAAGAGCAAAAATTAAGTAAAAAATTAATAATTAAATGCTTAGATAGGTGGAACTATATCAGCTGCTATTGGTTAGTTTAAATCTCTATAGTCCTATTTTTTAAGTTCTGGTTATTGTCTATCAACTGTTGGTTATAAATTATTATTAGGCCTCAGGGAATCGATGACTCATCGATGGAGGCTATACATCACCTACACCAGCTGTCGTACCTTCTCTTAAACTCATTCACACTAGATGCACTCACACGTGGTTCTCTGAGAGAAAAATCTAGCTCTCACCCCTTTCTTAACTGCACACAAACTTAAGTTCCAAGGATATGCCCTTGTTCTAGTAAAATGTTTTACTAATTGATATCCTATAAAACCTTCTTGGCAGTTTATAGACCTCTATCATATCATCCTTCCTTCCCCTGTCTATGACTGTTTGCAGTCCACATACTCTTGATCTATCCTCATAATTATATCTATCATTCCACAGTCTCGATATCATCTTTGTAACCTTCATTGTACCCTTTCTACGGCTTGTTTATATCCCCCCCTGCAAACCCAGGAGACCAGATCTGTGCACAGTAGTCCAGGTGCAGTCATATCAAGGCCTTGTAAAGAGACAAAATGACTTCCTTACATCTCAATGTTTGTCTTATTACAGTTATCCTCTGGGTAGTATTTGCAATTTTTGCTATGGATTTTCAACTTCAATTTCCTATCCTCCATAACTCCAACATCCCTAACCTCATTTGTTTCTTGCAGCATAACCCCAACAATATAATATACCATTGTAAATCTTGAGATAACAAAGTGTATAATTTTATACTTACTAACATTAAATTGATAGCCATTATCATTTGCCCACATTTCCAGTCTGTACAAATCATTCTCAAAAGTGCTGTCTTTGCATCATCATAAAACAGTTCATCAAACATCTCTTGTCAGTTTTTTCTCCCAATATCATTAATATATAGATTAAACTACAATGCAACCCCAGGAACTTGCAATAGCAAGTACGGGCTTGGCACACCCTGGGTGCCTGAGCTAAGTATGGCCTTCTTTCCTATATTGTTCTTCGTCTTGATCCCTCTTACATCTCCTCTATTAACATCTATAGAAGAGGACACGATACTAACTTCTAACTCGAGGGGTCCCTCCACTCTCCTCTGAAGCTATTAGAGTAATTAGAGTAATCAAGGACTAAGGGGAATTTCATTTTCCTTTAATAACCACTAACCAAGGCAAGCTTGAGGGCCATAAAGCGATAGCCCCACCATCAAGCTAGACTGCAGGTGGCCAGTAACCCCCCTCAGTTGAATTGAAACTCACTAAAAAGACTCATGACAATTCAAAAAGGATGGACCCTACTGGAAATGACCCAGCTCAGAGAATGGATGCGATTGAGGCACGGACACAAAAATGGAAAAAGAAGATACCTAATATTTGGAAACTAGCAGCATGGAATGTTAGAAGTATTCTTCTTCCTCTTCTGCAGCTTTTCCCACTTAAATAGGGTCGCTGTTTGTGGTGAGTCTCCTCCACAACCTCCTGTCTTGGGCTGTAGCCACATCCAAGTTCTTCATCCTCAAGTCCTCCTCCACTATCTCTCTCTCTCCATCTCTTCTTTGGCCATCCGCGTTTCCTCCTCCCCTGCACATCCATCTTCATGACCTTTCTTCCCACATACTCTTCCTCTCTCCTCATCACATGAGCAAACCATCTCAATCTCGCCTCCTGTATCTTTGCTCCTAAGTTTGTAACATTTTACCGTTTCCCCTTACATAGTCATTTCTCAGACGATCCTTTCTGGTCACACTGCACATCCACCTAAGCATTCTCTTCTCCGCTACCTCCATCCTGCTGATGTTATTTTTCTTCAGGCCACAGTATCCATAGCATACGTCATAGCTGGTCTCACTACTGTCCTGTAGATTTCGCCTTTTAGATTGATCGGCACCCTCTTATCACATTGCACTCCAGCCATCTCTCTCTCTCCAGTTCTTCCATCTTGCTTGTATCCTGCATCCCACTTCCTTCTCAGCCTCACCATCCTCTTTCATTGTTGAACCTAAGTATCTAAAGTCACTGACCTTCCTGATGACATCTCCTTCCAGCTCTAGATCTGTCTCTTGGTTGCCATCCACATTGCAACACATATACTCTGTCTTACTTCTGCTCAGTCTCATACCTCTCTCTTCCAGTACTTTCCTCCAACTTTCCAGTTTAGCTGACACTTCTTCTCTTTATTCTGCACACAGCACTATGTCATCTGCATACAACATAGTCCAAGGCGCGTCTTCTCTCACCTCCTCTGTCACCACCTCCATCACAATATTAAACAGGAACGGACTTAATGCTGACCCTTGATGCAAGCCAACACTCACTGAAAAACTTTGTCTCTCCCAGGCAGGTTCGAACTCTTGTCTTCACATTTCTGTACATCTCCTGCACCAACCTGAAATATTTCTCCGGTACCTTCTTCTCCCTCAAACCAGACTTCTTGCCTTGGCACTCTATCATACGCTTTCTCCACATGAATAAAAACCAGGTGTAATTCCCGTTGCTTCTCTTGAAACTTTTTCATCATCTGTCGTAACCCAAAGATAGCATCTGTCATCAATCGACCAGGCATGAAACCACATTGCTCCTTTGCAATCTCCACCTCCATCCTCAGTCTTCCATCAAGAACCCTCTCTAGGATCTTCATTGTGTGGGACATCAACTTTATTCTGCTGTAATTCTTACAGTCTTGGGCATCTCCTTTACTCTTGCAGATGGGGACAAGAGTACTTTCCCCTCCATTCCTCAGGTATATTTTCCTGTTGA
Organism: Typopeltis vanoorti; assembly: GCF_054136105.1. Taxonomy (NCBI): domain Eukaryota; kingdom Metazoa; phylum Arthropoda; class Arachnida; order Uropygi; family Thelyphonidae; genus Typopeltis; species Typopeltis vanoorti. Next base: position 34,504,278 of record NC_143572.1, on the reverse strand, counting down.
CAAACTTTTATGAACAGATCCCACAGCAGGTCAATTCCCACTTCTCCTAGTGCCTTCCATGCCTCCACTGGGATCCTGCCTGGGCCTACTGATTTTCCATTCTTCATCCTCTTTATGGCTTCCTTCACTTCCACTCTACTAATGTTCTGCACCATCCCCTCATTAGGCTCCCCATCTTCTCTGTGAATCCTTGCATTTTCTTCATTCAAAAGCCCTGCAGAGTATATTCTCCATCTGTTTCTTATATCCACGCCCCTCCTTAATACTCTTCCTCCAGAGTCTTTTATCTGCCTCACATGTACGATGTCCTTTGATGCCTTGTTTCTACATTTTGCCAATCGATAAAGCTTTCTCTGGCCTTCCTTTGTTTCTAATTGATCATAAAGGTCTTGATACGCCATGGCCTTTGCCTGTGCAACAACTCTTTTGGCTTCTCGCTTTTTCTCTCTGTCCTCTACCACTCTGGACTTGTCCCACTTCTGCTTTGCCTTCCTCTTAGAATGTTAGAAGTATACACCATAAAATACAAGAATTAGACCAAACCTTGGAAAAACAAAAAATAAAGATAGCTACCATTACAGAATCAAAGAAAAAACAAAAAGGAACAGATGAAACCGAGAATTATATCTATCACTTATTGTGGAGTAAAGATGGAAGAAAGTGCAAAGTCAGGTGTAATGATGTTCATACATAAAACTTTAAGAAGAAATATTATACATTACAACTACTGGAATGATAGAATCACAGAAACAAGACTAAAGATACATAGAGGATATTTAACAATAATAGGCACTTATGCCCCAGAAGATGGAAAAGAAGAAGAATCAGAGACTTTTTATCGAGATCTACAAAAGATTATAGATCAAATAAACCCTTTTGATTATATTATAATAATGGGTGACTTAAATGCAAGAATTGATAATACTTCACATAAACTCAATATAGGACCAATAGGAGAACCAATATATAATAATAATGGGAAGAGATTAAGAGCATTCACCCTATACACAATTATAGAATAACGAATACCTACTTTAAACATAACAAGTATTCACATATTTATCTGGCAGGCAAGAAATACAAGAAGCATCATAGACTATATAATAGTTAATATGAAATTATGAAATATGATCATAGACACCAGAATATACAGAGGAGCAGAGATAGTCAGACCACTACTTACTGGTAGGGAAAATTAAATAGAAACCAAGATGGGAGGGAAGGAAAAAACCAAAAGGAAATAGAAACACAGAACTATATAAGATTAAACTCTTAGATGATGAGAATATCAGAGGCTTGTATCAGAATAGAATTAGGGATTGGTTGAGTAAAATTGAGGAAAGTAGGACAGTGGAAGAAGAATGGTCAAACATCAAATATATATTCGAAAATGCTGCAAGAGAGAGTTTGGGAACAAAACAAAAATGGATAAGACACAGAGGTCTAAGACAATGTGACGACGAGATCAAACAGATAATTGAAGAAAAGATAGCATATAAACAATGGCTAAATTTAAAGACAGATGAATCATTCATTGAATATAAAAGGAAAAGAGAAATAGCAAAGAAAGCATGTAGAAAAAAAAATAAAAGCATATGAAAATTTTATAGCAAAATTAGAACGGGACTGTACATTAAAAAGACCTAAAACACATGGAATCCTCAAACAAATGAATAACAATTTAAAAGAAAGAACAAAAATTGATATAATTGAACCAGAAACCTGGCAGGAGTATTTCCAGAAGTTATGGCATGATAACTCCTTGATACAAGAATTCCCCTTGAAATACAACATCAGTAATATAGATGAATTTACATACGAAGAACTACAAAACACCTTCAAACAAAGCAGAACAGGCAAGTCACCAGGAGAAGATAATATAAACACAGAACTTATTAAATTTGCAGGTAAAGAATGTAATACCAGATTTCTAAAACTTATAAACCAAATATACAAAGAGGGAAAATCCCCAAAAAGCTGGGGTAGAGCTCTAGTGATCCCAATTTACATAAAAGGACAAAAAACAGATTGCAATAACTATTGTGGCATCAGCCTCCTCAATACAGGTTATAAAATCTATGCAAAGATGTTAACAAAGAAATTAATATCCTATATAGAATGACAGCTGGGAGAAGAACAGAATGGATTCCATAAGGGAAGATCATGTATAGACTCGACTTTTATTTTAAAAATAATTATAGAAAAACATAGAGAATACAATATTGAAACACACATAGCTTTCGTTGATTATATAAAAGCATTTGACAAAATTTTGTGAAATAAACTATGGGAAACTCTAAAGCAATATCACATTCCAAACCAACTATACAATGCTCTAAACATATACCACAATAATGAAATAGCAATAAAGCAAAATCATACCATATCTAAAGTTTAAGGGAGATGGTAAATCCTGTATTATTCTACAACCAGGTACGAAACTCGGATCGAAATCCTAGAGTTTCATGTCAAAAAAACTATCGACGAGCCCAAGTGTAAGTAATCACTTGGGTTTTAAACCTTGATATTCCAGGTCTACCTACTCACTGATGAGACCTCAAAAAGGGTTGAAACCGGTCTGGGTAGTGACCTCTTATCATAATGTAAAACAGTAATACATCTCCTAGGAGCTGCGCTTTACATTATGAGAGAATATTAAGGACAGTGACGGAGCTTGCGCCACCTTTGCTCCGAGTCGCCCTGGTGCTGTACTTCCCAAGCGATTACTTATACTTGGGCTTGCCGATAGTTTTTTCGGCATGAAACTCTAGGATTTCGATCCGAGTTTCGTACCCGGCTGTAGAATAATACGGGATTTACCAACTCCCTTAAACTTAACATGTTGCCGGTAAAATTGCCTTTGGGCTTGTTATAGCATACCATATCTACTTGGAAACCAATAAATAGAGGAGTCTCTCAAGGCTGTCCTTTATCACCCTTGTTATTTAACATATATATGGACAATATTATCAAAAAATGGAGAGAAGTAAATACATCTGGCTTCCAAATTAATCGACATACAAAAATAGACATGCTACTTTTTGCTGATGATCAGATCATCTTTGGAAAGACTGAAGACGAATTGCAGAAATCAATTTATAATTTAAATAATATTATACAACAATATGGCCTGGAAATATTATTATTATATGACACCTCCAGGGAGTCCAAACACTCATTGAGGGAGGGCACCTACTCTACAACTCTGTCTCCATCCAATTCTTCAACTACAATTGTCATCTACACCACCGCCATCTACTGCCCACCACCACCACTAGTATTTTCACAGACAATCACAAACATCCATGTCCATGGCGGGATATCAATGGAGAAAACTAAAGGCATGGCTTTTCATGGAGATAACCCCTATCAGAAGTAAAATAGTAATAAATAATAAAATAATTGAACAAGTTAATAATTTCAAATACCTAGGCTATAAACTATCTTACATAAATGAAATAGATATTGAATTTAAGATGACAAACTTTATAAAAATCACTGGAGTAATTAATTCCATAACAGACTCGGTGATTAAATATAGGAAAAACTGGCTAGACCATATAGCAAGAATGCAGAGAGAAAGATTACCAAAAAGAAGATGGACTGAGTCTGGAACAAGCCACTTGACCTAGAACCTGGATAGGAAGAAGAAGAATTACCATGCTCCAAGGATTGATTCCTGGAGTACATCACTGGTCATCTTAAATCTGGCAAATGCACCTCCCCCTATACCACTTTCTTATATCTGTTCATCAGCAACCCACTTATATGATCTTTCCACTTATTTATGCACTTCTTTGAACTGGAAAATAGCGTTAGTAATGATGGTCAGTCAGAACAGAAATCCAAAGGATATGTACCAGAGCTATTAGCTGTTTTCTCAAAATTTTCCCATAACCTGATGTTTAGGCTGCCAACAAGAAGTATCATTTTTTTTTATTTTATTCATTTTGTCATTTCTATGAAGAAGAAAAATTCCTCTTCTATTTTGTTACTGATGCCTGCAGTAGGATAATAAACATTGTGCAGTTGCCATTTTTGGATTTGCTGACATCTCTTTTGCTTTGAAAATGTCTTCCACTGAACAAGTTTATCTTAATTTGGGATATTAAATATCAAAGGTAATGTTTAATCTTTAAGGGTACCCGTGGCATGACTATAAACAATAAATTGCATGATAACCACAGTAATTCACTTTAATGAAATGAAAGTACAGATATTTTGTACTGAAAATAACAGTACATCATCAGCACATAGAAACAAGCAAATCAAAGAAACATAAAATAAGAATCTCCCAAACTATTGGAAAGACAAACAATCGTTCTGATTCAGATTTGGCTGATGTAAAAGGGCATTTCAACTTTCTTTGAAAAGGTGTTCATAACATAGTATTGACACTAAACACAGTATCCAGCGGGATGAAGCTCATCTTCTCCATAGAAGCAAGTTTAAATATGAGCACTTTTTCAAAAAAAGTTGCGAAGACCTTTTACATCGTCCAAATCTGAATTGGAATGATTGTCTCTCTCTCCCAAAAGTTTGGGAGATTCTTATTTTATGTAACCATCAAAAATAGTTTTTAATAATATTATTTGTTAATATTGATTTCTAGCATGTGGCAACAGTTTTTAATTGGTAAACCACTGACTTCTGTATGTACCTTGTATTCCCGTTTCTTTGATTTGCTTGTTTCTACGCACTGATGATGTACTGTTATTTTCAGTACAAAATATCTGTACTTTCATTTCATTAAAGTTAATTACTATGGTTATTGTGTAATTTATTGTTTAATGGTAATGTTTCCTTTCTCTGATCTTTATTGTCTGAATTAATCATCATGTGCATTTTGTTTAAGATTTATTTAAACAAATGTTGTATAACCACTTTAAATATTTGCCTCTTTTTTTTTTTTCATACTTGCTATATAAGTGTGTCTCCTACTTTCAGTTTTTATTATGTGAGTAGTTGAATTTTCAGTCTTCATCCTGGTTTCTTGCAAAAAGAGTGAATTTTTTTTTTGTTTTTTTTTAATGGCAACCAGTGTGATATTTGATTATGTTGTACTCTCATATCCAATACAAAATCCAGTTTTCATATCCAATACAAATTATTATTTGGTTGGACTCAAGTGGTTAGTCCATTCTTGTTCATCCTTTATCGAAGTAAATACTACTGACAGATGGTACCATGGGAAGATGATGATTGGACTGCCTGGTAAGTTATTCATGTCATTTACCTGACCTCTTAATTCTTCATGTTAATTTTTCAACATCTCTTAATAAGTTTACTGGTATGAACAAAGATACACTGCATAAATATACAACATACTTTAATGTCTATAGTATTATTGAAATTCAATTAAAGATTTGAAATTTCAAATCTTTATTTGAAATTTTGAACTTACAATTCATTACAATTCATTTTAAAATTGTAAAATTGTAATTGTAAGTTTAAAAAAATTTAAACTTACAATTCATTATAATTGTAAGTTTATTAAAAAATTATAAAAATTTCTCTGTAACCAAAGGCATGATATTATTAATACCATTTATATGCATTGTATTTTAAAATATAGTTGTCACATTTGTACCAATTGGTAGCTGTCAGCTTGTTCGTTATTTGGTCACGCTACATAAGCATGATAAAGTACGAAAGTTGAAGGAATTGCTTGCAATGCTTATTGGTGAAGGAGCTCCTCAGGAAATAATTATTGCTGAAGTGTTTGATAATCACATTTCTAAACTTTTAGTAAGTACTGGAGTAGTGACTAAAATTGCTTTAGATAGTTTAATTACAATCTATATGTTGAAAATTCACTATTCTAATTAATTTAGATGCAAATTCTAGTTTAAATGAAAGAGAGAGAGAGAGTTAACTCTAAATACCAATCAGCAAAACTTCACTGGAATTTAATACATTTAATAAAGCTTGGAAAAAATGTGTGCGTGGTAGTTTGTGCACGTCTTATATTTGTAAATAATCAGTCATTCTGATTATTTGAATGCCTGACATAATATTAAATGATAAATAATATTTATTTAATATTAACTCTTGATTTCACTTTTGCAAATTATATTGATTATCTCCATTACAAAGATGATATTTGTACACTTTCTGAACTACTAGAATAAAATAAAGTATTTATATAATTTCTTCTGGTGTATCATGTGATTGAATTATATATCATTCTGTAAATTCATTTAGCATCTTTATTTTTGTTCTGCCCTATTGCTCTCCTTCCTTTTTTCTAGTGATGCTATATTATAAGAATTATATACACTGGTGTCCAAAAGCTAAGGACGAACTACATTTTTACCTGTATATGAAAAAAATTTTCATGACTACAGCCAAATGTGGACATAAATTTAATGCCAGCATACTAATAAATTCTATTACACAAAAGATGTGTTATAAATTTTGTACAAATTAAATTGTGACATGTTTGTGGCAAAAGTTATAAATTTCCTATGGATGTAGTTAAGGAATTAATGTAATAGTGCTTATAGAAAACTATGCAGAGAGACATTTCAGTATGGAGTATGCCCACCCCAAACAGCGATGCAGCTCTCACAATGTTGTACCATGATTAGCACCAAATGATTCAGGAATTCTTGAGGCAAACTAATTTCGGGCAGCATCTCCCTATTCCATCTCAAACATATTGAATTAGGGTTGAGATCTGGGAGCATGCTGGTTAATTTGAGTTGATTCGATTAATATCCTTGGTCTCCAGAAGTATCTATACTGCTTGGTACAATAGTGTGTGGCATTGTCATCCATAAAAATGAATTCTTCGCCTACAGCACCAGAACATTATGCTTAAGGGATGCTCGGTGCATCCCTTAAGCATAATGTCTCTAACACTATGACCCCAGCACTGCCATGTCTATCCTTTTCAAGAACATTCTTGCAATGGTAAGCAGTACCACTTTCACACCAGATCAAGTGTCATTTAGAATCACAGGAAAGATTGAAAATGACTCATCTGTAAAGAGTACATGAGCCGATTGGTGTCTTGTCCAATTGTTATGGATAGCTGTAGATAAAGTGATGCATACTATAGGCCTTTGGGCATATAGGCATACTTATTGCAGATGTCTTGCCACAGTTTGTTGAGGTATCCATGTACCTGTGCTTGAATGGAGCCAACTTGCAAGTTGACCTGCTGGGGTGCATCAATTATGTTTTGCTGTTATAACTCAAAATCTGTCTTCATGCTCCTTGGTAGAGGGAGGGCAACCTTTTAGCAAACCTCTGAAATGCATTCTATTGATTTGAAATGCTGTCCAGAGCTTGTATTCAATGCTGTGAGATTCCAAACTCTCTGGCAATATCAGTAATTCTGCAGCCTTCTTCAAGCTTTCCAATAATTCTTCCCTGTGTGAAATCAACTAGTGATGTCTTTGAGACATTACAAGACATCCAAGTTTGCAACTTTGTCTTTGTTCTTTCACAGAGCTTCCTTCAAATACAATTTGCTTAGTGCAGCCTTTTGCCTTTTATCCTGTTCAGTGTTATCACGTGATCTCTTTGCTCACAATTTGAATGTGTACGCGCTTTCTACTCAAAATCGTCAGTTATACAAATTGCCACAAGCTGATTCATCTGAATTTGCAATTGTAATCTTCAGAAATAGTGTTCATCCTTAAGTTTTGGACACCAGTTTGTGTGTGTGTGTATATTTCACTCCTACATGAGAGGTTGCAGAACATAGAAAATTGATGACTTGTGTAGTTGGGGGGGGGAGGAATCTGATTCTTTTGGGAAATATTTCATTAAGAAGGATTATCTAAGAAACAGTATGAGTGAAATGAAACATGATTGGGAATTTCAGGTTCATTGAGTTAGCAACTGAATTGTAAATGGTGGTTGTATTATTGTATGTTTTGTAGAAATGGGGGAGGGAGAATGATGGATACTAGTTCTGCTGAAAACATTTACCAAATGTTGAAGCAGACTGAGAATATTGTAATGGTGCTGAAAAGGGGGGGTCAATTAGCTTACATACCCCTTTTTTGAAGAGTATCAAGAATTTTTGCAGATGTTTTGGAGCACTGCCCAATCCCAAATATGAGAATGGTATTCTTAGTTTGGATGGATTTGAGATTTGTAGAGTTGGTAGCTGCACAGGTGAAAATTAACATCTTGAATAAAAAAAAGTGCACCAATTTTTATTTATTTTTTTATTTTTTATTTTTTTGGTGGCTAGGGATATTAAAGAAGTGATGACAGCTGGGGGTAAGCATATGTCTAAGAAGAGAGATCTGATTTTGACTGTTGCACTGTGTGTTATTAAAAAAATAATGGGTGAAGAACCAAGTATTTTTATGCCAATATATAACAGGAATTTAGCAGAAATAGAGCTGTCACTATATAACCAATCTATCTGTAAGGCTGCAAAATCAAACATTTAAAATTATTGATTCACATTTATTTTAAAATGAATAGTAACTGAAAAAACATACCCGAATATTCTTGAAAAGGGCAGATGATGGCCATATTTGTAGAAATTTCCATTTCAATTAGTTACTTAAAGGAATTTTTTTTTTAAATTTTATTTAGTACTGAATTTAATGATGGTTCCAAAAATAGTATATGATTGAGAATATGGAAATTGCAGAACCAATAAACATACATAGAAATATGAAATAGTAAGAATACTATTATTATTATTACCCTAGATCCCCCATGGAATCAAAGACGTGTCTAGGACGTCCTTTTATCAAACACACAGCTCATCATACTTTGCGTTAAACACACTCAAATTCTCTGCAGACACCACACTCTCAGGCAAGGCATTCCAATCATTCTCACCCACCAATTGGTGAGAGTGATCATGAAGTGATTACCTGGGTGGTTGCCACCAGTGTGAGGACCTCCGTAAGAAAAGGGTATATGTGGAACTACAAGGAGGGGGGGGGGGTTGATTATGAAGAGCTCAGGCTCAGGAGACAGCTTGCAGGTGTAGCATGGAATGAGGAGTTAGCTGGAAAAGAGATCAGTGCAGCTTGGGGGATTTTCAAAAACTATCTAGTAGATATGCAATGTCTAAATATTCCAAGGGAGAAGGTTAAATAAGGTAGGTGTGAAATGGATGAATAAAGAGATTAAGCATGCGATACAGAGAAAAAGGGCATTATGGAGGCAGCATAAGAGAAGTGGAAATAACCAATTCCATGAGGACTACAAAGACCAGTCAAGGCAGGTGACTTGGTTGGCGAGGGTAGCTAAAGAGAGAGGTATAAACAGCAGTTAGCTAATGAAGCCAAAAAGAATCCTAAGGAGTTCTTTTGATATGTAGCCAGCAAAAGAAAGAATGATTATGGAAGGATGACATTGATTGGAGAAAATAGTACAAAGACAGCTATTGCAGAAGGTGTGGTGGAGATACTCAGTGAGAAGTTCATAAAGGTCTTTCAATCTTGTGAATGTGACTTCATGGAGAGATTGAGAGCAGTTGATGATGGGGGAAGAGAGACTGACTATAAGTGAGCAAGAGGTGTATGTGAAGTTGAGCAAACTAGATGTAAATAAGACTGTGGTACTTGATAATATATCACCACATATTCTGAAGGAATGTGCCAGGGAGTTCACACCTGTCTTGACATATTTTTTTAATACGAGTCTTGCACTCGGTCAAGTCCCTAAGGAGTGGAAGGAGGGCAAGATTGTGCCACTTCATAAAGGAGGTAATCGAACTCGAGCATTAAACTATAGACCTATCTGTGTGTCAGGTGTTGTGGTTAAGTTGTTGGAGAAGCTTGTGAGAACTAGGATTCAGAGTTGGGTTGACAACAATGGTATTATCTTTGTTGAACAGCATGGATTTGCTAAAGGGAAGTCATGTTTTAGTAATCTACTTACTTATTACAATAAAGTGACTGCTTTCTTGGACAGAGAAGAATACACAGTGATATACTTGGATTTCGCAAAGGCTTTTGATAAAGTACCTCATGATAAATTGATAGTCAAACTGGAGCGGATGGGGTTGGATATTAGATTGGTGCATTGGATTGGAGATTGGCTGTCTGATAGGTATCAACAAGTTGTGTATGGGGGAGCGATGTCGAGGAAAAGGAAAGTCACTAGCGGAGTGCCTCAGGGATCTGTTTTAGGGCCATTGCTGTTTAACTTGTGTATTAATGATATTGGTGAAGATTTGGATGGAGATATTCAGTTGTTTGCAGATGATGCAAAGTTGGGACAAACCATGAAGAGTAGAGAAGATGTTGTGGCCTTACAAGAAGACTTGAATAAATTGAGTGATTGGGTACGGGAATAGGGAGTTCAATTTTTTGAAAATGTAAGGTTTTAAAATTTGGAAAACAAAAATAGGATGCAGAATTTATGCTTGGTGAGGATATATTGTCGGAGGTGGAGGAAATAAGAGATCTGGGGGTGATAGTGGATAAGGATCTGAAATTTAGGGGACACATAGCCAAAATTGTGAAGACAACACAAAGGCTTCTGGCAATGATGCAGAGGACACTGACTTGAAGAAGTAGGGTGATTCTTTTTCCATTGTATAAGGCTTTGATTAGGCCACACATAGACTATTGTGCCCAGATTTGGTCACCTGGTTTTCAGAAGGATGAAGAGATGTTGGAGAGGATCCAGAGGCAACTGACTAGTTTCTAACCTCTGGAATGTCGAGTATGAGGAAAAATTGAGAAGATGCATCTTGCAGAGTCTGGTGGACTGGAAGAGGAGGAGAGATATGATAGAGACCTACAAGTTATTAAGGGGTTGTTATATGATCAATGCTGGAAAGGTTCTAAAAGGTTCTACAGAAAATAGTGAGAGATCAGTGGGGGGGGAACCAGAGGTTATCCCTGGAAGCTGTATAAGGAGGGTGTGAGTAGGGGAGTGAGAAGCAGGTTTTTTTTCATGCAGAGTTGTGAATGATTGGAATGCCTTGCCTGAGAGTGTGGTGTCTGCAGAGAATTTGAATGTGTTTAAAGCATGGTGTGATGAGCTGTGTTTGATTAAAGGACCTCCTAGATGAGTCTTTGACTCCATGGCCATATAATACATTAAAACAAAATGAAAGAACAAAAAAAATGCTAAAAAAGGTGGCTAAGAATGCTGTCTTATCATATATACTATACAGAACTTATACATGACCAGCAAAGGTAATAATGATCTTTGCCTAATATAATTAATAAAAGTGAACATAGTAGAAATTGTAAGACCAGTTGAATTGCCTGAAATATGAAAAAAAAATAATTAAAAAGAAAAACATTTTTAAGAGATGGTCTAAATTTGGAATTATTATATTCTCTTACTTGGAATTGCATAAGAGATTATTGAATCCATTATTATTATCTGAGACCTCTAGTGAGGCAAGGACTTATTGAGGAGGGCCTGAAATCACAAATTACAAATATCCAGCTGTTATACCCTCTCTTAAGCTCATTCATGCTAGATGTACTCACCATTTTACATGCAAACTATTCCACTCGCTGCTCTGTGAGAGGAAAATCTAGTTTTTATTCCTTTTTTAACTGCATTTAATGAAAAATTTCATCAAAAGATATCCCATAACATCCATTCAGAGGTTTAAAAGTCTCTATCATATCACCCTCTCTCTCTCTCTCACTTGCAAACACTTGTTTACACATTTGCAATTTTGATCCTAGGAGACCAAATGTGTGTATAGTAGTCCTGATGCGGCTATATCAAGACCTTGTAAAGAGGCAAAATGACTTCCTTACATGTCAATGTTCGTTTCATCACACTTATCCCTCTGGATTGTATTTGCAATTTTTGCTATGTGATGTTCAACTTTAGGATCCTATCCACCATAACTCATCTGTTACTTGCAGCATAATGCCACCAATATAATATGCTATTGGAAATCTCAACACATCAAAGTGCATAACTTTACATATACTAACAATGAATTGGTAGTCATCATCATTTGTCCTCATTTCTAGACTGTTCAAATCATTCTGTATGTACTGTATATCAGTACATCTCTGATTGCTCAGCCTATCTTTGCATCATCAGCAAACAATTGAACATCTCTTGTCAGATCCTTCCCAATATCATTAATGTATAGATTTAACGACAGTTGTCCAAGGACTGATCCCTAGGTACATTACTGGTCACCTTAAATGTGGCAAATTTACACTTACCATATGTGTACTACTTTCTGATACCTGTCAGTGAACCACCACTTATCCAAGTCAATATCTTATGTTCCAGTTCCACATACTCCAGTTTATGCAACAACCTTTCATGTGGTATTCTATCAAACCCCTTAGCAAAGTATAGCAGTATCATAGTGTATCCATTCTCTTTATCAACTCAGCAGTAACAGTGTTATAAAATACTGTATGAGCGAATTGCTAAAACACGGCCTCTCTTTAGTAAACTCATGGTTTTCCTTGCATGAAGTTTACCAACTGTATGGGATTCTTACCAACTTGTCTAAAATCTTCATCACCACTCCAGATACTGATAGGTTGGATATTTGGACACATTAGTTTTTTATCACCCTTGTACACTGGAACTATCATACATTCTTTCCATTCGTGTGGTATCCTTCCTGAGCTGAGATTTAAGTTATACAAATATGTGAAGAATCTAGCCACTTTGGCTGAGCATTCCTTTAGTATATGTGCTGATATAATGTCAGCCCCTATTGCTGAATTCTTATCCAAATTATGCAACAGCTCTAGCTCTTGAATTTCATTCTCATGCACCTCTGTTTCTTCATTCAGTGGTAACATTATATACTATGTAAATGAAGTGAGCACTCATTATTTGAAGATTGTCATCAGCTTCTTGCACAAAGATTACACTGTATTCAGTATTCTTCCACATTCATTCTTTTCTCTACTTGTGGCACAGTGATAAAATTCTTTTGGATTGCCTTTAGCCTGCACAGCCAATTTCTTTTCCTACTTCTTTCCAACTTCTGTACAACACTTCTAACTTTCCTCACCTGCATTTTATATATTTTATAACTACTCTCATTCCTCTTGGAAATTAAGAATAATGCCAAATAATTGAAAGACATCACTTATATTGCTGAAATTCAAGAAAGGAGGTAAAATATTCAAATTATCGAGGAATAAGTTTGATACACTGGATATTCTTCCACATTCATTCTTTTCTCTACTTGTGGCACAGTGATAAAATTCTTTTGGATTGCCTTTAGCCTGCACAGCCAATTTCTTTTCCTACTTCTTTCCAACTTCTGTACAACACTTCTAACTTTCCTCACCTGCATTTTATATATTTTATAACTACTCTCATTCCTCTTGGAAATTAAGAATAATGCCAAATAATTGAAAGACATCACTTATATTGCTGAAATTCAAGAAAGGAGGTAAAATATTCAAATTATCGAGGAATAAGTTTGATACACTGGATATTTATACAGCAACGTTAAAAAGTTATGCAAAAATATGAAGTGGATAAATAATATGGAATTTAAAGTGAATTGCTCACATATTTATTTAATTTTCAATTTAAAACAGTAATTTAAAAACAAAATGATCTCTAATTATTCATGCTATTCATAGCTTATGATAAAGTGTTTGTACTACTAGTAAAAAAGAAGAAGAAAGAAGTTTTTTAAAATATTAGTTAAAATTTGAATTACGGGTTGATATATGAAAATAATTTTGGATGCCTGGATTTCTTGGGGATGTAGAAGTGGTGAAGACCTCGAGGTGAATGGTGAAAATGGTGTATGGAGTGTTTCCTATGAGCATGACTGATGGTTTGTAAGTTATAAAAGTTTAGCTGATAGGCAGAAAAGGAGAGAGAGAGAAGTATGATAGAAACACATAAATTGTTAAAAAGGGTTTTATAGAGTAGATGTATGTCTTCTCCCCGGTTGTCATTATATACTAGTATGCTTGAGTGATTCATTAACCTTTTAACTGACTGGATCTGGGTCACAGATTGGATCTGGGATATTATTATTATAATAAGTTAACTTATTATATAAGTTAACTTATTATAAATGTATAAAGAGCCTGTGTAGCTCGGTGGATGTGGCGTTTGCCAACCACCGCGCTTGGCCGCACGAAGGAAGACTTGGTTTCGAGTCTAGTCGGTGACTAGAGGAAATTTTTCTAAACCTTTTTTCGACCGGTTCCCGAGTTAGTCGATCTCTGGCACGGGCAAGCAGGTTTTTCCTCCTGGAAACTCGGGTTTTTCGTCCTGTAAACTCAAGAAAATCGACCGTAGAACCCACATTATTTCAGACATTAAATATATTGTGTTAGGGTAAGGGACCACGAGATGGCAGCACATTTGAGCCATCTTTCTTCACTGAGTACCGCTTAATTAGTGATAGCCTTGGGCCATCTATCTCTGATTGGTACCAGTGGAGATTGAACTGCCCACTCAGTCTCCAAAAGTTAGATAGGGCTAAATGGCCTCGCCTACTCCCTGTATACGGGGAATAAAAAGGCGTTAGCTGATTTTTCATTTTTTTTTTATTTTTATTTTTTTTTTTAAGTTAACTTAAGAGATTAAATGAGAGACAAAGAAAATTCAAAAGTAATATCTTTGTTTATAAACAATTAATATTAGTGTAAATTTATGTTATTGTTTTACCAGTATGAATAAAATGTTTGCTGCAAGTACTATAAATATTTGCATTATAAATAAAAATTTATCTCCCCACAAACTTAACATCAGACATAAAAAATATAAACATCACACAAGGTTTCTTCTCTTCAAGATCACAGAATTTGATGAGAATACACAAACTTAAAACAGTAGCCATAGAAATCTAATTAGTTCATACCTATTTTTCTTTGAAAGCAAAAAGATAATTTTTGCACAACTTAAGAAATAACATATTTCTTCCTTCATATCTTTGCAATATCAGTTCCTTTTCTATTTCCTTGAAATACAAAGATAATTTTAAGGTTCCTTTTTCCTTGTGGAAATTTCTTCGTTATCCTTGAACACAAAAAGTTTATTACTTTCAGGTTTACAGTATTTAACCAGAATATGTTTGCTGCATAACATATCAAAAAGAACTTTCCATTGCTCTGAGAAACTATATATCACTTTTATCTAAGCCACAACTCATCTTCATTTAAAAGAAATTCCTACATTAATTTTGGGAATTACTTTAAACTTCCAACTTTTCAGAATCTCATCTCTATTCTAATCAATGCAACAGCTGAAAGTTTATTTTTCACTTGGTTAGACTATAATAAATTTAGTTGAATCCTTTATCCAAGTGTGAGCAAACAAAGTTTGCACCTGAGTACAACACCATATTCAGTCCTGAAGATATTTTCAGGCACAAACTTTGTTTGTTCACACTTGGATCAAGGATTAAACTAAATTTATTATTACAATGCAACAGCTGTTCTATTCTTATCTCACTAATTCATCTTCCTCTTCAAAAGTCAAAAATTCACCCAAGCACACTACTAGTTGGCACAGCACATAACATGGCAATGATACAAAAGTCACTTGTAAACAAGACTATGGTTTTTTTAATGGTGTAAAAATATTGTTGGAAAGTTTGATATTTTCTTCTTGCAGGTTTACGTTACAGAAATTTTAAAAAAATATAAATTAGAAGTCATTCCTTTTTACAAATAAATTTCGCAATCAAATAGTTTTGCAACAGGCTACAACTATATAGAGATTTCTCTTATAATGTAACATTTGGAAAGAAATTTCTGATTCCATTCCACTCACCACTCTCCACGCAAAAAATCTGGTCCGTACACCCCTACTAACCACACTCTTACACAACTTCCATGGATGGTCCCTAGTTCTCTGACTATTTGTCAAATACAGAAAAATTTCACTTGCATCAATTCTATAAAACCCATTTAATATCTTAAAAGTTTCGATCATGTATCCTCTTTTCTGCTTATCAACTAAACTTTGTAAAAACCACAAATCCTCATCCTATCCTCATAGGGAGTATTCCACAGACCTGTCACCATCTTGGTCACTTGTCTCTAAATCTTTTCGAACACCTCCTGGTCCCCAAGAAACCCAGGTTACCAAATCAGTGCGCAGTAGTCAAGATGTGGCCAAATCATAGCCTTATAAAGACAGATAATAACATCCTTATCTTTACTTGTTAGCATGTTTTTCAACAACCAGTTAATTCGTTGAGCTATTTTATCAACTTTTGCAATATGCCCTCTGAACTCCAACTTTGTCCACCATTATTTCCAAGTTTCTAGCCTTATCAATTTCCTTCAAACCATCACTATCAATATGATACATTGTTTAGAGATTGTTTATTTTATTTCATCTCTATAAAGATTTTTTTCTCCGAGTGTTTATTAATTACACAAAGGTTTAATTCCGATTGGTGCAATGACTTTTAACTGTTTCTTTTAGAATCTGGAAAATCACTGACTCAAGACCAAAATAAAAAATATATACATTTAATGAAGCTAAAACAATATATACACTTTAAATAAAATTACATAACTACAAAAATAACTGGATCCAAGGCTTTCTTATCCAAAATTATTAAAATCATTCATTCTCTGACTCATCCTATTATTGGATTGTTTGACATATACTTAATCACGTCTACCAGACTATAAACACCTTGTTTTCACAACAACAAAAAATGTTCATCAGAGCTAGTTTCTTTGTTAGGCCCTTTCTGAAATAAAATTTTTCTTCTTCTTTTCCATGGGATCCTTTTTAATCTTCCTTATGTAGCATACAATATTATTCCTCCTTTCTCACTGAAGTATAAATATTCTTACTTCTTGCAGTTCTGTTTGATGCACAATCTACTAATTTTTGTACCAGAGAAAAAAAAGTTTGTTATACTACTACATAAACAACATATCTAAGTTGAACTCTGAATGTTAAGCCACTTTACAGTTTCAAATTTCACCAATTGCTTTTTCCATAGTAATCTGGTGACCTTAAGACAGAATATGAAACTTTCCATTCAGCGTTTCCTCGAACATTCAATTAGAATGTCAATTGCATTATCTTCTTTTATTTACTAAATACTTGTTGACAGTCTCAACTCCTCTAGTTTAAAGACTCACAGTTCAGCGATTCCTTTTTGGAATCTTCTATTAACATTCTCCCGTCTGTCATGTAAAACTTAAAAACTTCCTAAGAACAAAATTCTCTGGTTGACATTCTCAAATTTCCATTAGATCTACTGTTTTCCTCGTTACCCTGATACTCTCTGTCAGCTGTCAATCATCCATCAAACTCCTTGGTGAGCATGTGCACTTTATGTAAATGGCAAGCTAGAAATTACGTATAATGGCTGACACATTGTATCCGTTAGCGTAAGCAGAATGTCTAAACAAACACCACAATACCTCAACACTTAACAATTTTACATTACAATAAAAAATTTGAAAGTAACACAACTTTCAGAATAGTAAGTATATCAATTTCAAATAGTTCACATTTCAATTTGAGAATAATAATGTCAATAATGGACACATTGCAAGTGCTGATATACCCATTATAAAACCAAAACTAATAATATATTAACATTGAAAAATAATTGTAAAAAAGAATCATAATTGTAAATTATGATTATTTTATCAACACCACATGCAACCTTTTCAACCCAAAGTGCATAACATTACATTTTGCAACATTAAATTGATAATCATTATCCCTTGTCCACAATACCAATTTATTTAAATCATCCTGCAGGATATCTACATCACCTTTATCAACTATTGCTCTCCCCAGTTTTGCATCATCAACAATCAGCTGAATATCCTCTCTTAAATCTTTCCATATGTCATTGATACACTAATTAAAGAGTAGGTGGCCCTAGTACCAAACACTGAGGTACTCCACTAGTCACCATCATTCTCCTAGACTCCACTCCACCATATACTACTCTCTGGTGTTCTATCTGTCAGCCATCCCCCTATCCATGCTAGTATCCTCCTATTCATTCCCATCTTCTTCAGTTTTTGTAATAGTTTTCGATGTGGTATTCTGTCAAATGCCTTGGCAAAGTTGAGCAGTATCATAATGTAGCCATTGCCTTTATCCAATTCTGTTGTCACTTTATTATAAAATGTGAATAAGTTACTAAGACAAGACTTACCCTTTACAAAGTCCATCAGGCATATACAAGTCCTTTTGTCCATCAAACTCACTCCATACATCAATAAACTGCACACCATTCCTCTTGCGCAATCTTCTCATTGGCAATCATGGCCCCCTCTTCTCAGTTCTGTCCTATCATACCAAGGCACCAGACTCACAATCTTTACTCTCTTGCTCTTCATTTTCACTTCCACTAACAACTCTTTCATATTTTCTCTCATTGCATTTTTCTCACCTTTCAAATCATTTGTGCCAGCCAATACAATCGACTCGTTTGCTCCATTCTTCTTGCATACTTACAGCATCACTAACATCCTTGATCTTCCTACCTGGAAAACATGCTTTTGTCACTTTCTAATTAGAGCATCTCTTATCATCGAATCCCCATACAATATTATCCCTTTTCTCCCAGTCTCTTGTGCTTTTATGCTTTTCCCATTCACTCTTTCTTTCATGCTCCATCCTTTTTTACCACTCGCCAGTTGTTTATTCAGTTGTTCAAGCTCATGTTTTGTCCTGTGAAGTAGTCCATAAGCATGCAGTTTCTTTCCGTGCTAGCATCATCCACATTACTTTCAACCACTTCCTTCAAACTCTCAGCCATATTTTGTGCACTATCACTCACTGCTTCTGCTACTGCATTCTCCATGACACCTTGACAATCCTGCCTTATTATCAGTCACTTTATTCTTTTGCAACTCGCATTTCTTATATTCATTCACAAAACATTTCCAACAAATATTTTCTCTGTTCTCGCTCTTGTATCGCAAACCATTCGCTTTCAACAATGAATATATCAAACACACAATACATTGAACTAAATCTTGCACGATGATATTGGTCAACATCAGTGTCTTGGTTGCCATTTTTCCTGTATGTATTGGTGCCACAGTGAAAAACAATTCTGAAAAGAATATCACTTAATAATAGATGACAAAAACAACATGACTTAACTACACAGTCAAGATAAACAAAATACCATCAAATATATTAACAATTTTGCTAATATCTACTAAAAAATAATAATTTAGCTGAGCAACATGTGTACTGCCAAAATAGCAATAAATATAAAAATCAGAATGTGATAATCTGAATACAGGCAGTCTCCAGGTTACTGACAAAATACATTCTTGAGAATGTCTTTAGGTCGGATTTGTACACAATTCGGATCCCTGATGACTCATATACAATAATAATGACAACAATACTATAATGGCTCATATCTGGCAATAATAATACAGTGTAATATGTAATACTGTAATAATAATAATACCACCCCTACACTGTAATAATAAGTTACAGAAACTATTGTGCTCTTGCTTTTAATTCAAACAAACAGAACATAAAAATAAACACATACAAAAAGTTTAGATAGGAGATCGGAGAAATTTCAAAAAATAATATTTTATAATGTTTCATCAATCTCTTGCTTACTGGAAGGGACATTTTTGAGGCAAGAAGGTAAGCTAACATTAATCGGAAGATGATGATGGAGTGGATGCTGAAGAATCAGGATTTGATTCTGTTGTGTTGGGAGGGGAGATTAGCTTCAGCTTACCACTGAAGTCAGCTTCTTGAAAAAAAGGTATCTTTTTTTTCTTTCTATTTTCATCTATTCGTTTTCTTTATTATTCTTTTTTTATTCTTTTTTCATCATAAATGCCTTGTAGCAGTTGATGTTCTCACTAACTGCATGGTAAATCTTTGTAAACTGTTAAATGTTAGAAAATCCTCAAACTTAGCAAATCCTGCTTCAATGAGATGAAAGCCTCAGCTAATTCTTTTGTCTCAAAACTTTCTTGGCTTTCTAACCTTTGTCTTCGCTGCAGGCTCACCTGGACTTGCAGTGTACTTGTGCTTTGGAGGCAGTGTTATAAGGGTAATCACAGACTCACAAAATCAAATTAAAAAGTTAAGACGAAAATGATGCTGTGCATAAGCAACCGCATAAACATTGAGACTAGCCGCAAGCATAAAGATGCTGCACCAACGAACTGCTTATGCCATGTGGATTTGTTTACGCGTGTGGAAGAAACTAGTTCCCAAATTATTAATTTAATTATTTAGTTATCAATTATCCTTATGGGGAGCTTTGGGAGCCCGTTCATAAGTACGGAACGGTGTAAGTCTGGTTGTTCATAACCCGGGGACCGCCTATATAAGAATATGAAAGAATTGCAGAGTGTAATAAAAGTAGAATCAGCTTACTGATTACTTATATTATAATATGCGGATGATCAAATACAGTGGATTCTGGCTATATCAGACATCATTATAACAATTAAAAATGCTAGATACAATACTATTTCATAGGAAATAGTATTGTGGCAAAACCAAGCATCATAAGAAACTATTATTATTGTTGTTGCTGCAAGTCTGCTATAAGTGAAATTTGGATGTATTAATTACTAATACAGAACATGAATTACAGGTTGACACTTCACACTCTTGACAAGATTGTTACCAAATATGAGATATATTCTGATAAAAGTTATAGCATATAATGGAGGAGAGCTAAATAGAATCAAAATAGTTTTAAAGAATAATCAATAAGACAAGAATTTTAATTATTTTGTCTATAGAAGTTACATTGAAGAAACAGATACAAAGCATAAAATTAAGAAATTTACAAAAATTATTGGTGTTGCTTAAGGATAAATCTCTTGCTGGGAAAAAATTTTCATGTAGCCTATAAGAAATGCAGATTACTTAATCAAATTGTTGATCTAATATCTAACCCTCATTTTCCCATGATGTGCCTGGTAGTAGATATCCATGAAAGAATAATAATAATATAGGATGCATACCACTGCTTTCTGACATCAAGATTGATATTTGGTTCAAATAAGAAATAGATCGTGTCAGGAAAAAATTACACGGGATAAAATTGAATCTCTATATGAATCCAATCAGTCATTTGCAGTA
Source organism: Typopeltis vanoorti (assembly GCF_054136105.1). Classification (NCBI taxonomy): domain Eukaryota; kingdom Metazoa; phylum Arthropoda; class Arachnida; order Uropygi; family Thelyphonidae; genus Typopeltis; species Typopeltis vanoorti. Next base: position 34,483,296 of record NC_143572.1, on the reverse strand, counting down.
CACATTAAAATGATACAATCACTTGCACTTTTACCAGAAGAAGTGTTAGAAACATTTTTAGAAGTTGCTGATCTGTTCTCTAATTTAGACGAATATAATGAACAAATCGAGCAAGTTCTCCTTTACTTCGAACATACATATATTCGAGGTCGACAGCTCAGGAACGGCACTTATAGATAACCTCAATTCAATATTTCTACTTGGAACCATAGACACTCTGCAGCCAACTGTATAGCTAGAACTACAAATTGTATCAAAGGATGGCACTATGGACTTCAGTTGCTCTTTCAGTGTTCCCATCCAACTGTTTGGAAATTTTTGGATAACATTGTTAAAGAATTATCTTTACAACATACAAACTATTTGCAGCATTTAACTGGTCAACAAACCCAGGGCATCGTTGGTACATTTCATTAAAGCAACGTATTTCAAATATTGTACAAAATTATGACTCTAATAGACGATTGGATTTTTTATGTTGTATAGCTTATGTGATTTAGTGTTTGTTTTTTATTATTTTTTAAAATAAAAGTAATTTTTGCAATATTAAGAAAGTTTATGTGTTTAATTTGACAACAAAATACCAATAATATTTTGTCAACAGATAGGTCTTATAAAGTATTACAAAATTAACGGAACTCTTATCTGAAAATAAATATAAAATTCATCATAAAAATTTAAAAACTCTCAAGTAAAAAACTTTGGTATGAATATTCAAATTTGTGTAATTTTTTCTTAATGTATTTTTATCTATATGTAATTTCATCCTTGTGTAATTTTTTCCTAGTGTAATTTTAACATGTAACCGAAATAGATTAGGTTCAGATCTATTTCTGAAAAAAGAATCCTACACTGTACAACTTTGTACGTACCACACTGTCCAAACTATACCGTGTACGATTCTTTTTGTCACATTACTATTGTGCCTTATAGATTTGGCATGCTATGGCAAGGGATACCAAATCTAGAATTTTTCTCTGGCTTAATGTTTCCTTGTCCCATTCAGTTATGTTATCTTCTGTCCAGTGCTATCTGATTTCATAAAATCACTCTGACTTCTTCTTCGACTTTCTATCACTATAGCTTGAGTATCTACAGTTCAGCTATCTTTGGCTCTACACTAGTGCTACGTGAAGTGAGCTCTAGGTCTTATAACTATTCTTTTTCATGGTCAAACTACTGCTTCCATTTGCATGATCTAAGCATTTGCTTCAAGGGTGTTGCTAAAATTAACTACTCTAAAGCATTTGACTGTGTTGAGCATGTGAAACTGTGGGAATAATGAAAAGAATGGGTTTCCTCAACACACTATCAGGTTGATAGCCAAGTTGTATAAGGAGCAAGAAGCCACAGTAAGAACAGGTACTGGATTGACCGACTGGCTTCAAGTTTGAAAAAGAGTTAGGCAAGGATGTTTACTTTCTCCTCACTTGTTTAGTATATATGCAGAGGATATTATGCGTGAAGCATTGTATGAGCTCAGGACAGGAATTAGGATAGGAGGTAGATTGATCAGTAATCTGGGGTATGCTGATGATACGGTACTCCTTTGTAATGACATGGTAGAACTAGGACTAATTCTTGACAAAGTTTAACAAGATCAGTAATAACAGAAGACTTCAACTGAATCCTAGCAAGACAAAGATTATGGTTCTCAAAGGAAATACAAACAGGGAAGCTCTTGAGAAACAAGTGTACCTTAATGGAGAAAGAATTGAGGAAGTCAGCAAGTTTGAATACCTGGGATCCATTATTAATGTGAAGAATTGCTGTTCAGAAGACATCAGAAAAAGGTTAGAAATGGCTAAAACAACAGTCAGAGGCATGTCTAAAATCTGGAAGGATGGATCTATCTCCATGTGAACAAAGTTGAGGATTTTGGATGCAGTTTTTTCCAACAGCGACTTATGGGAGACTTGGAACCTAAAGAAGTCAGATAAGAAACAGATATCTGCTTTTGAGATGTGGTGTTACAGAAGGCTGTTGAGGATATCATATACTGAAAGGTGTGCAAATGAATGGGTGTTAGAAAAGATCAGTAAAACTTTAAGGCTCCTTATATTGACAGAAGAAAGTTAAAATATTTTGGGACATAGAAAGAATGGAAGGGGGACTTCTCAGAACAGTAATAGAAGGTCAAGTTCCTGGTGTGGAATGACTGATCTTCAGAGAGTTGAGGCCACCAGAAAAGCAAACAACAGGAGTACATGGGGAGGCCTGGTGTGGCACATCACCAATCATTGGAGTGACCATACGGCATCTGTAGATGCCCAGTGAACATAGAGAGAGGAATGAAAATTTTTAATTCCCTACTCTGTTCAAAATTGTCACTCACTGTTCAATTCATGATTTAACAACAGGTGTGCCAAGGAAGGTCAATCCAAGAAAAAAAATTCAGCATATACAATTGGCTTAAAACAAAAAACTCCAAAACCTTCTCACTGTACATTGATGTACACAACAAATACAAAACCGACATTGGCAAATTACAAGTGTGATTCTGAAAAGGCCAAAAAACCTCACTTTCTGTACAGTTGTACCTTGTGCTTTCTTGGAACAGCTATCAAATATAACTTCTACTCATTTGTGCTTCTTCCTCTTTCTCACCTGACACTGCTGCAATATCTCTTGGTATTATTTTTCTCCGATTCCTGCATGAATGATCAAGGCAAATCTCCTCCATCCATAGAAGCTGTGCACTACTGCTTCTCTTAGTCTACCAGAAAGACATCAACAGAATCTTAAAGAAAATTCTAGGTAGATAGTACAGTCCTCTGGTTCTGATGGTGTCTTCCCAGTTGTAATCAAAAGTTACACTCTAACACCCATCCTTTTTCACCAGTATGCATTCAGTTAGTGTTTGTCCCATTAGCCCCTATAAAGCCCATTAAAAAAAGGGGGGGGATAAAAGTCTGCCATCATCTGATTGCCCTCACCTAGTTCTTTCTAAAATAATGGAGAAAGTTATCAAGAGTTGACTTCTTTGCTACTTGAAGGTCTACCATTTAATGAGCTTACATGAGTATGTATTTCTCCACTATACAGCCACAGCTAATCTCGAGCCAGCATCACCCACCTGGGCACGTGCCATTGAAAGGTTTAGAGAAAACCCTGTGCTGCTTCTCCTGATATTTCCACAGCATTTGATTTGGTCTTGCATTGAGGACTTCTCTCTAAATTGCTCCTAATCTGAATTCCACTCTGACACTGGTTGCTTTCTGTCTTGTCAATAACTGCACATCATGGTAGATGATTTCCTCTCTTCAGATATCACTTTAGTCACTGCCCCAGATCCCTATTCTTCCACCAGCATCCTTATCCACAATTTTTCTGATAATAGCACACTCCATTCTTCCCACTCTTTTAACATATCTTGTGGTGCACTGAATTCCAAGCTTCAAAATCTTCTGCTACAGTTCCTTAAACACAGACCTTCATGCTATTCAGCAGTGAGGACAGGATGACCTAGTTACCTGAGAGCTACCCTTCCTTTCTTACAAAAGCTTTTTTTGTCTGGTGGTAGGTGATTTGCATCCTGCATAATAGACAAACTAGTCACAATAGAATTGGCTTCATAGCCTTAATGCCTTCATGCAATCTCTCCTGTGGAACTGATATATTAAAAAAAAAAGAAGTCATTCAGCATCCAAAAAAACTTCGATGTTTGAATGAATAATGATGAAATGTTAATATGGTTCTTATTTATTTAGCATATGGGAAAAAATACAACAAACTGATGAGAAAAACTATGTACAGATTATTAGTTCGATTAATCAAATGATGGCACTATTTCAGAGTAAGTTCAAGTGTTAAGGTCTCCATTAAAGGAATGTGTTGGGGCATTCATTAGTGATATGAGTCATAGACTGTGCAGTGCGACATACATGAAAGAGGTTTCCATGATATTCCCCACAGAAATAAGTAGGCACAGTGGCCTTGTGTTGTCCTAAATCTGTTTAGCTGGCTCCACAGGTATTGAAATATATTGACTCCTCAAGGTTTGACAGTTAGGTCTGTGATCAGGTGTTTGCTTATAGTTCATTCCAGAGTCTTCTGCACCAGTCCTAAGGATCATCATCTCTTGTTTCTATAAGCCACATAGAAGATCTACAGATATATCGCATTGAGCTGGAGATGGAGCAATATCTTGATGTATGGGAAAGTTTGTTGTTTCAGATTTTATTTATATTTCTGGATGGTAGCTTCTTTTCTGAAGATTGGAAGAGTGATGTGGGAAAAGACAGGAAACTATGATAAGTTACCAGAGATGGTTCTCATCATTATGTTGAGCTGTGTGTCCACAAAAGTTGTGTGGTGAGTTTGACTCCAAACTAGTGAACAATGCACTGCCACTGGGAAGATGAGAGCCAGGGCTGCTGTTTTAAGGGTTGAAGCATTACAACCTCAAGTTGTGCCTGTGAACTTGTCTATGATATCTTTAACTTAGTTTTTTCCAAATTTTGTTGCAAGCATGATACTGAAGTAGCAAGGGTTACTGTATTTACTTGAATATAACTCGCTCTCGTGTATATCTTGCACCCCTGATTTTACTTTATGAAAAAAGAAATTAAAAAGTTTCGCATATACCTTGCATCACAAAAAAAAGTACTTTAAGAAATAGATAATGATGTTGTTATGGCAGTTTCAGATATTTTGGGATTCTGATCAAGAGAATCAACATTTCAACTCAACAATTGTCAGCTTGCCTTTGTTATTGAGTTGCATGATCTTTAGTTAATACTGCACCAATCATATGCATAGAGATGGAAGCAACTGTAGAGGAAATGTGGGAGTGAGAGCATTGACATCTTCTCAATCTTGGATTGTGCATGGGTGAAGTGGTGAATGTGGTGAAGTTTAGGTTCTACATGGAGTGGATGGCAGCTACATCCTGACTCTGGCAGTGACCTGTTGTGCAACTGGATTTTGAGAGCTTGGGACATGATTTCACCAGAAATAATTGCCAAGAGTTTTTTTTAAAAGCCGACATCTCTAATGCCCTGGATGGGAGCGAAGATGACTGTTTGTTTTAATTTAATTACCGAAGCATTGTCGCTAAAGATTCAAATATCTAATGTGATGAAGGTGAGCAGATGATTCCTTAAATAACATTAATAAATAAAATGCAAATGCATTCATTTTATAAACCAGTTCATTTGCAACCAGTTATAAATTATAATGAATACTGGGAATTTAACTATAAACGTCGATTTTGATTTTTTTTTTTCCCTGAAAAACTTTAGTTTCTGAAAATCCCTGCATATATCTCACACCATGAATTTTTAACTTTCATTTTGGGAAAAAAGTGCGAATTATATTCAAGTAAATATGGTACTTTCATGGAGTAGTGTCCAGTTGCAGTTTTATTTTTTGTTTTCTGTGGACCTTTCTGGTTATTTAGGTGGAAAGTTGAAATTACAGTTTTGCTGTAATTGCTGGGGTGTTTCAAAGTAGTTTTGCAGTGAGCTCAGATACCACTAGGTGTGTGTGGTACTTATTTTCTGCAGAGCTTTCATGGATTGTATGAGTCCAAGGAGCTTGAACCTTGTGTATTAGTATTTGCTCACTGTTTCCTTTAGGCATTGATAATATCTTGGGTGGCAATTTCTATGTCATCACTTCTATTCAGGTTGAATAAAGCTGTGGTGAGGACATATCCTTGTGGCAGTCCATTCTGTAGGATAAATGTTTAACTTTTTTGTGAATTCAGATGAACCTTTATATTCTTATTGGAGAGCATTTGTTCTTGTACTTAGATTTTTTTTATTTTTTATTTTTGGCAGTTTACTATTTTGGCCATTTTATATAGTAAGTCTTTCTTCTATGCAGTTAATGCTATGTCAATAAAGGTAGGACCTGTTTTTAAACCCCTTTAGTATCCTTCTACGTGGATTGTGAGATCCAGGTCCTGGTTGCAACAGTATCTGCCAGATCTAAATCCAACCTGTTTTTTGGGTAAGATGTGATTCTATTTTTGGAGAAATCCTAGAGAGGATGAACTTTTCCAAAAGTGTGTAAGGAATGCAGGACAATGCTATATGAGTGTGTGGGAAGGGGGGGGGGGTTACTTATTTGGATTTCCATTGACTTACTGGGTTTTTGGCAAGACCTCTTTATCAGGGGCATATATTCAGGGTGTGCTAAGTGTGTGGTTGCACACTCACGGAATAGCAATATCATCAATATATATTTTCATTTATTCCTGTTAAAGACTCCCCTAATTGTTTCCTAGCGTTGCATGATTCCTAAAAATAAACACCATATACTAATACTTCATGAAGAAGACACTTTTTTCGGCATGTAAACATTGCATCACATTAGCGTTAATAAGCCAGGTGTGTGGTCACAAATAATGGACACTTGTGAACAGATGTACAGATGGCACAGTTGGTCAGTGGCTTGATTGATTATACTGTTAACCAACCCATTTGAACATTGTGATTTGTCATGAGTTGCTGTTTTTGTTTTCTGAGTTTCATCTGTTTTGTGTGCACAAAGTGTGACCTGACATATTTAGGACACTAATATAGACAAGTAACTTTCTGTAAATAATTTATAACTTTTTTCCCACATTTACAATGGGAAAGAGTGTTTGAATGTCCCATTTTCTGCAGAGCTTTCATGGATTGTGTGATTATAGTTGAAGGAGGTTAGACCTTGTGTATAATTATGTAAGTAAAACAAGTTATTTCCACCTTTCTTTGGTTCAGTCCAGAAACATAATAACTTCTGAGGTGATTACTTTTTCCAATTTCTGTGTGTACTATATAGCTGTATTTAAATAAGTGTATGAAAATTCAAATTATTCATGTCTTACTCTAGTATTTGCGAATGATAATCTAATCTCACCATGAAGCATAAACCCTTTGTGTGCTTCTCACTTAAACAGTGTGCGTGTAGCTGTTGTACATGATCTTTATGCTTTCCATATTTAAAATTATATTAATTAATAAATTAAAGTATTCAAAGTAATCCTACAATTAATTGCATTGGACCAATTAAGATGGGTTCTGATGCACTATGCACTCTTAAACTTTCATGCATTGATAAAATGCAATCATATGGTCAAATTGATGTGGATTTTGTAGCATGGGTTGCATAAGCACACCCAACCTAAATGGGCACATGATAGCACACCCAACCTAAATGGGCACATGACACCACTGCTATTTATTATCTTTGATTCATGCCAGAGTTTTTGGAGTCATTCATCATTTTATTGAGGAAAAGAAATTAGCCAAGTTTTTGCTTTTGAGCTAAGATGAGTATGCAAATCAAGAAGGATGCTATCAATGCCAAGAGCTTTTACTTGTTTTAGTTACTTTGAGGACTGTATCTAGTCACTAGGTTAGAGTTTGCTGTGGATGGGATGTGATGAGAAAACATTTTTGTAAAGACAGTGGATCTCTTTTAGTATATATGGGAATTTTGAGTTTAGCTTTTTGTGCTAAGATTTTTGCAGTACTGTTTGGGTTTACTTTTTCTTTAGTTGTGTTGGGAGTACTGGTGCTTCCCATTCAGCATAGCAGCAACCAACCCCTTTCATCTTGATCTGGTAAAGTCAATTTTATTCATTTCTTCATGCCAATGAGCTTTTCTGCCTTCATTCATGGCCCTTGGGAGGTCAGAAGCAGTGTCTGAATGTTTCTGTTGTTTGTATTCTTCCAGAAGAATACTGCTTTTGGTTGACCAGCATGGTATATAGATCTTTCAGAATCATTTGGAGATATGTCTTTTGCAGGTGCTATGAGGAGTGTAGTGAATCTTTTATAGTTATATTTGCTGTGGGGGGAATTATGTTGTTTTCAGTGAATTTTGGTCAGTTTGCTTTCCTGAGATTCCATCAGGGTACTGGAGAAGCTATTTATTCTGGGGATTATAAGTTCTACTATGATTCAGCCAGTTCTGTGCTGACTGTGGGGAAAAAGAGGTGGTACATGATTGGTTGAAGTGAGAGGAGCTCCTTCTGTATTAGTGGTGGTCTAGCAGAGGTCGGGAGTTATCTCTGATCTCCATCTTCCAAATTTGAAGGTTCCAGGTTGCATGTTGTCATAGAAGAGTGGATGTTGTTTGTTAGCATGTACTCTGCCAATTATAGGTCTAGGTTATCATCATTATTGTATCCCCATCATGTGCTATGTGAGCTGAAGCTCCTGGGAATAATTGTGGGATGGGTTGGCTAAGGAAGTGCAGGGCTTGGCCACTTGAGTAGAAGAGGCTTGCATACATTGTCTTTGAGTGATTTTATTTTATTAATCCAAGTATAGTAAGTATTCAGAAATTGCCTCTTGACCTTAGTGAGGAACCAGAAGACAAGATTACTGCTTGAATAGAAGACATGTTCACTACACTGGGCCATCTCAAAGTTAGATTTGGATTTGTTAATGGTTTTCTTGGAGCGGTTGCAAACTCCAAGTGTATATTGGAGTTTTTGTCTCAAATTATGATCAGGAGAGTGGAAATAGCAATCTTCCCCTGTAAAGGCAGAGTCAAAATTACAAATATCATCCCATTTGGCAACACTTATGTAATGGTCACTGACTGAGAGTAGCTAGAGTAAGACTATTCTATTGAAGGTGAAGCTATTATCTGATTTGCTGAGAGGAAAGCTGATATCCACAGTATATTTGGAAGGAGAACTTGTTAGGAAAAGCAAGAATGTTGGAAGCATGGTGAAAGTGGTTGTGATTTCTGTTGAAATATCATCTATTGCCTTTTCACATTTCAAGTTACATGATTGCATTTTTCTGCCTCAAATACTGAAATGTACTCATTGCAAGCCTTCTGTATGTTTTCTTCCACTGCTCTATCACTTGCTGTTACCTTGTGTATAATCTTTCAAAGTAATTATTCTAGATATCAAAATATTTTCTGTTTCTTGTTAAGTTTATTTTTTCCCTTCATTCACATATCATTCTAAAGAATTGTCACCCTTCTTAGGAATAGACTGTATATGTGCTAATTACCACATATTATTATTACGTGACACCTCCAGGGAGACCAAGGACTCATTGAGGGAGGGCATCTACTCTACAACTCTGTCTCCACCACTCAATCCACCAACTACAACTAACTGCAACTACACCATGTACCATCCACTACCACCACTGGTATTTTCACAGACAATCACAATCATTCATGCCCGTGGAATAAGAAAGTATAAATAGGAAGCATGGAGTAGGAGTCAACTCTGGAGCACAGACTTTTACAACAATCAGAGGAATACCATCAGAGCCAGGAGACTTTTTTGGTATCCAATTTGAGCAAATTGAAGATTCTGATATCTCTCTGGCAAAAGGTCAAACATGACATTGAGTGTTTGGAATAGTTGGGGGATATTTACCAAGATCAGCTATGCAAGAATTGTAAGAGAAATATAAAGCCTGGAGGTTTTCTTTTTCTGTGGGTGATGATGCAGCTGTACCAATTGAGTGGAGTAGTTTTGAGCAGAAATTACATCTGATAGCTTTGGCAAGAGCCCAGATTTGTTTCAGTGAGGAATACCTGATTGGCATAATCAAAATAAATATAAAAATGGAGGAAAACTCACGTAAAGAAGTTATTTAATGTAAAATATTTTCCTATGTCATAGGCATCTTCAGTACAGGATTATAGAATGGCAATTAAATAATAACAGAAATTCTAAAAAAGTAGCATGATAACTAAGCTTTGATAACTAAAAATGGTCCATAATTTCCTAACTAAAAAAAAAAAAAAAAAAAAAAAAAAGATACGCACATAAATAAAGGTTTATTATAGCACTTATTCATTTATGTTAGGGAATCCTGCAGACCTCTACTGGATTTATTTTTGAGTATAACATTATCTGCATAAAGTAAAGAGCCTGAAATTAACATCTCCAGTTTTGATATCAGATAAAATCTGCAAGGAGTCTCTTGACTCCATGGAGGTCTATTGATAATAATAATGCAACTTCATAATGAAATCCATGTGGATGGCAAATAACCGTTGAGATAATGTGCATCCTTATCTCACACCTGATGTAAATCAAACCATCTTCTCTATCTCATTCCATACTTCTACTGATTTACACCTCAAATACAAATTATTTATTGTTTTATATACAATGCAGAGGATAATTGCAATATTGAAATGAAGAACATTGACATGAACTTCCTTTAAAGAGGCAAATGATATGGATCATTTGCCTCTTTAAAATGCTTTGATATGGTTCTCTAATGTTCGATAATATTAGAAAATGGACTAATTCTTCGTTCTCAATTCTTAAGAAGATTCCAAGGCAGAAACACCTGGAGAGAGTATGTTAGGATTGTTACCTTTATAGTGCATCAATGGTCTACATAGACTATGGGTGAAGAAGATGAAGATATGACAGCACCTTGATTACTGTGTGTACATTTGGTCTCCTTGTTTCCAAAGGGATTAAGAAGCTGTGGAAAGGCTACAAAGAAGAGGTACAAAAATTATATCGGAATTATGAATGTAGATTACGAGGATAGTTGAGAGTATGTCAACTGCAGACACTTCTACAGAAAAGAAAGAGGTGTGGTGTGATATGATAGAGGTCTGTAAACCTTTGAGAGAGTATTATAAGATATCTCATCTCATCTTCCTTTTACCCTCTTTTACCTTGCGATATCAAGGGTTTATTAATCATCAGACCTCAAACCGTTCACAGGATAAGGTGGTTATTATATTATATTTTTGCATTTATTCTCATTAAAGACTCCTCTGATTGTTTCCAGACTACGTGATTTCTACAAGTAAATGCAATATACTAATGCTTTGCGAGAAGGACACTTTTCGACATGTAAACATTGCATCACATTTGCGTTAATAGCCAGGGTGTGTGTTCAAAATACAGCCCTTTGAAAAGATGTACAGATGGTGTAGCGAGTCAAATACTTAGCGTTCTATTAGGTTTAAACTGCTCAGAAAGCGAGGCAAGGTGAGCTCTCAGACAGTAGCACCTAGAGGCTGTGATTGCTTATTGTGTTAACCAATCCAATTAAATGTTGCCTTGTCACGAGTTGCTCTTTTTGTTTTCTGAGTCTCATCTGTTTTGTGTGCATGAAGTGTGAACTGACGTGGTAGGCAAGTTTTTATATATAATATAGACAAGTTTTTAATATATAATTTTCGATATATTTATAACGTTTTTGCCCATGTTTACAATGGGAAACAGTATTGTATTCGAAGGAGGTAAGCATCGTCCTCCTCTTCCAAATTTTACACCTTTCAGTAATTCAAATATACCAACCAAATATAGTATTTTCCTTCATTATTGTTTTCTAATATACAGTATCTTAAAACAAACACATTGTCCCCTACTCTGCACAGATTTGGTTATAATTAATTGATAAATTAAAGTATTCATAATTATTCTACAATTAATTGCATTAGACCAATTAAGATGAGCACAATGTGCTATATACTCTTAAAACTTTCATACATCGATAAAAATGCAATCATAATGGTCAAACTGAAATGAATTTTATAGCGCGGACTGCATAAGCCATGACAGCACACACCCAGCCAAAATGGGCATATGATGCCACTGGTGTAGTCTTCTGTTTGGAAGCTCAAACCATGTATTTGTAATTATTAGTTCATCTTCTTCTTGACAAAATTGTATTAAACGATCTCCTCTATCATTTCTTATCTCAAGTCCAAACCGTCCTAATGTGACTCCAGATGCTCCTTTCCCTACGTTTGCATTATAGTCTCCCATGGTGATGTTAATGACATGTTTCTTTGTCATTTTGAGAAGTTCTTTCAGTTGAGAATAGAAAAAGGGTCAATTTCTGCATTATCCTTGTTGACAGTCAGTGCATATACTTGAAAAGAAAAAAAATTCACATTTGACGTTCGTAGATGCCGTATGGTCACTGCCACGCCTCACGTAGTTTTAGCAATGATGTCTTCTGCTAGAATAAGTGGTTCCCTTTCCACACAAAGTTTGTAGGACAATCACAAATATCCATGCCTATGGCAGGATTCAAACCCACAGCCTCTTGGCTGGAGAGCGGACATGCTGACCACTCGGCCAACCAGGCTGGCATTTTCTTATACTTGCATATACTTTGCCTAATGTTGATTGCTTGGCACCGAAGTTGTGGGAGCATTAACCTATTGGAAAATTGAATCAAGTTGAGTACACTTTGGATATTTCTTTACTTACTAATATTCCTATTCCACATCAGTGAGTATTATTATTTCTTTCAGAGTAATATAGGGTCATATTGTTGGAGCAGCATTTACCAGCTGGGCCATCTTATTTCACTCAGACCTAAGATTTGTATTTTTAATCTTCTCTTTATTCTTCTTCTTCTTCTTCTTATTATTATTATTATTAACATTTGACCTCCATGGAGTCAGAGACTCATCATGAGCAGTATACACAATGCTTATCCAACCAGTAGTACCCTCAGAGGGAGGTGGGGGCAAGGGGCTCTGGCATCCCCAAAGAAAAAGGAGAAAAAACACTAGAAAATCTTTTCCTAATTAAAATTCATTTTTTTATTTATGTTGTGTCATGTCTTCTATTTCTATACTACTTATAAATTAGTGGTCACATAAGGTAGGAATACCCTATAGCTCTCAGGAATCACGGTCGCTGTGAACACAAGGTGAACAAAGTAGTACTCAAACCGAGCGCTACTTAGTTTTCCCGAGCTGAGGCAGAGGAGATCACGAGTATCATGTATTGGCGATCATTATAGATGCTCGGTCATAGGTCGTATGCGTGTGTAACATGTATTCTCAAATCATCTACTCAACTCAGCCCTCCCCCAAGATTAAATCTTGAGTGCGCCATTGCATTAAACTGATTCAATGTGTCTACACTACACCCACAATGCACTCAGGCAATGCATTCCACTCACTAACCACTCTCCATGCAAAGAACTTACTTCTCACTCCTCTGCTCATGCCCTCCATGTACAGTTTCCAGCAGTGGACTATTCTTCTACTCCTCCCTCCCATCCTATGAAAAATCTCTTCTATGTCGACCCAATAAAAATCCCTGACTAGCTTATATGTCTCAATCATATCACCCCCCATCTACTTCCTATTCACGAGGCTCTGCGACTCTCAATCTGTCCTCGTATTCCACATTCCAAAGACCACTGACTACCTTTGTGAATCTTCTCTGGACCCTTTCCAACATATCCTTGTCACCACGAAAACCTGGCTATCAAATCTGTGCACAATAATCCATATAAGACCTAATCAAGGTCTCATATGGATTATTGATCCCCTTATACAATGGGATCATAAACTCTATTTCTGCATGTCAGAGTCCTCCGCATCATTGCCATTATCCGATGTGACGTCTTCACAACTTGGGCAATGTGGCCCCCTGAATTTCAAGTCCTTGTTCACCATCACTCCAAGAGCTCTCATCTCCTCTACTTCTGTTAAAGTTTCCCCACCAAGTGTTATACTTTGTATCCCATCGTTGCTTACCAAATCTCGAACCTTACACTTTGCAACATTGAATAGACAGTTCCACTTAGCTGCCCATTCATGCAATCTGTTCAAGTCCTCTTGTAAGGCCATAACATCTGCTTGACTCTGCATTGCTCTCTGCATCATCTGCAAACAGCTGCATAAAATAGCTGAAACATTTTAATTGTATAGGTTTTCCATTCAGAATGCAGCTGAATTTGTTTTCAGTGTTTTTTGTGTATTTCCGTTGTCTTTGTCTTTTATTACCAATTTTTGTACCAAAGTTATTACAGTAGTTATGCAATTTAGTCAGGGAATTCTGAAGACTTGTATGGGATTTATTTAGAAGCATAACTACCTGAGATTAATATCCCCAATTTTTGATATCAGGTTTAGTACCACTTCATAATATAATCTATGTGGAGATGATGTGCATCCTTTTCTCACACCTGATATCATATCAAACCATATTCCTTTATTTCTTTCAATTCTAACTGCTAACTTAAAACTCATATGTATAACTATGTACTGATTCGTATAATGACCCATTTCCATTTATGCCATACATATTGTTGCATTTTAGCATTTTGAACAGGTTTTATCTTGGCACCTTGTCATATATCCTTTCCAGATCAACAAAACTTAAATATAGATCCTTGCTATATTCCCATTATTTCTCAATTGTTCATCTTAAATTGAAACTGATCTTGACAAACTCTATTTGGCCTGAACCCAGCATGTTCTTCTCCTAGCATCTTTCACATTTTTTCTTAGCCTTTTCTCAATTATACTTGCCTAAATCTTACCAGGATCAATTAGTAGTTTAATTCCTCTGTAATTCTCATGTTCAGCTTTATTTCTCTTTTTTTTATAGATGGCTGCTATGAGAAGTCTACTCTAATCATCTGGAATTTGACTCTTTGACCAGGCCTTCTGAATTATGCAGTGTGGCCAACTCAGCCTATTTGTGCATTTCTAGTTGAATATCATCTTCTTCAGCTACTATTCCATATTGCAGGTTTCTGATGACTTTTTTACTTCAAGTATTGATATGTATTCCTGACTGCATTCCTATTTTTCTACCATCATTCTGACACTGCTTTTCATTTAGCGATCTTTCAAAGTAATTTCTCCAGCCATCTAGAATATCTTTAACTTCAGTTTTCATGTTACCTTGATAGCCTCCAGAATATTTTCCCACCTTTCTGATATTTATTTTCTGTTGTTATTATTTTCTATCATTATTTTTTATGTTCCTTTTTTTTGTTTTAGTTAGTTTTACATAGTGATTACTTTCTTATATTTTTCTCTGTTATTTATGTATTTAGCGTATGGCTCATACATGAAAAGTTACATTACATTACATTAATCCTTAATATATATGGACATAGTAATAGGCATATGTACAATAATAAGACATAATACAGTCATAAAAGAGACAATCAAGAATAGGCTACAATTGAATGTCTAGGTTGATTATCCAGTCAGCTGCACCTAGTGTAGCATGGATGAAGTCTGACAGGTTTCCACTGTATGCACGTTGGACACATTCTGCTGTAATATGATTAATTGTCTGGCGGGGTGATCCACAGTCGCACCTGGATGAGGCAATCATGTCCCATTTGTAAAGATGGTCTGCACATCTGCCAATGTTGGTGTGGATTCGGTTAAGGGCAGACCAAGTTTTTCAAGGTAGGTGAAAACCCAAAGGTATCTGTGTTGGGTCCACTAATTCATGGAAGATCCCTGTTGAAGTGTTACACCAGGACTCTTTCCACTTCTCCTTCATGTTGACACTTGTCTCTGCAAGATTTTTTGCTATTAAGATTGGAGGGTGCCTTGACTAGCCTGTTTATGTCTAGGGGTGATATGTCTTCATGGATTGGAAGATTTTGGATTTCCATGATTTCACTCTATTCATGTAGAGGAAAGTTGGATCTGCGGATGTGTGGAGGCGGGATGTTGCTTAGCACTGGGAGCCAGTAGGTTCCCAGTGCTAAGCAACATCCCGGGTTGATTTTACAGTTCCAGAAATAAGGCACATAGTGATGTTAAGCTGAGCATCAACCGAATACACATGGGTGCTGTTTAATCATATGGGTGAGCAGTATTCAGCTGTAGAGTAAATGAGGCCAAGAGCAGTGCAACGAAGCGTTGTTGCTGAGGCACCCGAAGTTGTTCCACATAGTTTTTGCAGTATGTTGTTTCTTGTTTTTAGCTTGGATGCTGTGTTAATGAGATGTGGTTTAAAAGCTAGTGTTCTATCCAGAGTGATGCCCAGATATTTCGGGAATCTGTTGTAGCATAGCAGTTTGTGGTTGGAGTAGACCATGAGTTCTTTGTTAGTCTGGTTATTGTTCAGGTGGAAGCATGAAAGTTTTGCTTGGATTTGGGCATAATCTCCATTTGCTGAAGTATTCATCTAGGACTGCAAGGTTGTTTGTTAGTGTATCTTCCATTGTATTCCATAAAATTGGTGTGTCTGGTGGCTAGAGCAATGTCATCAGCGTAGCAAAACTTCTTGAAGGCTGTATCAGGCAAATCTGCGATGTATAATTTAAAAAGAGGGGAGCCAGAACTGACCCTTGTGGTAGTCCATTATCCAGTGTTCTTTGTTTACTTCTGTTCTCGTCCATACACACTTGGAACAGGCAGTTGCTTAGCATGTTATCGATTAGTTTTGCTGTTGTTCTGCATGGGACTGCACGGAGCAACTTGCAGACTGCGCCATGCCTCCAGACTGTATCATAAGCTGCGGTAAGATCTACAAAAGCTACAGCTGTTTTCTGGCATTGTTGGTAGCCTGTCTCTATATGTGTGGTGAGTGACAGAACCTGATCACAGCAGCCTTGTTTATGTCTGAATCTGGCCTGTTCCACTGGGACTTGTTCTGTTATCTTAGGGGCAATTCTGTTAAGGATGAGCCTTTCTAGAGCTTATAACAGGTGCTAAGCAGGGCGAATGGTCTGTAATTTTCTGATTTGTTGTTGATTTTTCCTGGTTCTAAGATAGGGATAATTTTTGTCCTCTTAAACTCTTTTGGAAATCTACCAGTCTGGAGGATGTCAGAGAAAAAGCAAGCCAACCACTGTCAAGCTGTTTGGCCTGTCTTCAACAGAAAATCAGGATGAACTCCATCGAAACCTGGAGCCGTGCCTGGTTTCATATCCATTTGAGTAGTGTTAATATCTTCAAGAATGAAGGGTCGTGAATATAGAGGGTCTGATGGTCTGTTATTTTTCAAATATGCAAGTTCTCTTTTTATTTGAAGAGTGTGTTGTTTGTCCTTGGTGGTATAGACATGTTTACAATATGTGATGCATGTTGGTTAGGAGAAATAGCTGATTGTTCCCGGACGGCAGGGTGCCACTACTACCTAGTTTTCTTAGAGGGCTCCATGCTTTTCTACTGGAGTGCCGAAAATCGAGTCTTGCTGCTGTTTCAGTCCATTTCTTCTGTCAGCTGGTGTCAAGGCTGCGAATGAATTCATCTGCAATGTCAGGATCGCCACACTCTAGATATATTTAATACAGTTTATTACTATCATCGTCCCATCCAGAGACATACTCCTTCCTAAAGGTATGGTGTTCTTACCTACAGTCAAGACAACTCCCACGAATCTTTTGTAATTACTGCTTGTTGGAGGGATCCAACTGACATATTTGTCAAGACAGGCAGCAAATGTATCCCAGTCGGCTTTCTTGAAGTTCCAGTGGGGACATTGGATGGATCTGACAAGGGGTACCTGCAGACCTACCTCTAATATAATTGGTCTATGTTGGCTTCAGGGAAAGTTGGAGAGAACTCTTCTTGATGTAGGAACAGTCGTCCATTGTTGTCTAGAGTGATGAAGCAGAGGTCGGGGTTGTACTCCCTGTTCCAAGCTGCTGACCTGAAGGAAGATCTATCTTTTGCATCGAAAATTAGGCATGTTGTGAATTTCTGCCCGTTCAGTCAAAGTCTCTCTGCATTCATTGTTGGAAGCATATTTCCATAGCGTGTGATGGCTGTTAAAGTCACCTATGTGCATCGCAGGGTGGTTGTGCACTGGTAGAACTTGTGGAGGCCACAAGAGGGCAGGGGGTTTATACACATTGGTAATGGATATGTTCCTTATCATAGTTGTTATCAGATGCACACCACCAACAATGCTGGCTGTAATGAGGTGGGAATCTTCTAGGGTACTACGTATATAGATGGCAAGGCCATGTGCATGATGGTAAGTGGCTCCAATGATAATGTAACCAGGAATTCATCTCCTGCGGTGGAGCTGATCCTCATCCTTACAGTGAGTCTCTTGAATAAGAACGTCGACATTGTTGTCATATAAAATCTTTGAGAGGTATTCACATTTTGCTCTACATATACCCTCAATGTTAATTTGGCAAATTCGGACAACAGGTCCAATATTCTTACTCATCTTGCCCTTAAGAGAAATAATTTGTGTGTTTGAGTTCATGTGTGCTGTAATCAGGAGATCCAGAAGATAGTCTGGTTGCCAACTTGCTCTAGCTCTTTAGCATTATCCAGGGTGCACCACGAGGAGGCGAGCTAGGATTGCACCCCTTTTCTCTGTATTCTCTAAGAACACAAGCTGACTTACTTGCCAAGAACTTTCGGTACACTTTAGTCTGTTCTTTGTCTGCCTCTGTAACTTCCCGAGTCTGCCATGGAGTTCTGATTTTTCTATCCTTGCAGACAACTTCACCACATACCTCTCTCTGACTGAATCAGTTCATGTTTTCTTCCGAGTTTGCCACTGAATCTCCAATTTTTGGTTTTTGTTTTCAAACTCTTATTTTTTTGTTTTTAACAATGCTTGTATGTTTGAGTCTACAGTTTACCTCTGAAAGTTGCTTAACTTTGATTTGTTTTAACACACTCTTCTACACTTTTCTTTTCAGTATGAAATTCTATTTTGTCCTGCTTAAAACTAAATGGTGATCACTTCCAATTTCAAATCCTTTGTTTACTCTTGTGTCCTGAACCAGTGGAAAATCTGCTATTGACAATAACACCATCAAATGGGACTTTTCTTATTTCTTATATCTTCTCTCCATGTGAATTTCTGCATCTCTTTATGAGGGAAAATGGTGTTAATAATAACTCGTAAATTTTAGTGAAACTTTAATAAGGTTTTAATAAAACTAATACACATACCAGACACTGAATTAGAAACCTTTATGCAAATTTATGTAAAGTCACTTACATAGCATATTATGCAAAATGTATGCATCGCCACATGTTCTAGGCAACTATTTAAGAATGCTGCTGCTGGTTAACAATTGTCAGTAGTGACGATCACAATGGGAAAACAAAGGATCCTTTGGAGTTTGATAAAGGGGTTGTTGTGGGTGCCCATTTGACTGGAGCCATGATGTTGAAAAACAGCAGAGCTGAATGGTTTCTCAAAAGGTGAGATATCGTAGGTGTTTAATCAGTGGGAAAATAATCTTCATTGCTTGTCTAAGAGGCATAACTGTGATTCTAAGACAATCTGTCAGGAACAAATTGCCGTCATCTGAGAAGGTGTGTTTAAGCCAACAGAACTTCCTGTGTGCCGCAATTGACCAGAGCATTTAATGAAGGCTATTCCCAACCCATATCTTACCAAACTATGAGCAGAGAATTGAAGAGAATGTATTGGCAATCACATGCTTATATGTAAAATAAAAGTTTCCGGTAGTGACTGGTATGTTGTGTACTTATTTAATTCAATGGATTAAACTTAGTTTTTGTTAGTAACTGGTGATTTTTGCACTAAGAATCTTTGCTTTCTTGGTACACATCTTGTTATGGATATTTTTTGTTTCTTGAATAAGCTGCCAACCTAATACATTTTAAGCTCTTGCTTCAAAATGATAATTTTACATTTATCTCTTTAGGGTCATTTTAATTTGCATAAAAACCAGTTTGACTTTAATTTTCTATTAACACACACCTGTGCATTTTTAGTCCTATAAAAACCAGTCATTATTTTTTAAAAATCATTTCTAGAGTAAATTGTAATCCAAAAATCTGCTTTGGCAAACCCTCTCATTAGGATTAATACTGTTTATTGTTCTTTAGTAAATATTTTCCCTTCTCATATTTTTTTATTATATGAGGCAAAAATATGCATAGTTAATTGTAAAAAAACACTAGAAATGCAGAATTAAAGAGCTCTCACATAGTGAAAGGGTACATACTTATTCTCCATTCTCATAATAAAACAGAGAATTGGTTTGTTAATGAATGAAAAAAAACCAATGAATGAATATTTGTTATGAGTTATATACACCCTCTGTTCAAAAAGAAACCGAACTTTTGATAGAAAATAAAACACAGTCCAGTTATAATTATTCAAATCATTTATTTCAATCAATATGCTCTCCCTCAGCTTATACAGCGTTTGGCACAGTCAATTAATTCATTAAATTAGTTTTTTATGTCAGTTTATGGGATACTGTTAAGGGTTGTAGTTACTGCCTCTTGAATGTTTTCAATGGTGTCGTATTGCTTTCCTTTCATTGGCAAATGAAATCGGAGGAAGAGAAGGAAGTCACAGGCTGCTAAATCAGGTGAATATGGTGACTGATCCAATGCACAAACTTGGTTTTTGCTCAAAAACTATCTCACACTGTTCGAACGATGAGATGGTGCATTATCGTGCAAAAGTGACCAGCTGCTTGCATCATGATATTCATGCCATACGTGCCAAATTCTTGCTATCAATCACTTCAAAACTTTGAGATAAAACTCACCATTGACCGTTTGGCCAGGTGGAATGAATTCTTTGTGAATAATGCTCTTGGAATCATAGAAACAAATCAGCATTGTCTTCACTTTTGACTTCTCCAAGCGACTTTTTTTCGGATGCCCCTCTTCTGGTGGTCTCCACTCAGCACTCCAGCACTTTGTTTCAGGCTCATACTCAAAACACCACGTTTCATCACCAGTAACGATCAATTCAAAGAAGTTTGAGTCCTCCTTATGAGCTGTTTTAATGAGGTCCTTGCAGTGTTCAATTCGATACATTTTTTGGTCATCAGTCAACTAGTGGGGAACAAATCGCGAATTCAATTTACGTAGGCCCAAACTCTTGGTCAAAATATTGTGCACAGTTGATTTCCCACTGGAATTCTCAATTCATCTTCAATCAATCTCACAGACGATTTTGGGTTTTCTTTGATGAAATCACGCACTTTTTGGATGTTAACTTCGCTCAGTCCAGTTTTTGGTTGGCCTAGCTTTTCATCATCCTCAAGCATCTCACGACCACTTTGAAATCGCTTAAACCGCTTGTATACTTGAGTACGGGATAAGCATTCATCGTCGTATGCTTTTTGAAGCATTCGATGCGTTTCGGTAAAACTTTTACCAAGGGTTTAACACAAAAGTCAATCGCAGCTTTCTGTTTGAAACTCATTTTCTGACTGTTTGTCAAAACACACTGTCACTCTTGGCACTATAACTCTGCTTCCAATGAAACAAATGTCATAAACAGTTGACATAACACTAATGAAGGTTGCCGCTTTCAACAACAAAAAAACAACAGGTGGCACCACTAGTTTCTTCTTTTTGGACAGAGGGTGTAATATCTTTATTTTATATGCGTTTTCATTGTATATTTTCTCTGTTATAATTTATTCATATCTTAAATTATACGAGCCATTTTTTATGTATATGCTGATTTAATATGCTTATTTTTTCTCAAGGATGATAGTGTCCAAATAAGGTATGTTAATGATACAACTAGAAGCATATATGCCTTTGAGCTGTGTCCATATTCAAGTATTCATCAGTCAAGTGATTCAGAAGAAATAACTGGGTCTAGATTAGATGAGGGGTCATTGGAATCTGTAAATGAATCAGAAAATAAAGAAAGAAAAAACAGTATGCATTCATTTTGTATGCGTGATACTTTTTCTCCATCTCTTAATTCTTCTGGCCATCCAGACTCATCTCTTCTCTCTCCAGAAGACTGTTTATTGAATGTTGATGCAAAATCTGTAGAATTAGAGGACTATGTGAATAACGAAAATATCAGTCATATTAATAGTCTCTCAAATTGCCCCTGCACTAGTAATGTGAATAATAGTGCCAAATTATTAAATAGGAAAGAAGAAAATATTCATAGTACTAAACTTGAAGTTAGTGATGTAACAAGGACTTCTGAATGGCAACCATGTGCTATTTGTTTAGAAGATTTGCCAGAATCAAATTTGTTTGTACATCCTCCTTGTCAGTGTGTATTATGTCATAGTTGCATTGAGGTAAGTTTATAAAATTTATAAGTTTTGAAACAATTCTTTCACCTTGTTATTGCCATATTCTTATATGACTGATTTTAACTTTAAAGTGAAATAATCCTTCCTTATATTCAGAAGAATGGAAGAGACAAGATTTTTAAAATACTTCAACAATGTGACATAAAATATAAATTGCCATCCTGTTTGACTGAGTTTTTAATGTATCTGTTCTCCTACCAACAGGCTATGGGTTTGAAACCTGCCATGGGCATGGATGTTTGTGTCTTTAGGTGGGAGATGAATTTCATCACCTGGTGTGAGAGCATCACCCTACTTACTGGAGGCCTGAAGTGGCTTCAAAAAGTTCCATGTTTGGTCTCTAAAGCAGGGTTTCCTGACCAGGTAGTAAATTAATAAATTTAAAAAAAAAAAAACCGTATGAAATTAATAAAAATGTTAAAAAAAATCCTTAGCCTCCCCTCTTCCCCCCACACAGAGTATGAATCTACTATAAGATTACAAAACATTTTGTGGGTGGGAGTCACATAAAAAAAAAATATATATATATATATAAATCAGTGTTCACATGGTGCAAAATGTCAACATTTTTACATCCTCATAAACTACCTCCCCCCCCTCCCCTCTCTAAAAACTAGGGGCCTATAAAATTCACTTCACTGTACATGCATTATATGTTGTGTAGGACAAACAGGATGGTCTTGGGAGATCAATATGTCAGAAAATGTTCAAGATGTGGAAAAGAAGAGAGAAAACAAATTTGGGGTCACTTGTTATATAACCAATAAATGTCATCCTGTGTTATGACAAAAACTGAAATGCTGTACATGGAGTATAGAACTTTGTCAGAAAATTCAAGTAAGCTTCAGAAATGCTGTACATACCTACTTAGTGCAGTAACAAATCAAAATGTCATCCTACATCAAGTCTGGTCACCAGAAATCTCACACATGCAGATATGGAATATAGTGCATATCATGTCATTAAACATGATAATTTTAATAAGTACATATGCCATCACTCATTCATTATTCAACCTTTTCTCAACTGCTTATTCCATCCCAATGGGATATGATGCAATAAATGTCTGTTATCATTTGACTTACATTTAGCAAATCCTCCTGAAGAAGTGTACTTTTTTGATGTATTAAGGCTCAAGTGAGACTGGAGGACATTATGTTGAAGGTTTAATGGAGTATCAACAGCACTGGGAAAGGATTAAAAGCTGTTTTAATTCTTCCGCTATTTTGTCTGTCACAGAGACATTTTTAGGGAGTACAAACTAACACACACACACACACACACACATTACTAAATAAAACGTGGCTGTAACACTGAACTCCTATCTAAGTGAGGTTCCCTTTGTGGGCATCTGTAGAAGAGTTAACTTTTCCCATATTTTGGGAAGTTTCTCACATCTGTATTTATTTAAATTAGGCTGATTTATGAATGCAACTATAGATTCTAAAAACAGTCTTTCTTTTTCTAAATTAACTGTGATGGAGCAAGGTGATTTTTTTTTTCTTTTTCCATTTGATCCTATGAGTAGTATCCACTGCATGGTTGGCAAGGCCACACTGACCATAGCCATTATTGCAGGTGTATTTTTTATGTTCATCTGTGCAGATGGTGACTGATCTATTTTCTCTCCAAAGTATGTTAACTTGCAGAAACTTTATATACACCAGGAATTGTGGTAGAGAGCAGCCGATCCTTAGTGGACCAAATAAGGGTAGCTAGTTTCAGATGGGGTTAAAAGCTGTGCGGAGATTGTATTTCTTTAAGGACCTTGCTATTTTCTTGGTCCTGGTTATATTCTTTTTAAAACTTGCTTATAATTTTTTTATTTTCACATGATATTCCTTTGTATTTTGCCAAAAGATAAATAGTGATCATTTCTTATTTCAAATGCTCTGTATGTACTCGTATGCTCTTGTATTCTGAATGTGATCATCAAGATCCCACTATTTCCAATAATATAGTCATTAAGGCTTTTCTTATGTTTTCTCTTTATGTGAATATGTTCATATCTTTATGACTATTAAATTATTTAAGGAATTTACAACGTATACTGGAATATTAATTAAAAGAAACTTGAATAAATACCACCTATATTTTGGCAATGTGCCATTGCTGAAATATAGGAGGTAAAAAAAAAAAAAAAAGTCTCCTTCTCCTAGACACTCTAATCACTTGCCAGCCTCATGGATCCTTGGTTTTCCCTGTTTACAGAAAACCCACCCATACATACAGATATATTCACCAGCAATTTCCCCCCCCCCTTCACAAAAATATGATGTTATAAAAACACTATATAACAGAGCAAAATTAATCTGTTCAGATGACAATGCTCTAACCACTGAACTTAACCACATCCTCGAGACACTTTCTTAGCCAATGGCTACAACCGTTAAAAAATCCAAAAAATATTAAAACCAGTTAACCACAATCCCACCCCCCCCATAGGAAAGTTACTAGTGGTGTGTCTCAGGGGTCTGTTTTAGAGCTATTGCTGTTTAACTTGTATATTAATGATATTGGTGAAGATTTGGATGAAGATATTCGGTTGTTTGCAGATGATGCAAAGTTGGACCGAACCATGAAGAGTGGAGAAGATGCTGTGGCCTTACAAGAAGACTTAAATAAATTGAGTGATTGGACACAGGAATGGGGATGCGAGTTGAATTTTTCCAAAATGTAAGGTTTTAAAATTTGGAAAGCAAAAATGGGATGCAGAATTTATGCTTGTTGAGGATATATTTTCAGAGGTGGAAATAAGAGATCTGGGGGTGATAGTGGATAAGGATCTGAAATTTAGGGGACACATAGCCAAACTTGTGAAGACAACACAAAGACTTCTGGCAATGATGCAGAGGACACTGACTTGTTTAGAAGTAGGGAGATCCTTGTTCCATTGTATAAGGCTTTGATTAGGCCACACATGGACTATTGTGCCCAGATTTGGTCACCTGGTTTTCAGAAGGATGAAGAGATGTTGGAGAGGGTCCAGAGGCGACTGACTAAGGTAGTTTCTAACCTCTGGAATGTCAAGTATGAGGAAAGATGGAGAAGATGCAACTTGCAGAGCCTGGTGGACAGGAGGAGGAGGAGAGATATGATAGAGACTACAAGTTATTAAGGGGTTGTTATAGGATCAATGCTGGAGAGGTTCTACAGAAAATAGTGGGGGATCAGGGGAGAACCAGAGGTCATCCCTGGAAGCTGTATAAGGACGGTGTGAGTGAGAAGCAGGTTTTCTTCATGCAGAGTTGTGAATGATTGGAATGCCTTGCCTGTGAGAGTGTGGTGTCTGCAGAGAATTTGAGTGTGTTTAAAGCATGGTATGATGAGTGTGTGTTTGATAAAAGGACCTCCTAGATGAGTCTTTGATTCCATGGGGTCTTGGGTAATAATAATAATAATATCCAGGGCACCTCTGAAAATTAACCAAAATCTTAAAAAGATATGATCAGACTTCTTGTTACAAACCATATAAAAAATTGGCATCCCTTATCCACTTCACCAAAGATCAACCACTTCCCCTATGGTATACCAGACCTGTGGTATCCCAGGTCCCTTGCAGGTGTAAACTGTCCTACTTTGGCCAAACAGGCAGGACAGCAAATGTCAGGATTTCAAAACACAAAGACTACATCTAGTTTCACCAGTACAGTCACTCTGGGCTTGCAGAACATGCTCTGAATACCCACCGTAGAATACGTTGGAAGAAAGCCACGTTAATACACCACAGCAAGTTTAAATATGAAAGATTGTTCATGGAATCAGCTTCAGCTCTAAAAACCTTTTCAAACCTCAACAGATTTCGGTGCATGAGACTGCCCCAAATTTGGGAAGCTTGCATCTTGAGAACTTCGGTCAGCTAACACAACCCAATATAGCCTGCTAGGGGACAACTTTAGGACTCTAGGAACAACAGTAGTTTTCTCTCTTCTGCCTCATTTGCTTTTTGTAGTGCCTACATGCACGTGTCATAGTTGTATGTTCCCATGAAGATGGCAATGTGACATTGCCGAAATATAGGAGGTATTTATTAAAGTTTCTCTTAATTAATATTCCAGTATACATTCTAAATTCCTTAAATAATTTAATAGTCATGTGTTACCAACGTATACGCCTATCTACAAGAAGTTCATATCTTTATGTGCACGAATTCACATGAACAGTGTTAATCTGTGTCCTGAATAGCTCTTATTTACCATTATTATTAGCTTTATCCCTTTTCCTCCAAATTTTCTCAAAACATTTCTATGTGTCTGCTATATGTTTTCCTATCTGCTGTTTAAATCACCCACAATGACCATCTTTTCATTTTTCTTTATTTCAGCTAACTTTTCTAATCACCCAAAATTTTTCCATTTCCTCTTGGGACCATAAAAATAACTTTTATTGCCCCATTTTGAAATGTGCCCATTTCACTATACTTGAAATCCTACCAATCACAACATATATTTCATGTTTAGTGTTATATGCCATAGCCTGAATGGAATTTAACACTAAATTGCCTGCCAGTCAAGAAGTTTATTATGTAAGTTTAAATGTCAAAGCTAGTCTTTCCTTTATTTGATCACTAATGTTTGTATATATCATCTTGTAGGTTATTATTTAACTGAATGTCACTTGTTTTGGCCTTCTTTGTCTCTATAACAACACTTTGGTTGACATGGCTCTTCTCCAGTTCTAGTTTGACTATTGATAGTCAATATCCTTTCTATTGATACTTGTTATGTTGATGGTGCCTATCATAATTTCTGCTGATGTGGTGTTTGTTCCAGTAGCTGACGTTACATTGTCCCCCTGGAAGAATTTGCTGATACAAATAAATAGTCGGGGGGGGGGATTGTGTAATCAGGCGAAGCAGCAGTATGGAATTTTATCGTGTTGTACCATCATTTTGTTTTTGATTGAAGCCAACATAATATAATTTAGTTATGTAAATCCCAACTTGCATAATATCTAGGTGAATGCCTACTGACAGGGCTCACTGCTCGAAGGTGTGAATTGGATATTAGGTAAGAAGCTCAGTCAGTTCTTCATATTAAAGGCTATGTGGAGCTCACCAACCAGTTATTTAGCTTTGATCTTTAAGCAGCCCCATGATTAGGAATAAAAATTCCCAATACCATAGTTGTATATTATAGCATTGTTATAACAAAATGATGTATAATGACATATTGAAAAATCTCCAAAGCAGTTCTTCTGTAACAGAAATGTGTTTTTAGCATTATATTAAGAAGAGAGAGACTCTGGAAAACAATATTAAACTTAAATTGTGAAGTTGTTCATTGCTGCACACATTTTCAGCAAATATGCCTAACACAATAGCCACAATTAATAGCTCTGTTTGTTGGGCTGCTTGAAAAATCTCTTTAAGAGAATAGTTTAGAAAAGAAACCAGAAATTTTATGAACTTTAAAGCTGGATTCTACATAGTTAAATAGCATGCAGAATGTTTTAACTGGTATAGAAATTAGGCATCCTAGTTCCTACCATTTAGGTAATATCTGGAAATTCATTTGCAATTTCTTCCAGTATGGGAAGATAAAACCAAAACCTTATGTTGCTTTCAGATGTAGCAAGAAGTGGCCATCTGCAGAATTTGGTATTTATATCTCTTAGTGTTTAGATAAATTCCACAAATTCTAAAAAAAAAAAAGTAAGCTGTATATGAGATTCTGTCTAGCTCTTACCATGTAGAGAAAATTCACATAAGGTTGGGCTCCCCCTGTAGGAGGGTACTCCACTTTAAGTTATGATAAGCAGAAGCTGTTAACCGAATTTGGCTCTCCTGGCTCATACTTTTTAACTAAAATCCACCAGAATTTAGCTGGAAGCTCTGGTAGTAAGAGTGCTCAACTAATTCGTTGTGTTTCTTTAACAATAATACACCTTTTAAATCTCTCTGCCATCTAAAATGGATCAAATATATTAGCTACTGTAATGGAGATGTGATGCAACTCTACTTAAAGTAAACTGTTTTAAAATAAATAACTTTTATTATTAAAAGACCAGAAGATAAATGATAAAATATACAAAGAGCCAACAAGTTTCACTAGCCACTGTTTAACATTTTCAAG
The DNA here is from genome assembly GCF_054136105.1 of Typopeltis vanoorti. Lineage (NCBI taxonomy): Eukaryota > Metazoa > Arthropoda > Arachnida > Uropygi > Thelyphonidae > Typopeltis > Typopeltis vanoorti. Next base: position 34,455,521 of record NC_143572.1, on the reverse strand, counting down.
GCTGAACTGGTGTGAAAACAAATGCATTAAGTTACATTTAAAACATACACTTTAGTAACTGTTAGGCTGTTACATTTGATCATTTGTGTTTGATGGCGTGCATGTGTTCGAATGCTTCAGTCAGAATCCGGTATGTGACCACGTGTTGTGTAGTTTTTTGCATATTGTAGTTCTGTTGAACTGAGAGAGATGAGATTTTTCCATATGTCTTTAAGAATAATACCTTGATTTCTATTTAAATTATTACCTGTGCGTAGTACCACAGCTTCTTCTTTTAAAGTTCTGTGTCTGTAGTCATTCTCGATGTAAGGCATAGAACTGTTTTTCCAATCTATAACATGATTTGATGTTGAGAAATGATGAGCTAAACACCAGATGTGATGATTCTATTATGATTGACATCCCCCACATGTTCCTTCTGTCTTATTTCAAAACTTCTAGAAGTCTGACCAATGTAAGAAAGGCCACACGTGCATGGAATTTCATAAACTCCAGGACATTTGAAGAAAGGTACTTCATCTTTGGGTGATCTTAAGATTTGTCTGATCATGGTAGTTGGTTTAAAAACCACTCTGATGTTATGAGCTTTTAACATTCTCGCCAATTTTGGGGAAACTGAATTAATATATGGAATGACAGCTGTGGACACATATTGGGGCACCGTAACACGTTGTTGGTGGTTGTCTTTAAATAGCCATTTGTTTAAAATGTTAGAAGGGTATCCATTAAGAGATAGAGTGTTAGCTATTAGTGACAGTTCTCTCTGTACATCTGCTTCTTTTGAAATAGACCTTAAGGCTCTATTACGGAGCATGTGAATGATGCTGTGTTTTTGTGATCTATGATGGTTGGACGAATAATGTAGATATCTACCTGTATCTGTGAGTTTCTTGTAAATGGACAGTTGGATATTGTTATCTTCTCTCCTCACTAGGATGTCAAGAAAAGGAAGTTCTTTGTTCTTCTCTAGTTCTATAGTGAATTTGATCTTATTGTGTAGTGAGTTGATTTTGTTCAGAAACATATGGCTAGTCTTGATGTAGTGTCCTTATTCACTAATGTACCAATCGTAGAGGTAGTCAACGTTCTGAAAGATCTTTTCCCTCAAGACATCACACAGTTGTTTCATCATTGCCTGAAATCAAATTTCTTCAAATTTAACAACACTGTATACAAACAATCGGAAGTTCTAGCCATGGGTAGCCCCCTGTCACCACCATGTGCAGACCTTTTTATGGAAAAACTTGAAAAGGATATTCTTTCCACCATTTTACCAAAACCATCAATTTGGTGGAGATATGTCGATGACGTGTTCATCATCTGGAAGGATACAATGGAAAACCTTCTCGTGTTTCTGAACAAAATTAACTAAAAACAATTCTTTGTCAAAGACACGATAATTTGAATATTAGTGTTTTTTTTTTTTTGTTTTGTTTTTTTTTAACTCTCACAAGAATTCTAGTATGTGGATATATATGTTGCTTGTCATCATGCTTAAGAGTCTTAGATGTATTGTTCTGTTTTTAAGAATAACTGAACATTAAACTGCAACGTTGTCTTTCCAGAATTGAGATCAGAAATATAGTGTTGCAGCTAAAATGGATAAAATAACATATCACACTTTTATGTTAAAGATACCAAGCAATTTTATAAACTTGGTTTTAATCCATAAGTTTTAAAAGAGGTAAACCGTGAGTAGACATAACTATACATAATAAATAACGGAAAAACTCACGTAGAAATATTATTTAATGGTATAATTTTCGCCTGTGTGTCACAGGCATCTTCAGTACAATTAGGCACAAAAATTAAACACTAACTGACAATTCCAAAAAGCGCCACCTAAGTAGCTGGTGTAAGATAACTAAAAAGGTCAATAACTTTCCTAAAAAAAAAAAAAATAAAATAAAAATAAAAAAATAAAAAATAAAAATAAAAAAATTTAATACAATAAAAAGTTAGGAAAGATTAGCTGATTTGTAAAGTACTATCTCCCATAATTTTGGTTTTAATCCTTTTTCCCAAGTAAGCAAACAAGCAGGTAAGTCAAGTTTTCTCCTGAAGTATTTTCAGGTCTGAGACAACTCGTGGTAAAGGTGGAGTAAGCTATGAGCACTTTCCTTAGTATCTCCCATAATGCAAAGCACATCTCCTTTCGGACATGTATGATGCTATGCATTAAGGGAAGGGCCACTATCCAGACCGGTTTGAACCTTTATTGAAGTCTCATCAGTGGGAGCCAGACCCTGAGATGCCAAGGTTAAAGTAATGCAACTTGTATAGGTAAATTTTACCTATACAAGTTTCCACAAGGTGCTTTGACCTTATTAAATAAAAATCTCAGGATGAGAGAAAGATGTAGAAAGTTTTTTACCTTGGGTATACTATACGTTAAAGATACCAAGCAATTTTATAAATTTTCTTTTAATCCTTTTTCCCAAGTAAGCAAACAAGCAGGTAAGATACCAAGCAATTTTATAAATTTTATTTTAATCCTTTTTCCCAAGTAAGCAAACAAGCAGGTAAGTCAAGACAAGTCAGGTGCAAACTTGACTTCTGTTTGTTTGCTTACCTTGGGAAAAAAGAATTAAAACCAAGTTTGTAAAATTGTGTGGTATCGTTAACGTATAGTATGCCAAAGGTAAAAAAACTTCCCACATATCACACTTTTTTTTTTTTTTTATGCAGCTTCCACCCACCTATAATAATGTAAATCTATAGTACATCAGTCCTGTGGATGAACTAACATTTATTTTTCTATTTTTATTAATATTTTTAATTTTTTATTCATTTTACCTGTTCTAAAAACTCTGCTCTAGAAATTCAAACATTCACATTTTTAGCTACTTCTGGCCTCCAGTAAGCAGGATCATTGTCTCGCGCTGGGCAGTGAACTTCATCTACTACCTAAAGACAGTCATATACATCCATGCCCATGATGGGATTTGAATTGAATTCTGCTGTCTGTTGGTTGGAGAGCAGATACACTAATCACTCGGTCATTTAGGCTATGCAGTAATGGTTTGATTAAACCTCAGCTATAGATTAAAAAACACAGCAAATGAATTCTTTTAGGGTATTTATTAAATTAATAGTACCCAATACTCTGAACTCTGTTATATATTTGATTCAGAATTTGTTTTGAAATATTCTGATTATATCACCCTACATTGATATACAAATTAAATTCAGACAACTATTTTATGAGTGTAAAATTTCCTATTGGTTTTGAATTTTATAAGTATTTTGCATCTCTCAGTATTTACTGAAACATATTACTTCATTTTACCATTTCAGAAAACAAAATAACAACAGTGTTGTCTCTCTTGAAACAATCTTCTAAAACTCAACTGTTTCCTTGTAATTTGATTATTCCAAGCCACTACTTTCAAGGTTTAGCCTTCATTTGTTGAACAAGTGAATGCCAGATCTGTGGTGAACAGCTGAAGTTCTAATTTTTTACTGTACATGTTATTTTTCTTATCTAAAAATCTGCTATAAAAGGTTACTATTAGGAAATTTTTGCATTCTGGGGGGAAAGAGAAATATCGTTATTATTAAATATATTATATATATATATATACGAGGGTGGTCTGAAAAGTTCTCGGCCTTGACCAGAGATGGCAACCCTATTGGCAAGATTTTTTTTCTAAGTTGGTACATCTGTCTTGTTTGTTTATCAAGTAAAACAAAGTACTTGATAGAATGTCTAGCATCCATGTGAAATTGCAAGTCATTCTAGTTCATTTCAAGTAGTTTGTTTTATACAGCTGTCTGAGCAAAAGTGTTGTCCCTTGAAATGGATAAAATTGAGTATCGTGCAGTTATAAAATTCTTTGTAAAAGAAGGTTTAACGATTTTGATTATGAACTTAGAAATTCATTCTAAGTTCATAATCAAAAGTTTATGGACACTCTTCTCCTTCATTTTTGACAATTAAGAAATGGGCTGCTGAGTTTAAACATAGCCGTACCAGCCTTGAAGATGATCCACGTGAAGGACGTCCAAAAAGTGTAACAACACCAGAAATCATTGATGAAGTGCACGATTTTGTTTGACCAGTGAGTCAAAGTGCGTGAAATTGCTGAGACTATAGGCATTTCAGAAGAATGTGTAGGATATATTTTGCATGAAGAAATTCAAATGAAAAGCTTTGTGCAAGTTGGGTGCCGTGCTTGCTCACAACAGATTGAAAACGCAGTCGCATGAAAATCTCTGAACAGTGCTTGGAGCATTTTAACAAGAATAAAACTGATTTTGTGTGTCAATTTATTACTGTGGATGAGACTTGGATTCACTATTATACACCAGAATCCAGACAGCAATCAAAACAGTTGACAGAAGCCAGTTGTTCAGTGCCAAAGAAGAAAAAGTCGGTTCCATCACCGGAAAGGTCATGGCAACGGTGTTTTGGGATGCTAAAGGCATTTTGTTTATTAATTATCTTGAAAAGGGTAAAACAATAACCGGGGAATATTATTCTGATCTTTTAACCAGACTAGATGAAAAAATTCATGAGAAAAGATCTGGTTTGCAGAAGAAAAAAAAATCATCATTCATCAGGACAATGCACCTGCCCACAAAGGTGTTTTGGCAATGGGAAAATTAAGGGATCTGCACTATGAGTTGTTGGAACATCCACCCTATTCCCCAGATTTGGCTCTCTCTGGCTTCTATCTCTTCCCAAATCAAGAGATGATTGCAGCTGTAGAGGGTATTTTGCAGATCTTACTGAGAACCACTACAGGGACAGGATAATGGTGCTAGAGCATCGCTGGAATAAATGTATTAGTCTTAAGGGAGATTATGTTGAAAAATAATAATTTTGAAATTATATATTTGTTTTTTCATTGTTATCTAAGAACTTTTCAGACTATCCTCGTATATACAAGGGTGGTCTGTATATGAAGAATTCTTAGGGAGGTTATGGATGTACTACCCCAAATGTAAGAACAGCATTCCAAGATTGGGCAGATATGAGACTTATAAAATATTTGGATTTGAGTGGAGAGAAGTAATGTTTTGAACTATAAAGAACACAATTTTTTGGAGACTATTGATTTAATATGTTTGTGCTTGAGTAAGCTGGATGTTGAGAGTCAGCCAAAGAAGGAGAAAATGATCTTGATATTGGAACATTATCAAAAGTAAGTGGAAGTGAAGCAAGATCTTTCTTGCAGCTGAATTTTAATGGCATGGAAATTCACTAAGTTGTTTCATCCAACTTGAGAATGGTGACAAGATCAGTATTTAAGTCATTAGTTATAGACGAGCTTCAGTCATTTGAGTACTCTGAGGTTTCTTGTATGAAGAAGAGGAATTATGAGTACTATCATCATCAAAACTATGAATGAAAGTTGAAGTTTGAGAGAGAGGGAGGGAGGGAGGTTCATTTATGTAAAGGAGGAAGAGCTTGAGTGAGAATGCAGAATCCTGGCATACTCCAGCATTGATAAAGAATTCTGATGAGAGGAAGCTATCCTCTATGACAGTGCTTCCCAAACTTCTGGATGTCAGGGCCCCCTTTGCAAAAATTAAAATATTTCACGGCCCCCCCCCCTCGAAACAAAATCATAATAGAGTGATATATTATTATAATATTTATTGTATTTATATTCAATACAAAACATACACAGCGAATATTGCAAAAATCAAATGCATATATTACATTTTTTGCCTCTTACCGTTTGGTTCTGAAGACGATGCGGGCTGTTCTGGTAAAATATGAAATACTGTCCTTTTTTTGAGTCTGTTTCTGCTTCTTCTGGTTGTTCGCGGGAATTTGTTTTTATATTTTATCAGCCACTTATCCATCTCAGGGTTAAACGTAGAATAGATCAAATAATATCACCACTTACCAATACTGGCACACCACAGACTGATAACATGAAATTAGTGAATATTACCTGAATAAGGGAATCCCCGGAACAGGAACATTTTTCTCTTTTGTGACTTTTCTCCCTTTAAGGTAATTAAGCCTAACGCGAAACAGACAGCAAAGGCAGGTTATTAAAACGTGCATATGATTGGTGCAGTATTAACAAAAGATTGCGCAACCAAAAGATAAAAGCATAGCTGACAATTGAGTTGAAATGCTAACTCTCTTCAACCGAATTCCATATGTGAAACTGCCATAACATTCATTATATATATATATATATATATATATTACTTAGTTTTAACACTTTTACGAATTTTAACACGTTCGGTTGAATTTTATTGCTGCCTTGGGAAATTGAACTCACACACATCTAATTAATAACAGTAGTTTTTAGTTAGATACTGTGTTTGCCCATGCAACATGTGGTTTTGTTTCAGTCTATACAGCATAGGTTCTGTATGAGGAGACATGTGATTCATTAATTAGTGTGTTTTTATCCCAGTTGTCTCTAATTGCACTATTTGTTGAGAAATATATTACACAGACTCCTCATACCTTATTCACTGGCATAATAAAAGTACTTATTTTTATTGCCTCTGCAGTATAGTGGCTGTTAGGGAGGGTGTTGTTTACCACTGCAAGCGAGTTACTATCTCCCCACATGAACTTGTTTAAGCTCTTTTTCATGTGTGAAGTATATGCGAAACTTTTATTGGTAACAGAAAACTAGCTCGGATGACAGTGATAATATAAAACGAGTTTTGATATGTATATAAAGTCAATATCAACAGTCCCTGATTACGAACCTGTGATGAAAGGGACAGGAAGATTTGGAGCTTCCCTGGAGAGCATTCAAAGTAAATACAATTAACCACTGCTTTGAAATGAAACATGTGAATAAGCAATATTTACTAATATTCATTAAGCGCCGAAATGCGGGAAGCAAAGTTTGTGAACCAACACCAATGTGAATTTTTGCATTAAAATATAAAAAATAACAAAAAAGAAATAACAAATAATAAAAGTTAAATACGTTTCTTTTAAAATAAAAAAATCTACTTAGTCTTAAAACATTTTAAATTTGTTTTCATTATTTCACGGCTTCCCTCAACAAAACCTACGGCCCCCAAGGGGGCCACGGCCCACAGTTTAGGAAGCGCTGCTCTATGACACACAATGAATGACTAGAGGGGAAGCTTCCAGTACTCACAAAGGGCCAGAGAGAGACCGAGATTGTAGCTTGTTTAGAAGGCTTTGATGCCTGACACAATCAAATGCCTTTGAAATATCAAGATGACATGGGTTGTGTCCAAAGGATATGGTTATTAAAGAGATCTGCTGTAGAATGAGAATAGTAGAATCCATATTGATGATCACTAATTAATTGATGGGTCTCTAGGTAGTGAAGAAGCAGGCTGTTAATAACCTTCTCCATCACTTTCAAGATTGCTGAGGTGAGAACAATGGGACAGTAGTTTGATCACTGACTTTTATCTTCCTTTTTAGGCACAGGATGGATAAAAGGTTTGCTTCCATGCTATTGCATAGATACCAGATGAATATGAGAGCTTATATAGGCAATGCAGAATGAGTGTTAATTCTAGAGCACAAGTTTTGAGCACAATGGAGGAATAGCATCTGGGCTAGAAGACTTATTGCTATTAATTAGAATTTTTCTGATGTCCTACTGGACAGTATTTGGTAGTGTAGGGAGTGACTTACCTTGTTTGTCTAAACAAGAGTTGGAGGAAAAGACTGATGTCAAAAGGTTTACCTTTTTCTTGGGTGAGGTCACCATTAGGATGATAAAGGTGGAAACAAGGAAGGTCAGAAGTTATGTCCAACAGCCTTAATGAGTAACCAGAAAACTCACCTACCATTTGAGCAGGAGGCAATATCACTTAATCACTTAACAATATAACCATAGGAGGGCAAGATTATGCCGCTTCATAATGGAGGTGATAGAACTCGAGCATCTGTCTGTGTGTGTCTGATGTCATGGTTAAAGTGTTGGAGAGGCTGGTAAGAACCAGGATCAAGAATTGGATTCAAATCATTTTGTAAGTGCTGAATATCAGTAGCATCCCTAATTCGTAAGAAGTTGATATTAGACCCTGCCTGATGTCATTAATGTATAGATTTAACAATAATGGCCCAAGAACTCAACCCTGAGATACACCACCGTCACCTTAAATGTGGCAGATTCACATCCACTATATACCACTTTTTGATATCTGTCTGTCAACCGTCCACTGATCCAAGTCAAGAATTTATATCCCAATCCCATATTCTCGAGTTTATGCATCAGCCTTCTGTGTGGTATCCTATCAAATGGCTTAGAGAAATCGAACATTATCATAGTGTATCCATTCCCTTTATCCAACTTGACTGTAACGTTGTTATAAAATATGAGTGAATTGCTAAAACACGACCTTCCTTTAGTAAACCCATGCTGCTCCTTGCAGATTATAGCTTGTTTGTCCCCATTTCTCTATGCGAGTTCTTACCAACTTCTCTTAAATCTTCATTACCACACCAGAGATACTGATAGGTCAGTAGTTCGACACATCAGTTTTTACACCACCCTTGTACAATGAGACTGTCATACATTCCTTCCATTTCTGAGCTGAGACTCGAGTTATACAAACGTGAAAGGCCTAGCCAATTCAGCCGAATATTCCTTTAGTAAACGGGCTGATATTCCATCTTTCCCTATTGACAAATTCTTATCCAGGTTATGCAACAGCTCTTCAACCTCATTTTCATGAACCTCTAACTCTTCATCCAGTGTAGCAATAGCACTGCGCACCATCTTACATACGCTAGTTGATATATCTTAGCAAAGTGAGCACTCATTAATTGAACAATCTCATTAGCTTCTGACACTAGAGGAATACCATCTGCATTCGATAAAGTTATTCTTTCACATCCATTCTTTCTCTTGCTTACGGCATAATGATAAAATTCTTTTAGATTCTCTTTAGTTTGAATGGGCAATTTCTTTTCCTACTGTGATTTAGCTTTCTGTACAATACTCATTACTTTTCTAGCCTGAGCTTTATATATACAGTCGTACCCCGAAGTTACGCGGTAGGTGGAACCAACAAAAAGCGCGTAAGTCGAATTCGCATAACTCTGGGTATTATTTTGCATGTAATTTATATATACAAACATACGAAATATTAGTTAATTGGGACCAAAGGTTTACAAAAACACCTGTATTTTTTAAGAAATATAATCATAATTGTAGTTTTTCGTACATAAATAAAAGAAAGTTATTTCAATGTCAATGGTTTCATAAAATCTAATAGGTTCGTCTGATGGCATAATGTCTTTTTCTTGTCAATCAAAATTTCTTCATAGCAAGCTAATGATTTTTTTATTCTTTACCTTGTGGCTACAATTCGTTCCTCGTTAGAATCTATGTCCTCCAAAATCTGTAAACCTTTCTTTTATGATTGTTCTTACTGTAGATTCCTGTAGATCGAACTTCTTTTCTAGCTCACAAATTTTCATTCCGCCTTCAAAATCCTTAATAATGTTGAGTTTTGTTTCAAAAATCAATGTTTTTCTTTTCTTGCTTTCTGTAGAAGAATCGGACTTGTTTCCTTTGGACGACATTATTATTTTTTATGTGATAAAATTTTTATCAAGAACATAACATTAAACAATCACAAGGTTTGTAGACTATAAAAATCGTGTATGAATGGAGACCACGTGAAACACGTCAGTGCTTGTTCACAGCATGTGCGACACTGGCGAATGCGGCCAGCACCGGAAAGATACGACTAGTGATAAGGCGTGAAGCAGGATGGGAATACGTACATATAAGAAACCGCTTAACTCCGGATTCACGTAAATCGAGATATGACTGTATTTCATAACTCCTCTCACCCTTATTCTCATGATATTCTTTCCATATCATTTTCTTCTTGTGGATCTCCTGCTTAATAAGTTGCACATCCATTTCACTCCCAACCTATTTATTCTTTGAACACAAGAGATGGATTCAGATACTGCCTCATTTAAGCACTTTTTCAAAGATTCAAATGCATCGCTGACATTTTTCCCATTCAGTAACTGATACCATTGGACCAAAGATAGTATTCTTCTAAGCTGATCATAATTTTCAGCATTATCATAGTGTATCCATTCCCTTTATCCCAGTCGACTCTAACATTTTTATAAAATATGAGCAAATTGCTAAAACATGACCTTCTTTTAGTAAACCCATGCTGCTCCATGCCGATTATAACTTGTTTGTCTACCCATTTCTACAAATGTGATTTCACATGTTATATAAACATGTGAAAGGCCTAGCCAATTCAGCTGAATATTCCTTTAGTAAACAGGCTGATATTCCATCTGTCCCTATTGACAAGTTCTTATCCAGGTTATGCAACAGCTCTTCAACCTCATTTTCATGAACCCTAGCTCTTCATTCAATGTAGCAATAGCACTGTGCACCATGTTACATACACTAGTTGATATATCTTAGCAAAGTGAGCACTCATTAATTGAACAATCTCATTAGCTTCTGACACTAGAGTACCATCTGCATTCAATAAAGTTATTCTTTCACATTCATTCTTTCTTTTGTTTGCGGCATAATGATAAAATTCTTTTAGATTCTCTCAAGTAGACAAACAAGTTTCTTAGTTCTGAGAGTTTTTGCTCTCTTAGGTTTTTGCCTGGTCTCTGACGAAGACCAATGAGTTTGAAACAGCGGTCAGACCAGTGAAACCTTATCAAAATGGACCAATAGGAGGTGAATATACGGGTGCTTTGAGTGTGCCTGTCTCCTATAAGGTTTGGCTAGGGCAACTCGTAGTATGGTGGGGAGTGTATTCCTGCAAGCTCTCTGGTCTGTTTTAGCACGAAACTTTTAGTTTCTGCATTCTGCTTTGAAATGATGTTGGATTTAATATCCACTTAATTTATATAAATTTGCATTGCCAAAGTGAAGCCTTTTGGCTCTTTATTTTAGTAAATAGTTTACTCACTGACTGAGAGTTCGCTTACGGAAAATACACCTCTCCGATGCTTCAAATTTCTTAATACTGAGAGTTTTTGCTCTCTTAGGTTTCTACCTGGTCTCTAATGAAAACCAATGAGTCTGAAACAGCTGTCAGACTAGTTAAACATTATCAAAATTGACCAACAGGAGGCGAATATACAGGCGTGTGTGTCTCCTATGAGTTGCCCTAGCCGAACCTTATAGGTTCGGCTAGGGCAACTAGTACGGTGGCAAGTATATTCCCACAAACTCTCTGTTCAATTTTTCCACGAAACATTTATAGTTTCTGTATTCAGTTTTGAAATGATGTTGGATTTAATATCCACTTAATTTATATAAATTTGCTTCACCAAAGTGAAGCCTTTTGGCTCTTTATTTTAGTAAATAGTTTACTCACTGACTGAGAGTTCGCTTACGGAAAATACACCTCTCCAATGCTTCAAATTTCTTAATACTGAGAGTTTTTGCTCTCTTAGGTTTCTACCTGGTCTCTAATGAAAACCAATGAGTCTGAAACAGCTGTCAGACTAGTTAAACATTATCAAAATTGACCAACAGGAGGCGAATATACAGGCGTGTGTGTCTCCTATGAGTTGCCCTAGCCGAACCTATAAGGTTCGGCTAGGGCAACTAGTACGGTGGCAAGTATATTCCCACAAACTCTCTGTTCAATTTTTCCACGAAACATTTATAGTTTCTGTATTCAGTTTTGAAATGATGTTGGATTTAATATCCACTTAATTTATATAAATTTGCTTCACCAAAGTGAAGCCTTTTGGCTCTTTATTTTAGTAAATAATTTCCACCATTTTAGTTCAGCATGTAACCTGTTCTAATGGAAACATCAGTATAATTTGATACTTCTCAAAAAAGCACAGCATGATCGCTGTCACCAGCTGGTGGTAAAATAACCATATTCTTAACAGAGACCCCTTCTGATGCTATGAACAAATCCATCACTCTTTGATTCGAGTTCCTCTTTCACATGATGCTTGAGAGTGTTGTCTCACCACAATTCAGTCAATACCTCTTCATTGTTATCATGAGATTTCTCTTCTACCCAATGAATGTTTGGAAAATTAAAGTCATCCATAATGATCACTCATTTAGTACCCATAAGGCTAAATTGGCAATGCATTTCTTCATCTCATGCAACTGAGCCACTAGGTCTGTAGCAACACTCCACCATATATTTCATTCTGTTAGCCTCCACTTCCACACCAGATAGCTTCAAACTGACCGCTATATGGCACATTCTTTTCTTGTGCTTCTACCCTAACTGGACTTAAGTCATCTGATATCATTAGTAGTACTCACCCTCCTCTCCTATGTCTTCTGTCATTCCTAAAAATAGTATACCCATTACACTCGATCCCAGTTATCATATCTAAATCTGATAGCCAGGTTTCACTAATGCCAACAATCTTAGGCCACATCATATTCAATAAAGCAATGAACTCAACCCCTTTATTTCTGATGCTCCTGGCACTTATGTATTAAACATAATATATTACCACCTAGCCTATTCTTATAGTTAGATATGCAATCTAATTTTCATTATTTTAATGATTATTACTACATAGCATCCCCATGGAGTCTGAAGGTTCATTGTGGAAGTCCAAGACTAACTATTATATACACAAAACTGTCATATCTCTCTTTATACTCATTCACTGTCAGGATTGCAGGATTGTGGAATGGATTGCAGAAACTAATTCTGCAATCCATTCCACTCATTCAACATTCTCCATGCAAAAAAAAAAAAAACTGGTCTACACACCCCCTTCTAACCACGCTCTTACACTTCCACAGATGGCCCTAGTTCTCTATTTATTATATGTTGAAAAATTTCAATATATGACAAATTAATTTAATATCTTACAAGTTTCTATTATGTCCCCTCTTTTCCTGCCTATTAACTAAATTTTGTAACCCACAAACCTTCAACCTGTGATCATAGGGAGCATTCCACAGACTGAATCCAGGTGGAGATTCTGTAATTGCTGATATGACAGAGATACATATCAAAATTGAGGTAGATGTACAGGAGATGGTATGTAAGCCAGTATACTGCGTGAATGTGCAAGAGAATTGTCACTTGACTATGCCATTGGATTTACGAGTGACTAATCTGTCACCAGATTAGTCACTCGTAATTTCTTAGGGACTCCTAGTCCCCAAGAAACCTAGGTGACCAAATGTGTGCACAATAGTCAAGATTTGGCCAAATCATAGTCTTATAAAGAGGGATAATAACTTCCCTATCTTTGTTGTTAGCATGTTTTCAACATCCAAGTAATACTTTGAGCTATTTTACCAACTTTTGCTATATGCACTATGAGCTTCAATTCTCTGTCTTACATTATCCCCAGGTCTCTAGCGTCATCAATTTCCTGCAGTCCAGTGCCATTAATATAATACACCATATGCAATGTGCACAACCTTATATTTTGAACATTAAATGGATAATCATTATCCTTTGTCCACAATGCTAAATTATTTAAATCATTGTGCAGGATATCTATGCACCTTTATCAACTATCGCTTTTCCCAGTTTTGCATCATCAGTAAACAACTGAATATATCCCCTCTTGCAATATGGTATTCTGTCAAATGTCTTTGCAAAGTTCATGGTCCAGCCATTCCTTTATCAAATTCTGTCAGGTTATTATAAAATGTGAATAAATTACTAAGACAGGACCTACCTTTTACAAAGCCATCCTGTCCACTATAGAGTATCGTGCTCCTACCCACCTCTTGTTGTATTTTACCTTTCACCAACTTTTCCAATGTTTTAACAACCACTCCTGATATATTAATTGGTCTGTAGTTTGCCACTTCTGTCTTGGAGCCACCTTTATGTAAAACACTATTTTAGCCTCTTTCCACTCCCTTGGAACCTAGCCAGAGCTGAGACTTAGATTGAACAACTTCATCAGAGGCAATGGCAATTCTATATCACATTCACACAGTATACTGGTATACATGCCACGTCCTGTTAATCTACCTCAATTTTGATATTCATCTCTGTCACATCGGCGACTGCAAAATCTCCACCTGGATGATACACTCAGAATGATCACTCAGCAACTCAACTGGTTCTTTTGCCTCTGTCGCCTTTTTTACCTTCAGCATTGAGTAAAATCATCCTACTATAGTCATTTTTCATCTTACTTGCTGCATAATGAAGAAAACTCTTTTGGGGGTTATTTTTGCTTACTTAGCTAATTTTTTCATAATCTGATTGATCCATTCTTGCCAAACTAGTCGGCATTGTTGCTTGCACTTTGTACTCCTCATGAGTAGGCTGATCACTGTGTTTTCTTTTTTTATAAGTTTGCCATTACTCATTTATAAATCATTGTACAGTGACACAATAATCTTAGATAGGTTGAAAGTGGATATTTCCATTTTAGTGAGGGTGGAGCAGAGCTACCACTGTGTGAAGTTTGTAAATATTCACAGTTGGTACATTAACAGTAGAAAACTCTGACTTTCATGTAGCCTGTAAAATGTCATTTGTATGTATATACGAATAATTGGGATGAATAATTTGTGTGTATATATGAATAATCAGGATGTTGTGGCTGGACAATCGTAGAGCACCATCATGATCATCAACAACTGCTCCCAACACTTTTACATACCTCAGTAAAGGTACAGACTGGTCTGGATAGTTGCCCTTCCTATAATGCATAGCATTATACTTGTCTGTAAAGATATGTGCTTTGCATTATGGGATGCTAAGGCAATTGATATAAATTCATTAGCCTCTATATAAAGCTTCATTAGCCTTCATTAGCCCAGTCATGAAGATACTTCATGCACAAACATTGTTTGCTTACATTGTTTGCTTTGAATGAAGTGATAAGTGAAAACTTATCACTTCAAGCAAAAAATAACTTCACCTCTTTCTGTCTTCCAATAGTCTTTTTTTTTCAGGAACTATTCCATGTTTCTTTTTTTTAAAATCTTCTGTCTAATCTCTTCACCTTTTCTGTGTCTCCATTTTGGCATTTCCTCTTAGTCTTCATATCATACTTTTTTTTGGTTCTTCATGTGAGAAGTTAAATGCATTTCTTCAACACTGTTTCAGTACATTCTTGATGTTCATATATCTTATTGTCTTTCATTGTTTTTCCCAATATTGTCTGTAAATCTTTCGTATCTATTGTTAGCCTGCTATTCTATATTTGTTAGTCTCCATGTGTGATACATAAAACAACAAAAGTATCTCAAAGTAAATTGCTTCAGTATAGTGTTAAAAGCACTGTCAAGGAACCTTGGTCTATTGAACTTCTCCAGAATATTGCCTGATTAGCATGGAAAACATGTTTTTTTACAAATATTTGAATATTTCAGCTCTTCTCAGGACTTGATCACCAAGTCCAAAACCATTAATTTGTACATTTTCTTTCCCATTGAAAATCATGTTCTCACTTATCTTACTACTGATGTATAACCCATAGTTCTGTGTTTGTATTCTTTCATTTATCCAATTTATTTAATAATGCTTCTTCTGAATATACCCAGATCACTACATCATCTGCAAATAAAGCTTTTTACCTTTCTAGTCATTGATAGTATTTAGGGCACTGTTCATCACCACAATGGACCATATTGAAAATATACCACTTCCTTGTCGTAGCCCATTATTAAAGTGTAAAGCACTGCTAAACTTTAACAAGAATGTTAAACTTTCATGTTTAACATTCTTGATCCTAACAATTTCCTCTTTTCCAAACTTTGCCAGCCCTTTTTCATGCATCACAATCAAATGTTTTTTGAAATTTAGAAATGCCACAAATAGACATTTTTCCTTGTCTCTCCATCATTTCTTTTACAGTAAAAATCCAAGTGATCTCTGTTTTCTGAAACTAAATTGCTCTTCCCGTAGGCCTTCCTGCAATTTATCCCTTATTCTTGTTTTGCCATTACTCTTTTATAAATCATTTTGTAGTGACACAATAATGTTATTCTTCTTATCTCCTTTGTCCAAATTATCAGGTATCATCTTTCTCCTGATCAATCTAAAGATTGCGCGCGCGCACACACACACACACACACACACGCACAAAGAAGGACCAGCGCATAGTATTTTTCTTGTGTGTGTGATTAATGTTTAGGCACCTTACCAAAAATGTTTTTTTTTGAATAAAGTATGAATAAAACGAACAGGAAATGAAAAACAAATGAAAACTGCTTTACAGTATAATGTTACCTACGGATTAGTCCTGCTTATACAAATTTTTTCAAGTTATATAAATTTTCAAAATAATAATATTATTATTATTATTATTTGACACCTCCAGGGGGTCCAAAGACGCATCGAGGGAAAGTGTGTCAACAGCATCGAACGATTGGTCCCCTTCCAACCGTGCTCAAACTTGCTGAACTGAGCCATTAGTAGCAGAGGCTCTACCAATCGACCAACCTTTGCCGGCAAAAATATAAAATATAAAATAGTAATATAAAGTTAAGAGATTTATTCAGATATTCTTTACATTAATTTTGCTAAAAGGGAGACTCATCTGCTTTCATTTTAGCAAAATCCTGTCACAGTACATCAATGTTGATAGACTGAGCAATATTATTTTCTATTAAAATGAGTGCCAAACCATTTAGTTTTTCTTGACTCATGTTTGATCGCAGGTAGTGCTTTATTAATTGTAATTTAGAAAATGTTCTCTCTCCTTTAGCAACTGAAACAGGCAAAGTCAATAGTATTCTCAATGTAATCAGTGAATTTGCATAGAGTTCTTCAAGGTTGTTGTTATAAATCAGATTCGCCGATTATTTTGTGTCGCTGACGCGACCCTAACAGCCTGCTAATATAACAGGCTCGAATGTCAAGAAGAATGAGTTATCAGTAGTAAGCTGACTTTTAGGGCCGGATCACTTGCATCCGATCTGATTAAAATTAGGATACGGCCCTTACACGGAACTCAACAATTAATCATAAGTTGATTTATGATACATCAAAAAATAAAGATATTTTAGGTATATTTTCGTAAATTTTAATCAAAAATTACAGTGATATAATCGGGTCCAGGATGCAATTTCAGAATTTATTTGTTCATTTCCGGGAAGGTCTGAAGGGGTCCGAACGGAAGACAATGTACATTCTTAATTATATGTACCATTCGTTGTTCGTTTAAACTCTTATCTCATATTTTTTGACATCTTTTAGGTGCCTTTTCTTCTGCAGCGCCTGTGTATATTGCACACTTCGCACACGCCACCAGCCAGGCCTGCATACAAGTCAAGTCCTGAACTACCAGAAGTTCTGTGAACATTTCCCATCAGCATTCATAATGCTGTCTTTCCATAAAACTAACTTTTGAATAATCTTCTTCTCCTTTGAAATAAACGCTGATTTTACATATTCTTTTTCTTCCTTTTTAAAAAAAGGGTACAAATGTTTGTATATTATGTGAAAAAGTTTTTTTTTTTTCCTGTGTTTTATCCAATCAGAACTAGAGTTTAGATGAGAAACACTTTTAAAACAAATATACAACATTAAGTTTTTAGTATGTCAACTATATGAAGATTATTAAGTGAGAAAGTTTGTTTTCCTTCATATTACACACAGATGCATGCAAGGAATAGTTTGCACATTATTCCAATTATGAGTATTTTTGTAAGCTGAAAGGAGGTGATTATGCCACAAGTTGTTCTGATTCTCTTTAAGAATAGAAAACATGCTTTAAAATATCCAAAGTCATCATTTTGGCCTTAGGGCATTCTTAAAGGGCAGGGCATCTTTAAGCATAGTGACGAAGGAAAAATCAGATTATGAGAGGAAAGTAGCTGAGCAGTAAAACTGAAAAAGTATGACTTTAATTATTGTATTTTTAGAAAATAAAAAAAACTTTAATGACCACTAATGGTAGGGAAGTTAAAATAGCAGTTAAAATTTTACATGCACTGATATGAGAATAGAGTTAGATGAGTAGGTAATGTTTGGGAAGTACAAGAGATGGCTGTGTCCTTATCCAGGCTCTTTCAACAGAGTACCAAGGGAGTGAAAGATAGCCCTGTTACTTCAAAGAAGTCCAAGACATGGATAGTAAATTCTACATAATTGAATATCTCAGGAATTGAGGTTAATTCTCGTTCTCACTTTCTGTGATAAAGTAATGATTGAGTTGAATACAGTTGTGAAATGGCTACACCATAAAATTATTAGGTTTATTTTCAAAGGCATTAGATAGGATACCACAATGAACTATTATGCCAAGTGAGAAAAATGTCTGTTATCTTGCAGCATTAGTTTACATTGTGATAACTCTGTACAAAAAAAAAGTAAAATTCTAAGTGTCCACTAGAAAACAACTAAAAGCATGATTATGTAATTTTGGTAGCCCGAAAATGAACAAACTCTTACATCTTGTTATTTGTGTGTCAAAATACTGAGATAAACTAAGTGATCTCATTTAGCTTATGTCATTATTTTAGCCAAGTACAATCAACTGAAAATTTAATTATTTTATATTATATGTTAAAATTATGTTCTATAAATAAAGTTCCAGATGCTGTTAAATAGGTTTGTCATCCTTTGGAAAATTCATTTATTCTATTCATGCTGCTGTATGCTATTGTGTTACTAATAGATGAAGTTTGACTTTTTCTTCTTTTTTTATAGATTTCTTGCAAACATTATGGAAGAAGTTCTCTTGTTTGTCCAGTAAGTGCTGTAATCAAAATAGATCAGTTTTTCTCTCACACACACACACACACACACACACACACACACACACACACACACACACACACACACACACACACACTGTGTGTGTTATATAACTGACTAGATTTTATTTGAATCAAGAGCATTGCTTTCTGCATTCAGAGATTTTTTAATATTGTGAATTGTGGCAATATATTTTTGAAAAAGAAAAAAAAATTGCACTAATCAGTAGTATCACGAAGAAGGTAATTTGTGTTGTATTTAAGTTCTTAAATGAGCATTTCAAATATTTCATTTTCTTCTTTTCCTAAAGCATTTAGACATTTCCTTCTTGTTAATTGGCCTTTACTTTGTGCTAAATGAAATGCTAAGAACTCCTGAAAACCAGACTTCCACATGTAAAAAACAAAAAAAGCTTCTGACTTGACTTCCAGTCTTCATTTTCCACATAATTCCCCCACCTCCCTCTCCCCACAGTAGAGATATACTTGGACTATAATAGTATTAGCTTAATAATAAAACTTATTATATTTTCTTGTGAATACATGTGTCTGATAAACTTTATTATATCACCGGTGTTATCTTTCTCAGTTCTGTCCATCCATTGTGCTAATGTACTATAGGTAAACTTATAGTACAATAAGCACATTAAAATTTTGATACCATGTACAAGAGATCAACATAAAATTACAGAACAAAGATAACCAAACAAGTGAGATCATCCTGAATTATAGTTGTAAGATAATTTGTCCAAGCAGTGAGATCAGAAAAAGGAAGGAATAGTTACAATATTTTGTCAAGACATCATAATCTATATTAAATTCCTTTTATGAACTTTCAAGGGCTGGTACTATGATTGTACTGCATGAAAATATTACCTGATTACTTTCTTCTTATGAACAGTTTTTCTCCAGTTAGTTAGACTGTTATCTGTTAGGAATAGAATATTGTCACATCTTATATTTCGCTCTTCTCACTCTGTCAATCTACTGAGAACTTCATCTCCCTCTGGGTTTTCCCCAGAGGGAGATGAAGTTCTCCCTGTGGGGAAAAAAAGATAAAGTTGATAAAACTTGTTTTATCAACTTTTCCAATAAATCCTATTCATAATATTTTCATTTTTGAATATTATTCCACTATTGATGCCACTGTTCACTCTCATAGTTTTTCTCACAACTCTTGTATCTGTGGTCTCCAGTCTTTGATCAGTTTATTTCTAACCCAGCTCCCAGATACAAAAATTAAAATTGATTTCAACATTGTTTTGTGTACAGCTACTTCAGGATTTTGGAAAATTGCTCTCTTATTCCATATAAATTTATTCATTTAACTCCCTACTCTTGAGGGAACACATGGTCTTCCCCCCACGAGCTCTGAAGACTACACACTTGAAACGGCTCACACCCTGTTCTAATACGATGATCCTGATCTTATCCCATAATATCCTTCTCCTTCCCCAAAAATTTCTATTTTCACATAATAATAAATTTTGTTTAATCCTTTATCCAAGTGTAAGCAAACAAAGTTTGCACCTGAAGTATCTTCAGAACTGAGGCAACTCATGGTAAAGGTAGACCAACCTCTCATCACTCCTTGTCTCAGTATCTCCCATAATGCAAAGCACATCTTGTGGACCTGTATAATGCTATGCATTAAGGGAAGGGCCACTACCCAGACCGGTTTCGACCTTTAATTGAGATCTCATCAGTGGGAGACAGAACCAGAAGTGGTGATACTAGGACAGAAGCAATGGAGAAGTCATATTTACCTATACAAGTTGCCAAAAGGTGTACCACCTTATTATTAAATTACTCTGGATTTAGAGAAAGATGTTGAAGTTTTTTCACTTGGTCAGACTATAATAAATTTAGTTTAATCCTTTATCTAAGTGTAAGCAAACAAAGTTTGTGCCTGAAGTATCTTCAGGACTGAGGCAACTCTTGGTAAAGGTGGACCCTTGTCTCAGTATCTCCCATAATGCAAAGCACATCTCCTTGTGGACATGTATAATGCTAAGCATTAAAGGAAGAGCATCTACCCAGACTGGTTTCGGCCTTTATTGAGGTCTCGTCAGTGGGAGCCAGACTCCTAGGAGCCACTGACGAGACCTCGTTAAAGGTCGAAACTGGTCTGGGTAGTGGCCCTTCCCTTAATGCATAGCATTGTACATGTCCGCAAGGAGATGTGCTTTGCATTATGGAAGATACCGAGACAAGGAGTGATGAGAGCTTGGTCACCTTTACCACGAGTTGCCTCAGTTCTGAAGATACTTCAGGCGTAAACTTTGTTTGCTTACACTTGGATAAAGAATTAAACTAAACTAAATTTATTATAATCTAACCAAGTGGGGGGGGGGGGGATTTCCAACATCTATTTTCACCCTCATCCCAGAGTATTCTCTGAGGTTTTCAAAAAAAGTTCACATACCTCATGCCTCACCAATAATTCTCCCACATCTCTCAAACCCTATTTTTTCCAACCCCCCCCCCCCTTCTGTTCAGTCATACTTCCTTCCTTCAACAGCAGATGAACGTATATCGCCATACACCGGGATGTCGCTGAAAAAGAAGACAGCCAACAACATCCTACAAAGGTATGCCCGGTTTTTTTCATCCTATATATTCTTTATATCTGTCCATATAAAACATCAGTAATGCCTGGGTAAAAAACCAATGACATTATAAAAAAGGGATACTCCTAAACAAAAATAGCCATAAAAATAATATTTACATAGAGGAGTAACATCATATTTTTCCCAGAAATAATACCTATCATTGGATAGCTGAATTGAATATCTACAATTTTGATATTAGTCCTAATATCACTTTCCTTCATAATGTGATCCATATAGATAAAAAAAATAACAGTGGAGATAACATGCTCTCTTGTCTCATATCTAATTTTATATCAAACCATCTTCTCATACCACTTTTAATTCTACACTGAGTGGCCACTTTATTAGGAACATCTCGCCATTTATGAAAATGTTGAGTCACATGACTGCAGTTGCTATTTAAATCAGGCAGAAGATGTCCAGTGGTGTTTTTGATGCATCAAAATGGGGGTAAATGGCATGACAACTTACCTAACTTTGAGTGTGGTGTGATTATTGTTGCCAGTATTTCACAAATGTCTACTTCTGAGCTTTCTCATGCACAACAGTGTTTATGGTGTACCAATAGTGATGTAATAACCATACAACTTCAATCCAGCAGCAGTTGGATTGAAGTTGTATGGTTATTACCAGACGGTAATAAGCTGATTGATGCACAAGGTTAGAGAAGATTGGCAAGGACTGTGAAACATGTGAGGAGAGCCAGAACCAGTCAAATCAGCTCAGTACAGTAGTGGGCATGTGATGACCAAGAGCTGGACAGTCAACAACTGGAAAAATATTGCCTGGTCTTTGAGTCCTGGCTTGTACTGCATCGTGCTAATGGCAGTAATGAAATGAGGTCATGGACCTTCCTGTAAAGTAGCAACAGTTCAATCTGGTGATGGGAGTGTAATGGTCTGGAGAATGTTTTCTTGGCACTCATTAGTCCCCTGATACCAGCTGAACACCACCTGAATGCCGCAGCCTGTCTTAATGTCATCACTGATCATGTTCACCCATTTATAAATGCAGTTTACTCATTCTCAAATGGGTATTTCCAGTTAGACAGTGCACAATGCCACAAAGCACATAGCATGTTAAAGTGGTTTGAGGAACATGACAGTGAGTTTCTTCACTTCAGTGGCCAGCTCATTCCCCAAACCTCAAACCCAATAGGGCATTTCTGGGATAAGGTGGAATGAGCAATTTGCAGCAGCAATGTGTTATCAACCAATCTGCAACAATTGAGCAATGCCATTGTGACAGCATGGACAAACATCCTGGTGAAGCGTTTCAGACATCTAGTTGAATCAATGCTGCAGAGAGTACAAGCTATTCTTAAGGCAAAAGGGGGATTCCACTCATTATTAAATGCTGTTCCTAATAAAGTGGCCACTCATTGTAATTCCTGACTTACAATTCAAACATAGGCTATGTATTGATCAATTTAATGCTCTATTTACATCACATAATTGTAATGTCTTGAATAGCTTTTTTCTTGGCACTTTGTCATGCCTTTTCCAGATTTACAAAACTTAAATACATGTCCTTGTTATATTCCCATGATTTCTAAATTCCCATGTTATATTCCAGAAGTTGTTTTTTAGGTTTTCCTTCTACAATTTTTCTAATCCTGTTTTCAAGTATGCATGCATAAAATACCTACTGAGATTTCATGTAAGATTTTGAGTTTTATTTCCCTTTTTTGATGTGGTCTTCTGAATTATGCACTGCAGCCAATGTAAACTTTAAACCTCCATATTTGAGCTTTTCTGGTCAAATAACATATACTACTACAGCTGACTTTCTGCATTAAAGGTTTTTTATCTTGTGTATTGATAGATACTCCTGATTGTATTCCTTCTTGAATATTTTCTATCACTGTTCTGTCACTTATGCTTCATTTAAGTAATCTTTCAAAGTAATTGCTCAAGACAGCTAAGATATCATCAGTTTTTCAGAAGATGTTTATCATCTCAAATATTCCTATTGTACTAAAACTTCCCCTATTTTTAAGCTTTTTAATAGCCTTCAGAAGATTTTGTCATCCTCCTAATATTTATTTTCTGTACCCTTATTGAAGTCTTCAGATGACTTTTGTTTAGCTACTTTTACACAATGCTTTGTTTTCTTACCTTTTCTTTAAGTCAGAGCACGTGCTTATGACTTACTTGCTAAGAACTTTTGATATGCTTTCTTCTTTTCCATGACTGTCTCTTTAGCTTCCTATGTCCACTATGGAGTTTTGATTTTTCTTTCTTTGCAGACAAGTTCAACACATGCCTCTCTGTTTTCTTCAGGATTTGTCACTGAATCTTCAGGGTTAGGTTCCTGTTTTCAAACTCATTCATTTTTTCTGGAATAATATTTGAGTCTATAACTCGCCTCTGAAAGCTGGTCCATTTGAGTCTTTTTGAAACTTTCTTATACACTTTTCTTTTCAATAAGATGTTGTTTCAATAAGTTACATCCTGCTCAAAATTAAATGATGACTTTCTGCTTTAAATTCTTTGTATATTCTTGTGTCCTGAACCAGCATGAAGAAGACATTGCTATCAGCAGTAACATAGTCAGTGAGCATTTTCTTATTTTTTTTATCTTCTCTTCATGTGAATTTGTGCACGTCTTTATTAGTAATTAATAATACCAAGTTGGAACTTACTATTATTAATGACTAATCCATCTTTGGAACAAATATCCAGAAGCTACCAATAATAACTCCATTATTATTAGATTTTGCTCCTTTCTCTAAATTTTCTCAAAACATTTCCTACTCTGCTCTTGAGATCTCCAGCATAGACAAAGTTTTCTTTTTTTTTCTTTGTCATATATTTGGAGTATTTCAGATACTCCTTTATTGGAGTATTTCATCCTGGAGAAGTAAGTTTTAATACTAGATGGATAGAGCAGGTTCAAGGTTTAGAAGTGCAAAAGGAGTGTGTGTTCCAAATACTGAGTACTCTGGATGTCAGTAAAGCTGTGGGACAGGATGGTATTTCACCACGGGTTTTGAGAGAATGTGCTAAAGAACTGACAGCTCTGTTGACCTGGCTACGGGAAAGGTACCCAAGGAATGGAAGGAAGGTAAGATAGTGCTGTTGCATAAGGGCTGTAGTAGACTGGAGGTGTCTAACTATAGGCCAGTTTGTGTTTCATCAGTAGTTGTTAAGATCTTGGAGAAATTAGTGAGGGACCATATTGGGCAGATGAGAGTAATGTTATCTGTGAAAGTCAACAGGGATTTGTTAAGGGGACGCTCTTACTTTAGTAATATGATTGCCTTTTATAATAAAGTGACAAGAGTAGTTGATGAGGCCTTGTTGGCCAAGTGGATAGCGTATCTGTTCTCCAGCCCAAAGGCTGCAGGTTCGAATCTTGCTGTGGGCATGGATGTTTGTGATTGTCTGTGGAAATACCAGTGGCAGTCAGCAGTAGATACCGTTGGTGTACTTGCAGTCAGTTGGTGATTGAATGGTGGAGACGAAGTTGTGGTGTAGGTGCCCTCCCTCAATAAGTCCTTGGACTCCCTGGAGGTGTCAAATAATAATAATGCCTTTTTTTTTTCTTCCCCAAAGGCATTTGACAAGGTGCCACATGATAAGCTGATGTTTAAGTTGTAGCACATGGGTTTAGATGTCAGGTTAGTTAACTGGATTCAGGATTAGCTGTCTGATAGGTATCAGAGAGTTGTGTATGGCGGGGCATATCAAGTAGTCAGAAGGTTACAAGTGGGGTCCCACAGGACTCGGGCTCAGTACTGGGACCTGTATTGTTTAACCTTTATATCAGTGACATTGTCAATGGATTGCAGAGGGATATTCAGTTGTTTGTAGATGATGTGAAGCTGGGAAGGGTTATTAGTAATAATGCAGATGCAGCCCTGCAAAAGCATTTGAATAAACTAGACAGATTTATGAATGAATGGGATTTGGTTTAATGCAGCAAAATGTGAAGTCTTGAAGTTTGAGATACATTGATGGGAGGCTGAGGCTCCATACTCGATTGAAGGAACTGTACTGGAGGAAGTAGGGAAGACAAGATCTGAGGGTGATGATTGATAGAAAACTGAAATTCAGGGAACATATTGCAAAAGTGGTGAAGGTAACCCAGAGGATTGCTGCAATACTGAGGATGTTGACCTGCAGAGATAAAAGAGTTATCGTTCCATTGTATAAGACCCTGATCAGACCACACTTAGACTATTGTTCTCAAATTTGATTCCCAGGATTTGAAGGGGATAAATTAACTGTGGAAAGGGTACAGATGTGGATAACAAAGATGGTTTCAGGACTGTACAATGTTATTTATGAAAATCGGCTGAGGGAATGTGGACTGCAGAGTTTGGTAGATAGAAGAAAGGGAGGTGATATGATCGAGACTTTTAACTGTTGAGAGGTAGTTACAGGGTTGACACTGGGGAGTTCTTTTGCTTGGTGGAACAGCGCGAAGGAGCAATGACAAGGGGCCATCCCTGGAAGTTGCAAAAGGAAGCTGTGAGCAAGAGGGTGAGGAGTGATTTCTTTGCATGGAGGGTGGTTGAACCGTGGAATGCATTGCCTGATAGAGTGGTGGGAGCAAGAATGGTCAATGTTATAATAATAACAATATCCTCTCAAATGTTTAAAATAAATTCCTTTACTTCCTCTTTAGTAAAACATTATGTGGAACCTGCCCGTTTTTACAATATTTGATATCTGCCATTCAAAATATTATCCTCTAGTTTGTTATTGAATTCTATAGCTACGTCTGCTTTCCATGGGCAACAAGATGTGTTAATCTTGTTGCTGTTATTTAGAGAAATTTCATCTTTGTCTTCTTTGTTTCAATAACATTAATTATGGTGACCTGGACCTGGTACTTCTCTCACTGTTGTATGTTCCACTTTTCCATTTATGCTTTTTATGTTGATGGTGCCTTTCTTAAATTTTGCTTATATTCAGTTGGAGTTTGTTCCAGTTACTAACTTTTCACTCTTTGCCTGATTCCCTGACAAAAGCAAAAGCAATGGGAACATGTTTGATCCAGTGATGTCAAAGCCCATGTGAAATTCTGTCATGTTGTTTGATTTAAACCAATAAGAATATAAATTGGGCAGCTAAATCCCAAACTGTCAATCCCTTCTCATTTTTTCAGTATCCAGATAGGTATTTACCACCTCATGGCTTATGACATTTTAGTGAATTTCAATGGTATTACAATTTAGTCCTATCTTATTACTTCCAAGAAAGATACTACTTTACTCTGTCTTACTTTTAATAATCTTTCGATATCTTCCCCTTCGGCTAACTTTAATATCTGCCTTTTCCTGGAATACATGTATTACATCAGTAGCCCAGGGCTCAATCTCTTTAAAAACTTTGCCTTTTTGTTTGTTAAGGAATTAATGTATAGTGCTTACTGAAAATTATGCAGTTAGACATTTTAATATGGAATATGTTCATCGCACTCATGTTGTACCATGCTTAGCACCAAGTGATTCAGGAGTTCTTGAGGCAAACTGGCCCCACTCCTCCTTCAGAGCAAGGATATGCTTGTTTGTATTCTGGAAAAGAATTTCAAACAGCAGTGCATCTCCCTATTGCATCCCAAATGTGTTCTATGGAGTTGAGTTCTGGGGAGTGTGCTGACCAGTTGATTAAATTAATATCTTCGGTCTCTAGAAGTATCTTCACTGTTTGTGTACAGTGTGGTGTGGCATTGTTATCCATTAAAATGAATTCTTGACACTTACAGCACCACAGAACAATTGAACATGATGTTGAAAAACTGCATTGTAATATCTTTTGGCATAGTCCCTTTTTCCAGCACTTGTAGCTTGATGTATCCATTAATCATAATGACTCCTGCACCGTGTATCTATCCCTTTCAAAACATTTTCGCGATGGTAAGCAGTACCACTTTCACACCAGATCAGGTGTCATCTAGAATCAGAGGAAAGACTAAACTGACTCTCATCTGTAAAGAGTACATCAGCATATTGGTGTCTTGTCCTGTTTTTATGGATACAACACCATTGAAACTGTGGCCTGTGATGAGCTGTTGACAAAGGGATGCAGACTACAGGCCTACTTGTCGCAGATCTTGCCACATTTTGTCTAGACATCCACGTACCTCTGCCTGAATGGAGCTGACCTGCCATGGTGCATCGATTACATTTTGCTGTAATAACCAAAAGGGTGACCTCTTAGCAAACATCTTAGCAAACATCCATTGGTTTGAAATGCTGCTCTTAGCTTGGATACAATGCTATGTGATATTCCAAACTCTCTTACAATATCAGTAATGCTGCAGCCTCCTTCAAGTGTGAAATCATCTAGATGATGTCTCTGAGATGTTACAAGACATCCAAGTTTGGAACTTTATTCCTTCATGAAAAGAGGGTTCTTTAAATGCAATTCACTTAGCACAGCCTTTTATTCTGTTGAGTGCTATCACGCGACCCTTTGTGGGCAATTTGAATATGCTCGTTCTTAGGTTTAGGACACCAGTGAATGTGTTGTATCATTATTATCCCTGTTGAAAATTAAGTTAGATTTTCATATTTTAGTTAATAAAATTAGGTTACTCATTGTAATTTTTGTTTGATACAGATGTGTCATTGACTGAGTTATTTAGTTTTTAAGTAGACCTTGTATTTTTTTGTTTAAATGCAATATTGTTGTATGACATCGCATGGTAGAGTAATGGTGACAAAGACGTGATTGTTGGGTGATTTTAATTTGTATAATTTTGTGCGGTACAGTGTGTGTGTGTGTGTGTGAGAGAGAGATATTTGTCACAAAAATAAAAGAATTTATGGAAGGAGAGTGATGAAACTGGTGAGCAAATGTGCATTAAGTGTTTTGAGAGCGAGTGCCAATTGGGTGGTGAGAACGAAGCAAATGTTAGAAGAGTAAGCAGTATCACTGGTAAAATGAAAAATATTAATGTCAGCATTAATGTTGAATGTACAGTGGTGGAAATACAGGAGAACGAAATGGACCTAAATAAGGAATAGCATGCTTGCATGTTATCCTTCAGAGCAGCACAAAGTACGAAATGAAAAAGTTGCAAAAGTAGCAAGAGATTAGCAGGACTGAGAAGAGAAAGAAGCAAGTGGTCCAAGGTGAGAATTGAGATCGTGTGAACAAACAAGAAAAACAACATAAGGAGAAAATTATGTACAGTCTTTATGATCACAAGAGTACTTAACAAAAAAGTATAATAAATCATGTTTCCTTAATGCAGAAATCAATGATCATATCATGCCATCCAAATGCAAAAAAGGTAAGGTGAAAGAACTAATTGTTTGGTTAGTACTAATGAACTGAGAGGCAAAAAGTATTCTATGAGGGAGGATGTGAAGGAGTTGTTGGGCGAAGCAAAATTGAAGAGTGAGAAGGTGATGATAGCCTCCTGCCATGCTATGATAGAAGCAAATTGAGGAGGAGGGAGTTGATAGCAAATGAATCAATACACAGGTTGTGCAGAAGGAATGATGTAGGATTTGCAGACCTATGGTCTGAGTTTGACAGAAAGAAAGATTTGCTGATGGACTTCAGCTAAATGGTTTTGGTGTCAGGTGTCGAGAGAGAGAGAGCTTTGTTCACAAAGCATACTGACGCACAAATTCAGGAAAACTTAAGCAATTAGGTTGGTTGTCAGTGTGTGTATGTGTGTGTAAGTGACTCATGAAGTAAGTGAGTGTGAGTATGACCAACAAGTGAAGATTCTAGTCTTCCAGGCAAAAATATTGAACAGGGTAGTTAATTCAGGAAATAAAGGGTGATTAGGGGAACAAAAGGTTGCTACAGTTTCTATACATTAATGCCAGAAGTCTCAGGAACAAGAGGGAGGAATTTTTAGCATTACTTAATACAACCTTGCCAAATGTTTTAGGCATTAGCAAGACTTGGCTGCCAGCAGATGATGTAGTTACAGGAATAGGATGTGAAGGGCTGAGTCTGATCAAATGCTCTAGAAATGTCAAGAACAATTATGTGAATTTCTCCAAACCTCTGAATAGGAAATGAAAGTCCTAATCTTTTATAAAATACTGATGTCTCATTCCTTTATAACATCTTTAATATATATTATAATATATATATATATAAATATATATCTTTAATATATATATATAAAAGTTCTTCTGTGGTAGTTACATAGCAGTGCCCTTTGAATGGCAAAACATGATTTTAGATCTTGTCTAGAATGGCAAAGAACCTTTATAAAAGTTTTTAAATTGAAGATGAGTCATCCCATCTCATTATTTAGGTGGTACAGTTTTTCATTTTTTTGGGGGTGCTTAAGAGTCAAAGCTGTATAACTGAGAGGAGACCTCCACATAGCCTTTAAAGGAATGCAGAGAACCGACCAGGGTTTCTGACCTAATGTCCAATCCTCACCTTCTCGTGGTGCACCCTGTTGGGTATCTACTTTGATACTGAATGAACGAGAATGGGCTGGCAATTTGGGATTTAGCCGACCAAATTGTATTCTTATTGGTTAAACCAAAATAAAAAATGATGGTACAACATGACAAAATTTCATGCCGGCTGGGGCGTCGCCCGGTTAAACAAGGCCCCGTTGTTTTCACCAGGGCGAACAGCGAAAAGTCAGCTACTGGAACAAGTCTGAAAACAAACCCCAACTCAACATCACCAGAGTTAAAGATCGGTACTATCAACGTAAGAAGCCCGAATGGCAAAGAAATGGAGCTAGCTGAGGAATTAGATAAGTACCAGATCGACATAATAGGGGTGACTGAAACAAAAAAGACCAAAACTGGTGAGATCTTTCTGAGCAATAAATACAAAATGTTATATTCAGGCAATGACAATCAAGGAAAAGAAGGAGTAGCCATAGTATTCAACACAAAATATGAGGCTAATCTTCTTGAATGGCAGTCAGTCTCAAGTAGAGTAATGTGGGCAAATATGAGAATGGGGAACTGGACAATGAGACTTATTTGTGCCTATGGTCCCACAGAAGGTTCTACTAAGGTAGAAGTGGAGGAATTTTTTGCCGCTTTAGAAAAAGCAACTGACACAATGAAAAAGGAAAAGTTGGTCCTTGTGGGGATCTAAATAGCAGCGTAGGAAATGATTGTGAGACATACAAAAATATTTTGGGAAAATTTGGAGAAAAGAGCAAAGCTAATAATAATGGCAAATATCTGTTGGATTTCTGCTCAGGACATGGACTGGTTATTACTAACACCATGTTCCAACATAAAAATGTGCACAAATTCACATGGAGAGAAGAGGCTAGGAATAAGAAAAGTCTCATTGACTGTGTTATTGTTGATAGTGATGTTTTCTCCCTGGTGCAGGACACCAGAGTGTACAGAGGATTTGAAATTGGAAGTGATCACTATTTAGTCTTGAGCAGGATAAAATTGAATTTCATATTGAAAAGAATAACATGTAAGAAAGTTTTAAAGTGAATAAAAGTTGAGCAGCTCTCAGATGTGAACTGTAGACTAAAATACACAAAGATTATTGAAAAGAAAATGAAAGAGTTTGAGAACAGGAATCAAACTTTGGAGATTCAGTGGCAAACTCTGAAGAAAACATTGATTGATTCTGCCAGAGAGGCATGTGGTGAGGTTGTGTGCAAGGATAAAAAAATCAGAACTCCCTGGTGGACACAGGAAGTTAAAGAGGCAGTGAAGGAAAAGAAGAAAGTATCAAAAGTTTCTGGCAAATAAGTCAGCTTTTACTCTTACAGAATACAGAGACAAATGTAAGAAAGCTAAACGGTGTGTAAAACTAGCTAAACAAAAGTCATGGGAGGACTTTGGCAACAATATAGAAAATAAATATCAAGAAGGTGGCAAAATATTCTGGAGGTTGTTGAAGAAGCTTAGGAATGGAGGAAAGAGTGCTGTAAAAGGAGTTAGAGATGATAAAGGTGACATGAAAACGGGAGAAAAAGATATCCTTGAAGTATGGAGTAATTACTTTGAAAAACTGCTAAATGAAACAAGCAGTGATGACAGCACAGTGATAACAAAACACTGACCAGGCATGCAGTCAGGAATACATATCCATACTTCAAGTCCTACTGAAATGTGGAAAGGCAGCAGGAATAGATGATATTCGACCTGAAATGCTGAAGTATGGTGGTATAAAAGTCTTACAGTGGCTGCACTGCATAGTTCAGAAAGCCTGGACAGAGGGACGAATTCCTGATGATTGGAGTAGAGCTCTCATAGTACCCATATATAAAAAGGCAAATGAAACTGAATGTGAGAATTACAGAGGTATTTCCCTACTGAGTTTTCCTGGCAAGATCTATGCAAGTATACTTGAGAGACGGTTGAGAAGAATTGTGGAAGAAAATCTTGGTGAAGAACAAGCTGGATTCAGGCCAAATAGAGGCTGTCAGGATCAGATCTTCACTTTACGACAAATAGTCGAGAAAGCATGGGAATATAACAAAGATCTGTATTTAAGTTTTGTCGATTTGGAAAAGGCATATGACAAGGTGCCAAGAGAGAAGCTATTCAATACGCTGCAGTTATATGGTGTCAATGGGGCATTATATGAAGCAATACTTAGTCTTTATTTGAGTTGTAAGTCAGCAGTTAGAATTGAAGGAAATACAGGAAGATGGTTTAATGTTAAATCTGGTGTCAGACAAGGATGTACATTATCCCCTCTGTTATTCATTATCTATATGGATCACATTATGAAGGAAAGTGGTATTAAACCTGATATTAAAATTGGAGATGTTAATGTCAGCTCTTTGCTTTATGCGGATGATGTTATACTTCTAAATAAATCTGCTACAAGTCTGCAAGATTCTCTGACTAAATTGAATAGCTGTTGTAATAAATATGGTATGAAGGTCAGCAATAAAAAGACAAAGACAATGAAAATAGGCAGAATCATTGAAAATGTCAACTGTGTTGTGAATGGAGAATCTGTGGAACAAGTAAAACATTTCAGCTACTTAGGCATGATTTTTACTGAAGATGGTAAATTAAATATAGAAATAGACAACAGAATCAGCAAAGCTGGTATGGTGGGAAGTCAATTGAATAAATTCATATGGAATAAGAGAGAAATTAGTCGGAACACTAAATTAGCTGTATACAAGACAGTGTTCAAACCAGTTTTAACTTATGGATCTGAGAGCTGGGTCAGAAGTAAAACACTTGACCAAAGACTAGAGACCGCAGATATGAGAGTTCTGAGAAAGATTAGAGAGGTGAACAGATGGCATCAATGGCAATATCGTATTAAAAATGAGGATATTAGGAAAGAACTTGACATTGTCAGCATCCAGGAATGCGTTAGCAGAGCTAATCTCAGGTGGTATGGTCACTTAAATAGAATGGGAGAGGAAAGATTAGCAAAACAAGTGTTCTCTGCCAGGTTGGCAGGAAAACGACCCGGAGGAAGACCAAGATATAGGTGAATTGATACGGTACAAATTGCCTTAGAAGATTGAAATATAAGATCTGATAATGTTGGAGTCTTGACAAGTAACAGACTGATTTGGAGGAAAATTGTAGATAGGACGTTAGTAATGATGTAATTTTTTCATGTAGTACTGTCATATCCTGTACACCCCTTGAGGGTACATGGCAGGAATTTGATGATGAGTTTTTCATTTTGATCACTCAGGTTATTTCATGTGACAAAACAAGCAGTTTGGCAATAAGTTGAATACATTGAATTAACTGATCTAATACACAGGCTCGAGACTAGTTTTTGCCCATAATTCCAAACAGCAATGGTACACTGCATAAACCTGTAGTCTTGATCACAAGGTTTGAATACCAGATGACTGGGAATTGGATGATCATCTTATTAGTTTATAACATGAGAATGAAATTTAATGTGAGAATTATAGAGGAGTTACTTTACTCAATGTTCTAGGAAATATTTATTCAAGCATGGATGAGAGAAGGTTAAGAAAAATTATTGAAAGTAAATTAGTTCAGAACTAGCCGAATTTAAACCAGATAGGGATTGCTATGACTAGATTTTTATCTATCAGATAGTTAAGAAATTAGATGAGGTTGTCTATTTCAGCTTTGTTGATCTTCTAAAAAAAAGTAAAGATACCAAGGTACAAAGTTGCAAAACACCAAATTTGTATGTTGTAAGTGGAACCATATGCAGATCAGTGTATAGCTTATGCTTAAGTTGTAGCGCTGCAGTTATCATAAGATGTACAGGAAAGTAGGTTGACTTTAAATCCAAAGTTAAGCAGAGCATGCTATAATTCACTGTTATTTTATCATATATATATGGACTTCATTAAGGAAACCTTATGTTCAATTAGGAAGTGTTATTTTTTTATACTGTACAGATAACATTGTCTTCTTAAATATTGTCCACAAATCTACTACAGAATTTTGAGGCCTTTAGCCATGTTAAATAATTGCTGTGATATGAAGATTAGAAGTAAAAAGAATAAAACTTATTCTCTTCTTTGCCATTTAAGTACAATTTTTAGTGAAGATGGCAAGTTTTATATGTGATAAAATAAGTAAGGCTGGTAAAATGGGAAGCCAACTGAATAAATTTTTATGGGATAAGAGAGATATCACCCAAAATACTAAGCAGTATCCTTCCTTCCTAATTTATGCTTATGCATAGACCTGCACTTTGCTGTGCAAGCATTCGAAATCATGTGCACTGGAATAGACTGCTTATTGCTGTAGTGTACTACATCTGTATATTGTGTATGTCCTTCTGGTCAGTTGGCTTGTTTGGAGGTACAAAAAATCTGTTTCTGGGAGACAAACTCTCCATCTCAATATGAGACCAGCTAACTCACCATTTGATTGAAAACACCTAATAAAGGTTTCTCACATTATAGACAGGATTCGAACCTGTTGTCTTTCCAACCATAGTTCTTGTCTAAACCAACTAAGCTATGGAGGCAGTACTAAGCAGTATATAAACCAGTTTTAATGTGGAAATATGAGGACCAGTTAGAAATAAAACCTTTGATCAAAGGCATGGGACTAGAGCTATACAAGTTCTAAGGAAAATTAGAGAAGTTCAAATTTCATCACTGGTGGGGCCGTTTTAAAACTTAACTTATCAGAAAAAAAACTTGGCATATTAATATTCAAAAATGTGCAAGTTAAGCTGAAAAACAAAAATGAAAGATTACCACAACAACTCTCTAAAGCAAAAATGGCAAGGAAAAAAAAAAAACCAGCATGTGGATGCACTTGATGGAGTTAAGAATGTTTTAGAAGTTCAGAATGTTAGAACTAATCAGAAATTACTAATAATAGGCTAATTTCAAAGAAAGCTGATAATTAGAAACTGGTCATCAATCTTAATGTATGTTTTATAAATGAAAGATGCCAAAAATTATATTCAAAACAATGTTTGCCCATAAAGTATCTTCACAACTGGACTACTTGTATATAGAAGCTAATAACTTCGTGTTATTTGTCTTAGTATAACATAATGCAAAACACATCCTTTCAGGTGTGTGTGTATAGTGATAACTTAATTTATGTTTGACTGTCATAGTATCAACCAGAAAATGATGGCGATGATGTAGTCCTGGAAGAGAGAAAATATCACTTGAATTATGAAATCATTTCCAAATGCACAAAATTTTGGTATTAATAACTGTTTTGTTATCATCAGTTTTCAGTATAGCAAATGCTGGAATAACAAATTCATTAACTGTTACAAACTACCAAAAAGCCTCACCAAAACTCTTTATATGCCTAATATCATGCTGAAGGGAATTTGCTATAGGAGCCTTTCAAATATAACAAACTATTTGTGTGGTCCAGGCTTGCTGTAATGAGAGCTGCAAGTATAGTAAATTTGTATTTGCACTGACAAATAGTGAACAAGTAAAGTAAATTATTATAACAATAAGAAATTTAACATTTTTTAAATTAGAAACTTATGTTTATCTTTAAGTTTTCATTTTTCATTTTATTTCACAGGTCTGTAGTGTGCCAATAAAGCCTGAAGAAGAATTTGTAGCCTTAAGTAAATTAAGTGACCACAAATTTAAAGTAAGGTAAATTGTTTTTATAAACATTGGATTTTGAATTATTTGAGAACTTCTGGTAATAGGTTTATTAATTTTAAATTAATAAAAACACAGTGTATTCTTTCTCTTTCTTCCTTTTAAAAGTAGGATATAGCAATGTGTGGAATCCCAGAAGGAAGAGTCAACAATTTAAATTTTAAATAAACTCATATAAAGCTAAAAATGATTATCTAGGAAAAGCAATTGGTATGTTTTTACTAGAACAGATTCATTGCTGTTGTTTTATAATAGTAGCAGAATGACTAGGTATTACTTGTTAAAAAGTATCAGCAAAATGTAGTTTTATTATTATTAATAACAAATATGTATATTTATTAGAAATTAGTTTCTTACATCTTAAAACTGGAAGTAATTATGATTTATCTAAATAGCAGAAATTGATTAAGGGATTGATATTAGATAGTAAAATTATTCTCTTAACTTCATTGAGAATTTGAAGTTGCATGAACCTCGCTAACTTGAACTTTCATATTTGATGTAGAAATATAAGTTGTAGCCAAAAAGTAATGAGACAAAATTCGTATAAAATCGTGTATTTGATTAATCATCTAATACATTGCCATCACCTTCACATTTTTTTCCAGTGTTCCTTCCACATGGTATAACAGGATTGGAAAGATGTCTTTTGTTAGCTGATGTATGGCCCCTGTCACAGCTCTTTGGATGTTTCTACAGTCTCAAAATAGGTACCTTTCATGTTGCTCTTGAGCTTGGGGAAAAGAAAAAAAGTCATACAGAAACTACCCAGATGAGTTCCAGTGTATTGAACACAGTGGAATGCATTTTTTGGCTAAATATTTGCAAATTGACACCACAGAATGAGAAGGTGCATTGTCATGATGTAAGATCTAATCATTCGCATTCTCTGGAGACACCTGTAAGATTCATTTTAGCAACTGTTTAAGGATTTCTTTGTAGTAAATTTGATTGACAGTCAATGTTATTATTCATTCTACTTGCACATTGCTCATCTTCCACTCTGTCTGTCCCCTCCACTTAAACACTTGAGCACATGATAAAGAATCAATACCATAAAGCCTGCTTAAGTTTATTGAACATTTTCGTAGCACTGTTGTTCAGTTTAACACAAAATTTAATCACACAATGTTGTTCAAGATTTCGCTTCTTCATTTCTTGGTGAACATACTAAAAAAAAAACACAAAAATTCAACTGGTGTTGACCCTACCAATGAGAAACTGATACTGGCAGAAAGAGCTGGAATTGCTCTAATATACTACATCATCAGCAGATCAACAGTGCTATCAATTTTTGCAATAAATAAAGTCATTCCATTTCTGCTAGACCTTGTATATATGTTTATAAATGTTTATCTTTAAACCAGTAATGATTACTTTTTTTTTGTCACTTTTGAATGCATACAGACTGTGTGATGGCAAATGCTGCATTTTTTTTTTTTTTTTTTCTTCTTAATGCTAGTGCAGTTTTAAGGAAGTCCAGTATAAAACTGAGGTAGCTTTCTCACAGAATATGCATGTATCATAGTGTTGATGTTTTTTATAAATCATTCATTCCATTTCATTTTCACTTTTCATTTAATTATCAGCAGAAGAAGGGTTTTGGAACAGTTCTTCTTTTGACCAGTAGCAAAAGTTGGCTGATTTTGAGGAAAATTCATTTTGAAGGTGTTAAATTATGTTAACCCAGTTATTTATTTGGCTATAACAGTCATTCCATTTCTCCTTGTACCAGAACCTCATTGATATTAACAAAAGAAGAGCATTGAAACAATTGATTTCATTTGATCAACAATGAAAATTGGCTGCTTTTCAGAAAAATTCATTTTGAAAGTGTTGAGTTATATTAATTTAATTATCATAATCAAATTCCTGAAATGTACCCTCTTGAAGTGTGTATGTTATAATGATAGTACAACATGAAAAGCTTTGTGTGTGTGTGTGTGTGTGTGTGTGGAGGTCCCATAGAAGAGAGAAATTTTCCTATTGAGTGCTCCAAGTAAGTAAGTAATCCAAGTAGCATAAGCATTCTTAAGGAGGGAAAATTGTGGAAAGGAAACTTGAAGAAGAAAAATCTGAATTTAGGCCAAAATGAGGTTGGATCAGGTTTTCTCTAAAATACATAATCATAAATATATGATTATGTATTTTAGTTTTGTAGATCTGAAAAAGGCTTATGAAAGATGCCAACAGAAAAGTTGTTCAGAACACTAGAATTAAATGGTTTAAATAGGATGTTATATCAAGCAAACATAGTCTGTATTTGAGTTGTAAATCAGTTTGAAATTGAAGAAGGTGCAGAAAGATTTATGGTTTGATATAAAATCAGGGGTGAGAGAAGGAGGAGATAGTGCCTCCACTGTTATTCATCATCAACATTTATCATGTTATGAATGAAGGTGGCATTAAACCTGATATCAGAATTGGAGATGTTAATCTTGTCTTTTTTTAGGGATACACTGAATATTCAGTTTTGCTTTGTGTTTGTTGAGTCATTGTATTTTCCAGATATTTGACTTCATTAGAAAGATTTGGTTTCAGCCAGTTGAAGCAGAAAAATTCCCATTACTTGCATCATAGCAAATGCAGCCAGTCAGGAAAAGCCTCCCCTTATCTTGCACAACTGTTTAAATAGAAGGGTTTTCAAGACTAATGAGTAAATTTATTGTTCAGTACAATTTCTCAAAAATTTCTTTCAGCTTTAGCTACCAGCCTGTTCCTGAAAAAAAGTTTTTTTCAGAAGTCAGACATATTTATGAAGAAACCAAACATCCAAAAAAATGCTGAAAAATTCATTTTCCTAAATCATAATTTGTTGTGAATGCATTTTGATTATTAATTCATAATTATTCTCTATATTTCACAGTTTAAAATAAGTTCCATTAATATTTTTTGAAGAAATAAATGCAATATTTTATTTTGATTTTATGCTCTATTGTTTTTTAAATACAGTGTTCTCTATGAAATGAAATGATAGTTTTATTATTTTGAAATGGAGGGTATTATGGATCCATCTATATTTTATAGCCAGATATGGAAAGAGAGTGAAGTTTTTTCTAAAATTTACCCACAAGCTTATGAGAGCAAGACCAGAAATTCATCTTTTATTAATGCATTGAGTAAGTTTCACCAGCCTAAAATACCAAGCTTCAAATTGAAGACTGGTGTTTCAAGCTACTGAAAGTGGAACAAATGTTCATTCAATGCTGTAATTAAGCTTTGTCAGAAAGTTAAATTCATCATAAGTGATCTCTAGGCAGATGCATAATCAAATATCAAACTGTGGAGCTAAGAAGGTTATATTTATTTGACATCGATACTGTAATAGACAATATTACAGATTCATGTATATTTTATAGCAAAATAAGGGAAAGTAAATGCAGAAAATTTTCTTACTTTTCGAAAAATTACTATAAAGCTTTTGTGAAAGTAATGTTATTACAAACTGTTTGCTAAATTTTCGAAAGTTTTAATATTTTGTACATTGGGCTATAAAATATGGATGAATCCATAATATCCTCCATTATAATATTTCACTTATTTCAAATTGAAGCATCTCAATTCTATACTTAAAAATTTGACAGTTATTATATTTAGGGAAAGCAAAATTTTATTTCCCCTTTTTTTTATCAAAGCAGATCCTAAAAGTCTTTGTTTTGACAGTCTAAAATAAACAGAAATAGTAAATATTAAAGTTACATGCTTATTTCGTAGACAAATATACATATATATAGAAACTTGGAGAGTTTTGAGTAAAGAAGAGATCTTATGAGAATTCAATCCTCGGCATTGGAGTTGCCTTAGCTTGCACTACTTAAAAAACTTTTCAAGTTTCTAAAATAGTGCATGAATATGAATTGTTCTGTTTATTTTACAACTTTAAAATTAATACATTTAGGGTCTTTTGTTAATTACTCTTAAGAACTGACTGCTGTTCACTTATGAAAAATGAAATTCTCTGAAACAGAATTGCTTTGGTGTTGAATGAGGATTCTTGTTATTTTAAGGTTTCAGCCTGATCTCTGATGAAAACTAGCAGTTCAAAACAGTTGTCAGGCTAGTGAAACCTTAATGAAAAGAACTAATAAAAGTCAAATATACAGACGCCTCAGCAGCAGGCGTTTCTTTTTAGTAGTGCAAGGCAACTCCCATTCTGAAAACTGCATTCTAATAAGCTCTCTGGTCAGTTTTCGAAACTTTCAAAGTTTCTATATATGATATATATGTGTGTGTGTGTGTGTGTGTGTGTGTGTGTGTGTGTGTGTGTGTGTGTGTGTGTGTGTGTGTATTTGTTTATTTAATTTCATGCAGTCATGTGATTAGGTGAAGTATTATTACATATTTTTTTATCTCCCCCCCTCTCCTTTCCCAACTCACTATCCATACACAGTACTAATATACTATAAGTTGATCAACCAACCTCTTGTGTATGGGCACAACATAAAAAAAAAGCTTTCTTCATTCTGCAATTTGGCCTAAGTGCTGAATATTTGGTTGAAGTATAATTAATTAAATTTTATCTGATTCAAATTAACCTGGTAATAACCCCTTGCCAACTTATATATGTCTCAATCATGTCCCCCTCCCCTCATTCTTCTATCCACTAGACACTGCAATTTGCATTCCCTTCAATCTGCCTTCATATCTACGTTCCAGAGACCAGAAACCACCTTAGTCAATCGTCTCTTCATCCTTTTGAATACACATTCACCAAATCTGCACACAGTAATCAATTCATGGTCTGATTAATGCCTTATTCAACAGAATCATAACATCCTTAACCCCACATGTCAGTGTTCTTTACATCATAATAAGCTATGCTATCCTCACACTTTTAGCAAAATATCCCTGAAATTTCAGGTCTTTATCCACCAACATCTTCAGATCCCTTATCTCCTCCGCCTTCTAAAAGTTATCCCATCTGTTCTTCACAAACTTTAAAACATTACTCTTCGTTACGTTGAACTGGTAGTCCATTCAGAAAGTGTGGAGTTAAAAACACTGGAATTTCAGGAGGGGAAATCCTTCTTTCCTATTCTAAAGATTGACTTGGGAACTAGTCAAAGAAAGGCCTGTAAAAATTTCCATTATTCTTGGCTAGAATTGGCCTGTAATGGTTTCTTTGGGCAATCTAGTGCTATGGAAGCAAACACCATTTCCACAGGGCAACAAATGCACCCAATATAATGCAGTATAATATACGTGTTTATGTAAATCTGATATAGTCTGCTATAGATATAAGTGGTTAATCTTATCTGACCAGTGTATTACAGATGCTGAATTGATTTGAATATCCTTCCTGGTTTATAGCCTATTGATAAAAGACTTTTGAATTTAAAATGTGAAGGATGAGATGATATGTAGAAAATGAAAAATAAAGTATTCAGCCAGTTCTCAAACTATTAAACTTGAAGAAATAGTTTTCTGCAGTAGATTTTAAGCAGTACATTTCTTTTAGAATATTGAGACTTTGGGGTTTGTTTGATGTTTTGGTAGCTTGTTATCAGGGCTGCCCTGTGCAGGTTGTGCCCCACACAAAGGTGCCTGATCAGGAGGGGCCATTTCAAGATGATAAATAATAGTAAATTTTTATATAATGCTCTTATTCATGAAGTAAAACTTCAGATTGCACGACTTAAAATAAACATAAGGCGATAAAAAAATGAACAGTAAACTCAACAACTGATTAGCTGCTTTGCTTTGACATACCGCTTCATGAGTGGTGTGCATCAAAGCAGTTTGAACTGTGTTGTGATTTTTTGTGATAATTGAAAAAAAAAAATTGGCTTCTTCACCCTATTTTTATGTACACCTTGGTAACACCCATGCTTACAATTCACTCAACTGGACATAGCTACACAAGTGCTTCAAACATAGGTAAATGTAACAATATACGAGCAACTTCTTCACTTAGAGCATGAGTACTAATCAGTACTAATCATCAACCAGATGGCTTCTGCTGATGTGCTATGGCACACCTTCCAAGTATTAACCACCTGAAGATTTCATCCATCACATCCACAGGTCAATAACATGATTTCTCTGGAACAAAACCAACTGGACAACCTCCTCAGCACTCTGCAAACCACTCAACAAGGGAGACCAGGGCTTAGTCTTCCTTGAAAACCAAACCACCTCCTTCAGGATTATCTTTCTCCTTAGGACTAATGCGACAACTCTAGAGTATATTCTGAAAGAAGCCACCAGAGGACTTGCATTACCCACAATCCTTTGAACAGTCAACTCACTGCCATCTCCCAAACTAGCTCCATTCTATTGTGATGCCTTACAGTGCTGGAAAAGCACAGAATGTCATCCCACGTTAACTGGATCATCCCGGGAAGCAGCGGTCACAGAGCCTCTGTTCTCAAACAAAAACATTAAAAGTCTCTTAACTGGCCAGCCTTTTCTCTTTGCTATCAGGTGCTGTGCAGGAATGAGAACTATAAGAGACCTAACCCAGAAGTGAAAAAACCTTCCAAAGTTTACAGCTGAAAACTCCAAAGCAAAAGAGTGATATCAATAAGTTCAAACTGCCATTATGAATGCCTTTCTGGACATTAGTATACCTCAAGGAATCCAGATTTCAACTCCAGAATTTCCCAATAATCCACCTTACAAATATCTTATCTTCTGAAACCTCTCTTCTCTTTCTGTCTACTAATTGCTAGAAAATATACCACACCTCACTTCAGGACATCCTGACTCCTTTTGAGCCTGCATCAATATCTCAATCCTAAAACTAAAACCTGCATATCTACAGATGCCACTCAGTTTTCAATGGGAATCTTCCCTACAGGAAAAAGTGTACAAAGCCATATGTGCACATACAGTGGAGGTTGTGGCATAGCATCTTATCAACCCCCAACTAAATTCTATAAATTCCAAGTTAGAGCATCAGATCTTTGTCTGTTCTGTAACATCTCGGGTATCTTGGAGCACAACTACTAGACCTATTCTCTCAATAAAGGAATCATAACATATGCATTGGCATTGCCTCTAGCACCTGCAGCCACCCCTCAGCATGAAGATCACTGATAACTACTACAGAGATGACACAGAATATGCAACTTTCTTTTTTCTAATTTGTGTAACAGAGTTCCATGTGGTATTCTGTCAAATGTCTTTGCAAAATCCAGCAAAATCATTGTGTAGCCATTTCCTTTATCCAACTCAGCTGTTACTCTATTATAAAAAGTTAGTAAATTACTAAGGCATGACTGACCCTTCGCAAACCCATGTTGACCCTCATACAGTATCATATTTTTTATCGACCCATTCTTGAATTCTCTTTTTGACCAATTTTTCCAGTAGTTTTACCACCACAACTGAGATACTAATTGTTCTATAATTTGCTACTGCAATCTTAGCACCTCCTTTATGCAAGGGAGGTGCTAATTTTGCTCTCTCTCTCTCTCTCTCTACTTCCCTGGAACTCTACCAGAGCTGAGATGTAAATTAAACAGCCTAGTCAGAGACATTGCCAATTCCCTTTCACATTCTCACAAAACCCAAGCTGATATCCCATATCTAATCCCACAGCTGTATTTTCATTCAGACTCTGCAATATCCAATGAACCTCCAATTCATCCACTGTTCCCAGATCAGTGTCTGTCACATGTTACAGCAATAACCTTACTTGGAAGATATATCCTTGCAAAGTGGTTACTCAGTAACTCAACTATTTTATCTGCTTCTGTCACCTCATGACATCATCACTCATGATCTTTCTTCCTTCTAGTCTGTATCTCCATAGTTGAAGTCCCCATAATCATCACTCGACCTGTACTTATTGTACTAATTTTCCTATGCATGTTTTCCAGATCATCTGTGGAATCCCCTGGCCTATAGCTGCAACCAACTGTATATTTTATCTTACTGGCCTTGATCTTACACCAGACTGCTTCAAATGAACAGCCGCCCTCCCCACTATCTCCTATTCTTTTTAGCTGCAATTCATCCACTATCATCAGCAGTACACTTCCTCCTCCTCCATCCTATCTTTTCTGTCTTCCCTGAAAATACTAAACTCTTCACATTCTATCTCTGTGATTACATCATCTGCTGTTAGCCAAGTCTCAATAATGTCTGTAACTTTTAACTAGATTGCACTAACCAATGCCCAAAACTCTCCCCTTTTGTTCAGTCAATTCAGAAAGCAAAGGTGGCTGGGATATGCTGCAGTTTCTATATACTAATGCCAGAAGTATATAGAAACTGCAGCATCCCTTTAGGATCCCAGCCACCTTTGCTTTCTGAATTGTGACTACCTTATTCAATATATTTGTTTGAGACACTAGATTCCATACTAAGTCATTCTCATACAAACTCACCTACTTCTACCCTAGTTGCTTAAGTTTACCTGAATTTGCTCTTTAGCATGCTCAGTGAACAAGGCTCTCTCTCTAGGCACCTAACACCAAAACCATTTAGATGCAGTCCATCAGCATTATACATTATCCTTCTTTTTGCCAAACACAGGCTACATATTCACAAATCATATACCATTACTTCTGCACAATGTATGCATTGATTTATTTGTTACCAATGCACTCCTTCACAGTTCACCTCAATCATGACATGGCAGGAAATTTACAATCTTCACCTTTTCACACTTCAATTGCTTTAAGCTGATCAAATGTGTATTATAACCATCATCATCAAATTCCTGCCATGTACCCTCAAGGGGTGTACAGGATATGATAGTACTACATGAAAAAAATTACATCATTACTAACTTCCTATCTACAATTTTCCTCCAAATCATTCTGTTACTTGTCAAGACTCCAACATTATCAGATCTTATATTTCTATCTTCTAAGGCACTTTGTACTGTATAAATCCACCTGTATCTTAGTCTTCCTCTGGGTCGTTTTGCTGCCAACCTGGCGGAGTACACTTGTTTTGGTAATCTTTCTTCGCCCATTCTGTTTAAGTGACCATACCACCTGAGATTAGCTCTGCTAACTCATTCCTGGATGCTGACAATGTCAAGTTCTTTCCTAATATCCTCATTTTTAATATGATATTGCCATTGATGCCATCTGTTCATGCCTCTAATCTTTCTCAAGACTCTCACATCTGCGGTCTCTAGTCTTTGGTCAAGTGTTTTACTTCTGACCCAGCTCTCAGATCCATAAGTTAAAACTGGTTTGATCACACACACACACACAAAGCTCTAACTGTGCCTTAAACTAATTCAATGTGTCTACATTCACAACACACTCAGTCAATGCATTCCACTCTCCATGTAAAGAACCTTTTCCTCATTCTTCTGCTCACACCCTCCTTATACAGTTTCCAGGAATGGCCTCTTGTTCTATCCGTTTTCCCATTCTATGAAAAATTTCTTCCATATCAACATTAACAAACCTA
Organism: Typopeltis vanoorti; assembly: GCF_054136105.1. NCBI lineage: Eukaryota > Metazoa > Arthropoda > Arachnida > Uropygi > Thelyphonidae > Typopeltis > Typopeltis vanoorti. The sequence goes on along the minus strand of NC_143572.1, from coordinate 34,410,958 downwards.
ACTAATTTATATGCCTCAGTCATATTTCCCCTCCTCCTGTTCACAAGGCTTTGCAGTTTACATTCTCTCAATTTGCCATCATAGCCCACATTCCAAAAACTGCTGACCACCTTTGTGAATCTTCTCTAGAAATCTTTCTAACATATCCTCGTCACCATAAAAACTCAGTGACAAATATGTGTAGAATAATCCATATGAGGCCTTATCAAACCCTTATACAATGGCATCAAAACCTCTTTATTTCTACATGTGAGGGTCTTCCATATCATTGCTATCATCTAAAGTGATGTCTTCACAACTTGTGCAATATGGCCCCTGAATTTCAGGTCCTTGTCCACCAACATTTCCAGATCTCTCATCTCTTCTACTTTAAAGTTATCCCACCCAGTGTATACTTTGCATCCCATCATTGCTCGCCACATTTCAAAACCTTATGCTTTTCAACATTTAACTGACAGTTCCACTTACCTGTCATTCATGTAATCTATTCAAGTCCTCCTGTAAGGCCATAACATCTGCTTGACTCTGTATTGCTTTCCCCTGTATTTTTCTGTATTTATCACCACCTTTATGTAGTGGAACAATTTTACCTTCTTTCCACTCCCCTGAAACCTGTGCTGGTGTAAGACTCTTATTAAACAGGCATGTCAATGCTACTGCCAGTTCTCTGGAACATCGCCTTAAGATGCGTAGTGACATGTCATCAAATTCTATTGCCTTATTGACATCAAGGTTATTTATTTCCTCAAATACCTACTGCTCGCTCACAATTAAGCCATCCTCTCCTGTGTCCTCTACACTTAAGTTTCTCATGATTTCACCCTGATGAGGTTAAAATACCCTTATAAGTCGATCACTGACTATCTCAACAATGCCTTCTGCAGCAGTTATCATTCTACCATTTTCATCCATTAAAATCATCTTACCATAATCATTCTTTTACATGGCACATATCTGAAAAACTCTGTAGGTTTTTCTTCACCTGATTTGCTAATTTCTGCTCATACTACACTTTCATTGTCTTTACTAACTGGGTCACTCTCCTGGCTTTTTCTTTATACTCTTCATGTAACTGGTTATTACCATTATTCATCTTGTACTCCTCGAAAGTGCTTCTTCCAGATTTCATGCTTAAGCCTCTCATTCGTCCATTTTGCACCTACCATATTTAGCCTTTTGACCTTCAGAATACATTCACACATTGATACTGTTATGTATTTCTTTGTCAGTTCCCAAGCAGCATTTATTTCCTTACCACTCAACTCCTCATTCCATGCTATAGCTCCAAACTGTTTCCTAATCTTGTGATAATCACCAGCCTTATCTTCCTCATATATCCTTTCGCCACAGAAGTCTGCATATGGCTAGCCACAACCCAGGTGATCACTTCATGATCACTCTCACCAACTGGAGGAAAGTGTGAAACACCACTCACAGTTACATCCTATGAATTCCTAAATACTATCTCTTCATTCCAGTCTATACCACCATAATTAAAATCACCCATAATAATTATCCTTCCTTTGTTCACTAATCCAGGTTTTTATACATTTCTTCCTCACCATGCTCCACATTCCCTGGCCTTAATAGCAACATCAAACTAATTATGTCTTTCTGTCAACCTCCACCTCACACACCACTGCCTCATAACGATTGCCACTGTTTCACTCTTTCATGTTTACATTATGTGGACATAATTCCCCTGCTATCGTTAGCAGCACTCCCCCTCCCTCCCTTGTCTTTTCTATCCTTGCAAAAAACACTGTACCCTTCCATTTCTATTCTCCTCAGGACATCATCCTCATTCATCCATGTTTCACTTATTCCAACAATTTTCAGTCAAATGAACTCAATTAGTGAAACTATTTCATATCCCTTATTTTTGATACCGCTGGCATTTGTAAATAAACACACCAGTTCACTTTTAGGTCTATGACCAGTTCTATCCATGCCACTTGTTGGTTGTGATTTCTCCACCGCACCCTTGCCCAATCATGTTTATCACCGCTTACCACACATATATCTGCTCAGTCTCAACTCCCCTCAGTTCGCTCTGCCTCAGCTTCCCCACAATAGATCGGATGATTATCCTGATCTATTCCATTTCTATGCTGATCATCCCCATACATACATTCACTATTACTTCCACTCTCCCTGTCCACCCAAACTCTCCTTTCCTTGTTCCTCTTGCATTTCCATTTTCTCTTCATCTCTCTCACTAACACTGTTTCCATTACCAAACACTTCTGTCTCTTCAGTACCACTCTCCTGATCTTTCACTTCATCTCTTACTTCTGATCTCTTGCTTGCATCACACACAGCACTTCGATTTAGCAACAGTTTCTCCAGTGCACTCACTCCAAAGCCATTCAAATTTAATCCATCATGTCTGTATAATTCCATTCTTCCCTCAAATACATACCGTATATCCACAAACTGTACTCCCTTCTCCTCACACAGCTCCACTAGCATACCATTCATATTGTGGCTCTCTGTCTGAACTAATCATTGTCATACTTCAGCAACACACACTGACAACCTTTCCCACTATACTGTTATCTTTCACTCTTTTCAATAACTTCCTGGTATTCACCCTTACATTCTCCTTATGTCCACTTAATCATTTTCCCCCACAACTACCACTGATTCTCTTGCTCATTCTTCCTTCTGAATAGCAGACCTTATTGACTCTTATTAACCAATCCTCTAACAGTGGAATCTCCATACACTGCTATTCTCTAATCACTTGTCACCTCTTTTATTCATTTTTCATTTAGAATAACTGTTTCATCAAATCTTGCATTCTGACAAATTCACTCTCACTCATAGTCTCGCTACTCTTGTTCTGCCCACACCTTTTTTCTGTTTCCTCAGTTATACTTCCTTTCACTCTCTTATCGCTTACCTTCGCTTCTACATTCTTGCGTTCTTTCACTTCCTCAGTCTCTCGCTAGCTTTCATTCCATTTCCATTTGTTTCATTTCTTCAGTCTGTTTCACATTAATAATATAAAATAAAAAGATCTCCTATGGATAGCAATTTTTTTTCATTTTTTTTTCAAGGTTATACTGTGATAAGCATTCATCGTGTAGAATTCGTGGAGACAGAAACACACATTAAAGCAGTTACTTTACTCACAATTAGGAAAACAACATTCGATGTTTTTATGTCTATATCAAGGCCATCATCAGGAAAACAAACATACGAACAAGACATAAGCTACATGACAAACACACCAGCAGAGGTCAGTAAATGATTAACCAAGCATTTAGATTTAGCTTACTTTTGCACAGTGTCATGAATGTCACAATGAATACAGATAACAAATATTGAGTTTTCATATTTATTAAATTAGAGAAACAAAACACACGTGTTAAAAAGATTATTTTACTGATTAATAATAAAATAATAACTTTACGTTTCGACCCCTGTATTGAGGTCATCTTCAGAAGGATACATTCAGAAGTATAAGAACAAGCTACATGCTGTTGCACTCTATACAAGTAAGTTACATCTACGTTGTTAACTAATCTTTTTTCTTAGCCTGCCCTCTAGTGAAAAAAAAAAATAAATAAATAAAATAAAATAAAAACTACAATAAACTGCTAAAGTCCTCATGTACTAGGATTCTTCTGGAGTTATACAGTTATATTTATTACAATTATCTTCTGGATTTGTACAGGTTGCTATTGAATGTTCAAGGGGGGGGGGAACCTTCACTAGGTCTTGTATTGAGATTTTTCTTTGTGGTTGCTATGAAGGTTGTAGATGGGTCCTCCACATTCTTGGAATTGTTAGATCATCATTTTTATTCAGATTCAGATCATGTTTGAGCATTTCACATGCTTCCTTGCATTTCCGCTCGAACCAGGTTTTGGTGCGGTGTAGGGACTTGGTACCTTTCCAGTCAATTCTGTGGTATGTTTGGAGTGCGTGGTCAGAAAGGCCGGTTTTTCCAAAATGGAGGTATTTTATGTGACGTTTGTGTTCATCCTTTCTGATTGTGATGGTTCGCTCTGTTTCCACCTATATATGGTATGTTACATGTGCAATCTATTTTGTAAACCCCTGGGTGGGCTAAGTGTGGCAGGGGATCCTTGGAAGAATTGAGTGGGTGTCTTAATTTTGTCAGGGGTTTGAAGGTGGTTTTGATGTTGTATTTGTGTAGTGTTCTGTCTATTTTTTCTGAAATGCCTCTAACATATGGTATAGCAATAGCATTCTTGAAATCTTTTTTGTTATTAGTGGTATCTTTGTGGAGGATCTTGTGAATGGTTTTTGTACTGTATCCATTTTTTATAAAGGTATGTTTGATGGTCTCATATTCATGGTTAAGAGCTTGTTCAGTTGAACAAATGGTTTGAGCTCTGTGTTTAAGGGTGCTTATTACCCCTAGTTTTTGTGTTGGGTGGTGATAAGAAGTTTTGTGTATGTACTGGCCTGTGTGTGTGTAGGTTTGCAGTAAACTGAGAAGGAGAGACAGCCTGAAGGAAGACGTGTGACAAGTGTGTCTAGGAACGGAAGAGAGTTGTTTTTTTCAATTTGAGTGGTGAATTGGATGCGTTTGTGTTGTTTGTTTAGGTGGCTAAGGAATGTATCTAGTGCTTGGCGGCTGTGGGGCCAAATGGCGAAAATATCATCGACATATCTGAGCCAAATTTTGGGCTTTAGGCATGCCAATTCTAGAGCTCGTTGCTTAAAATCTTCCATATAAAAGTTCGCTATTGGGGGAGAGAGTGGAGAGCCCATGGCGGTACCCTCTTTTTGAAGGTAAAAATTGTTTTGCCACACGAAATATCCGGAGCGGAGTACGTGGGCAAAGAGGGCCGTGATGTCGTGTAGAAATATGCTCTGTAAGAGTAGGATAATATCATTGATTGGGACATTGGTGAAAAGGGAAGTTATGTCAAAGCTGACTAATAGATCTTGGTCGTTGAGTGTAATATTTTTAATTTTGTTTATGAATTGTTGTGTATTTTTTATGTAGGAAGGAGAATGACCAACCAATTCCTTGAGTGTGGCCGCTAATTTTTTGGCTAAGTAGCAATTCGGACTGTCAATTCCTTCCACAATAGGACGTAATGGCGTGTTTGTTTTGTGTACTTTTGGCAGGCCATAAATTCTGGGTGCGTGGGCATACTGCGGTATTAATTTTTTGATTGTTTCTTCCGGCCACGTGTTAACTGATTTAAGTAGTTCAGTAGTTTTCTTTTTGTTACGTTGCGTGGGGTTGTAATTTACCATTTGGTAGGTGTTGTGGTCCGATACCAAATGGTTCATTTTTTCAATGTAGGTTGTCCGATTTAAAACAACAGTGGCATTCCCTTTATCGGCTTTAGTGATAATAATGTCACGGTTATTTTTTAGGGATTTGAGGGCCAGTTTATCCGCTTTGTTTAGGTTGCTGCTTAATTTTTTGGTTGAATTTAGTAAACAGGCAGTTTCCATCCATATTTTGTCAGCTAAAAAAAAAATATTGAGTTTGATCACTGCTTCTGTAATTAATTTAGGTTCAAACAAATTTCAGTAATTTTGGACTTCAGGAGTATGTAGTAAATCCATATAGCCTAAACAGTTACAGAAGTGAAATGTTTTTATTGTATAACATTTAGTTCCTTTCCCCAGGTTTGAGCAAACATAAATGTGTATGTGAAGCATGCAAATTTATGATTAGGCTGTTTCTATATAGAGGCTGTTTACTTCACATTGGATTTTTTTCAATATTCAGTAACATATAGCACACCTCTTGTTACATGAGTGTATTGCCATGGGTTTTGGGAAGGGCTATTGCTCATACTAGTTTTGAACTTGAAATAATCCGTTCAATGCTTCTCAGAATTGCAAAAATGCAAATAATCTAAAAAATCACTCTTCCATACCTCTAAACCTTGATCACTCCCAATACTGTTGGATCTACAACATTGCACTATGTTGAGTCTTTACTTTATGACAGGCAAAATCCACCAGCATGGAAGAGCTGGGATCAGTAAGTAGTTGCCCAGCAGGAACTGGCTTGATTCTTTGGGTAAGTGCCATGCAGACAAACTTTTAAACAACAGCTAATCAGTGAGTACTAAATCGAAGATTTAGTACTCACTAATGGTATTACTACTACATTCTAGTACTCACTACAATGGCAGGTAATCATATTATAAATGCTCTCAAAGATAGCTACTGCAAGTTTTTTCAGTTTCTTCTAAAGTAAATTACATATAACAAGAAATTCTTATTTTTATCCTTTACCCAGGCATCAACAAACAAAAGTTAACATATAAAGTAGCTTCATGATGACCAGTCCACTTGTGTATAGAGGCTGTGGATTCTTTTTTATTTTTTATGTTGTGTCCATACACAAGAGGTTGGTTGTTCAACCTATAGTATATTAGTACTGTGTATGGGTAGTGGGTTGATTTTGCATCAGATTCTCATTCTTCCGATGAGATCTCATAAAAGTTGAAACCAGGCTTGGTTAATTACCCTTCCCATAATACATAGCACTGTGCACATGCAAAAGGAGGTTTATAATTTAATACTGAAGTAATTTTATGTAAACAGCCTCTATGGAAGTAGCTTAGTTGTGAATACGCTTCACATGCAAAGTTTTGTTTGTTCACACTTGTGTAAAGGATAAAAACAAGAATACAGTTTTTTTGTAAAGTGTAATTTACTTTATTTAAATTAAGAGGATATTAAATCTCACATTGTTTCAAAACCGAATAAGAAACTCAAAGATCAGAATCAAAGAGTTTCATGCCGAACATACTAAACTATAAAAGTATCGGCGAATGCTAGCATAAGCTAAAGTACGTTGTACAAACTAGGGCAACTCGTAGCAAAGGTGGGTAAAGATCTGATCACTATTCTTAGTATTTCCCATAATGTAAAACACGTCTATCTCCTAGGAGATGTATGATATTATACATTATGGTGGGAGGTCACTACCCAGACCGGTTTCGACCTTTATTGAGGTCTCATCGGTGAGTAGGTAGACCAAATTAATACCAAGGGTATAGCAAAAAGAACTTATATACTTTGCTATACGAGTTGTCAAAAAGGTGCACCCATTAGCGTATCACTAGCAAATACTAGCGTAAGCCAAACACTACATGCTTTAGCTTACGCTAGTATTTGCCGATACTTTTATAGTTTACTATATTCGGCGAGAAACTCTTTGATTCCGATCTTTGAGTTTCTTATTCGGTTTTGAAACAATGTGGGAATTAATATCCCCTTAATTTAAATGATGTTGCATCGCCGAAGTGAATCCTATTGGCTCTTTATATTTAAGTAATTTAATGGGTGCACTTTTTTGACAACTCGTATAGCAACGTATATAAGTTCTTTTTGTTATACCCTTGGTATTAATTTGATCTACCTACTCACTGATGAGACCTCAATAAAGGTCAAAACCGGTCTGGGTAGTGACCTCCTCACCATAATATATAACATCATACATCTCCTAGGAGATGTGTTTTACATTATGGGAAATACTAAGAATAGTGTCAGAGCTTTACCCACTTTTGCTACGAGTTGCCCTAGTTTGTACCACATGCTTTAGCTTAAGCTAGTATTCGTCGATACTTTTATATTTTACTATATTCTGCATGAAATTCTTTGATTCTGATCTTTGAGTTTCTTATTCGGTTTTGAAACAATGTGAAATTTAATATCACCTGAATTTAAATAATGTTGCATCACCGAAGTGAAGCCTATTGGATCTTTATATTTAAGTGTAATATACTGTTATTATCTTTATTTAAATATAATTTATAGTATCATTAATATTTTTCATTCCTAAAATAACTTGTGAAAATATTTTTCCCTTATTTTATTATTATATGGGACTAATGTTTTGAGTGATAGTCATTTATTCTTTTTTCTTACATATTTTGAAAGTTTATTTTGCACTTGGTTAGACTATAATAAATTTAGTTTAATCCTTTATCCAAGTGAGAGCAAACAAAGTTTTCACCTGAAAATATCTTCAGGACTGAGGTAAGGGTAGTGCAACACCAGGCAACTCTTAGCAAAAGGTGGACCAAGCTAACATCACTCCTATCTCAGTATCTCTCATAATGCAAAACACATCTCCTTGCAGATATGTATAATGTTATGCATTAAGGGTAGATAATAATAATTTATTAGTAATTAGTAATAAAATATTAGTAATTTAATAATAAGGTGGCAATCCTTTTGGCAACTCCTATAGGTAAAGATGACCTCTCCATTGCTTCTGCCTTGGTATCTCTACTTCTGAGCCTGGCTCCCACTGACGAGACCTCAATAAAGGTCGAAACCGGTCTGGGTAGTGGCCCTTCCCTTAATGCATAACATTATGCATATCCGCAGGGAGATGTGTTTTGCTTTATGGGAGATACTGAGATAGGAGTGATGTTACCAGGCAACTCATAGCAAAGTCCACCTTTGCTATGAGTTGCCTGGTGCTGCACTACCCTTACCTCAGTCCTGAAGATATTTTCAGGTGAAAACTTTGTTTGCTCTCACTTGGATAAAGGATTAAACTAAATTTATTATACCTTACATATTTTATTTGTTTAATTTTGTTATTATTTTCAGCACTGTTTGTATACCTGTTGTGTTTCGTCTTGATTCTTTGGATGGAAGTTTAGTACAGAACAAGCAATTGTTTGGTCATCCTGGTCTGCTAAGACTGCCAGCATGCTTACCAGCCAATGCACTGTATGAGTGCATTAATAGATCTGTTCCATTTGTGACTACATATACTCTACTTTTTGTTGATGGACAGGTACAGGTTTGCTTTTATGCTCAAATTTAAAATTTGTCTATCATCAGTGAGGATTTATTTAACTTATGCAAATAACTTTTATTTGGAAAAAAAAAAAATCAGTAATATCAAACACAAATATTTAGCTTTATTTATTACAAATGATTCCATTATCCTTCTTATTTTTTTAAACATCACTTTTTTAAACATGTACTGATTTCTGATTAACTGTTATATATAATCTTCTTCTCTCTTCCATCATCCATGTGGATGATGATAAGGCCGAATGAACTCTTTCAACTTCTGTCTGTCCCAGGAGAGTCCAAACAATTCTGTCCAGTTTGGTGTCGCTTGTTGTGATTTGGTTATATATAATGCATTTGATTAAATCCTCAAAAAGGGGGGAAATACACCAACCATTGTTCAAAAAACATCTATCATATTTCTTTCCTTAAACTCATTCACTGATAGAACACTCATGACTACCACCGGCATTTCAACCTGCTCATTCATCACCATCCAAGCAAAAATCTAGCCTCACAATTCTTTTGCTAACATTCTGTTATGCAACTTCCAAAGGTGATTCTTCATTTTCTCGATCAGTCATGTATTAAAAAATTTCCATGAACCTTCATTCTGACCTCATAGGAAGCATCTTTCTCACTTGATACCATCTTGATCACTCAGTTCTAGATCCTCTCCGCCCCCTTTCTCATTAAGAACATACTGTGGCAACCAAATGTATAGAAAGTAGTCCAAATGTAAGTATCAAAAGCCTTAAAAAGATAGATAATCTCCTCTTCCCACTGCTTTTTTGTACTATTTGTTCTGTGCTTTTAAAAATAAATGATTCTTTGAGATATTTTGAACATTTACAATATGCTCTCTGAATTTCATCTCCCTGTCCACTGTTACCCCAAACTCAATATCCTTTAATTTCTTTCAGCTCAATTTTGTTAATTATCAAAATCAAATTCCTGATATGCACCTTATAGTATTACATGATTTAATTTTTGTTATTACTAATCTCCTATGAACAGTTTTCCTCCAAATGAGTCTCTCACTTGTCAGCACTCCAGTACTGCCAGATTTTATATTTTGGTCCTCTAAGATATTTCTATCTGAATCAATCCATTTAGGTCTTGGTCTCCCTTTCTGGGTAGTATCCTGCCTGGCATCGGAAACCTGTTTTGCTAACTTCCTTTCCTCTCCTGCTCTTTTTAAGTGACCATTCTACTTTAGATTAGCTTTACTCACACATTCTTGAATGCTAATAATGTCATGTTCCTTTCCAACGTGTTCATTTTTCATGATTCTTTCCTCTGTTCACTCCCCTATTTTTTTATTTTATTTATTTATTTTATTTTTTCCAGGAATTCTCATATTAGTAGTTCCTAATCTTTGATCAACTGCTTTATTTCTCATTGAATTCTCAGATCCATAAATTTAAAATTTTTGCTAGTTTAGTGTTTTGTATACATTTATTCGTTTCTACTACCTTTGCTTATTCTGTTGTGTCTATTTCCATATTAATTTGACATCTTCATAAGAACTGTGCCTAGCAGTTGATATATTTTATGAGTACTATAGATTTTCCATGCAAGATGTGGATGATGTTTTTCGTGTTTCTGCTTATTTCCATAATTTGTAACTTTTGATTGGCAGTTTTCATGTCAAATTTGTTACTGCAGTTGTTCAAATTAATTAAAGAATCTTACAGACCTGTACTGGATTTATTTAAGAATATATCATTATCTCTATACAAAAAAAAAAAAAAAAAAAAAAAGTTGTTTGATATCTCAGATTTTGACATCAGGTTTTAGCTTTTTTTCATCTAACAGAAATATTGTTAGATGATAAATATAGTATAAAAAGGGTAGGGAAATTAAGAAAGAAAGCATCAGGTGCATATAAACATTATCTTTGCCTTGTGTTTTTGTGTAAATAATTCATAATGCTGTGATAGGTTAGTTAATTCTATCTACATAGTCTCCCTTGTAAGACCATTATATGTTGTTGTTTTTTTATTTGGTAGGATGAAAAATCCAAGTTTTTGAATAGAAAAAATGTACCATTTCCCTATGAGACACACTGCAGCTTGATCGGTATCAAGCTGCAGTGTGTCTAGGGAAATGCCCTTTGGCGGGAAAAGGCATTATATTGATACTGAAGAGTTTTTATAAAGGTGTTTTTTTTTTTTTTTTTTTTCATTTGGAGGCAGAAGCATTTTCTTCCTGGAAACTTGGACTTTTCATCTTGTAAAACAGGCAGGCCAGTGAAAAGAGAACACCCACAATTTTCAGCTATAATTCACTGCTCTCAAAGCCTTAACTACTTCTACCATAATTCCAAAACAACCAACCATATGAAACCAGCTTATTCATCTTCATATGTAAAGACTTTAATAATGGTTCTCTGCATCCTAGAAATGATTCATCCCCAGGTCTTTTCATTATCAACTGAACTACAAATTATACTAAAGCTTCCCCATGAAATTTCTCAAATGTATGCAATGTAGCAAATAGGACTACAGAACTTTGCTGGAATCATCATTCACATTCCTAAAATGACCTCTATGAACTTGTGTATGTTATCTTTCCAAAAGAAGCTGTTGTTCAATGTCAATTCCATGCAGAATCACACCATGTGATATCCCAGAACGATCTCTGTCTCGTCACTTATTCTTTTCTCAGTACATCATATGTTTGGCCAAAATATCACAAGTAACTTACAGGAGACATGATATTCACCATGTCAAGAAAGTGCAATAGCCAGTTCTTGGTAGTGGACAAATAAGATGAAAGTTTGTTACAAGGTACAGAGGTAAGACCAAACTTCTTCAAAATCCTGGCAATCCACTCAGAAATACCTGAAGTGAAATCCCAGGATTTCAAAGTTTTTTTGATTATTAAGAGGCATCAAGGTGGTCAGGGTCTCCTTGAGTGAGGGAGACCACCACCCACCAGCTGCATACCTTTTCTTGAATTGATTCACACTACTAACACTTGCCACCTCCAAAGGCAGGCTGTTGTAATCATGCACCACTTGATGAGAGAAAATCTAGCTCTCACCCCTTTGTTGATTCCATTTATTCTCAATTACCATAGATGTCCTCTGTTTTACTGGTATTCTCTAAGACCCTTTTAGAAGTTTGAATATCACTATCATATTATTCATCTTTCTCCTGTTTGCTAGTGTCCAGTCCAAAAATTCTCAATCTCTAATATGCTCCAGAATTTCAACTTCCTATCCATTAATCTACTAAAATTTCAGAATCCCTAGTCACATCAGTTTCTTTTAGCATAATCCTACTTATAATATGCCATTAGATATCTCATCACACTTCGAAGTGCATAACTTTACATTTATTAACATTCAATGACATCCATTTTCACATGCCTATAATTCCAGCCTATTCAAACCATTCTGCATGTACCAAGTACATGTCACTCGTGCTTCATCCTGCCTATATTTGTCCCAGGAAACTCTACTTTCCACCAAGCCAACAATATTTATTTCCATTTAATGCTGAAATACTTCATTATGGCCTATTTTGTCACAAATCTTGCTTTCAGTTAATGGTTAAAAATTGCTTGTCAGTCAAACAGTGCTCTTCTTTTTTTTATTTCATTATTTTTTAAAAATAATATATTACATTTCATGGAGAATGAACTGAACTTAATTCTGCAGGGTCGAAATTGTTCTCGATGCCTATATACAAAACATTGTTCTGGATGTGAGGTGGCAAGAGTTGGAGATATTAATTTACTTCCTGGAGATAGCTTGGCTGTTAGAGTTACAGAATTACCGACCGATAACTTAGAGCTGGTATCAGTTGTTACTGACCATAAATCAATGGACCACCAGAAACCTCAAGAAGACTTGACACTTTATGATTGTTTGGAAGCTTTTAGTGAGAGGTAAGTTTTGAATAACAAAAGGAAGCTTTAATTAAGGGAGAAATTATATACTTAGCCAGTTAACTATTTCCATTTAATATTAGAGAATATGCTGAAGGGAAACTGAATAAGTTTGTATAGTTTTTTTTTTCAACTTTTCTTTTTTCTGTCAGTCTCACCACTGAAAGGTTTTTTAAACCTATAGCACATGTAATATCATGATTAAGTAAGGTTTAAATACTTAGGAAAAACTTCTAATTTAGAGACCAGACATGGTACTTTTTTAAACCACTTCAGGCCTCCAGTAAGCATGGTAGTCTTGCACCAAGTGGTGAATGAAAATTGTCTACCACAAACATCTGTGCCATTTGTGGATTATCACTGATAATGTGTTGGTTCGAAAAAAAATCCTTATCATTATGAAATTTTGACTAGTTGGTATTTGATAGCTACAGAAACAAGAAATGAATATTGATTGGAGGCAGGAACCTCCAATTTGAATTTCTACAAGTACTTCTGTTAAAATGACAACTTTTTAATAATTGACTGATTTATATTGTCTATTAAATTATTTAAGGAATTTACAACGTATACTAGAATATTAATAAATTTAAAGAAAATTTAATAATTACTTCCTATATTTTGACATTGTCACATTGCCTTCTTCATGGGAACATACAAATATGGCACATGCACGCTGGCACTACAAAAAGCAAATAAGGCAGAAGATAAGAAACTACTATTGTTCCTAAAGTTCTAATGGTGCCTCTTGCAGGCTATGTTGGGTTGTCTTGGCCATTAGGCTGATGTTCTCATGATGTAAGTCTCCCAAATTTGGGACAGTTTCATGCACCCAAATTTGTTGAGGTTTGGAACTTTTTTTTTAGAGCTGAGGCTGATTCTATGAATAATCTTTCATACTTGAACTTGCTGTGGTGTATCACTATGGCTTTCTTCCAACGTATTTGTATGTTCTCATGAAGATTGCAATGTGACATTGCCAAAATATTGGAAGCATTTATTAAATTTTCTTTTAATTAATATTCCAGTATACGTTGTAAATTCCTTAAATGATTTATATTGTAAAAATAAAGGATTTTTTTTTTGCATTCTTTAATATTCTTATTTAAATATTCAATATTTTTTTTCTTCTCTTTATCTATTTAATTTACTTAACTTAACTTAACTCCAAGTTGTAATCTCGTTGCTTGAAATAGACTACTACCTTTAATCCCTTCAGTCTATCAATTTATTTCCCCCCCTTTCAAGGTCGTGACTATGCTACTTCACGTGTTTGTATTTTAGAATTTAGGAATTGGCTCCAGCCAGAGGCAATTCCTAAATTCTAAACGGCTGGCTTTTTCTCACCTTGATCTCTTAAAATTTATTTTTATTTATGACTGCGCCATCAGAGATTGCTTAGAGGAATTGAATATCTTTCCAACACTCGCAAGAAAAACGCCCAGCACAACACGGAAATATCTTTAATTTTATCTCTAAGTCAAGCAATATTTAAATCTACTATTCATCAGTCGTGGCTACTTTACTCTTAAAGTCACACAGGTTCTGTCTTTTTATAAGAAGTTCATTGGTCAGGCAGAATCAGGCAAGTTATTTGACAAACAAAACAATTTATTCATGCTAAATTAAAGTACAAAAAAAAAGAAGTAACACTACACATACTAAATTAATCCAACTCAAATTCACTAACTAAAATGACATGGAAATAATATAAAATTTGCGTGTCTGGTTCTCCACTTGGTTAATTAAACAATTCTCTCTTAAGCTTAATGACTAATGCAATATATATGCTCACATATACTTCAGATACGGGAGCAGACTTGCACACACTTTACATTATTTTAACTCAGATTATAATTATTATTAGGCTTAACTAAACTTTCACATACTACTCCTCCTTCAATGCATGACAGTATCTAATTCCTTATAACTCTGCAAAACACTTCACAATAAATTTTACAAAAACAGGCTTTCCGTCTTTACTACTTTATGCTAACAAACTAAAAAATTCAGCAATCCTTGCTATAAATTTCGCATCTAGGAAAGTCCTAAACAAAAGTCTTACTTGCTACTTTGTCATCCAGTCCGTTACACAAGATCCTAGAGATCGTTGACACCTTCTTCTACTTTCCGGAAGATTTCCCAAATTGGCACGTTTTACGATATTGATGATACTTCACCCCGCGAAGATCGCCAAGGAATTTAGCGTGGGAACTCTATAGTATATCGTCACTGCTATTACAAAACTTCTATCATCAGCTGGTGGGACATGGGTCCTCGTCCTTGGAATGGCAGGATACATCTGGAAATTCCTCGATGTGAGAGCAGGAACACCAAGCCTAGCATCCGAAAAGCCTAGCCTCTTTTCCCTTCGATTCTTCCCCCTTTTATTCTGCTCTCCCGACCTTGTAACTCTTACAGATTTAATCACCCGGATTTTCTTGAAGGGGTCCTCTCAGCCACTCGGTCGCTGAGTCAAGTTGGGAAACCCCGTATTTCGCTGACTGTCACGACTTGCGATTGCCTCAGGTCTTACATACTAATCCTGTCTGAGTTAATTCTTTGTCTGTACAATTTCTTGTTACAATTTATTCTAACATTTTTTTTTTTTCAGGTTTATTACAGAAAAATTGAGTTAAGTATTAATCAAAATACAAGTATATTAAATTAATTTTATTTCTCAAGTAAAATTGGTATAGAAGAAATTTTACTCTAAAATCTTTCTATACAAGATTTTACAATATGATATATTAGTTTCTAAAATATTGTTACACATGGAATTGTTTGGTGGTATGTAAATATAATCTGATATGAATCTTTTTATGGTATTGTAAAAAGCATTCCTTTATTGGGAATAACTTTATTAACAGTCTTAACATCTTATTTGCATCTAATTTATCACATGCACAGTAGCATATTGTTCACTTGTTCTATTTTAGAATATTATTCTAGTTGAATTTTGATGTTATGACCCTACTAACTGAACATGAAGAAATTTGGATGTCTCTCAAAATTTTGACCCCATGGAGTCAAAGACTCATCTAGGAGGTCCCTTTGTCGTGCACATAGCTCATCATACCACACCTTAACCACATTCAAATTCTCTTCAGACACCCCACATTCAGGCAAGGCATTCCAATCATTCACAACTCTGTGCAAAAAACCTGCTTCTCACTCCCCCCTCCCCTCTCTTTATACAGCTTCCAGGAATGCCCTCTTGTTCTTCCCTGATCTCCCACTATTTTATGAAAAACCTCTTCAACATTAATCGTATAACAACCCCCTTACCAGCTTATATGTCTCTATCATATCACCCCTCTTCATCCTATCCACTAGACTCTGTAAATTGCATCTTCTCAACCTTTCCTCATATTCAACATTCCAGATATCAGAAACTACCTTAATCAGTCACCTTTGGACCCTTTCCAGCATCTCTTCATCCTTTTGAAAACCAGGTTACCAAATCTGTGCACAGTAGCTCATGTGTGTGTGTGTACTAGCACTTTTCTTAATCTTTTTATTGTACATTTCAAAGCACACTTTCATAATTTTTCCTGTGTGTGTGAGTTTAGAATTATTTATTCATTTTTTTTTATTTTTACATATTCTTCAAAGTGTGTTTTTTGCTTCAATCAAATCAGCACACAGAGTTGCCAGTGCTGCATAAGCATTTAGAGGAATTCTGACTTGCGTAAAATTCAATGTGCATCTGTGGAATGCAACACTTATGTAAGTTGGGAAGACTGACTGTATATCCATAGGTAGTGAATGCCTCAAGAAATTTGTAAACAAGACATTTGCTGTGCACATTGAAGCTTTAAAATTAGAACAGCAAAAATCAACCACATCTAAATTTCAGCTCTTTCTTCTGATAAGATTAACAAATCCAGTTACCATCTTTCTTTGTTGAAAATAATATTCTTAATAAAGGTTTTAATTTTGTTGTCACCAAGATCTATTCCAAAAGAACTATTACTCACAAAAATAGAAAATGCAAGTTCATTCCTTCAACCTGAAGAAGCTAATTTACATCATATGGAATCCATTATCACAATTAACAATGCAAAACCCCCAATAAATAATATTATTATTGCAGAACGTCAAGCCATTAGAAATCTGCAGAAAAATAAGGTATTATAATTCTCCCAACAGACAAAGGGAACTTGACTGTCATCCTAGATACTGAGAAGATTACAACAACAAAATGTTTCATCTACTACAAGCAGACACCTACTCAATTCTTAAGAGATCCAACTCATGAACTTCATAATAGTACTAACAATCTCCTGAGAACCACTACAGAATTTCCTAGAGACTTAAGATTATCTCTCTGTTCACTTCATCCTCTTATCCCTGGATTATAGGGCTTGCCTAAAATACATAAGGAAAACACTCCACTAAGGCCACCATAGAAGGAATTCATTCTCTTACATTTGGGAGGAAATCATCAATAAAAAGACCAAAACTATGAAAATAGGCAGAATTATTGAACACATCAACTGCATTCTGAATGGAGAGCCTACGGAACAAGTAAAATATTTCAGCTATATATGCACAGTTTTTATTGAAGATGGCAAGTTAAATCTGGCAATAGACAACAGAATAAGCAAAGTTGGTATGGTGGGTAGTCAGCTGAAGCTCAACCACCCCCTTTCTCAAGAATTCAGAACACTTTGTTTCAATTATTAAAGACAAGCATCTTCAAAAAGGTGAAATTATGGCAAGTGTCAATGTTATTTCCCTCTTTATTAATGTGCCTTCAGAAGAGGTTTTAATTCTTTTAAAAGAATCAAAACCTTGTAGTCTGTAGACAAATAGAGGCAAACCTCTTTTAGAGCAAATAGAGATTGTCAAAAGCGGATTTTCACTTTATGACAAACAGTTGAGGAATCATAGAAATATGACAAGGATCTGTACTTGAGTTTTGTAGATCTGGAAAAGGCATATGACAAAGGTGCCCAGAGAAAAGTTTTCGGAACACTATAATTATATGGGGTAAATAGAACATTATACAAAGAAGCAATACATAGTCTATATTTAAGTTGTAAGTCAGAAATTAGAATTGAAGGATATACAGGAACATGGTTTGATGTAAAATGAGGGGTAAGACAAGGATGCACATTATCTCCACTCTTATTCATTATCTATATGGATCACATTATGAAAGAAAGTGTCATTAGGCCCGATATTAGAATTGGAAATGTGCTATTTGCTTTATGCCGCTGTTGGATTCTGAAACACATCTAATGCAAGTCTTCCTGATTCTCTAACTAAATTGAATAACAACTGTAACAAATTTGGAATGGAAATCAGCAATAAAAAGACCAAAACTATGAAAATATGCAGAATTATTGAACACATCAACTGCATTCTGAATGGAGAGCTTACGGAACAAGTAAAATATTTCAGCTATATATGCACAGTTTTTATTGAAGATGGCAAGCTAAATCTGGAAACAGACAATAGAATAAGCAAAGTTGGTATGGTGGGTAGTAGTCAGCTGAATAAATTTGATATGAATAAGAGAAAAATTAGCCAAAACACCAAACTAGCAGTATACAAAATAGTATTCAGACCACTTTTAAGTTATGGATCTGAGAGATGGGTTAGAAAAAGAACATTTGATCTAAGACTAAAGACCACAGATATGAGGGTACTTTGAAAAATTAGAGGAGTGCAAGCTGAATTAGAAACAAAACAGCTGATCAAAAACCAGAGGCTATAGATATCTGCATTCTGAAAAAAAAGTGCCAGTAATGAACAAATGGCATCATATTACAAATGAAAATATTAGGAAGAAACTTGACATTGTTGGTATCCAGCAATGTGTGAGCAGAACTTATCTCATGAGGGTACTGAGAAAAATTAGAAGAGTGTACAAGCTGAGTTAGAAACAAAACAGCTGATCAAAAAAAAAAAAAAAACCAGAGACTATAGATATCTGTGTTCTGGGGAAAAAAAAAAAAAAAAAAAAAAAAAAAAATGCTGGTAATGAACAGATGGCAACACATTACAAATGAAAATGTTAGGAAGAAACTTGACATTGCTGGCATTGTTTGTATCCTGCAATGTGTGAACAGATCTTATCTCATGTGATATGTCATTCAACAAAATAACCAAAATTTTCCAAAAGGTTAACATAAAAATATGATGCCAGAAAAATGACCCAAGAGAAAGATCAAGAAGTAAGTGGATTGATGCCTTAGGAGACTGAAATATGAGCCCTGACAGATATCAGACTAATATAGTGAAAAACTGTTGATAGATAGTTGGTATCAAGTAATTATTCATATAACTATCCAGACATCATTTACATCCCTTGCAGGTATACAATAGGAATTTGATGATGATGGTAACAAATTACACATTACATATGGACAACACATAAGCTATGTCTATAGGGCATGGACCAAAATATTGGTTCTGGGTTTGTTAAGACATTATTACACAGAAATGCTAATGCACTGTTTGTTGATTTTAACTGATGTGCGAATGAACTGGCTGTCGGAAGTGCAGAAGTTTTAGCACAATGATAATGGGTTAAGTGCACAGATGTGAATTTTATCATCATCAAATACTTGATATATACCCCCTAGGGGTGTACAGGATATGCTAGTACTACATGAAAAGTTACATCATTACTAACTTCCTATCTACAATTTTCCTCCAAATCAGTCTGTTACCTGTCAAGACTGCCAACCTAGCAGAGAACACTTGTATTGCTAATCTTTCCTCTCCCATTATGTTCAAGTGACCATACCACTTGAGATTAGCTCTGCTAACACATTCCTGGATGCTGACAGTGTCAAGTTCTTTCCTAATATCCTCATTTTTAATATGATATTGTCATTGATGCCATCTGTTCATGCCCCTAATCTTTTTCAGGACTCTCATATCTGCGGTCTTTGGTCAAGTGTTTTACTTCTGACCCAGCACTCAGATCCATAAGTTAAAATTAACTTGAATATTGTTTTATATACAGCTCATTTAGTGTTTTGGTTAATTTCTCTTATTCCATATAAATTTATTCAGTTGACTTCCTACCTTACCAGCTTTGTTGATTCTGTTGTCTATTTCCATATTTAATTTACCATCGTCACTAAAAATCGTGCCTAAGTGGCTGAAATCTTTTACTTGTTCTATAGGTTCTCCATTCAAAATGCAGTTGATATTTTCAATGTTTTGCCTATTTTCATTGTCTTTGCCTTTTGAATGCTGACCTTCATTATTATTATTACGGGCGACTTCAGGGAGTCCTTAGACTCATCGAGGGAGACCCTGAACATCGTGTCCACACAACTATTCGGCATTCTCACAGTATCTATCATACCTTGCCTTAAACTCATTCACTGTCATAGCACCCACAACAGACTCTGGCAGCTTATTCCATTCATTTCCCACTCTAAAAGTAAAGAACCCAGCTCTAACACCCTAATCACAACCACACTCTTGCCCAGATTCCATACATGCCCCCTAGTTCTCCCACTGCCAGTCCATCTCAAAAATATCCTCTGAATTAATCCTACAGAAACCCTTCAGCAATTTGAATGTCTCAATCATATCTCCCCCTCTTCAGCCTATCAACCAATTTCTGCAACCCACAAATCTTCAACCTGTTCTCATAAGGTTCATTCCATAGACCTGCTATCATCTTGGTCACTCACCTCTGGATCCTCTCCACCTCCTCCCCCATCAAGAAGAAACCTAGTGACCAAATCTGGGCACAGTAGTCGAGATGAGGTCATATCAAGACTTTGTACAGAGGAACAATAACTTGCTTGTCTCTGCTCGTCAAAATATTTTTCAACAACCAAGTGATCTGATGAGCTGATTTAGCCAGTTTTGCAATGTGCCCCCTAAACTTCATC
The DNA here is from genome assembly GCF_054136105.1 of Typopeltis vanoorti. Lineage (NCBI taxonomy): Eukaryota > Metazoa > Arthropoda > Arachnida > Uropygi > Thelyphonidae > Typopeltis > Typopeltis vanoorti. The sequence goes on along the minus strand of NC_143572.1, from coordinate 34,390,424 downwards.
TCCATATCCACCAACACTCCCAAGTCCCTGGCCTCATCAATCTCCTGGAGTACAGTTCCACCAATGTGGTATACTGCTGCTAATCTTTTCACCCTAAAATGCATAACCTTACATTTTGTCACATTAAATTGACATCCATTCTCCTTAGCCCAGAATTCCAATCTATCCAAATTATCCTGCAAGATTTTGACATCTTCTGCATTCACTATTGCCCTACCCAACTTTGCATCATTTGCGAAAAAATGAACTGTTCCTCTTAGATCCTTCCCTATATCGTTAATGAACAAATTGAGCAGCAGTGATCCAAGAACAGAACTCTGTGGCACACCACTAGTCACAGGCCATCTTTTGGACTCTACTTATGAATAAACTACTCTCTGATATTTCTCCATCAACCACCCACCAATTCATCTCACCAACCCTATATCTATTCCCATATGTTACAGTTTATGGATTAGAATTCCAAGTGGTATCCTGTCGAAGGCCATAGCCAGGTCCAGCAGTATCACTGTAAACCCATTACCCTTATCCAGTTCAGCCGTCACTGTGTTATAAAACTTGAGCAAGTTACTGAGACATGATCTACCCTTCACAAAGTCATGATGTCCTCCCCCCCCCGTATAGAATCTCATTTTCATCAATCCATTCCTTTATTTTTCCATTGACTACTTTCTCCAAGACCTTGACAATGACTCCTGATATGCTGATCGGTCGGTAATTTGCAACATGAGTCTTGGATCCTCCTTTATGCAGTGGAACTATTTTCTCCCTCTTTCCACACCTTCAGGACTAAACCAGACCTGAGACTCAGATTAAACAACATGGTCAAGGGCACTGATAATTCTTTAGCCGCTTCACGTAAGACCCGTGCCGTTATACCATTCAATCCCACAGATGTATTCACATTAAGGTTCTGTAATAGACTGTTCACCTCCACTTCATTCATCACAATTCCCATATAAACTAATGGTTCCTTCATTCTTTCAATGTCACCACCTGGATGATATACTATTGCAAAGTGCTCACTCAGTAATTCCACTATATTGACTGATTCAGTGACCTCCTTACCATTGGCATTCCTTAAAATCATTCTGCTGTGTACAGTTTTTTTTTGCTTGCAGCATATTGAAAGAACTGTTTGGGATTCTCTTTAGCTTGCATAGCTAGTTTCCTTTCATAGTCCGCTTTTGCTTTTTTTTTTTACCACACTCGTTACCCTTCTGGCCTGTGCTTTATACCGTTCGTGTGCCTGCAGGTCACCTTTCTCTTTAAATTCTCTCCACAGTTGTTTCTTTTTCTTCAGCTCAAGCTTAATTGTGTTATTCATCCATTTAACCCCTACTTGTTTACTATTTGGACCCTAGGTATACAATCAACCATAACCTCCTGTAAATGCTCCTTGACCACTTCCCATGCTCTATTGACATTCGGCCCTTGTAGTTTTACATGCCATGGCACTGAACCAAGCAATCTCCTAAGCTTGTCATACTTGCGTACCATATCTATTACAACAGTTATTTACTTTAGTCAGGGAATCTTGCAGACTTGTAGCGGATTTATTTAGAAGTATAACTTTATCCACATAAAGCAAGAGCTGAGAGTAACATCTCCAATTTTGATATCAGGTTTAATACTACTTTTCTTCATAATGTGATCCATATAGATAATGAATAACAGTGGGGATAATGCATCCTCGTCTGACACCAGATTTAACATTAAACCATCTTTCTGTACTTCCTTCAATTCTAACTTCCGATTTACAACTCAAATAAAGACTAAGTATTGCTTGATATAATGCCCCATTGACGCCATATAACCATAGCATATTGAATAGCTTCTCTCTTGGCACCTTGTCATGTGCCTTTTCCAGATTTACAAAACTTAAATACAGATCTTTGTTATATATATTCCCATGATTTCTCAACTATCTGTCTTAAAGTGAAAATGTGACCCTAACATCCTCTATTTAGCCTGAATTCAGCTTGTTTTTCACCAGACTTCTCTTCCACAATCCTTCTCAACTGTTTCTCAAGTATACTTGGAAGATCGTCCGCTAGAGGGACTCGTGGTGTGTAGTGTTTGTTGAGAGCTCCTGCTAAGATAACTGTTAAGTTATCATTGACAATTTTGCTTGAATATTACATAGTTTTGTTTGATTTTCGTATCTTAGTGTGTCTGTTTGTGTGTTTTTGGTGTTGTTTTAATTATTAATTTGATAAGATACGATAGAAGCATGCACATGGCTCCGGTAAGAAGGAAAATGGTGGCTAGTAATAATGCTTCGCCATCTTTGTTCAATAACTGTAACATAAAGGAGATTATTCAATATATTATCTGTGAAATGTATGCATTGCGGAGAGCGGTTGGAGTATGGTTAGATGATGATAGTCGAGTGAATGTGTGCAGAAAATGTAAGGAAAATGAGGAATTAAAGTGTGTTTCAGGTTGTGAGTGTGATATTTTTGTCAAATTTCAGAGTGTAGAAAATAGCGATATGATAAAAAATTGCGAGGTTGTACCAGAGAGCTGTGGGGGCGGAGTAGAAAGTGAGAATGTAGTATTAACAGATAATAAAAAAGATGAGATAGATGCAATGAGTGAGATCACACGATTGAGCGGAGCAATACATAAGGCAAAGCGGCAGCTGGAGCATATGCACAAATGTCTACCGAGTGTACCAGCCAATAAAAAAAAAAGTATGATAGGAAAAATAAGAGTATGATTGTGAACGTAAACAAAATGAAGGAGCGAGTGCTGTATGGAGATTCGTTAGTATGAGGTGTGATAGTAGAGAATTTGACAAAATCGTACCAACCTGGTGCGACCATTAAGGACGTAAGTGAGTCTGTTAGGGAGCAAAAGCAAAGAGTGAAAGAAATGATAGTGGTGGCAGGTACGAATGATTTGAAAGGAGATAAAATGGAAATGATAGAGGACCTGAAGGAATTGTTTGAAGTAGCAAAAGAGAAGAGTTAGGATGATTAGTCTTTTGCTGCAGTATGACAGTGAAGAGTTTAGAAGGAGGGCTATAATTGCAAATGACTTTATGCATGGTTTATGCAAGATGAGTGGTGTGGAATTTGTGGACGTGTGGAGTGAGTTTGATGGGCGAAAGGATCTATATAAGATGGATGGTTTGCATTTGAATGGATTCGGTGTAAGGAGACTTGAAAAAGTATTGTTGAATGAAGTGTATGTGCAGAATCAGGGAAACTGCCTCCCTAAGGTCTGCATATCTACTTAAGGGGAGGGGGGGGTAGATATTCAGACCTTAGGGAGGCAGTTGAATGTATGAATGAGTATAATATGCCCGAGTGAACAAGAAGGAAGAATTTTTGGCCTTGGTTGGCACTTCCAGGCCACAGATTATTGACAGTAGTGAAACATGACTGACTGAAGATGATATAGCTAGTGGGATTACGTGTGAGGGGTATAGTGTGTTCAGGAATGACAGGGAGAATAAAATAGGGGGAGGAGTATTATTGATGATAGCTGATGAGCTGCAACCAAGGAGAATAGAAGTTGAATTGCAGGATAGAGAAAAGAGCACATTTGAGGCCATTTGGTATGAGATTGAGGCTAGCAGAACAAAATATACCATTGGGTGCTGCTATAGACCAGGTGATGGAAAAGATGGTGGAGATAGTATGCATAAGCAAATAGAAGAAATGAGTGGAATGAGGGTAATTATTATGGGAGATTTCAACTATGGTAGCATTGATTGCAGGGAGGAGAGGACACATGGGAGGAAGGAATTGGATTTTATGCGGTTATTAAGGGATAACTATCTGCAACAGCATGTAATGGGAAAATACTACGGGTCAGAGAGTGCTTTCCTAGTAATTGCATCTGAGGATTTGGCTGTAACGAATATGACCACATTGCCACCAATTGATGAGAGTGATCATAGGGTCTTGACTTGGGAGGTGGCTAAAGGTGTGGAATTTACAATTAAGACAGGGTACATGTGGAATTATCGCGCTGGTAAGTGTGACAAGCTTAGGAGTTTGATTGGTTCAGTGCCACGGCATGTAAAACTGCAAGGGCTGGAAGTTGATAGTGCATGGGAGGCGGTTAAGAAGTGTTTGCAGGAGGCAATGGCTGATGGTATACCTAGAGTCTGAATAATCAATCAAGTAGGGATTAAATGGATGAATAACACCATAAAGCTTGGGCTGCAAAAAAAAGAAACAACTGTGGAGGGAATTTAAGGAGAAAGGTGACCTGCAGTCACATGAACGGTATAAAGCCCAGGCCAGAAGGGTAAGAAAAGCAAAAGTGGATTATGAAAGAACATTAGACAAGTAAAAGAAAAAATGTATACGGCAGATTGATTTTAAAGAATGCTGATGGTAGGGAGGTAACCGAATCAGTTGATATAGTAGAATTACTGAGTGAGCACTTTGCAAGAGTATATCATCCAGGTGGTGACATCGCAGAAATAGAAGAACTAACAGCTTATACGGGAATTGTGGTGAATGATGTGGAGGTGAATAGTCTATTACAAAACCTCAATGTCAATTCATCTGCGGGATTGTATGGTATACCAGCTTGTGGCGTATGAGAAGCGGCTAAAGAATTGTCAGTGCCTTTGACCATTTTGTTTAATTTGAGTCTCGGGTCTGGATTAGTCCCAAGGAGGTCGAAAGAGGGGAAAATAGTTCCACTGCATAAAGGAAGTTCTAAGACTGCTGTTGAAAATTACCGGCCGATCAGCATATCAGGAATTGTTGTCAAAGTCTTTGAGAAAATAGTGAAGAGGAAAATACAAGATTGGATAGATGAAAATGGGATACTGTATGGGGGACAGCATGGTTTTGTGAAGGGTAGATCATGCCTCAGTAACTTGCTCACGTTCTGTAACACAGTGACGGCTGAACTGGATAAGGGTAACAGGTTTATAGTGATTCTACTGGACCTTGCTAAAGCCTTTGATAGGATACCACATGGAATTCTAATCAGCATATGATTAGAATTCCATGTGGTATCCTATCAAAGAGGGTGGGTGATAGAGAGATATCAGAGAGTGGTTTATTCAGGAGTAGAGTCCAAAAGACAGCCTGTGACTAGTGGTGTGCCACAGGGTTCTGTTCTTGGACCACTACTGTTTAATTTGTTCATTAACGATAAAGGAAAGGATCTGAGAGGAACTGTGCATCTGTTTGCGGATGATGCAAAGTTAGGTAGAGCAATAGTGAATGCTCAGGATGTCAAAATTTTGCAGGATGATTTTGGATAGTTTGGAGGACTGGGTTAAGGAGAATGGATGTCAATTTAATGTGGAAAAATGTAAGATTTTGCATTTTGGGGTGAAAAGATTAGCAGCAGTATATCACATTGGTGGAACTGTACTCCAAGAGATTGAAGAGGCCAGGGATTTGGGAATGTTGGTGAATAGGGAGTTGAAGTCCCTATCTAGACTACTGTGCTTGATAAGACCCCATCTAAACTACTGTGCACAGGTATGGGCGTGAGGGTTTCTTCTTCTCGATGGGGAGGAGGTGGAGAGGATCCAGAGATGAGTGACCACGATAATAGCAGGACTATGGAATGAACCTTATGAGAACAGGTTGAAGATTTGTGGGCTGCAGATATTGGTTGATGGGTGGAAAAGGGGTGATATGATTGAGACATTCAAATTACTGAAGGGTTTCTATAAGATTAATTCTGAGGATATTTTTGAGATGGACTGGCGGTGGGAGGACTAATGGTCATCCATGGAAACTGGACAAGAACGTGGTTAGCAAGGGTGCTAGAGCTAGGTTTTTTACTTGGAGAGTGGTAAATGAGTAGAATAAGCTGCCAGAGTACGTTGTGGGTGCCATGACTGTAAATGAGTTCAAGGTGAAGTGTGATAGATGCTGTGGGAATGTTGAATAGTTGTTCTTGACATGATGTTGGGCCTGCCTCGATGAGTCTAAGGACTCCTTGGAGCTTCCTGTAATAATAATAATAATAATACTTGCATATATCTTACCAGGAACACTCAGTAGGGAAATACCTCTGTAATTCTCACATTCAGTTTTATTTCCCTTTTTATATATGGGTACTATGAGAGCTCTACTCCAATCATCTGTAATTTGTCTCTCTGTCCAGGCCTTCTGAACTATGCAGTGAAGCCACTGTAAGACTTACAGGGTGTTCGGGATAAATTTGACATATTTATAATTAATTATATTTTTCCGTAAGTTACATGTATTAACACACACTTCTCTTCATTTAAAAGTTTGGACCCTTCTTCATTCATATACAAGATGTCAGAAAGGATGGATAGCTGGAACCCACCTGAATCATGGAAGAGAATAACTTGTATCATGATGATTCGTGCCCGCCATCAAAATAAGGATATTACGACTGCTGCCCAATGCTCCCTGAATACAGTAAAAACAATCAGGCATGAACTAGAGACTTGCAATGGTGACTACGAGGATGTAGCAAGAAGAAAGATCCCTAGCAGACGATCTGATTGCGTTCGTACAGCAGAATTCCTCGCAAATCTGCAGGAACAGGTGTTGAAGAACCCTGACATTGGAATTCGGGCTTTGTTCGTGGAGTTGCTAACTGTAGTCAAGCCCTGGATAACAAGGGTAGCCAATGGTAGGCCGTATGTATGGCAGCAGGATTCGGCCCCTTGCCACACCTCTGGGAAAAGTCAAAAATGGTTGTCTGAAAATTTCTACGACTTCACCAGTCCAAATGTTTGGCCTCCAAACTCCCCAGACCTTAACCCCATGGATTATTTTGTATGGGGCGCAGTTGAAAAAGACACCAATCGCACTTCCAGTAATACAAAAGCCCAGTTAATGGATAAAATTAAAACAGTTTTTGCGGCCCTTCCCAGGGAGACTGTAGCATCAGCTTGTTCGAGGTTCCGAAGCAGAATTGAAGCTGTGATCGATGCTAATGGTGGTTATTTTGAGTAAATCTTGTTGATAGTATTGTAATTAACTCTGCCTGTAATGTTTTTTTGTCAATTCATTAAATTTAATAGATACAAAGAAGATTTTCTTTTTCCTTACGAAACTGTCAAATTTATCCCGAACACCCTGTATAGCTCCATACTTCGGCATTTCTGGTTGAATATCATCTACTCCTGCTGCCTTTCCACATTTCAGGCTTTTGATGGCTTTTTCTACTTCAAGTATGGATATGTATTTTTGACTGCATGTCTGGTCAATGTTTTTTACCACTCTGCTGTCATCACTACATGTTGCATTTAGCAATTTTTCGAAGTAATCACTCCATACTTCAAGGATATCTTTTTCTCCTGTTTTCATGTCACCTTTATCATCTCTAATTCCTTTTACAGCATTCTCTCCTCCATTTCTGAGCTTCTTCAACAACCTCCAGAATATCTTGCCACCTTCGTGATATTTATTTTCTGTATTCTTACTAAAGTCCTTTCATGACTTTTGTTTAGTTAGCTTTACACATTGTTTAGCTTTCTTACATTATTGTCTCTGTATTCTCTAAGAGCACACAAGCTGACTTATTTGGCAGGAACTTTTGATATGCTTTCTTCTTTTCTTTCACTGCCTGTTTAACTTCCTGTGTCCACCTTGGAGTTCTGATTTTTCTATCCTTACAGACAACCTCACCACATGCCTCTCTGGCTGAATCAATCAGTGTTTTCTTCAGGGCTTGCCACTGAATCTCCAAGGTTTGGTTGCTGTTCTCAAACTCTTTCATTTTTTCTTCAATCATGTTTGTGTATTTTAGTCTACAGTTCACATCTGAAAGCTGCTCAAGACTAAATGGTGATCACTTCCAATTTCAAATCCTCTGTACACTCTGGTGTCCTGCACCAGTAAGAAAACATCACTGTCAACAATAACATAGTCACTTTTCTTATTCCTTGCCTCTTCTCTCCATTTGAATTTGTGCACATTTTTATATTGGAGCATTGTGTTAGTAATAACCAGTCCATGTCCTGAGCAGAAATCCAACAGGTATTTGCCATTATTATTACAATCATTTCCTACTCTGCTATTTAGATTCCCAAACCAGGACCAACTCTTCCTTTTTCATTGTGTCAGTTGCTTTTTCTAAAGAATCAAAAAATTCCTCCACTTCTACCTTAGGTGAATCTTCTGTGTGACCATAGGCACAGATAAGTCTCATTGTCCAGTTCCCCATTCTGATATTTGCCCACATCACTCTAATTGAGATTGCCTGCCATTCGAAAAGATTAGCCTTGTGTTCAGTGTTGAATACTATGGCTACTCTTTCTTTTTCTTGATTGTCATTGCCTGAATATAACATTTTGTATTTATTGCTTAGAAAGATCTCACCAGTTTTTGCCTTTTTTGTTTCAGTCACCACTATTATGTCGATCTGGTACTTATCCAGTTCCTCCACTAGCTCCATTTCTTTGCCATTCAGGCTTTTTATGTTGATAGTACAGATCTTGAACTCTGGTAATGTTGAGTTGGGGTAAGTTTTAGGATTTGTTCCAGTAGCTGACTTTTTTGTTCACCCTGGTTCCCTGGCGAAAACAACGGGGTCCTTGTTTGACAAGGCGATGCCCCATCCAGCATGAAATTCTGTTATGTTGTACTATCATTTGAAATTTTGGTTTAAGCCAATAAGAATATGATTTGGTCAGCTAAATCCCAAATTTCCAGCCCATCCTCATCCGTTCAGTATCCAGCTAGATACTTAACAGGATGCTCCACAAGAAGGTAAGGATTGGACATTAGGTCAGAAGCACTGGTCAGTTCTCTGCATTCCTTTGAAGGCTATGTGGAGGTCTCCTCTCAGTTATATAGCTTTGACTCTTATGCACCATATGTGTGTGAATTTTATGATACTGGTAACTGTGATCAGTAGGATAAACGCTTTCAAATCTTGTTAATAATAAAGGGATTACTTATTTTGTTCAAATGTACCAGCCAAATTAGAATAGAAAATCATTTTTAGTGGGAATACAGTCGGCTTTCACCATAGGAAACACCACTATAGCAAACTACTATAAAATCCTATCAAAATTCTATAGGGAATACAGTGTGATTAAAAAAATTTTAAAAAATTCAATATCACAAACTGTATCCACTATACCAAATGAAAATATTTCTGTGATCCTTATTCCTCTGGTCCCTATAAGTTTGATATAGTGAGAATCAATGTATGCCCAAGAATAAAACACAATAATTTTATGACTGCATTGGATGATTTCCATACTTTTTATTAATTCAGTAAATTGATAAGCAGAAAATACACTAAATAACAATTTGTCATAAAACAGTTTGTGGAAAAATCATTGATTTCCTGATTGTACCCTCAAGGGGTGTTCAGGTTACTATGCAGCTACACTAAATTTACATTATTATTAATTTCCTATCAACAATTTTCCACCAAAATTGTGTATTACTTCTGAGCACTTCAATATTGTCATATCTGACATACACTATCTTCCAATCATTGTCCGGACACTAACAATTTATAATTGATACCAGCAGGTGAATCCTAATATCGGGTATGTCCATCTTTGGCTTTGATCACCTCCGCACCCTTGGGAGACTTTCCACCAGTGTACAGCAGACATCAGGTGGAATTTGTCTCCATTCCTCCATCAAAGCAGCAATGAGTTCAGTGACAGATCAAGGACGTGTTACTCTGGATCTCAATCACTGCTCCAATTTGTCCCACAAGTGTTTAATGGGGTTGAGGTCAGGATGCTGCACAGGCCAGGGTAGTCATTTAACACCCATCTCTTCATACCATTCCATAACAGTTGCAGCTTTGTGGCATGGGGTATTGTTGGTCTTGATAGTAACAATGGTCCATTCCATAAAACCTCCTCAGTGTAGGCAGCACCTGATTATCCAGAATATCAAGGTACTGAGCTGCCTTCATAGAACCATCCATGGAACACGACCAATGGTCTCACTCCAAACCAGCTGAATACACTCCTACACCACCAAACTTTACTGTGGGTACAACACACTGTGGTACAAACATTCACCAGGCTGCCTCCACATCCACACCTTGCCATCAGACTGAAACAGGTGAATCTTGATTCATCACTCCAAAGTGCTGTTTTCTCCACTGGTCAATTGTCCAATTCACACACTCTTTGCACCACACCAGACAAGCCACCTTGTTCATTGTTATGATGTTTGGCTTGTGTGACACTGCTCTTCCTTGGAAACCCAGTAAATGAAGTTCTTTTTATATGGTATTAGTGCTCATCATGGTTTTACTAGTGCTCTGAAACTCATGTAAAAATGGTCTAGGTTTAAACCAAAATCTAGGTAACTAGACATGTTTTAGTAACGATCCTAAAATATCAAATTTCATTAAATTATTCTTCAATCCAAAGTAGAGTTGTCTCATGCAGGCAGACTGACAAACAGATGGGCAAAATTAAATGGATAAGACTTGTGTAAATATCAGAACACATCTAAAAGATATTCATTAAATGAATATCTTTCAATGAATGAAAAACACATTTAAAAAATTAGGACATGAATTATAGTTGAATTATCATTATTCTCTTGTATCTGTACAGTAGGAAAATTATTTACCTAATGTTTTATCAAAATGTTTTTAAAGCTGCTTTTTAATTTCAAATATAGTGAAGCCTTAGATGAAAACAATCCTTGGTACTGTCCTGTATGTAGACAAAATCAAAGAGCAAGAAAATCACTTTCTGTATGGCGGTGCCCAGATACAGTTATGGTGTATTTAAAAAGGTAAGGAGCTTTCTTCTTGAAATTTTTATGTTTTATCATTTAATTGATAAATGATAAAACATAAAAATTTATGTTTTATCATTTAATTGCATTTAATCCCCACTTAGTAGAATCATGTTAGAGTTGTTAACTGTTACTAACAGCTTTGATCTGATGTTAACAATAATTGTCTGTCTTAAATACACTTCACTTTGAAAACTCAATGTAATCTTAAATTTGCACATCCATCAGCGTAACTATTATTTCACCCTTCCAGCAAGAGATGGTAGTTCCTCTAGAATAGTATTAACTTTGTGAAATTACCAGATTCATACTGTGTATTAAACTAAACATTATGCTACACTGTTTATGATCAGTATTAAGTTTCTGAGGGTGAAGCACTTGGAAAGAAAGAAATCATCCCCAAAATTCCAGGATTTTGGGTTTGAACAGGATTTTGGAATATTTAATGAATTTATTGATTGGGAATGAGATAAGCAGCTGATACTTCAAATATGGGAGTTACAAAATAAGATATCTTCATTCCTTATGTGTGACAGATGGTACATATTGCATGGATGTGATAAGAAGTTCAGCCAGGGTTCGATTTAAAGCAATGGAAATTACTAAGTAAGACTGGTGGTACCTCCTAGTTACAAGATCATGTCTGCTGCTTGTCTTGGACATCTCTCTTGCTGATATCAAAGGCATAATGCTAAACCAGTGTTTCTAAACCTTTCTTTAGTAATTGCCTTTAAATGACTTTTTTTTAGTCATTTTCCCTAATCACCCTTATAATTTCATATATTATTATATGAAATTATTTCCATATTCTTTTCATAAGGGTTTACCGTACTCTTTTTCATCATTTCAATTATGACATTAAATAGGAATGAAGAAAGCACTTGTTTTAGCAATCACTGTGCAAGTCTAGTGAGTTTCTTGTTTCTATTTCTGTTTGTGACATACATGAAATGCAGTGATAAAAAACAGTATATTTTTAAGTAATGAATATATTGTCTATAATAATAACATGTACAGCATGCCTCAATAGGATATTCTGTTATTTATTCACAATTTAAAAAAATTAAGTGTATATTTTCTCATTTGTTATATATATCCATTATCTATTTCCTGAGCATTACATTTCTGGCTAGCATGATTCCTAATATTTTTTTTGCACCAAGAACTAATTTTTGTCCCCATTCAGAAAACTGCTCTAAACCAAAATCTGTTCTGTGATATGGTATATGCTTTACACCCTTCTACCAACTGGCAGTGAATTTTGTCATTTCAGTACCCTTAACATACAGAAATTTAATCATTGTTGTACACTTCCATGTCACTTTGTGTCCCTACAACAATTTTGTGATGTCATATGAGGAAACAGAAAATTCCAGTACTAGAAATGATTTTTTTTTGCTGATATTACTTACTTTACATGAAAGATTATAGGATAGAATACTAATTTTATTTATTTATTTATTTTATTGACTACTTTACCTGTGTTTCATCTCATCAGGAGAAATACCTGAATAAGCTAAACAATAGGTAATGTTTGTGTCATGTTGAACTAGAGAAGATCAGATATAAAATCATCCCTTGTTTTTTGTTATACTGTTGAGGATGTTTCATCATTTCAGCTGATTCTTGAAAATCTGTAATCTATCTGGAGCATTTTTGTTTGTTGCCATAATATTTGATGTTTGGTTTATTAATTCAATAATATTATATTATATTCAGTAATATAATATAATATTAATTCAATAATACAAATCAGAACTGCAGCACTAAATGTGCTTCAGTTCTGATTTATGTTTTCTTTAGTTCTCAACATCTTTGATATGTTTAGATTAGCACCTCTCCTGACCTGCCTGCCTGTCTTATATAGTGTAAACCACAGCTACAGCTGATCTTAGATACCTCGTTTTTTAAATGGATGGGGAAGTGTTGGAGGTTTCAGGAGATTAAGAGATCTTGTTGATGCAATAGAAAGCAACTTTTATATTTTGTTGATGCGGTATATTTGCTATAATATCTGTGACTGATTGTATATAGAGAAGAATCACTGTTCCTCTAAAGTTTTGGTTTTCATGTTCATTTGACTGTCTTGGTGTCAACATAGAATTTTGTTGACTAATGTTCTGTTGTAACCATTCTTTGGTAGATTGAAACTCAGGTAATCTAACTCTTGGTTTCTTTTATCTGTATTAGTGAAAATTAATCGCTATCATGTAGAGATTGAATAATGCCTTTTTTCTGCACCAGGTGATAATGGGATGTGGCATTTAAGTAACATTCTGTGTTTGTTGGCTTCCTATAGACAAAAATTGAGTATATACTTCAACAACCTCTTTTATAAAAGAACATGACACATGTCATAGAATGGGTCCCTCACCAACGCCATTGGGTGTAACTTTTATCCATCCATGTTTACATCTCCTTCCCTCTGTGTCAAACACATCCAAATGGCACTGCTGCAATGTCGCTGAAAGACAAGGTTGAATTTCCTGCATTCTTCAGTGGCATTATGCTTAACGAATGCACAAAGCTACAAGTGCTGGAAAGAGGGACTATGACTAGTGAATAATATTGCAACAAAGTTCTTCAACATCATGTTCGATTATTCCATGGTGCTGCAGGCAAAGAATTCATTTCTATGGATCATTGCTACACCACATTGCACACGAGCAATGGAGATACTTATGGAGACTGAGGATATTCATCAAATCGAATGGCCAGCCCGCTCCCCAGATCTCAATCCCATAAGACACATTTGGGGACGTAATAGGAAGACACATTGCTGCTCGAAATTCCCCTCCAGAAAACAAACAAGGCTTTATCCTTGTTCTGAAGGAGGGATCAACCAGTTTTTCCTCAAGAACTCCTGAATCACTTGGGGCTAAGTGTGGCACAACATTGTGAGAGCTGCATCGCAGTATGGAGGTGGACGTGATCCATACTGAAATGTCTCTCTGCATAGTTTTCTGTAAGCACCATACATTAATTCCTTAACTTTGTTCTTAGGAAATTTGTAACTTTTAGCATATTGCAATTTAATTTGTATGAAATTTATGTCCACATTTGGCTGTAGTAATGAAAATTTTTTTCATATACAGGTAAAAATGTAGCTTTTGGAAATCAGTGTATATCGAACACTGTAGTGTGTTCGATATACACTTGATGACAATAGGTCATCATCATCTCTTCCTTAAGACTAAGGTTCTAGATGTTTTAAAATATCAGTATGGGTTGTCTTTTGTTTTATAATATTAGTTGCATTAGTCATATCTTGCTTTTTCTTTTTCTTTAGTAAATGCAAAATAATTATTAAATTTTGTCGGGTTTCACAATAAAGGGCCAGGTGCAGAAATTTGCTTCCCCTTATCATGCCATTTGAGCCTTTCAGGTCGGTTCCTCACCAAGGCCACTGGGTGTAACTTTTATCCATCCATGTTTACATCTCCCTCTCTGTCATACACACATCCAAATGGTACTGTTGCAATGTCACTGAAAGACAAGGTTGAATTTCTTTCATTCTCTTTCTCCTCCAACTCCTTTTTTTTTTTTTTTTTATGTTGGGCCATACACGAGAGGTTGGTAGATCAACCTATAGTACATTAGTACCGAGTATGGGTTAACTCCTGCAGCATTGATGAACAAGGCCCCACCTCTCAGTCTACTCTTTTGTTAGAAAGCAGAACTATCCTGAATAACTTATAAACCAACAATGCTTTTGGTCCTGATGGTTAATTTTATAACTGGCTATGCCTGCTATGCTATTATAAAATTTCACTTATGTCACCACAAAGCTCTTATTTTTATGCAACAGATATACATTTGTATCTGAGTTAGGAACTACATAAACACTCAACTGATTTCTCTTTAAACTCTAGACTCTTATTAGGATAAAAAAACATATATATAATTTATTTATTTACAAATAAATAATGAACAATTTACATATTATGAAACTCTTCTAGATACTTCCTTACTCACTAACTGACTCACTCACTCTCACTTAAATATGATAGAATTTGATTACAGATGGCAGCTTGATAATTAACAAAGTAGTAACATGAATGACAATCATATTACAAATTTTTTAAAACTTTAGGTAATAGTTAAATCCCTTTAAAAAAGCACTAATGCAAAATTACCACTTCCATTTCTACTCATCTTTTATATATATATATATATATACATATTGATCTGCGCATGAAAGGTCACAAAACCTATAGCAGATCAGTGTCGTATGTGAGCAAGAGGATAAGATGAAAGGAGGAATCTGTCTACCCTTTTTGTTTTTTTTTTAACAACTGAAGATTGTATTCTTTGGGGGAGGCAGGAGGGGAGGCCGTTTCAAAAAACAGAAGTAGATGGAATGAAAGTGGAGACTGAAGTTGGTTCAATGAATTTTAAGATGGACTGTAAAACAGTCCATCTTAAAATAATCAACAGTGTTGGTTAGCAGTGGTTCTTGTTTTAATGATTTTCAAAGAATAATAGTGGCTAATTCAGCAGAGTACTGTCCAAGCAAGTATTTGTAGAAGAGGCATAAAGCAGAAATTGAACATCTGTGAGAGAGAGGGATTGAAGTGGATGTGTGAGAGAGGGATCATTTATTAACTGGATTATCCTCTTCTGGATAGAATCGAGCAATCTCAGAATTTTCGTGCAGCACCCAAATATGGGGGCAATATTCCATGGTTGTGCAGATTTGAGATTTGTATAGAGTTAGCAGCTGTGAAGGTGTGAAGTAGCGTCTTGTGAGAAAAAATACACCAAGTTTTTTTGGTGGCTGCAGTGTTTGTGCCAGGAAAGGTCAGAGGTAACAATTGGTCCAAGAAGGGAAATCTGGATATTATTGAAGGTTCGAGAAAGGGATGTTAGCTCTTTTTTGCAAGAGTTCAGACAGGACTAAGTTTTTGATGGCATTGAAGTCTACAAGGTTCTCTTTGCCCTCAGTAAGATATAGCTAGGAGATCGAAATTCAGGACATTAGTCATGGTGGATTTTGAGGATTTTAACAATTAAATACTACAAGGTTTACCAAATGAAAAGGAGAAATGGAGTGTACTGTCATTGGCAAAGCTAATAGGATTTGAAATCTCTAAGAGCAGGTCATTTATATAAAAAGGAAAAGAGTGGGTGAAAGTACAAAACCTGAGGTACTCCTGCATTGGTGGGGAAATCTGAGGAAAGGAAGCCATCCACCATGACATGTATTAAGTGACTAGTGAGAAGGTTGGCAATCCATTTGCAGAGGGTGGAAGACAGCCATAAGATGGCAGTTTGCTAAATTGGACTCTGTGCCAAATCCTATCGAATGCCATTGAAATCTCGAGGACAGCCAAGTGAGTTTCTCTGAATTTTTCCATGGCTTGAGTCCAGAGGTGGGTGGTAAAAACTAGAAAATCAGCTGTAGATCACAACTGGCAGAATCCCTACTGCTGGTCACTGATTAGTTGGTAGGTCTCCAGGTGGTTCAAGAGTTGGTTGTTTATTACCCTCTAAAATTTTAGAGAGAACAAAAGTGAGAGCAGTTGGACAGTGGTAGCTCACTGGTTGACTTTTTATCACCTTTCTTGGGATGGGCTGGATATGGACCTGTTTCTTTTACAGGGTAGATACCAGTTGAATATGATAGATTGAAGAGGCAATGCTGAATCGTTAGTTCTGGGGCACAGGTTTCTAACACAATAGTGGAATACCATCAGGAACAAATGCCTTATTTGTGTTCAGGTTATTAAGGATTCTTTGAATTTCTTTCTGGCTGAAGACTGTGAGTGACATGGAGAGAGAGCAGTTTTTGGTAGAGTGGAAGGAACTTTGCCCAGGTCATCAATACGGGAATTGTAAGAAAAAAACGTGATGCCAGTAAGTCAGCCTCGTCATTAGGTGAGGTGACTTCAGTACCATCTTGATATGAGATGGGCAGCAACTTGGGTGGGCAAAAGTTGCACCCAATAGCCTTGACAAAGGATCAGAAGGAGAGACTGCCATATGGGAAGGACGCAAGTTTCCAGAATTTGGCCCTTTCAAAGTCTGATTTGGATTGATGATTCTTTTACATCTTTGAGACTGCCATATGGACAGGAGGCAAGTTTCCAGAATTTGGCCCTTTCAAAGTCTGATTTGGATTGACGATTCTTTTACATCTTTGAGTATTGAGCCATTCGTGCAATGCAGAGTTTTTTTTTCCCTTCACTGCATTGGCACACCTTTTTTTTTTTTTTTTTTTTTTTTTTTTTTTTTTTTTTTTTTTTTTAGAACTAGGGCTTGGAAAGTGGCAATGAATTTTGAGTGGAATAAGGGATGAAGGCCTCCATTCCTATGAGGATGATATCTCTTATTCAGTCTGAGCAGGTGTTTGGATTAGGAGAACTGAAGCAGTATTCGGACCATGGAAGGAGGAATCAAAGTCATAGGGGTGATTCCATTTGACACTCTTGTGCCAAAGGACACAAGACTGAGAACTGGTGTGTCGCAAAAGAGACTTGTACGAGGTTGATATGTGGCAATGTTTTAGAAATAAGATAGGCCATATACTGTCACACTATCTACAAAGTTGAAAAAGATTGATAGTATCTTTAATGAGGAAACAACATAATCATATATAGTTCCCTTTTTTGCATGAGTAACACATATCATATTGACTTGAAATTATGGAAGGAGTATAAACAAAAATGCAGTGTTCCCATGAGCAGTACAAGGCACAGGCTATTAAGGATTCTTTGAATTTCTTTCTGGCTGAAGACTGTGAGTGACATGGAGAGAGAGCAGTTTTTGGTAGAGTGGAAGGAACTTTGCCCAGGTCATCAATACGGGAATTGTAAGAAAAAAACGTGATGCCAGTAAGTCAGCCTCGTCATTAGGTGAGGTGACTTCAGTACCATCTTGATATGAGATGGGCAGCAACTTGGGTGGGCAAAAGTTGCACCCAATAGCCTTGACAAAGGATCAGAAGGAGAGACTGCCATATGGGAAGGACGCAAGTTTCCAGAATTTGGCCCTTTCAAAGTCTGATTTGGATTGATGATTCTTTTACATCTTTGAGACTGCCATATGGACAGGAGGCAAGTTTCCAGAATTTGGCCCTTTCAAAGTCTGATTTGGATTGACGATTCTTTTACATCTTTGAGTATTGAGCCATTCGTGCAATGCAGAGTTTTTTTTTCCCTTCACTGCATTGGCACACCTTTTTTTTTTTTTTTTTTTTTTTTTTTTTTTTTTTTTTTTTTTTTAGAACTAGGGCTTGGAAAGTGGCAATGAATTTTGAGTGGAATAAGGGATGAAGGCCTCCATTCCTATGAGGATGATATCTCTTATTCAGTCTGAGCAGGTGTTTGGATTAGGAGAACTGAAGCAGTATTCGGACCATGGAAGGAGGAATCAAAGTCATAGGGGTGATTCCATTTGACACTCTTGTGCCAAAGGACACAAGACTGAGAACTGGTGTGTCGCAAAAGAGACTTGTACGAGGTTGATATGTGGCAATGTTTTAGAAATAAGATAGGCCATATACTGTCACACTATCTACAAAGTTGAAAAAGATTGATAGTATCTTTAATGAGGAAACAACATAATCATATATAGTTCCCTTTTTTGCATGAGTAACACATATCATATTGACTTGAAATTATGGAAGGAGTATAAACAAAAATGCAGTGTTCCCATGAGCAGTACAAGGCACAGGCAAGAAGGGTGGCTTGTATGGTAAGGAAGGCCAAAGTTAATTTTGAGGAAGCTAACTAAAGAGTCGAAAAAAAATAATCCTAAGGAGGTCTTTCGCTCTCTGGCAAGTAAAAGGAAGAATGACCATCTAAGGATGACTTTAAAAAGTGTTGATGGTAGCGAAGCAACTGAAGCAAATCAAATAGTTGAGTTACTAAGTGATCATTTTGCAAGGGTGTACCATCTTGATTGTGATATTGCAATGCCAGATGTGATGGGAGAATAGAGATTGAATGCAAACATAGCCATGGGGGTTAGATGGCATATTGGCCCACGTGTTATGAGAATGTGCAGGAGAATTAGCACCTCCTCTGACCAAGCTGTTTAATTTAAGCCCAATTCTGGGAAGATGCCAATGGAGAGGAAAAAGGGAATGATATAGAAAATAATTTCACAGGAAATATCCAGTTGTTTGCCAACAATGCAAAACTGGAAAAAGTCAGTTAATGAAGGTGATATAGATATCTTGCAGGATGACTTAAATAAGCATCTAGACTACTGCACGCAGTATGGGCAAAGAACTGCCAGTTTAATGTGGCCAAGTGTAAGTAATGCATTTTGGAAAGAAGAGATCATAAGCTGTGTACTATATTGATGGAAAACTGAACTTCAGGAAGTTGATTAGGCCAAGAACTATGGGAGGGGGGGGGGTTACTGATAGGGAGTTGGAGTTTAGCAGGCACATTGTAAAGGTAGCCAAAGCAGCACATCAAATTATATGGCTGTTGAAGAACACACTCACAAATAAGGATAGGGAACTTATTGTTCTCCTTTATAAAGCATTAACAAGGCCACATCTAGACTACTGCACACAGATCTGGTCACCTACATTCCTTGGTGATAAAGTGGCATAGAGGATTCAAAAATTGTGGTAGGTCTGTGGGCTCCAAAAACTAACTGATGGGCATAAGAAAGGAGATATGACAAAAGCATATAAGTTATTGAAGGGGTTTTATAGGATTGGCATGGAAGACTCTTTTCATTACAATGAAGTGCTGTAGAGGAGAGAACGAGGGGTCAACCCTAGAATTTGTGTAGGAGTTTGGTTACCAAGGATGTTAGGACTAGATTTTTTGTTTGGAGGGTGGTGAATGAGTGGAATTCATTGCCAGAGGCGATTGTGAGTGCTTCATCTGTGAATGAGTTTAAAGTGAGGTACAATAGGTATTGTTTGAATAATGGCTACTGTGTCAATATAGGATTTTTCACAATAAGTCTTCTGACTCCATGGAGATACACATATAATAATTATAATAAATAATGTTCAGGTCTTAATCTTTACTTTGGCTATTTAGTCAAACATTCTCAAATGTTGTATTAAATAAATACCTTCTCATTGAATAATCCAATGTTAAATCTAATCTTGTTAAGTTCCAGAATTCTACATAATTGCTTCTAAAGACAGATATCTATGTGAATGCAAATTAATGTTCTACCTGATATATTCTACTTCCTTTCCTCATAAAATCATCTAAATATGAATCAAAATGACTTCATTTTTTTTTTTTTTCTATGATTATCCATGACGTATGCCAAATAAGTAAAATTTCTATTAAACATTCATTAGAGTTAATCTACTAGAAATTAGATATTTCATTGCAGGTTTCCTTCTATAAATAAAACTTCTATAACACCTTTATCAGTGAATACCAAAAAATTGAATCATTATTGCCTATAATAAATACCTGCCAATTTTAGGATACATTAGAAATAAAAGATTTTCTTTATCCTTATGAACATGTCCAGGTGTAATTCCTTCACGAAAGCTCTTACTTCAAGATTTCTTTCATTTTACCTCTTACATTCCTCTTCAGATGTCTAAACTTTTTCTTTATTCAAACTCTCTCTCTCTCTCTCTCTAGTCACATGACTTTCAATGAATCAAATTTACTCATTATACAAACTGGAGATTTCTAAATAAAATGGCTGATAGTGATTATCACATAATGCACGTTATTGTCACTGAATAAAGAAGGTTGAATGTATTTCTATAAATTTTAAAAGAAAATTATTAATTCTAAAAGAAAATTAATTAACTCATAGCAAAGTATTTAAAAAATTGTATAATTAACTTGTTTTCCAAAATACAGTCATATTTCTACCATCTATATCTCTCTCTTAAAATGTACTTATGTTATGCATATTGTGAAACCACATGTCTTACAAAAATTAAATTCCATTGTGTTTTAACATTTCTCTCTAAATTTTAAATTGTAAGAATATCTTAATAAAAATTTCTCCTGGTATTCAACTGTTTTTCCTTATTGTTAATTTAGGATTAATCTGCAACAAAAAATATATGTACAGTAAATGCACACTATAGTGAAAACCACTATAATGGAATAATACAGTATAATGAACTATGGAAAAGTCACAGCCTAAGTCTCATAGAACAAATGCTGTTTTAAGCTCACTATTAATCATAAATTTAGAATGTTTTTAAAACCTTATAGTTAAAGAGCTTTCAAATACAAATTGAGCTGTTACCCAAACAGATAATTATTATTGTTATTATTATACAGGCATCTCCATAGAGTCAGATACCTCATCATGGGAGATCCAGTATTCATACAATACCTGTAATATCTCTCCTTAAATTCATTCGCTGATGAAGCACTCACAACCACCTCTGGCAACCCATTCCACCCTTGCTGACCACACACTTACACAATTTCCATGGGTGACCCCTCATTCTTTTCCCTTCTTGCCATGTACTGAAAAAAAATCTTCAGTATGAATCCTATAGAACTTCTTTAATAACCTATATGCTTCTGTCATGTCTCCTCTTTTTTGCCTATTAACTAGTTTTTTGGACCCCACCTCCAGTCTATTTTCATAGGGAGCATTCCATAAACCTGCCACAATCTTTGCACGTGCATCTGGATCATCTCCACCACTTCTTCACTCCTCCATGTGAGGCACCTATTCGTGGTGGTGGTGACCTCCCAGTGATGGTATGGGCCCTTTTCATTCTTCCTCTTTTTCTTTGCTTTTCTTCCTATATTCATTGCTCTATTTATCCTGAGTCTTTTTTACTATTGTATCTTCCAGACTATCATCACTGAGATCCAATGCCTTGCTGCCATGTTTGCCATGCAATGCGACCCATGGACATCCGTCAAGGACATCCCTGGATAGTCTTGCACTATTTTGGTCTCTGCTTCAGCAAGGCAGGTAGTCCTAGATGGCCTGGCCAGGATCAGTTGGCAACTGAGCTTGCCTGCAAGGGTCAAGGGTGTTACAGTAAGCCTCCTTCTGCATGGTCTGGAGAGAAAAAGGCTTGCTGGGATGCTTGTATAGTGTAGAGGGTAGCCCCTGGCATTCCACTCCCGAGCATAGTCATTGCTTGCCAGAGAGTGAGCATCTAATTTTTGCTCCATGGTGGGTGGGAAATTCTGCTGCCACACTAAACTCCTCCAGAGAATGAACACTTCTTCATCCTCTAGTTTATCAGGGGTTGTCAACATACCCAAACCAAGTTCAGAAACTTTATCATCATCAACACAGAACCAAAGTAAAAAGCAAAAAAAAAAAAAAAAAAATTAGAAGCTGCAATAAATACATCACTGTTCTTAATCTTACACTCAACAAGTGAATGTCCAATTGGAAGGATTGGCAGGACCTCCAAAATCTGTAAAAGAACTGTGTTCAGGAAATAGCCTTATTGAAGCAGCTCCAGTAGCACAATCATTAAAATTACTCCATGCAACATCTGTTGGGAGAATGCTCCCAACAGATGTTGCTCCCAAAAAATCTTTAAACTTTTCTATAGGCATAATATCCAAGTGGGACCACCTTGATGTTCCTAATGAAGAGATGTTCCAAATTCAAGGATCAAGGTTGCCATAAGAAGAATCCTAATATGTAAGGATGGGCATCTGGTTCTCACCAAAAAACATGATCCTTACTTTTAACAAACGAAAACCACCACCATCTATCAAAGCAGAATATCTTAACTGTCCACTACAGCTCTATATCCCAAACCCCTTATGGTGCTTTAAATGCCAGAAATATGGTCATTCTTAAACTGCCTGTCGTGGCTCAGTCATCTGTGCCAAGTGTGGCAGTTTAGGACATGTGAATAAAGACTGTAAGAGCTAAATACCAAAATGCTCTAAGTATGAGGAAGACCACCCAGCATACTCCCGAGCATGCCAAAAGTGCAAGAATGAAAAGGGGATACAAAAGTTAAAAACAGAACAATGCATCAAATACCAAGAAGTGAAGAGGCATTATACCACAACAATAGTAACAACATCTGGTAAACCCTGTTATGCTGAAAAGGCAGTGGTAAAGAAAACGTCAGTTGGGACATTGAGAAGGATGTCAATCCCACCTTCTTGCAATTACAACATCCCTGAAAGATATGACTTGCTTGTTATCTCCTTTGAGGGAATGAAAGAGAGAAATCATTATGGATTCACTCCTGAAGATATACCTAAAAAAATCCCACTACATGAAAAAAATAACGAAATGTGTCTTATTAAAAAAAATAATAGAATGTGCACCACAGAGACTCAGACCCTTTATTAGATGGCCTATCAATAGATAACATGGATACCTCTGCTCTCCCCTCAGAATGATAAAGCAATTACCATGAAATTGCCCTTGAGGGTGTGCAATTTGATGATGTCTTGAATATTTTTCCAGAAGAAGAAGAAATTATGGATACTAGCTGTCCACAATTATCAAAAATGAAAAAAAAAATCTTAAGATTAATGAAACAACAGAATCACTCATCAGAGGAAGCCAACACTGAAAAGAAATAATGGAAACATTCTTCCTACAATAGAATTGTCGTGGATTCTGGCAAAACATGGATGACATCAAAGCTCTCTTGCAGAAGTATGAACTAATATGCTTCTGCTTGCAGGAAACATGCCTAAAGCTGAGTGATGATCCAGTTCTCCATTATGTCACTATTATTTGTAAGGACAGGACAGGAGATGAGCCTGCTAATGGAGGAGTCACCAGCCTTGTGGACAACCATACCTCCTTACAACAAATCCATATTAACACCAATGTAGAAACAGTTGCTATAAAACTCTCGGTCAGAAAGGTATGCTGCATCTGTCTCCCTCCTGCATCAGATATTTCTCAAGATGACTTTGATGATGCCATATTGCAGTTACCATCCCCCACTAACTTTTAATGGGGGGATTTAAATGGACATAACACTCTATGGGGTACAGGCCAAACAAACATTAGAGCAAGAGTTATTAGCATATGTTCAATAACAACAGCAATCTCTTCCTCTTAAACACAAAAAGTGATGCCTTCTTCCATATGCCTACCTGAACATTCACTGTCATTGACTTAACTATCTGCTCACCCTCCCTTTTCTCACTGTTTAAGTGGGGAAACTGAGGACAACCGATCACTTTCCTGTAATATCCACTTTTCTGCATGGGTATCCATGTACTACATCATGGATATCATGCTGTAAAATTGAGCAAACTAACTGGTCCACCTTTTCTTCATTAGCAGATATTGAATCTGTAAAAGTCAGTTCATTTATCAGTGAAGTGAATCATGTAACAGAATGTATTATAGCAATATTCCACCGTGGTATAGGTAAACATGGGAACTGAGTAGATGGCCATATTTTCCTATACCATGGTGGAACACTGATTGTACACAGCTGGAGAAGCTCAAAAGAAAACTTAGGATATTTTCTACAGTTATCCCATAACAACTTTCAAACATGCATGGGCTCAAACTAGATTTATCTGCTTCCAGAGTCAGAAAGAATCCTTGGTCCAATTTACTTCTTCTATATCAAGATTCACCAACAGCAAAGAAGTATGGGAAAAAATCCAAAAAATTACAGGGATATACCACCCTCTGGCTCTCTATCCTTGAGCACAATGGTTGTGCAGTTGCTGATCCAGCAATGATTTCCGACACACTTGGGTAGACTTTTGCAAAAACATTGGCAATATCTTCTTGTCCTCCTGAGTTCTTTGCCAAAAAAAAGGCAGAAAAATAAATAATCCTGTTTTCTTTGAATGTTACAGAAGGATGCAATAGGCTGTTTACCAAAGTAGAACTGAAAGCTGCTTTGCTGAAATGTTTTCCAGCTGCTGTTGGAACACTCGATATCCATTAAGCGATGGTAAAACATCAGTCAACATCATCTATGGATCAACTGTTGCACCTTTATAACCGAATTTATTGTGAAAGCATATCTCTGAATACCTGGCAGAAGACGGTTATTATTGCCTTGCCTTTCCTAAAGCAGGTAAGGATCCAAAACCATCAAATACCTGCCATCCGATTGCTCTGACCATCTCCTGGTGCAAAATTCTTGAATAAATGGTAACTCTCATCCTTTATGATTTCTGGAAAGAAATAACCTTTTCTTCAGAACATAATCTTGCTTCTGAAAATATCACTCTACTACTGATCATCTTATCCAGCTAGAGATATCCATTAGAAATGCCTTCCTATAATGTGAGCATCTGGTATAATTTTTTTTTTTTTCCCAATATGGAAAAAGTATATGACATTGCTTGGAGATTTGGAATAACTGAAAAATGAAAAACAAATAAAAGCTACTTAAATATCATAGGAGTATATGCCCCTGAAGAAGGTAGGAAAGAGGATTCCGAACAATTTTATGAGGAACTGCAAAAACAGTTAAATAAATATAATAAAAATGACTATATATTAATAGCGGGAGATCTTAATGCTAGAGTTGAAAATAATCCAATCCCAAATAGCTTAAGAAAATATGGAGAAATTTGCATGAATAACAATGGTCAAGAACTATGAGACTTCTGTACCTTCAATAATTTTAAAATAACCAATACTTTTTTTTCAAAAAAAAAATAATATAAATAAATATACTTGGAATGGCAGAGGAACAAGATCTGTATAATAAAATTAGTTTAATCCTTTATCCAAGTGTGAGCAAACAAAGTTTGCGCCTTAAAGTATCTTCAGGACTGGGGTAAGGTGGTACAACACCAGGGCAACTCGTTGCAAAGGTGGAGCAAGATACCAACACTCCTATCTCGGTATCTCCTATAATGCAAAACACATCTCCTTGGGGATATATCTAATGTTATGCATTAAGGGAAGGGCCGCTACCCAGACTAGTTTCGACCTTTATTGAGGTCTCTTCAGTGGGAGCCAGCCCCAAGTGGAGATACCAGGCAGAATACTAGTCTGGGTAGTGGCCCTTCCCTTAATGCATAACATTAGACATATCTGCAAGGAAATGTGTTTTGCATTATAGGAGATACTGAGATAGGAGTGTTGGTATCTTGCTCCACCTTTGCAACGAGTTGCCCTGGTGTTCTACCACTTTACCCCAGTCCTGAAGATACATTCAGGCGCGAACTTTGTTTGCTCACACTTGGATAAAGGATTAAACTAATTTTATTATACTCTAACCAAGTGAAAAATAAACTTTCAACATCTTTCTCTAAATCCAGAGTAATTTATTAAAAAAGGGTGGCACACCATTTGGTAACTCCTATAGGTAGAGATGACCTGCTAATGCTTCTGCCTGGTATCTCCACTTTGGCCTGGCTCCCACTGAAGAGACCTCAATAAAGATCAAAACTAGTCTGGGTAGTGGCCCTTCCCTTAATGCATAACATTAGACATATCTGCAAGGAGATGTGTTTGGCATTATAGGAGATATTGAGATAGGAGTGTTGGTAGCTTGCTCCACCTTTGCAACGAGTTGCCCTGGTGTTGTATCACCTTACCCCAGTCCTGAAGATACTTTCAGGCACAAACTTTGTTTGCTCACACTTGGATAAAGGATTAAACTAATTTTATTATACTCTAACCAAGTGAAAAATAAACTTTCAACAAGATCTGTAATTGATTATATCATTACTAATCAGAAACTAGTTCCATGTGTGAGAGATGTACATGTTTACAGAGGAAGTGAAATTTTTTCAGATCATTATTTAGTAGTCTCTAAAATAGAAATACTAACAAAATGGAGAAAGGAAGTAAATAAGAAAAAACAAGGAACAGAGCAAGTATACAAAGTATATCTATTAGAAGAAGAAAGTATTAGAATTCTATATCAATCATGATTAACAGATTACCTAAAAGAAGCCCAAATCAGTGAAGATATAGAAGAAAAAGAATAGAAAACATTAATAAAGATAATCCATAAAGCAACCTCTGAGGTACTTGTAAAGAAATATAAAATCATTAAAAATCTGGAACACAGGTATAGAAATGCAATAAAAGAAAAACAAATGGCATACAAATCACGCCTTCAAAAACATACAAAAGAAACAAAAGAAATGTAGCTAAAACCGGAAAAATACGGAAAGCTCAGCAAGATTCTTGGGACAGATTTATTAAAAAAATAGAAGAAGACATACTTGAAAGACAAGACATAGTCTACAAACTATTAAGGAAATTAAACAACGAAGAAAGAGATACAGCACAAATCGACATAATACAAGAGAAACAATGGATAGAACATTATAAGAATTTATGACTAAGATTAATAACAGAAAATAATGAAGAAATCAACACTGATATAGAACTAATAAAATTGGAAGAACTAAAAGAAGCAATAAAAGTATAAAAAAATATAGAAAATAAACTAGATTAGATGGCATAAATACAGAGCTCTGGAAATATGGCAGAGAATATTTACATCACAGATTCCTAAAATTAATAAATAACTGTTGGAGGAAATGTGAGGTTCCATCAGATTGGTTAAAAGCTAAGGTTATATCTATATTTAGGAAAGGAGACAGAGATGATTGTGGAAATTACAGAGGAATAAGTTTATTAAATCATCATGATACATATCAAGGATTTGGGCCTAACGTGGCCTGTTCTGGCCTTAGAAGTCATCATTTAAGAGCACGTCCTGGTTTTCTTTTACTTAATGGCTTGTACTTTATGGCTTGTTTTGGTAATCTTTCTATTTTCATTCTTTGAACGTGTTCCATCCATTTATGTTTATATTTTTTAATTTTTTTCTATTACTGGTTTAAAGGCATATGACAAGGTGCCAAGAGAGAAGCTATTCAATACGCTGCAGTTATATGATGTCAAATGGGGCATTATATCAAGCAATACTTAATCTTTATTTGAGTTGTAGGTCAGCAGTTAGAATTGAAGGAAGTACAGGAAGATGGTTTAATGTTAAATCTGGTGTGAGACAAGGATGTACATTATCCCCTCTGTTATTCATTATCTATATGGATCACATTATGAAGGAAAGTGGTATTAAACATGATATCGAAATTGGAGATGTTAATGTCAGCTCTTTGCTTTATGGATGATGTTATACTTCTAAATAAATCCACTACAAGTCTGCAAGATTCTCTGACTAAATTGAATAGCTATTGTAATAGATATAGTATGAAGGTCAGCAATAAAAAGACAAAGACAATGAAAATAGGCAGAATCATTGAAAATGTCAACTGTGTTTGAATGGAGAACCTGTGGAACAAGTAAAGCATTTCAGCTACTTAGGCACGATTTTTACTGAAGATGGTAAATTAAATATAGAAATAGATAACAGAATCAGCAAAGCTGGTATGGTGGGAAGTCAATTGAATAAATTCATATGGAATAAGAGAGAAATTAGTCGGAACACTAAATTAGCTGTATACAAGACTGTGTTCAAACCAGTTTTAACTTATGGATCTGAGAGCTGGGTCAGAAGTAAAACACTTGACCAAAGACTAGAGACCACAGATATGAGAGTCTTGAGAAAGATTAGAGGTGTGAACAGATGGCATCAATGGCAATATCATATTAAAAACATGGATATCAGGAAAGAACTTGAAATTGTCAGCATCCAGGAATGCATTAGCCTCGCTAATCTCAGGTGATATGGTCACTTAAACAGAATGGGCGAGGAAAGATTAGCAAAACAAGTGTTCTCTGCCAGGTTGGCAGAAAAACAACCCAGAGGAAGAACAAGATATAGGTGGATTGATACGGTACAAAGTGCCTTAGACGATAGAAATATAAGATCTGATATGGAGTCTTGACAAGTAACAGACTGATTTGGAGGAAAATTGTAGATAGGAAGTTAGTAATGATGTAATTTTTTTCATATAGTACTATCATATCCTGTACACCCCTTGAGGGTACTTGTCAGGAATTTGATGATGATGATGGTTTAATTCTTTCATAATTTATTCATTTCTTTTGTGATCAAATAGAGTATACTTTGCAGTTTTTCTCACAAACTTCATTTCTGCTGTTATTAATCTTTGTTTGTCTTTTTGTTTTATTGTCCAGATTTCACTTCCATACAATAAGACTGGTAGGGCTAATGTTATTGTATACTTTTAGTCTGGTTTGTTTTTGAACTAGGTCTGGTTTAAATTTAGAGTTAATTACACCTGTTATTTTTAAATATTTTGCTTTTACGTTTATATATTTTTCATATGTGATCTTACATCCTAGGTAGTTAAATGAATTCACCTGTTCTAAGATCTTGTTATCTATTACTATCTTAGTTCTTGCTGTATCTGGTCCTTTAAAGGCCATAGTTTTTGATTTTTCTGTTGATATTATCATACCATAATCTTTGGCTATCTCATTTAGATCTAAAATAGCTTTCTGTTAGTTATCTTCAGAATTTGTAATTATTATTTGGTCGTCGGCAAAAAGGAGAGTGTTTAAGTTAGCAGTAGGAGAAAGTTTAATACCTTGATGGAAATTTTTATTCCATTTTATTATTATTTCATTTAAATATTAAAAAGAGTTGCTGAAAGGGGACCTCCCTGTCAGACCCCTTGGTTTATCTCTCTCGTATATGATAGCTCATGATTTAATCTTATTTGTATTTGATTATTTTCATATATACTTATGATAACTTTTAGGATATTATTTGGTATTTGTCTCTCTTTTAATATGTTAAATAAAATACTTCTTTTAACTTTGTCAAATGCTTTTTCAAAGTCAATAAATGCAATAAGTGTTTCTAAATTGTATTCTTTTCTTTTCTCTATTATTAATTTTAGGCAAAAGGCCGGATCTATACATGATCGTCCTTTTCTAAATCCATTCTGTACTTCTAATATAAAGTTTTTGGAATATTTCATTAGTTTGCTATTTAAAATTCTATGTATTTTGTAACAGGAATTTAGTATGCTTATAGCTCTGTAGTTTTTAGGGTCATCTCTACTACCTTTTTTAAAGATAGGAATCACAATTGTTTTTTTCCATTCTATTTTATATTATTATTTTCCTATCCTATTATTTTTAAATTTTATTTTAAAATAATAGGAGTCTTTCTTTGAATCTTGTTCCTGCATATTTATATAGTTCTGAACCTAGCTTATCTTCTCCAGGTGATTTTCTATTTCTTGTTTCTTTCAGGCTGATTTCTAATTCTTCTTTGGTTATTTCTTTTTTCATTTTCATTAAATGTTTGCCAATTGTCTTTTTTAAAATATTTATCTGTCCACAATTCTGTGTAGAAATTTGGAAATTCTTCTAATTTCAATTCGATGTTTAATTTTATGTTTTCTTTAGTATCTGTATTTAAGTGTTTCAAAATCTTATATGAAACAAATTTGTTCCATGATTCTCTTTGTCTTTTTCTGACTTCTCTTTTAGCTGTGGCTCTTATTCTTTTATATTCTATTTCATCTTCTAATCTTTTACTGCTTAACCATTTATGATAGGCTTCTTTTTTCATTTTGATTATTTCTTTGATTGTATCATCGCATGTCTTCAGTTTTTTCCTTTTATTGAATTTTTTGGTCTTAAGTTTTCATTTGCTGCTGCATTTAGTATCGTTTTTATATTAAGCCATTCTTTTGCAATTTCTTCAATTTGTTTTATTTTATCTAGATACTGGTTAATTCTTTGTTCATATACTATACCCATTGTATATTTGTGTCATTTAATAGTCTCGTTTTATAAACAAATGCTCTAAATTTTCTTTCTGTTCTTGTTACTTGTAGCTATTTAGGTGGTAATCTTAATTTTATTTTAACAAGGAAGTGGTCACTGCTTATTTCATATCCTCTGTGAATTCTAACATCTAACGAAAACTTTGATGTCTTTTCATTTAACATAAAATAATCTAATATTGATTTCCATTCTCTTGCTTCCCAAGAATATTTATGTTCATAGAAAGAATTCATTATTTTTAGGTTATTATAAACTACAAAGTCAATCAATTTTTTAACCATTCCTGTTTAGAGTATGTTCTTCATATATTCCTATATTATTATTAATTTTCGTGTTTCCAATTCTTGCATTTAAGTCTCCTGCTAAAATTATATAATAATTTTTATTTATTTTGTTATATATATTTTGTAGCTGATTATAAAATTCAATATTATCCTGTTCTCTTCCTTTTTCTGGAGCATATAAACCAATTATTGTTAAATAACCTCTATCTATTTTTATTCTAGCTTCTATTATTCTTTCATTCCATAATTTATAATGTTTTAACTGTTTTGAAAGGGAGTTATGAATCCAAATCATGACTCCTGCTTGTGCTCTTTGGTCTCTGTCGACTCCACTGTATATCACATTAAAATTTTCGGTTCTCATGGTTCCTTTTAATTTCTTTTTTGTTTCAGTGATTACTGCTATTTTAAAATTTCTTTCATTTAATATTTGGTCTAATTCTATTTATTTATATGCTATTGCTCTTACATTCCAGTTTGCTATATGTATTATATTTTGCCATATCCATTTTTGTTTTACCTCTTCCATTCCAGGGTCCTTTTCCATAGATTCATTCCAATTACCTTTTTCTGTCAGCTTAAAAGTAGAATTATGTTCTCCATGTCAGGTGACTAGCCTGAAGATGGAATAGTACAGTGGTAGGGCTGCTACCTTAAGGCTTCTGAACTAACCTTCTTCCAAATTTAAACCCATTGGAGGAATAGGGTATATTCAGGGGAAAGAGTAGATTATAGTAGAATAGAGTAGAATTATAGTAAAGGTTTATAGAGGGGACACAGTTGTAAGGCCAGAAATGGAAAAACCCCCATGGCCCTCGAGTACTCTGATAGCTTAAGGGTCATAAAATAAGAAGAGTTGTCTGATAAGGCCTTATAGGAAAGATTAAAGTGAGGGGGGGGGTGCTTAAGGGTCAAAGCCGTATAATTGAGAAGAGACCTCCACATAGCCTTTAAAGGAATGTGGAGAACTGATCAGGGCTTCTGACCTAATGTCCAATCCTCACCTTCTCATGGTGTACCCTGTTGGGTATCTACCTGGATACTGAACGAACGAGGATGGGCTGGAAATTTGGGATTTAGCCGACCAAATTGTATTCCTATTGGCTTAAACCAATATAGAAAATGATGGTACAACATGACAAAATTTCATGCCGGCTGGGGCGTCGCTCGGTTAAACAAGGCCCCCGTTTTTTCGCCAGGGAACCAGGGTGAACAGTGAAAAGTCAGCTACTGGAACAAATTTGAAAACACACCCCTACTCAACATCACCAGAGTTAAAGATCGGTACTATCAACATAAGAAGCCTGAATGGCAAAGAAATGGAGCTAGCTGAGGAATTAGATAAGTACCAGATCGACATAATAGTGGTGACTGAAACAAAAAAGACAAAAATTGGTGAGATCTTTCTGAGCAATAAATACAAAATGTTATATTCAAGCAATGATAATCAAGAAAAAGAAGGAGTAGCCATAGTATTCAACACGAAATACAAGCCTAATCTTCTTGAATGGCAGGCAGTCTCAAGTAGAGTGACGTGGGCAAATATCAGAATGGGGAATTGGACAATGAGACTTATTTGTGCCTACAGAAGGTTCTACTAAGGTAGAAGTGGAGGAATTTTTTGATGCTTTAGAAAAAGCAACTGACACAATGAAAAATGAAAAGTTGGTCCTTGTTGGTGATCTAAATAGCAGAGTAGGAAATGATTGTCAGATGTACGAAAATATTTTGGGAAAATTTGGAGAAAAGAGTAAAGCTAATAATAATGGCAAATACCTGTTGGATTTTTGCTCAGGACATGGACTGGTTATTACTAACACCATGTTCCAACATAAAAATGTGCACAAATTCACATGGAGAGAAGATTCAAGGAATAAGAAAAGTCTCATTGACTGTGTTATTGTTGATAGCGATGTTTTCTCCCTGGTGCAGGACACCAGAGTGTTCAGAGGATTTGAAATTGGAAGTGATCACTAAAGAGTCTTGAGCAGGATAAAATTGAATTTCATATTGAAAAGAATAACGTGTAAGAAAGTTTTAAAGCGAATAAAAGTTGAGCAGCTCTCAGATGTGAACTGTAGACTAAAATACACAAAGATTATTGAAGAAAAAATGAAAGAGTTTGAGAACACGAACCAAACCTTGGAGATTCATTAGCAAGCCTTGAAGAAAACCCTAATTGATTCAGCCAGAGAGGCATGTGGTGAGATGATCTGCAAGGATAGAAAAATCAGAACTCCATGGTGGACACAGGAAGTTAAAGCGGCAGTGAAGGCAGCTTTTGCTCTTAGAGAATACAGAGACAAATGTAAGAAAGCTAAACACTGTGTAAAACTAGCTAAACAAAAGTCATGGGAGGACTTTGGCAAGAACATAGAAAATAAATATCAAAAAAGTTGGTAAGATATTCTGGAGGTTGTTGAAGAAGCTTAGAAATGGAGGAAAGAGTGCCGTAAAAGGAGTTAGAGATGATAAAGGTGACATGAAAACAGGAGAAAAAGATATTCTTGAAGTATGGAGTAATTACTTCGAAAAATTGCTAAATGAAACAAGCGGTGATAGCACAGTGGTTAAAAACACTGACCAGGCATGCAGTCAGGAATACATATCCATACTTGAAGTAGAAAAAGCCATCAAAGGCTTGAAATGTGGAAAGGCAGCAGGAGTAGATGATATTCAGTCAGAAATGCTGAAGTATGATGGTATAAAAGTCTTACAGTGGCTGCACTGCATAGTTCAGAATGCATGGACAGAGAGACGAATTCCCGATGATTGGAGTAGAGCTCTAATAGTACCCATATATAAAAAGGGAAATAAAACTGAATGGAGAATTACAGAGGTATTTCCCTACTGAGTGTTCCTGGCAAGATCTATGCAAGTATACTTGAGAAATGGTTGAAAAGAATTGTGGAAGAAAAGCTTGGTGAAGAACAAGCTGGATTCAGGCCTAATAGAGGCTGTCAGGATCTGATTTTCACTTTACGGCAGATAGTTGAGAAATCATGGTAATATAACAACGATTGCTATTTAAGTTTTGTCGATCTGGAAAAGGCATATAACAAGGTGCCAAGAGAGAAGCTATTCAATACGCTGCAGTTATATGGTGTCAATGGGACATTATATCAAGCAATACTTAGTCTTTATTTGAGTTGTAAGTCAGCAGTTAGAATTGAAGGAAGTACAGGAAGATGGTTTAATGTTAAATCTGGTGTGAGACAAGGATGTACATTATCCCCTCTGTTATTCATTATCTATATGGATCGCATTATGAAGGAAAGTGGTATTAAACATGATATCGAAATTGTAGATGTTAATGTCAGCTCTTTGCTTTATGCGGATGATGTTATACTTCTAAATAAATCCGCTACAAGTCTGCAAGATTCTCTGACTAAATTGAATAGCTCTTGTAATAGATATGGTATGAAGGTCAGCAATAAAAAGACAAAGACAATGAAAATAGGCAGAATCATTGAAAATGTCAACTGTGTTGTGAATGGAGAACCTGTGGAACAAGTAAAACATTTCAGCTACTTAGGCACAATTTTTACTGAAGATGGTAAATTAAATATAGAAATAGACAACAGAATCAGCAAAGCTGTTATGGTGGGTAGTCAATTGAATAAATTCATATGGAATAAGAGAGAAATTAGTCGCAACACTAAATTAGCTGTGTACAAGACAGTGTTCAAACCAGTTTTAACTTATGGATCTGAGAGCTGGGTCAGAAGTAAAACACTTGACCAAAGACTAGAGACTTCAGATATGAGAGTCCTGAGAAAGATTATAGGCGTGAACAGATGGCATCAATGGCAGTATCATATTAAAAACGAGGATATTAGGAAAGAACTTGACATTGTCAGCATCCAGGAATGCATTAGCAGAACTAATCTCAGGTGGTATGGTCACTTAAACAGAACGGGCGAGGAAAGATTAGCAAAACAAGTCTTCTCTGCCAGGTTGGCAGGAAAACGACCGAGAGGAAGACCAAGATATAGGTGGATTGATACGGTACAAAGTGCTTCAGACGATAGAAATATAAGAGCTGATAATATTGGAGTGTTGACAAGTAACAGACTGATTTGGAGGAAAATTGTAGATAGGAAATTAATAATGATGTAATTTTTTCATGTAGTACTATCATATCCTGTACACCCCTTGAGGGTACATGGCAGGAATTTGATGATGATGATGATGATGATGAAATCAGAAAAGAATTAGATATTTATAACATAAATGAAAAGATCAAGGAATATAAAGAGAGAAATGGAAAGAACATCTATCTAGGATGGGAGAAATTGGCTACCAAAAGAAGTGGATAGCCCGGGGGGGGGGGGGACAGTGAAGCTGGCACAGGCAAATGCCTAATCCTTGAAGAGAAGGAGAAGAAGAAAAATTTACATAATTTAAATCTCCCTCTTTTTATCAAACACTTCTTATCCAAATTAATCTTCCAAGTCTGGGTGGGTCTGCCCTCTCCTGTCCCTATAACTAAGAAGAGGCAGTCCCATGAGGTTTTGTTCTAAATGTCACAATTCTTGCAACATGGTCAACTCAATAACTGAACATCTTCCTCCAACTATAAGTAATGCCCTATATGTGGATGACTTTACCATTTTCTGTCATTCATGTAATATGTCAGTCATAAAAAAACAGCTGCAGTAAGCCATTGACCATCTTTCAAAATGGACACTTTCAAATGGATTTAGATTTTCACAGCAGAAGACAATTTGTGTGCATTTCTGCCACAGCGTGGTCTTCATCCAGATCCAGATCTCCAACTAGGACAATCACTAATCCCAGTCGCACCATAAGCCAAGTCCTTGGCACTCATAATTGATGGTAAGCTCACTTTCCTCCTTCACATGTGTCAGTTACTGGACAAGTTCCATAAAGCAGTGAACATATTACTCACCCTATCTTCCACCCACTGGGGTGCTGATAAATATGCTATGCTTTGATTGTACAGACCACTGATAAGGTCAAAAGTTGACTATGGGCCAGGGAGAGTACACTGCATTGGCTTCACCATCAAGTAATCAGAATTGCAACTGGAGCATTTCGCACATCACCTAGTCAAGGCAAACAAACCACCTTTATCACTTCAATGCTAACAGTTGTCTCTGGTTGCATAACTAAAATAAAATCCCTGCCATAGCACCTCATGCATCTAACTATCTTTCAACCACAATTTGAAAACTCTACAACACTCAACAGACTGCCATAAAACCTTTTGGTTTGCAGATGAAAGCTCTCCTACATGCTCTAGAAATTGGGGCAGACAACATAGCTTAGACACCACCAAATGTCTTACGTGCCAGCATGTAACTTTTCTTTTCAGCAAGCTACTGAAAATTTCCACCTCTGCTGTCGTCCACCAGCAACTTTTCAAAGCTCATAGAACTGAGTACTGAGATTTTGTGCCTGTCTACACAGACAGGTCAAAATCGGAGGACCTAGTGGGATTTTCTACTATCTTTCTAGACACCATTATATCCACACAAATCCCACCAGAGTGTAGCAACTTTGCAGCAGAGCTGTATGCAATAGAGCTTGTATTAAAATACATTAGATTCCATCACTTCCAAAGATGCATAATATATTCAGACTCTCAAAGTTCTCTCCAGGTAATAAGAAGTCTAGAGTACAGCAACATCTAATACTCTTTTGAATTCAACACCTCCCATTTCATTTAGGGATGAACACCTTGTTGTTTGCTTCTGTTGGATTCCAAGCCATGTTGGGATTAAGAGAAACAAGGCTGCAGATGCTGCCACCATCTGCCCATACCATGCACAGATTACTGGCTGATTATCAGACAAAAACTTCTATCCCAGTGGCAGCTATCTTGGAACAGAGAAACTAATAATAAGTTCTACCAAATTAAGCCTGAAATTAAATTATGGCAGTTTAGCCTTTGCAGAGTTTTAACAGAGGAAGTTGTTATAGCTAAGCTCTACATAGGGCACAGGGCTCTACATGGTTTTACTTATCTGGCTGAACCTTATATACTCAGGCAGATGTTATTAGACTCCAACAAATGGCATGATGTTTTTAAATTTTATAAAGTATTAATTTATTCAATTACATTTGATTATAAATTTGCTTATATTTAGATACCACATTGTACATACTAAATATTGTACACACATGTTGTTTAATCATTTATATTATAACTTTTTAATGTCTTGTATACATAACTATTTATTAATACCTTTAATGTATAGATACACTATTTTTTTACATCTACTTTATTTATCACTCCTTATTAATACCTGGTTAATCACGCCTGGTTAATACCTGGTGTAGATATCTATTTATTAATACCTTTGCCATGTGGATACTTAAAACTTTGTACATACATTTTATCTTGTTCACTGGTTTACCACCTTTTGACTAATTTCTAATACCCTGTGTACAGAAGTACACAGGGTATTAGGTATTACACAGTACAGTGATACCTCGGCTAACGAAGATAATTCGTTCCGGAATCACATTCATTAGCCAAAACGTGATTTCCCATAGGTTTGGTTTCTATAGAAAATGGTTTAATTCGTTCTGGATGTGGCCTACTATTTAAAGATAAGCTTTATAAAATAGTAAAAAGCACACTATAAAAGGGAAAAAGCTCACCAGAGGCTGAGATGACAGCTACCCAATTAGATGAAGGAGAATGGAAAGTAGAATGAAAAACTGACGATCTTTACACTGTTATATACACTTTATTAAACTGAAAATATGTAGACAACGTTTTTACTATTCTTCTTCCAAATTTTCAAATTTATTCAAGGTAAGTCTCCTCTTCTTCAGTAGCTGGCCTCTGTCTCTTTGCTAAAGGAAAGTCAAAAATCTATTCAAAGCTGATTGAACTTCTCTTTTTTTCAGAATGTTTTTAAAGTGATTCAGACACTTGTCTTCAACCAAGGCACAAAGTCTGTTCATTTCAGCTTTGTTGTGATGCCACTTTGTAGCCAAAGACTGAAACTCTTCCCAGTAGTGCAGCAATTTTTTAATGTCACCTGTTGGCATTCTTCCCTTTTTATTGCTGTCCTCCTCCTCTGATGAGCACTCTTTATCTTCCTTGTCTCTTTCCTGATTCAGTTGCTTTTTCAACTCTTCAAGATCTTCTGTTGTCAGATCTTTTGAGTGTTCTTCAACTAATTCTTCTACATCTTCTTCTACAGATGGAAAAGATAAGCTCCTGGAATGGCCCGACCGTTCATGTTTGCTGTTTTATATTAGCGCACAAATCCACTAAAACATTCATTAGCCGAGTCCGATAAACAGTGTAAAAAATCTTCATTAGCAGAGTCACTCGTTAGCCGAGGTATCACTGTATTACCTTTGCCTTTCTTACACCATAAAACAGCAGATCAAGCCACTTCTTCATCCTTATGGAATCTTGGTTAGCAGATCTTCACACAGTAGTCCAGATTTCATATCTCATACTTAAACTTTGAATTAAAGAAATATTGTATACTGTGCAATATCAATATGAGAACAGTATTAGTATTATTCCACCTGTGTATATCACACTCTGCTACCATAACTATTCACAAGGATCAACTTGCCACATAGCAGAAAAATTCCCTTGGATTAGGTTTGATCTGATTGGCCAATCTTCTCTTATATTCTACTTTATCAACCATGCTTATTACTTTTCTGGCATGCAGTTTATATTCTTCATGCATCTGCTCACCACAAACTTTCTTGTAATCATTCCATAACTTTTTTTGTAACAATATAGCATGATTTCAGTATTTATCCGTCTTACTTCTACTCTATTTATTCACTTAACTCTTGGTATGTAGTTATGCATTGCTTGTGTCAGATACTGCCTTATTATTTCGCATGCACTATCAACATTTTTTCTACACAATTCATCAACCCAGTGTATTGACTGCAGAGCCTCTATAATCAAGAAGGTATGTATGTGGAACTGTAAGTTCCACATACATACCTTCTTGATAACAACCTTTTCCTGTTTGATTACCATCCAAACCAATACCTCATGATCACTCTAACCAACAGGTGGCAGTGTTAATACCTCATTCACAATCACATCCTGTGAAGATATCACCAAATCCAACATCTGAAAACCTCATGCTGCTTAAGATAGTCATCCTGCAGAAACTCAACAGATTCACTCTACATGTTACCATAACATACACTAAGCACTTGGCCAGCCTGGCTGGCCAAGTGGTTAGCGTATCCGCTCTCCAGCCAAAAGGCTGCGGGTTCGAATCCTGCCGTGGGTATTGATGTTTGCGATTGTCTGTGGAAATACCAGTGGTGGTGGTCAGCAGTAGATGGCGTTGGTGTAGTTGCGGAGAGTTGGTGGATTGAGTGGTGGAGACAGATTTGCAGAGCAGGTGCCCTCCCTCGATGAGTCTTTGGACTCCCTGGAGGTGTCAAATAATAATAATAATAATATGTCATCTCTTCTTTCCAATCCAGATTACAATAATTAAAATCTCTCATTGGAATCACCCTTCTTTTACTTGCCTAATTAATATGTCTAAACATTTCACAATCAATACTCTCCACATTCTCTAGCATATAATAAATTTAGTTTAATCCTTTATCCAAGTGTGAGCAAACAAAGTTTGCACCTGAAAATATCTTCAGGACTGTAGCAAGGTGGTGCAACTGTTGGGAACTCGGAGCAAAGGAGGACCAAGCTCTCATCACTCCTTGTCTCAGTATCTCCCACCATGCAAAGCACATGTCTGCAAGGATATGTATAACGCTATGCATTGAGGGAAGGGCCACTACCCAGACCGGTTTCGACCTTTATTGAGGTCTCATCAGTGGCAGGCAGACCCAGAGGTGGTGACACTAAGGCAGAAGCAATAGAGAGGTCATATTTACCTATATGAGTTGCCAACTGGTGCACCACCTCATTATTAAATTACTCTGGATTTAGAGAATGATGTTGGAAGTTAATTTTGCACTTGGTTAGACTATAATAAATTTAGTTTAATCCTTTATCCAAGTGTGAGCAAACAAAGTTTGCACCTGAAAATATCTTCGGGACTGTAGCAAGGTGGTGCAACTCAGAGCAAAGGTGGACCAAGCTCTCATCGCTCCTTGTCTCAGTATCTCCCATCATGCAAAGCACATATCCTTGCAGACATGTATAATGCTATGCATTGAGGGAAGGGCCACTACCCAGACCGGTTTCAACCTTTATTGAAGTCTCGTCAATGGGGAGGCAGATATAGGTAAATATGACTTCTCTATTGCTTCTACCTTAGTGTCACAACCTCTGGGTCTCTGCCCACCACTGACAAGACCTCAATAAAGGTCGAAACTGGTCTGGGTAGTGGCCCTTCCCTCAATGCATAGCATTATACATGTCCACAAGGACATGTGCTTTGCATGGTGGGAGATACTGAGACAAGGAGTGATGAGAGCTTGGTCCACCTTGCTACATTCCTAAAGATATTTTCAGGTGCAAACTTTGTTTGCTCACACTTGGATAAAGGATTAAACTAAATTTATTATAGTCTAACCAAGTGCAAAATAAACTTCCAACACATTCTCTAGCATATACCATCCTATTAGATTAGATATACTATTCTATTGATTGCAACTTCACATCAAATCCCTTTAGAATATTCACACGCACCACTATTTTCCACTTCCACTCTTGAAGGACACAATTCCTCTGCTATAATGAACAGTACTCCATCTCCTCTCTTCAACATCCTACCATTTCTAGCCCTGACAGTGTGTGTGTGTCCAGGTGGTTTAATGAAACAAATATCAGATATTTTGCATAGAAGGAAGGAATGTGGAAAGAGATTTGCAGAGTTGTTGCAGGAAGTGAAGGATAATAGGGTCATTGGGAAAGTGGTTAATTTGTTGCCCAGATATGATAGTAGTGAACTGAGAAGGAGAGTAATGATACTGAATGACAAGATGGCTGAAATGTGTCAGGCAAAGAGTGTTCAATTTGTGAATGGATGGAATGAATTTGAAGGTAAGTTAGAATAGTTCAAAGCTGATGGAATGCATTTGAATGGGTTTGGTGTTGGACATTTATAGTGATTGTTGTTTACTAAGCATACACAGGGTTAATATGAAATTAGTATCACTAAGGGGCAAAGAGAGACAGGTCGAGAAGCAGGTTGTGGAAGAACAGGAAGAAGATAGATACAAAGGTGAGGAAGTGATTATGGCAGGGCAGAGTGATGAAGTGCAAAAAAAGGTGAGGATAAGGATACCAATGAAAGTCAGAATCAGTGAAACAAGGTGTACTATAATAGAGAGAGGGGGGGGGTAGTGTAGCAGAGAGTACAGAATGATGGTGTTAGTGGGCTGGCCTCA
The DNA here is from genome assembly GCF_054136105.1 of Typopeltis vanoorti. NCBI lineage: Eukaryota > Metazoa > Arthropoda > Arachnida > Uropygi > Thelyphonidae > Typopeltis > Typopeltis vanoorti. The sequence continues at coordinate 34,349,533 of NC_143572.1, read as the reverse complement.
AAGAGTGGGGAATCATTATGTTTGTATTCTAATATAAGGAGTATCAGAAATAAAGGGGGACTGAGTTTCTAGCATTGATCGAATCAGCATGCTCAAAGATAATTGGTATAAGTGAAACTTGGTTGACTGAGGATAATATACTGTCAGGGCTAGAAATGGTAGAATTTTCCAAAAGGATAGAAAGATGAAGAGAGGAGATGGAGTACCTTTCATGATAGAAAAGGAATTGTGTCCTTCAAGAGTGGAAGTGGAAAATAATAGTGTGTGTGAATATTCCGAAGGGATTTGATATGAAGTTGCCATCAATAGAATAGTATATCTAATAGGATGGTATATGCTAGAGAATGTGGGGAGTATTGATTGTGAAATGTTTAGACATATTAGTTAGGTAAGTAAAATGAAGGTGATCCTAAAGAGATTTTAATTATAGGAATCTGGATTGGATAGAAGAGATGACATATTATTATTATTTGACACCTTCAGGGAGTCCAAAGATTCATCGACTGAGGGCACCTGCTCTGCAACTCTGTCTCCACCACTCAATCCACCAACTCTCTGCAACTACACCAACGCCATCTACTGCCGACCACCACCACTAGTATTTCCACAGACAATCGTAAACATCCATGCCCATGGCGGGATTCGAACCTGCAGCCTTTTGGCTGGAGAGCAGATACGGTAAACACTCGGCCAGCCAGGCTGGCCAGGTGGTTAGTGTATGTTATGGTAACATGTAGAGTGAATTTGTTGAGTTTTTGCAGGATGACTATTTAAGCAGCATGAGGTTTTCAGATGTTGGATTTGGTGATATCTTCACAGGATGTAATTGTGAATGAGGTATCAACACTGCCACCTGTTGGTTAGAGTGATCATGAGGTATTGGTTTGGATGGTAATCAAACAGGAAAAGGTTATCAAGAAGGTATGTATGTGGAACTTACAGTTCCACATACATACCTTCTTGATTATAGAGGCTCTGCAGTCAATACACTGGGTTGATGAATTATGTAGAAAAAATGTTGACAGTGCATGCGAAATAATAAGGCAGTATCTGACACAAGCAATGCATAACTACATACCAAGAGTTAAGTGAATAAATAGAGTAGAAGTAAGATGGATAAATACTGAAATCATGCTATATTGTTACAAAAAAAGTTATGGAATGATTACAAGAAAGTTTGTGGTGAGCAGATGCATGAAGAATATAAACTGCATGCCAGAAAAGTAATAAGCATGGTTGAAAAAGTAGAATATGAGAGAAGATTGGCCAATTAGGTCAAACCTAATCCAAGGGAATTTTTCTGCTATGTGGCAAGTTGATCCTTGTGAATGGTTATGGTAGTAGAGTAACCAAAGCAATTGATATAGTGGAATTATGTAATGAACAGTTCATCAGTGTATATCATGCTGGTGTGAATGATGCTGTGCAAGGGATGCATGCATTAGGAGAATTACAGATGAAAGGTTCAGGAGTATATCAAGTGTTGCTTGGATTAGATGTTAACAAGGCTGTAGAAATGGATAATATATTGCCACATATTTCTAAAGAATGTGCAAAAGAGTTAGACATGCTCTTGACCTGGTCTGGTTTTGCAATGGGGAAGTTTCCTAAAGAGTGGAAAAAAGGTAAAATAGTACCTCTCCCAAGCATAGTTCCAGATCCTTCTGTATATATCTACAGTTGTGGTCCAAGTGTTGGAAAAATTGGTTAGGAATAGAATACAGAATTAGATTGATGGACATATGATTCTCTATGATGGTCAACATGGGTTTGTGAAGGGCAGGTCTTGTTTTAGCAATCTGGTTACATTTTATGATAAGGTAATGGATGTATTGGATAAGTGAGATTTATATACATTGATTTTCTTAGACTTTGCAAAGGCATTTGATATGATGGGATTAAATAACAGATTGGTTAGATGGATTGAAGATTGGCTGTCAGAACAATACCAACAAGTTGTGTAAGACAGAGCAGTGTTTCAGAAAAAGAAGGTGACCAGTGCTCTGTCTTACACAACTTGTTGGTATTGTTCTGACAGCCAATCTTTAATCCATCTAACCAATTATGTTAGATGGATTACTGTTATTTAATAATTTACTCTTCCTTTTTAGGCTCCTACTGTTTATCTTCTTTGTTAGTGATGTTTCATGTAGATTGACTGGGAATCTTCAAATGTTTGCTGATGTTAATTCTTTGCAGGAAGATTTAAATAGACTTTTAAGTTGGACAGATGAGGTTGTAGTTTTAATATTAATGAATGCAATGAGTTGCACTTTGGAATATAGAGATATAAGGTTACATACTGTATTGGTAGAGCTGTATTTTGGGAAGTGGATGAGATTCGGGATTTTGGGATTATGGTAGATAGTGATTTAAAGTTCTGATTGCACATTGTGAATGTTGCAAAGACTGCATGTTGTATTGCTGCTATGATAAAAAGTACATTGACATGTAGGGTTAAGGAGGTGGTGGTGCCGCTGTATAAGGCATTGGTCCAGCTACACGTGGACTATTGTGCTCCCATTTGGTCACCTAGTTTTCATTGTGATGTGGAAACACTAGAGAGAGGGTACAAAGACAAATGACCCAAGTGATGTCAGGACTGTCTGGAGTGTTAATTATGCAGAGCAGTTAAGGGAACATAGATTACAGAGTTTAGTGGATAGGAGAGAAACAGGAGATTATGATAGAGACTTTCAAATAGTTAAGAGATTCTATTAGATTAATACAGAAGGCATTATGAAAAGAGTGGATGTTAAAATGGGAAGAACGAGAGGCCATCCCTGGAAGTTGTATAAAGATGTGGTGGAGAAGGGTATGAGGAGTAGATTTTTTTTACATGGAAAGTTGGTGAGTGGAATGCAATGCCAGCATATTGTGAATACAGAGAGCGTAAATAACTTCAAAGTTCATCATGTTAGACATGTTGCTGGTTAAGTGGGCCTCCTGTGATGAGTATTGACTCCGTGGAGATTACCAAAACAATAATAATAATAATGTACGTGTATTCTTACAAATATATTTGAATGCATCACAGTATCAAATATAGTGATAAGGCCACATCTCAATGCTATAGTGATTGTCTACTGTATATAAATATAGTCTTGCAAATTCGTATTAAATGCATTAGATAATTGTACAATATCAAAGATTGTGATAAAGCCACATCTGGATGCCTGTCAGCAGATATGGGCACCTGGCTTCTTAAAAGATAGGGAAGACAGCTTTAAAAGATTCAGAGACAGATGACTAGGATGATAAGTAGCCTGTAGAATTGCCCACACATGAGGGTAGATATACAGAATGTGGTCTGCAAAGTTTGAGGAATTGAGAAATGGAGAACTCGGGGGGTCAAACCCCCCCCCCCCCCCGGTAGCTAGCTAGCTAAGGATTAGTAAGCATGTGTGGTTCACATTTCTTTTATAGCGAGTATGTGAAATAGGCTACATATTATGTGTTCAAAGCAATATACACTGCTTGGAAAAAAGTCAATGGACACCATAGTGTGAGGATCAAATTGTCATGACACCCATCTTAATAAGACAATGCTACATATTGGTTCTGTGGAGCTTGCATATTGCATTCCTACCATGGAAACCCATGTTATGAGCTTTGGTTCTGAATGTTTTTTGTACAGATTTGTGTTCCAGTTAATGCCAGGAACTCCACATTCAACATGTTGGCCGACGAATGGCAGTTTTTGCATATTATCCTTCACAGCAGTCACATTTGGTTGGTGTGGTGGGTCATCCACTGTGGATAGCACTTGCAGTTGACTTGCTACACTTCCATCTCAGTATGGAATGTTGATATAGGATGGCCCAGTTTGCTGAACAGATAGGCCTGCAACATGGCATTCTTTCACAATGCCTCTTTCAAACTCTGTCATTTCCCTTCTTGCAGCCACTTCACCTGGACACAGGTGCACCAACTTGGAGCATCATATTTTTCCAATTTCTACTGGCCACAAAAAAGTGACTCATTACATGGCACGATGCACCTTGCCCATGAGGTGCCCATTGACTTCTTTCCAAGCAGTTATGTATGATAGGTATTTAAGTATAAGTTTTAAAATAACCCTCATTTGATAAGTTCTTGGACTCTCTCTGGAGGAACACATATATAATTCTTCTTCTTCAGCTTATTCCACTTAAGTGGGGTCACTGTTGATAATGAGTCTCCTCCACACCTTCCTGTCTTGGGCTGTCACCACATCCAAGTTCTTCATCCTCAAGTCCTCTTCTACCAGTTCCCTCCATTTCTTCTTTGGCCATCCACGCTTCTGCCTTCCTTGCACATCAATCTGCATGATCCTTCTTCCCACATATTTGTCCTCCTCCTCATCAGATAACCAAACCATCTCAAACCTTGCCTCCTGTATTTTCGCTCCTAAGTTCGTAACTTTCACTGTTTCCCTGACACAGTCATTTCTCAGACGATCCTTTCTGGTCACACCGCACATCCACCTAAGCATTCTCATCTCTGCTACTTCCATCCTGCTGATGTTATTTTTCCTCAGGGCCACAGTTTCTATAGCATATGTCATAGCTGGCCTCACTACTGTCCTATAGATTTTGCCTTTCAGATTGATCAGCACCCTCTTATCGCATAACACTCCAGCCATCTCCCTCCGGTTCCTCCAACCCGCTTGTATCCTACATCCCACTTCCTTCTCAGCTCCTCCATCTTCTTCCACTGTTGAACCTAAATATCTAAAGTCCCTCACCTTCCTGATGACATTTCCTTCCAGCTCCAGATCTGTCTCCTGTCTGCCACCCACTGTGCAACACATATACTCTGTCTTACTTCTGCTCAGTCTCATACCTCTCTCTTCCAGTACTTTTTTTCCATCTTTCCAGTTTAGTTCCCCGTTTCTTCTCTTGAATCTGCACACAGCAAGATGTCATCTGCATACAACATTGTCCAAGGCACATCTTCTCTCACCTCCTCTGTTACCACCTCCATTTAATATTGTGATGGAGGTTACCACCTCCATCACAATATTAAACAGAAACGGACTTAATGATGGAAGCTAACTGTTACTTGAAAACTTTCTGTCTGTCCCAGACAGGTCCGAACACTTGTCTTCACATTTCTGTACATTTCCCGCACCAACCTGACATATTTCTCCGGAACCCTCTTCTCCCTCAGACACCTCCAGACTACTTGCCTTGGCACTCTATCGTATGATTTCTCCAGATCAATAAATGCCAGATGTAGCTCCCTTTGTTTCTCTCGATACTTTTCCATCATCTGCTGTAACCCAAAGATAGCATCTGTTGTTGATCTACCAGGCATGAAGCCAAATTGTTCCTTTGCAATCTCCACCTCCTTCCTCAATCTACCATCAAGAACCTTTTCTAGGATTTTCATTGTGTGGGACATCAACTTTATTCCTCTGTAATTTTTACAGTCTTGTGCATCCCCTTTACCCTTATAGATGGGGACAAGAGTACTCTCCCTCCATTCCTCGGGTATATTTTCCTGTTGGCAAACTTTCACGAACAGGTCCCACAGCAGGTCAATTCCCTCTTTCCCCCAGTGCCTTCCATGCCTCCACTGGAATTCTGTCGGGGCCCACCGATTTTCCATTCCTCATCCTCTTCATGGCCTCCGTCACTTCCACTCTACTGATGTTCTGCACCATCCCCTCAGAAGGCTGCCCATCTTCTCTGTGAGTCTTTGCATTTTCCTCATTCAAAAGTCCCTCAAAGTATATTTTCCATCTGTTTCTTATGTCCACATCTCTCCATAATACTCTTCCTTCAGCGTCTTTGATCTGCCTCACATGTAAGATGTCCTTTGCTGCTTTATTTCTACATTTCGCTAGTTGGTAAATTTTTCTCTGTCCTTCCTTTGTTTCTAATTGATTATACAGATCTTGATATGCCATGGCCTTCGCCTGTGCCACAACTCTCTTGGCTTCTTGCTTTCTCTCTCTGTCCTCTTCCACTCTTGACTCATCCCACTTCTGCTTTGCCTTCCTCTTAGCTGTCACTGCCACTTGTACATTATTATTCCACCACCAACCCTCCTTCTGCTCTCTAATCTTTCCAGATGTCTCACCAAGCACCTCGATTGCACAGCTCAGGATTACTTTTGAATTATGTTTCCACCAATCTTGTACACTTTCTAGTCCATCCGGAATCATCTCTAACACCCTCTCCCTAAAACGATTCCTCACACATTCCTCTTTTAAGCGAAACCACTTAATTGTCTTCATCCCATCGCATCCAGAGGTTCTTATCTTCGATCTTATTTTAAAGTCTGCGCACAGCAGTCAGTGTTGCTGTGCTACTTGATCTGTTGGAATTACTTTACAATTTGTCACAACCTTAAGATGTTTTCTTCTAGTCAAAATGTAGTCAATTTGCGAATTGTTGTTACCACTCCTAAATGTTATCAAATGTTCTTCCCTCTTGTAGAAAAACGAGTTCACAATTGCCAGATCAAACGCTACTGCAAAGTCCACAACCCTCTCTCCTTCCTGGTTCATCATTCCCACTCCGTGGCCATCATGCACCCTTTCACAGTCTCTATTCTGTCTCCCTATGTATCCGTTCAAGTCTCCTCTGACAATCACCATCTCATTTTCTTCCAGTTCCCTTATTGCTTCATCTAACACGTTCCAGAACTCATCTTTCTCCTCTGCTGTACAACCAACTTGCGCGGAATATACACATAATACGACCACCCGCTCTTCTCCAAGACCCAGTTTCATTCGCATGATTCTGTCGTTCCTTCTAACACTTCCAGTACTTCGCCCCTCATTCTGCCACAAACCACAATTCCTACACTATTTCTTCCCTCGTTATTCGCTCCAGAGTAGAACAATTTATATCCATCTCCCAGTTCCTTTGCCTTTCTCCCCTTCCACCTTGTCTCCTGCACACATAAAATGTCCAACTTCCTCTTCCTCATCATGTCTGCCACCTATCTTCCCCTTCCAGTCATGCTTCCAACATTCAGTGTTCCCACTCGCAACATCCTCTCTGCCTGCTGGGCTTGTTTCTTTAACCGCACCTGCCCTTTATGCAGTAGCCCTCGTCCACTTCTCGCAGATGTAGGGCGATGTGGCTGCGTGTCGCTTAAGGGGATGCCCTAGCCCTTATATCATTTTCTCTTTGACTCATATCATAGTTTGAGCTAGCATTGAAGTTTTACAACTGGATGCCCTTCCTGACATCAACCCTCGCCATTTATCCAGGCTTGGGACCGGCACCTATTGAGGCTAGCTTGCCTCCTTCGGTAGCTGCATAAGACGAAATGACTTAGCAAGATAGGAAAGACTCACCCCTAGCCCTCTAATACTCTAATAGCACCAGCGGGAAGGAGCAAGGAGAGGAGAAAGAAGAGGAGGGACCAGTCTACAGAATAATATAACAGATGTATATTACATGAAGTAAGGCATGGTCCGGCATCTGGTGCCTCGGGTTTGCCATGCCCGTACTCACTAAAGTGAGCCCTTGAGGTAGGAACACACATATAATAGTAATTATAAATCGGATATTTGTTTGCAAGATAAATGTAGTAATATCTTTTACTTTTCTAGCCTGTCTTCTCATCTTTCATTTTAATTTGTTAGACTCAAGCCAAGTAACTCAGCTTTTTTTTTTCTTTTTTTCCCATTGACCACACACATAAGAAGTCACAAGGTCTATAACATGAAAGTGCCCTGTGTGGGAAGTGATTAAGAAGTAATTAAAGATTTTCTCAAACTCTGGGAGGAGGTGGAGTGTACTCATTGGAAAAAAAAAAATGGTATGTGGAAGTTTGTTCCAAAGAACAGAAGTAGATGGAATAAAGGAAGATGAAGAAGTACTGATACAATATGTTTAATGGAATAAACACAGCACATATAAATAAGTAAAGAACATGTTTAATCATGCCTATATTTCATCTCATTCACTGAGACATCATCAGTGAAGCAATATTAAAATTTCAAAAACACACACAAATTTGCACAAACACTAAGTGGAAAAGATTATACTGAAAGCTTAAAGTCCTTTGAGGGGGGGGGGGGGTGCCCTCTATGGGCACTGTTGGCTAGCCTTAGCCATGCTGGATGGGAGGCCTAAGAATTGGCATTTCGTAAATCTTGAGAAGTTTAATTCAACTATATTTATTAAGATTACCGTATATTATCGCATATAATGCGATCCACGTATAATGCGAACTTGAAATTTTGTTATGATATGCAGATGATATCATAATTTTTGCAAACACTCCAGAAGACCTTAATATAATGATAGAAGACCTATATCATGAAAGCAGAAAAGTCGGTCTAAAGATAAACAGAAAAAAAACTAAAATCATGTTTAATCGTTTAGTAACACCAAAAAACATAATAATAGAAAACAATTTTTTGGAAAGAGTCTCTTCATATACATACTTAGGTCATCTCATTGACCTTAACTGTGGACTCCAAAAGGAAATAAATAGGAGAGTTCAACTTGCCTGGAGTGCATTCAGAAAATTGAAAAACATTTTTCAAAACATGATGTCCCACTCTGTTTAAAAAAGAAGACATTTAACCAGTGTATACTTCCAGTCATCTCATATGGTTGCGAAACTTAGTTGCTAACAAGAGCACTGGCAAATAAATTAACAACAACTCAAAGAAAAATGGAGAGGTTGATGCTAGGCATCACATTAAAAGATAAGAAGCAAAACACCTGGATAAGAAGCCAGACTCGCATCACTGATATCATTCTTCACCACAAGCAACTAAAATGGAAATGGGCCGGACATTTTTCCAGAAGAGAAGATGAGTGATGGACCACATACTTACGAAATGGATTCCTAAAGAAGGGAAACGAAGCCAAGGATGTCCTAAAAGAAGGCGGAGTGATGAACTGTCAGAGTTTATTGGGAAAGTTGGTCAACCATTGCCAAGAACAGAGAAAGGCAGAAAGAACTGGAGGAGGCCTTCGTCCAGCAGTGGACAGAAAATGGCTGAAAAGAAGAAAGAAGAGAAGAAGAAATTTTGTTTGAAAACTAGCCCAAAAATGCCATGTCCATGCATGATGCGATCTGTTAATCTTGTTCCATAACATTATAAATAATACAGTATGAATTAATGGAAGAAATATTTATTTTAAAACAAAATGTCAAAATACAATGCGAATTAACGAAAGAAATATTTATTTGAAAACAAAATATCAAAATCCTTTAAATTCTTCTTCATCTTTTGAGTCATCAAACATTTCATTTATAAATTCATCTGTAGGGATTGCGTGATCAGTGTAGCAGTTGTCGTCATCATCTTCATACTCTCCATTTTGTTGTGCATCATCCTCGCTTTCGTATATGACGTGATCTTTGAATCCATCCATTGAATTACTTATTCCACATTTAAGAAATGAGCATTGAATCATTTCAGATGGTATCGAATCCCGCTTCTTTAACCCAGCTGGTGACTAGGGTGATCTCAGGCTTCTGAAAATTCCCACCTTTTGTCATCTTCACCAAACCAGATGACATCCATTCTCTCCATTTTTCACGTAAGTGATCTTTAAACGGCTTATTCAAGCTGACATAAAGCGGCTGCAAAACGGAAGTTAGACCACCTGGTATGACTGCTAGGTCTGTACGTAGCTCACATGCTTTCTCTTTGCTTGTCTCTGTTAAATGCGGCTGGAACATATCCCAGACTAGCATGCTTTGTTGACGTAACAAGCTACCTGGACGTATGTTCCATACTTGATCCAGCCACAATTGTACACCTTCTTCATCCATCCAACCTTTCTGATTGGCACGAACAATTACACCGGTGGAAATTTCATATGCTTCGGAATTTTCTTCCTTTTAAATATCACTGTCAGATTTAATTTGGTTCTGTCTGCCATGCATGCTAGAACAACGGTAAAATGCGTTTTTTCATGTCCCGTTGTTTTTATGAAGACATCCTTTTCACCAACTGAGTTTACTGTTTGATTCCAAGGCATATCAAAGTACATGGGCGTCTCATCCATATTGCCAATTTGGGAAAGTTCATATCCGTGACACTTCCGTAATTTTATGATAAATTTATGGAAGGACTGCACTTTTTCTTCAAGCTGCTTTGGTAACTTCTGTGCAATTTTTGTTCGGTGTCATCATGTTAATGCTTTGCGTTTTATAAATCTATTGCACCACCCAGCGAAGCAAGAAAAGATGAAATACCTGGTGTGTCCTGGAATTTACCATTCTTGAGTTGTAGAGCTAGAAAATAAATTGCATTTCTTGTTACTATAATGCCATCTTGTCGTTGCATCAAAATTCATTCATTTAGCTCTTTTTCGAGTTCTGGAAAGGATGCTCATCTCCACGATGGGCACGTTTCGTTTTGGGGATTTTTTCAAGACTGTCTTTTTGCTGATGCCAAAGTCTAATATTACTCTCTGCTACACCAAATTCTCTCATAGCAACACTGTTATTATGTTCTTCTGCAAACTGCACGACACGCAATTTAAATAATGCTTCAAAAGATGAACGTTGACGTTTGTTGGATCATCCTTCCTGTCCTTTGATCCGTCATCTTACTTTAACGTTGTTCTTATTAAGGTTAATTAATTGTATGTTGATTACTAATCCAAATATAGGGAAATTTCTATTATACTGCGCCACCCTATATTCAGATTAGTCTATGCAAAATAGTGTAATCAAATATTAATTAACTTTAGCAGTCTAATGTTTATATATAGGCCGAATTTGACATTAACATTTGAGGTTCCCGGTAGGTCCGATAATTTTATGAACGGTGCAGTGGAAAAGAATCAGGCTAACAACAAATTGAAATCAATAAAACAAAACATTTAATACAAGGTTATATAATATATACATAATCATACTTTGGATCAAGATAATGCAAAATTAACTCAGTTCAACTACACATAACATTCACTTAACTTTTGATATTAAACACTGAGCTTCAAAATCTAATTTCTCCTTAATAGGCAAAGATAGTTCTAAAGTTCTTTACCACTGAAATTCACAGCAAATATTTTTACAATAGTATTCTTTATCTATCCCTTAGTCAGAAATTGCATAGCTCAGTCAAGAGATAGCTATCTCTTTAAGGGGGGAAGACTATTAATCTTCTAGCTTCGGCAAAATTCAGCATAAACACCACAGTTAATGTTAGGATTTAAAAGAAGGAGGTAACTCTTATAACTTCACTCTAAAATGCTATAAAGTACAACTGTTCTTACCAGAATAAATCTTTGCACATATTATTCACTGAGGCACACTTAAAACTTTAGTTCATTATCACACTGGAGCTACACATTTTAAAGTAATCTTCTTTAAACTAACTTAATCTTTAATTTCAGCACATCACATATGCAGACACATTTACACTAGAAAATTCACTTATTCCTCACATACTACTTTGCAATAGAATCAGCTTTCCACTAATCTTTCTTGAAAGCTCTGGAATACAACATTAACTTCAGAATTCCATATCAATATTCTGTCAATTTACATTTCGATCCTTCGTAATCTGATTACAGCACTTAATTCTTTGTACTACAGCCTCTTATTTAACTCCATGCTGCCAATAAATTATTTTCTCATCTCTATTGTACTGTTCTCAGTGCCATTACTGTGCTGCGTCTCCAATTGCACTCAGTCCCTAGTTCCAGTGCTAACTCTGCCGACCAACTGCTGACCCACTCTTGACTCACTGCCCTTGTTTACTCTTGCTTTCCGTTTATATACTTTCACTCCTTTTTCCCGCCAAAACTTGTTTTCACTGTCCAGCTCATATCAATTCCATCTCACGTCCATAACTCACTTGCTACACGCTCGCACCTTCTATTTTTAACTCCGTCTCCATGACAACAATTAGAGCAGTACATAGCATAAACATTACATAACATTTTACCTTTATATACAGAAATTAAATAAAAGGATATTTTTCAGTTCAAACAATATATAATTAAATATGATGAATACAAATTCTTCTATTATTAATATAGGAATAAATAAAATAATCTGAATGTTATTTTTATACAGAGTCCTTTCTATTATTAATACATATCTTAGATTAAATAATTAAATAAAAAAAAACTCTCAAAGATAATTATATGAATAATAGTTTATAACAAGAGATTTACATTAAATATCATCTACAAATGTAGCATATGATATGGTGGATTATGTTAGATTCTGAAGGGAGTATTAATAATTTCAATTTCCCTTCATTCAGAATCCAACAAAAGCTCAATCTTCCTCTGAAACATTTTTTATTAAAAATTTTTCACATAAGGTCCATTGGTGGAGGAATCACTTCTACTACCCTTTTTCTTGGTCTTAGGTTGTATCTTGTTTGGATGAAACACCTTCCTGTGTTTTCTGTAACACATGTATTATCTTCTCCTTCCTTACTTGGATCCCTACTGTTATCACGTTCGAATGTAGTATATCTTCTATATTGGTAATCTAGGGGGTCTTCTTCAGTATACGAATCCTTCCTTAGGCTATCAGCTATGTGCCTAGGTTGTTTCACCCTTTTTTTTTCTGATACCAAGTTATTTCTTCCAAATTCACTCACTCTTTGATAATTTCTTTTTCTCCCCCATACCCTTTCAATGGAATCTCCCAGGCAGACCAGATGATCTGGCCTATTCTTAATTAATTTCAATCTGTCTGAATGAACAACTATGGTTCTTTTTTGTCCCAATATTTCTTTTATTCTATAGTTCACCGGGGGTGTTTTATCAACTATCACATAAGGGCTTGCAGCACGCTTACCAAATTTCCCCCCCTCTCTTATTGCTGGGTTGCTGTTCTAGAAACACGAGGTTCCCAGGCTTTAATTCCTTATACCTTCTTATCTTATTTGCATAAGCTCTGGCTTTTTGTGAGCTATTCTGACTGGCTTCTGCTACAAGATCATATGCAACTCTATTCTCATAAATCAGGTTGTTAAGATACTCATCTATGTCAAGGAAACCAGAACTAGCTTTCAAGTCCTTAAAGTCATGAAGGAAAGTGTGTTTAAATCCATATAGGACCACAGCTGGAGCCTCCCCGATAGCAGAGTGCAATGCTGTTCTACAGGCGAAGAGGGTGTGTGGGAAGAAGTTGTCCCAATCAGTTAATTGACCATCTGCAAGTTTAGATAGGATTTGTTTCAGAGTTCTATTCATTCTCTCACACATCCCACTTCCTTGAGGATGGTAGGGAGTGGTGAACAGTTTCTGTATATTCAGTAATTTACACAACTGAAGCATGACTTCAGCTGTGAAATTTGTTCCCTTATCAGGTTTGGGGGGTTCCGTATCTTGAAATTATCAGTTCAAAGAATTTATTTGCCACAGTTTGGTCCTTCATGGCAGTGGCCTCAGGAAATCTAGACAAGGTGTCAATTACCACTAATATATATCAGTTTCCTTTTAGTGTGGTTGGGAGGGGCCCTATGATGTCCATTGCCACAGCTTGAAATGGATGACTTGGAATGGGAAAGGGCTGGAGGGGAGCCCTTTTTCCATTACCTGACTTACGCTGACACAATATGCATGAAGATACATAGGCTTCGACATCTCTTCTCATTCCTTTCCACACATACCTATCTTTTATTCTGTTCCAAGTTCTAAAAAAAACCTTGGTGACCTGCCAAACCAGTATCGTGAAAAGAATATAGTATCCAGGGGATCATGATTGTGGGAGCTACTATCTTACTTTTCCAACGTCCAGTGAAGTCTTGTTATTTACAGATCCAAAAAGGAAATGGAGTTATGGAAGAATGTTCTTCCATAACTCCATTTCCTTTTTGGATCTGTAAATAAATCTCTCCCCATATTGGGTCTTGCTTTTGAGCTTCCCTTATGGACAGCTTGTCCCAATTCTGAAGGTGAGGTGGTTTCTTGTGGTTTTGTTGTTTTCCTCCTGTCTTTATTAATTTGATGTACTCTTCCTCATAATCTGAGTTCTTTCTTGTTTCTTCATCAAGCGCTCTGGAAAGGTAGTCAGCGACTACATTATGCTCTCCAGGAATGTAGCTTATCTCTACCTGGAACTCTTGTATCTCCAATGTATCTTGTATCTCTGTCAATATCAGAAATATCGACAGAGCTGATATTTCTGCCAACGAGTTGTGAAGGCGAAAAACTGTCTATCTTCCTTCCTAAGGGGAATTTGGAAATAGCCAGAGTTCAGGTCTAATTTTGAAAAAAACGTTGCTTTCTCCAGACTAGTTAGTAATTCCTCTATGCTGCAAAGGGGAAAATCAATGGGCTTAGTGACCTTATTAATCTCACGCAGGTCCAAGATAGATCTTAGGCTCCCATCAGGTTTCTCTACTAATATGAAGGGGGCTGTTCCATCTGGAGTTTGATTTCTCTATGATTCCCACCCTTTCATATTTACTCAAGAGGTCCTGAAGTTTGTCCAATATTTTAAGGGGGTCTTGTACTGTTTTGCATATATGGGAGAGTCCGTGGTAATCTGAATGGAGTGCTCGATTTTCTCAGCACAGGTTAATGAGCTGACATCCTCTGTAAAGACTCGAGGATATTCTATGAAGATTGTTTGAATAAATTCCTCAATTTTACTTTTTGTAGTCTTGGATTCAGTTGAGCTGATGGCTTCATTTAATAACTTCTTTTTTTTTTTTTAAGACCTTGCTCGGGCTCTACTACTTCTATCTGCATCATATTATGCTCTTTGTTCTCAATTCCTTTTGAAAACTTTGGCTGGTAACTTACGCCATTCAATGCAATGGTTCCTGAGGCAAAATCACACATGAATTTATTCTTTTCTAGGAAATCTAGACCCAAAATGACTTGACCATTTGTGTCTGCAATCTCAGGAAGAATAACTAGCTCATGTGAGAATGAAATTGGAAAGCAAGGAATGTGTAAGTTAGCGACTATTTTCTTTATTGCAATCATTTCATCTTTAGCAATGCCTGTAATCCTTATAGGGTTTTGTAACAAGGAGGTATTTTCAGAGATTTGATTATTAAATTTGCTTACCAGGGAACTTGAAATTACAGATATATGGGCACCAGTATCCAAAAGTATCTCACAAAGAACCTCCTCAACTAAGCCTTGTACGACAGACAATGACAATCTCCCGGTTACTTTAGCTACAATTACATTTTGCATCTTTAGAGAATTGAAATCACAGGAATCTGGGAGGTCTTTATAGCTAATAAGGTTGTCAGATGATTGATCATATCTGCAAGTGTTTAAAGACTCAGCTTGTCCTTTTAGAGTCTCAAGATTAGAAGGGGTTTTGTCAATAGACTTAGTTGAACTTATTAACATAGGGTTTTTCATCTCATGAGGGTCTAATATACGGTATTCAACTCCTTTCCTTCTGGTTTGAGTGATTTCTCTATCACTTTCTTATCCAGAGATAGTTCCTGAGGGACAACAGAAAACCTCTCTGTGGTGTTGCCCTTGGTAGGTGAGAGCCACCTGATAGATACATAAGTGTTGATAAGGAGGGGACTTGAGCATTACAATCTTGGGCTAACATTTGCCTTATGGAGGAAATATGATGCATCTCCTGTAGGATCCTCTCTCTCCTTTTTGCTAATTCAAAACACCCTTCTAGATTAGTAGCCCCCTTCTTATGAATTACTTCCCTTAAATTATCATGTAATCGTATTCTAAATTGTTGGAAGGTAATCCATTCTAAGTGGGGTTTCTCAGCATTAATCACATTTAAATTGTTGGCTAGTGTAAACAAACGATTGTGAATATCAGTGACAGTTTCTCTATCTTTTTGTAGGACTCTCTGTAACTTCCATAAATTTGGGCCAATACTTTTTAATTTTGAGAACTGTGAAATCAAGTTATCCTTAAATTTTTGATAATCTAATGTTTCTTTTAGCACTGGAGATGAGTACAAAAAAGTTTTTGCCTTGCCAATTAATTTACTTCTTAATAATATAAGTAATTGGAAATCAGTCCAGTTAGCTATTCCCTAAGTTTTTCCACATAAGTGAAGAATGACACCACATCATCAGATTCTTCACCCAAAAATTGGGAAAGACCTGTTGTGGGTTTACTGTATGGAAAAATTCACTATCCTCCATTTTTCAGCTTGAGGAAACAGTCATAATAATAATATATCAAACTTAATTCTTAACTAAAATTTCAATTCTAAAATCTAAATTCACTTATTTCTTTGCCTGACTCTGATTCACAACCAATTCACAGTGATTTGCTTAATTTTACTTTTAAGGTTTCTGGTATCAGTTCTACTATTATCACACGAAATTTCTTCAATTGCTTAACTTATTTTAAAGAAATCACATCCTGTCGACTGTGCCATTTTGTTAGATCGTCCTTCCTGTCCTTTGATCCGCCATCTTGCTTTAACGTTGTTCTTATTAAGGTTAATTAATTGTATGTTGATTACTAATCCAAATATAGGGAAATTTCTATTATACTGTGCCAACCTATTCAGATTAGTCTATGCAAAATAGTGTAATCAAATATTAATTAACTTTAGCAGTCTAATGTTTATATATAGGCTGAATTTGACATTAACATTTGAGGTTCCCGCTAGGTCCGATAATTTTATGAACGGTGCAGTGGAAAAGAATCAGGCTAACAACAAATTGAAATCAATAAAACAAAACATTTAATACAAGGTTATATAATATATACATAAGCATATTTTGGATCAAGATAATGCAAAATTAACTCAGTTCAACTACACATAACATTCACTTAACTTTTGGTATTAAACACTGAGCTTCAAAATCTAATTTCTCCTTAATAGGCAAAGATAGTTCTAAAGTTCTTTACCACTGAAATTCACAGCAAATATTTTTACAATAGTATTCTTTATCTATCCCTTAGTCAGAAATTGCATAGCTCAGTCAAGAGATAGCTATCTCTTTAAGGTGGGGAGAATATTAATCTTCTAGCTTCAGCAAAATTCAGCATAATCACCACAGTTAATGTTAGGATTTAAAAGAAGGAGGTAACTCTTATAACTTCACTCTAAAATGCTATAAAGTACAACTGTTCTTACCGGAATAAATCTTTGCACATATTATTCACTGAGGCACACTTAAAACTTTAGTTAATTATCACACTGGAGCTACACATTTCAAAAGTAATCTTCTTTAAACTAACTTAATCTTTAATTTCAGCACATCACATATGCAGACACACTTGCACTAGAAAATTCATTTATTCCTCACATACTACTTTGCAATAGAATCAGCTTTCCACTAATCTTCCTTGAAAGCTCTGGAATACAACATTAACTTCAGAATTCCATATCAATATTCTGTCAATATACATT
The DNA here is from genome assembly GCF_054136105.1 of Typopeltis vanoorti. Classification (NCBI taxonomy): domain Eukaryota; kingdom Metazoa; phylum Arthropoda; class Arachnida; order Uropygi; family Thelyphonidae; genus Typopeltis; species Typopeltis vanoorti. The sequence goes on along the minus strand of NC_143572.1, from coordinate 34,332,280 downwards.
TCGATACTTCGTAATCTGATTACAGCACTTAATTCTTTGTACTACAGCCTCTTATTTAACTCCGTGCTGCCAATAAATTATTTCCTCATCTCTATTGTACTGTTCTCAGTGCCATTACTGTGCTGAGTCTCCAATTGTACTCAGTCCCTAGTTCTAGTGCAAACTCTGCCGACCAACTGCTGACCCACTCTTAACTCACTGCCATCTTGTTTACTCTTGCTTTCCGTTTATATACTTTCACTCCTTTTTCCCGCCAAAACTTGTTTTCACTGTGCAGCTCATATCAATTCCATATCACGTCCATAACTCACGTGCTACACGTTGCACCTTCTATTTTTAACTCCGTCTCCATGACAACAATTAGAGCAGTACATAAGCATAAGCATTACATAACATTTTACCTTTATATACAGAAATTAAATAAAAGGATATTTTTCAGTTCAAACAATATATAATTAAATATGATGAATACAAATTCTTCTACTATTAATATAGGAATAATCTGAATGCTATTTTTATACAGAGTCCTTTCTATTATTAATACATATCTTAGATTAAATAATTAAATAAAAAAAACTCAAAGATAATTATATGAATAATAGTTTATAACAAGAGATTTACATTAAATATTATCTACGAATGTAGCCTATGATATGGTGGATTATGTTGGATTCTGAAGGGAGTATTAATAATTTCAATTTCTCTTCATTCAGAATCCAACACGTTTCTGTTGGCTCATTTTCAGGCTAGGTTTGTTTAACGAATAATATTTAAAATGAACTGTGGTTAAACCAAAATACCTAACTGTACTCTATCTATCTCACTGTGCTCTATCATTCGGCGACCGAGCACGCATCGTATCTGCGCATAAAGTTAGTAATGTAAGTAGCTTTATGCGCGCTCGGTCACCGAATGCGAGTGGGTCAAGTAGATTTGGTTGCATAGGCATTAGTAGTATATATATTGTGTGTGCAAGTCTAATAAGATGTTATATTTTTTAGGATCCCCATATAATGCAAACCCCTAACTTTAAGTAGTATTTTTTACCATAAATTTTTCGCATTATACGCGATAATATACAGTAAGTTAATTTTTTAATTCTAAATTCTTAATTTTAGTTCTAAAAAAAAAAAAAGTTAGCCAAACAGCTAAATCCTTAATCCCACTTATAGATCATTCTATAAGTGGGATTATATAAGTTTTCTGATAACTAGGCTTTAGAACCACGTGATGTGTGACAGGTTGCTCTGTCCCGTTGGAATACCTGTGCAGGAAATGGAATGTTTTTTGCACAACACATTTGATGCATATCCTCAGTGAATGGAACACATTCTTGATGTAGCATTCACTATGTCGAGAATGTAGCCTAGAAATCTACACCAAGAAACCTGTAGGTTTATCTGTTCACCTGACTGCTTTGATGGAAATGTGCTTCGTCCGAGAACCAGACATTATGGGGGAAGGATAGATCTTCATAGACATTGGCGGCCTGCATGAAAGTACAGTATTCGCAGTGTAATCCATTGCTGTTAAACACTAACCCAGTTGAATGACATACGAAAAGGCATCCAACTCCTTAAGGATTCTATATAGCGACCGCTTCAGCATCCCAACTTTTACTGTTGTTCGGTGTTGACTACATTTCAGAGAGTGTAACATTGCTCCAACATGCCCATGATTCTAATTTCATCTTCTTGATGGAAGAGCACTTTTTTGTGTGCCAATCTTGGCCGTTTTTTCTTCAGTTCTTCTTTTAAATGGTCCAACAATGACGCATAATAGACTCCAGTTATTGTCTTAACCTTTTCCAAATAGTCTCGCATGATAATTCCTTGGGAATCCCAAAAAACAGTGGCCATCACCTTCCCAGCTGACAAAACGGTCTTCGCGTTTTTCAGTGCTCTTTCACACGGCATTGTCCACTGTTTTGACTGCTGCTTGGACTCAGGTGTGTAGTGGTGGTGGATCCAAGTTTTGTCTACAGTCATGAATCGACACAAAAAATCCTGCGAATTGCAATTAAACATCACCAAACACTGCATTGAAATGTCTTTTCGCATGCAGTTTTGATCAACAGTCAACAATCGAGCCACACAGCTTTTTCATGTGCAATTTTTCATGCAGGATATTATACACCCATTCAGTTGAGATGCCACAATCTCATTCACTTTCACTCGATGGTCTTCCATAACAATACCATGGAATTTGTTAATCATTTCCTTTGTAGCAACCTCTGTCTGGTGTCCAAGCACGCTTAACCTTTGATGGTCTTATGACCATGTTTAAACTCATTTATAAAATAAATAGTCTTTAATGCTAGTGCAGAGTCCCCATGAACTGCATCTAACTTGGCTTTGATCTGCACGGCCATCCACTTCTTCAAATAAAAGTGTTTTATCACTGCACGGGACTCATTTTTCTCCATTTTTATGAAAAATGTGAACACGGTCATTTTAAATGTTTGCTAAACGAGAACTACACGTCGCACGTGGCTAAAATTTTGCCAGGGGTCATGAAAAAGATACTTGCCGACACTGGTATGAATGAACAAATTGTGTCACCGGCTGTTGGAATTTTACCAGTATTTATACATTAATCTTCCTCTCGGTTTTTTTCCTGCCGTGTTGGCATCAAAGGCCTGTTTTGCCACCTTTTCTTCTTTCATTCTGTTTAAGTGGCCATACCACCTGAGATTAACTCTGCTCACACATTCTTGAATGCTAACGATATGAAGTTCCTTTCTAATATTTTCATTTTTAATATGATTCTGCCATCTGTTCACTCCTCTAATTTTTCTCAGATCTATTATTTAAAACTAGTGTGAACACTGTCTCTCGTATACTGCTAGTTTCGTGTTTTGGCTAATTTTTTTCTTATTCCATATAAATTTATTAAACTGGCTCCCTCCCTGCCATATCAGCTTTGCTTATTCTGTTGTCTATTTCCAAATTTAATTTGGTCACTAAAAACTGTGCCTAAATAGGTGAAATATTTTACTTAAGTTCTCTATTGAGAATGCAGCTGAAGTTTTCTTTTCATAACTTATTTTTAACGGTATTAAGACCAAACAAACTATTTTTTAAATAAGATGATTATTAACTTGCCTATATTTTGCTCAATTTCAAATTGGCATCTTCAGAGCACAACCTAGCATGTATACATGACAGTAGTAAGTGAAACAATTTAAATTGTAACAGACAAAAGATCTAAAGTCTTAGTTTGGAATGCTCTAATGTTGTAAAAAAGAAGTATTACAGCTATGTAATACTTCTATCTTAAGATAAGTCTCCCAAATTTTTGGCAAATTAATGCAGCCATATTTGTTCATGTTTGGTGAATTCTTAATAGTTATGGCCAACTCTTAAAATAATCTTTCCGATCCCTAACAATTTCTAAATAGCACATTAGTTTTCTTCTATCTAATTCTATGTGAAGGGGTGTCCAAAGCTTGGTCTGCCAGTCCTGACTTGCCATAATAATGGTAGCAAATGTATTTTTTTTTTTTTTTTATGTTCTTCCAGGCAGATCTTAACAGATCTTCTTATCTGCCCAAATTAGCCAAGGCATAGTCATAAGGAACTTCATACACTCCAGGATATGCTCGAGGATGAAGTTTATCCTTAGGATAACGGATCAGAGTTGCTAATTTAACATAAATGTGGTGCAAAGGCCATGTTTTATTAGTACTTTGGCTATCTTTTCTGATGTACCTCTGTCACAGGGAATAGGAATAGTAATGTTTTGTTCCTGTGTATTAGAGGAGGGAGGAGTAACGGAGCTATGTAGCATTTTATCTATCTTATAGGAATTGTAGCCATTGGCCAAGAAAGTATGGTACAGATATTTAAGTTTTGTGGAAAGAGCTGTATCATTAGAACAAATGGCTCTGTCTCTGTGTGTAAGTCTTTTTAAAATGCCATGCTGCTGGGCTGGATGATGATGTGTTTCTGTAGATATCTTCCTGTGTGGGTGGGTGGGTGTGCGTGCTGGCTTTCTGTAAATGAAATAAGATAGTGATCCATCTGAAAGGCAGGTGACTAATGTGTCAAGAAAAGGCAAACAGTTATTAGAATCTTTTTCTACTGTGAAGTGAATTTTGAGGGTATTGGCTGTTTAGATAGATGACAAAAGCATCCAAAGTGTCTTATCCATGGGGTCAAATGGCAAACACATCATCAACAAAAGCATAACTACACTAGGGGCTTGTATGTAGCTGTAGTAAGTGTAGTACTTTTTCCTCCCCATGTAAAGTAACCTGCATACATAGTAAATTTTAATAATTCAAAGATATCAAGAGGGACATTTTCGACTTTATCGAATCAAGAGTGTCTATTAGTGATACATTGTCTGCACGGTTAGCCTAGTGGCTTTGCGCTTCGCAACCATATGCCTGGGGAAGGAGTGTCCTGGGTTCGATTCCCGTCGTCGACGTGAGGAACTTGAGGATCTTCCTCAGCCATAGCCAAGTTAGCCGGTCTTTGGCATGGAAAGCAGGATTTTTTTCCTCCAGTTTATCTGGGGGTTTTCATCCTGCAAGCAGGCAAACCAGCCTCGTGAACACATGGATCTACAGCCATAAATACTTAACTCCCCACGAGGGGGCTCAACTCACCCCAATAGGGACAGTATTAAGTTCTGAATTAAACAAAAATTAAATTAATTTACGTTTCCTTCAGACTTAACATGGGCTTGCAATTTTGAATCAATTATTGATGTACCAGAATATACTAGACTCTTGCAAATTTCACTAAAATGTTACTAAGCTGAGAATCCTTCATTTAATATGTGATATTATAAAGTATTGTGAATTGCTAGACTGCTTAAGTGTAAGTACTTATGAATTACTGGGGGAAAGAGATAATCCGATTAAATAAAATGGCCGGAATCGAAACACGTGCATCAAAGAGTACAGGTGCACCCCTTTCGTAAAGAAACAAGTTCCCCCCCCACTCATACATGCAGAAGAGTAGGCTAAGATTACCGTGTGTGGTGCGCAGTACTGGGTGACATGAGGTGACGCTGAGAAAATGGGATGAGTAATCGATGACGTAGAGTGAACGTTTGGCGCGCAATTTAAAAAGTTGTGCAGCGCCTAGGAAAAGGGGCTTGTGCTTCTGGTTCTTTAGGCTGAGTTTTACTCTTACTGGTGTGTGGAGTTACACTCTGGAGTTTTCGGGCAGTCTTGCTGATGTGTATGGAGCCTCCTCGTGGTGTCCCCTCGTTCCCCACGGATTCGAGACAATGACGGAGGAACCTTACCGTAGCTTTCCCAACAATTTACTGGTCGGCGACCAGCCCAGCAGAAGGTATTCACCAATGCTTACGGAGATGTCGTTATGATGTTGAACGAGTTCACCATGGAACAACGTCTACCTATCTTCGGCGGCAGAAGTAAGTGCAGATTGAACCTTTGAAGAATGCCTCAGAGAAAGCAGAAGGAACGTGGTGTCGAAAGTAATTGTCCAGACGAGATATGTAAAGTGGCCAGATAATTCCCCAGCAATTGGCAACGTACAGTCTATGTTTTATTATGTGTATATCTGTATTTGAAGGATATATGTAAAATTTAGGAAGGACTCTAGAGAAAGTTTTCTTTGAATGATAAAGTAATAATGAGAATTTTGAGTATTTTGTAATGTAAATTAAGAGCACGTGGTGCCTTAGAATTGTCTTTTAATGATGGAAAAAGTTATGAGGATTTTGTGAGAAGAAATTGTATAAGAGCACATAAAGCTAGTTTAGAAATTCAGCTAATGATTGTCCTTAGTATTAATGAATAAGTGTGATTTTTCAAGTGTAAATTGTAAGCCTTGACTGAAGTTCTTTGTCATGCATGCTAAGATAGATATTGAGAATCTAAGTAAATTAGTGCTCATTCATTAGCAATTGCAGATTAAATATTAAGAGTGAATTCATAGTATGTACAATGTTTCAATTGAATTAAATGTTTTGTTTCTTTTGTTTAACTGATGACTTGCCTTATTTTCTTCTCTGTTGCACTTGCTCATAAATTACAGACCACAGCGGGAGATTAATTTATAGAGAGGCCACGATTGCAAACGTAACTCTTAGTAACTTAAGATTGTATGCTCAACTGTGTTCTGGTTCCTCGATTCTACACTATCTGTTAATCTAGGATTCGGGATGGCGCAGTGAAAAATAAATTTTCCCTGAATCTGAAAAAGGAATTAGAACCAGTGTGAGACAAAGGAATAGGTATCTGCCATTAGTAATTCCTTTGTCCCACAAACCACTAGCATCGTTCTTGTAAGTATAGATCGGCCAAGAGAGATAGTGAAGTTAAGAGGTTTAAGATTGATGATAAAGTTTTAGTATAATTAAGAATAATCAATAAGTAAAGATAAGATAAATATAGGAGAAATATAGAGTAAATAATAAGAATAAATAAAGAGAGAAAAATTTTACAACGGGGAAGAAAAGGGAGGAAACTCCATATGAATAAATAAAATAAAGTGATACATTAGTAAATAAAGAAGTGACATCAAAACTAATCATTATGTCTGAATTTTTAAGGATATGATTTTTAACTAATGATTTGAAATGGACTGAATTTTTTTATAAAATTAGAGGAGTTGTCAGTAAGGGAGATAAGAGACTTGGCTAACTGTTGGGCAAATTTATAAGTAGGACTATCTATGCTCTCAGCTATAGGGCATAGGGGAATATTAGATTTATGGATTTTTGGTACTCCACAAATGTTGAGGTGGTTTAACACAAACAGGTTTTATTTTTTTGATGATTTCTTTGGGTCAAGTAGCCACTTTTTTCAATAATTTGTGGAATTTTTTTTTCCTTTGAAACATAGTGGAGTCTCGATGTGTAATTTGGTAAGTAGAACAGTCACATAGATCTTGCATTTTTTTGTTATAATCCTCTTGATCCATGATAACTGTTGCACTATCCTGATCAGATTTAGTAATAACATTATTTTTATTCCTATACAACATTTTTAAGGCAGTTACTTCATTCTGTGGTATATTACTTTTTGTTGGCTTAGCATTGTTTAGGATGCTTGCTATGTCTAAATGCACATTATTAGCCATTGCAGTGGAAGACTGAAGTTTTCTATGTTCCTGCCTATTTTCATAGTTTTTGTCTTTTTATTGTTGATTTTTATGCTAAATTTGTTAATAGCTGGTATGCAATTAAGTTAGAGAATCCTGGAAACTTGCATCGTGGATGTATTTAGGAGTACAATATAATCTCCATAAAGCAGTGAGCTAAGTTCAATATCTCTGATTCTAGTTTAATGCCATTTTCTTTAATAATGCAATCCCTATAGATAATGAAGAGCATTGGAGATAATGCACACTCCCTGTCTCACACCTGATTTAACATCAAACCATCTTCCTGTATTTCCTTCAATTGTAATTGCTGACTTACAACTTAAATATAGACTATGTATTACTTTGTATAATGTTCCATGTATCCCATATAATTGCAGTGTTTTGAAAAGCTTTTTTCTGGGCTTCTTGCTGTCTGCTTTTACCAGATCTACAGAACTTAAGTACAGATCCTTGTGATATTCCCATAGTTTCCCAACCATTTGTTGTAAAGTCAACATCTGATCTTGACAACTTTGTTTGGCTCGAACCAAGCTTGTTCTTCTTCAAGTTTCTCTTTGACAATTTTTCTCAGCCTCTTTTCAAGAATGCTTGCATAAATCATACCTGGAACACTTAGTAGAGAAATTCCTCTGTAATTCTCACAATGAGCTTTATTGCTCTTTTTATAGATGGAAACTATGAGAGCTCTACTCCAATCATCTGGAATTTGATCTTCTGACCAGACCCTCTGAATCATGTAGTGTAGTCTTTGCAAAACTTTTATACCTCCATATCTGAACATTTCTGGCTGAATGTCATCTACTCAACTGCTTTTTTCTACATTTTATGTTTTACTGTGGATTTTATATAATTTTTATAATGTTATATTATTTAAATAATATAATATAATATTAATATTATATTTAATAAATACTATATGACTAACCTGACAGGAGTAACTATGTCCATATAGTATTCTGTCTGTTCACTTCATGTGTATTCTATGTTTTTGTGTGATTTGCAGGAAAAGAATAAAATTGAGGTTCCAGGAAACCTTACACCTTAATAAATATTCTTTGCATCCTCATGGAAATTCAAACCTGAGTTTTAACATCTAGAGATTTTGTCACTAATTTCATGCATCACATGAAAACATATATACACATACATACAAGAATTTCAGAATCTGTATGTGTCTTATTAATTTCTATATTTACTCTCTCATCAATGCTTTAGTTAAATCCATAGTTACCATTTGATTCATTAGATAGCAAGATGTATTTTTTGTTAATTGAATCTTTCTAATTAAAATAGATGAAAATATTTTTGAGATGATGAAATAGCTTTTCAGAATAAAGACAAGAATTGAAATTGATTTGAACAGAGTTCTAATTAGTATTTGTTCTCAGAATATGAATTCTCAAATTTTATTTTTACTAGAATATATAATAAACTAAAGAACAACAACAAAAAAAAAAAAAAAGAGAGAGAGAGAGAGAGAGATACTGTTAGACTGCACAGTTTGGTCTGTTCAATTACCTTGTCACTGGCCATATAGCTGCTGTTGCATGTTTTTTTTATTGTTGGGCCACTAATATGCTCTAGACTGTTGAGTGTGTGTGTACACTCAGATAAGGTAGTAATTAATTGGATGATTGATGTAGTAGCATGTCTGGTACTGACTATCATACCTTGCTGTTAATAATGAAATTCGTCCACTTGGCCCACTGTTGCAGCGATGTGCATGCACATGCTATCCCTTGACCACACACTTGATAATACTGTCTCTGACAAAACAGTAAATTCCATGGATGATTGGGATATACTAGCCACATATAAGTTATAATATGCTTTCAGCTTTTCAAATGCAACTGCTGAGAAAAGCAGCTTACAGCATAGATAACTATTTATCATACTTCAAGTTCTTGCATAATGATAGCCCATTAAGTTATCTTCGTTTGCCACCCAATAGTGTGTTTTGACATGCAGCACTAACCATAATGGTCACTATAGCAAACCCCTAGCAACCAGACAAATACTTAGTACGATGTTCACTATAATTAATTTGGGGAGGGGGGGCTGACCCCTTTCTAATCCATTCTTAGGAAACAGAGAAATTGCAGTAAAATGTAACTGATTACAAAACAAAGGATTTTCAGGAACCATACATAAATCATGAAAAAGATAAATGTAAACAATAACAGGAGACATAAGAAAGAAAAGAACTAGAAGAGTGTGAAATTATATAAACAAAAATCCAGAATTAATACTTAAATTTCAAAATGTTATGTTAGCTTAAACTAGTGTTACTTATCTGATCTTCATAATGAACCAAATATGTGCACTCTGCACCATTAAAATGAAAAATATGAAACTTCAGCAATTAGTTAGCTTTATTGGTCACCTTCAGTCAGAAAGAGTGAGCAGACATAATTGATAAACATCTAGCTTGCATTAGTCAGACTAAGGGCAAGGATTGGCACAGCTGGTGGGAACACGTAGGCTTCCTAATACAACACACAAGTAATGATAGACGAGATTTCTATCCAATTAGGAAGCTAATTTTTTTGCCATTGTGCCTGTAATTTTTCCCTTTCTCTAAGGCAGCTAAGGTCAATTGACTGCTAAAGTTTCCAGGTTGTTCTTAATTTTATTATTATTATTTTCCTAATCCCCATGGAATCTTATATAACAAGACTTATCATGGGATGTCAACACTAGTGAACACAAAGTCTATCATACCACTCCTTAAAATCATCTACAGTCTGCACGTTCACCACCCTCTTAGGCAATGCATTCCATGCACCTACCACTCTCCATGCAAAAAAAAATTACTTTTTACCCTTTTACCCACCACCTCGTTTTGCAACTTTCAGTGTTATATTGCTGTCTGGTCTGTGTTTATATTACCCTGCTCTAATTTCTTTATTTAATATTTCGTGAATGGTCGGCTACCTTAACTCTAGACTGCCACCATCTACCTGTTTCTACTATATCTTATTTCTCATGCTCTATAGTTTAACAAATTTGTTTATTATTTGTTTAACGACTGCGCCAGTTAGACTGTATTTTGAGAGCAACAGTATAAGATCTTAATTCAAAGACAAAGCAGATATTATTCGTATTCCCCCTCTGATATTATTCTTACTTTAAACTAGTCATGGCTTAAATGTAAATCATATAAACTTTTATCTTATGCAGGTTCGAATTTTTTTAGGATAGTGCATTGACAGAATCATTCCAATGTGTTGTTTACAAACCATTTATTTAATTCAAACAGAAATATGTACAGAATGAGTTACATTCACATATAAACATGTCATTACAATTTTCTTGCTAATCTAACCTTAGTTCTAAGCTAATTCACAATCTAGCATAATATTAACTGAATATAAGACATACCTTGGTTAAGCCTAATTCACCATTAATATACGTTATCTCATAAACATAGACACTTGACATACATTCTTATTCAGCAGACAGTCTTTCACATTAACCGTTTGTTCACACATAATTTTTCCTTTTCTCTGCCTTTCTGCTTGCTGACACGTTCCTGTTTTTCTACTAAAATTCTTCCTTGTCAGGGTTGTTGACTGTGCCTTGCCTTATTGGACCCTTAACATGGTGACAATGTACAGCTCCTTCCCTTCGAGACGAACAACATAATATTTCTTGCTTGGCGATGTACCCAGGTAGAAGACTTGTAACTCTCGACACTTCTCTTTAGATTTCTGACAGCGATCCAGCGTGATGGAAAGTCAGGTAAGAGAAAGCTCAGAAAACCCTCAGACAAAATTCCTTCCCAACAAATTGCCTTATATAGGCCCAGGTCTCCATTGTGTGCATGTACTCATCTCACGAAATTGGTCATGTATTTACCTTCGGACATGCTGACGTCATTCTTCGCGTGTCTTTTGGAATTCTTTACCCATGGTAACTATGGTCACATATTGACCTTTGGACATGATGACGTCATTCTTCATGGGTCTTTGGAAATTTCCATTTATAGCAATTCTCAGAATTCTTCACTAGTTTTAGCATTAGACTAACTGATTTAATGTTACTTAATAACCTCACATGATTACATCATGCATCACATTATTTTTACAAAGGTTCAATACAATATTATTGCAGAAAAGATTATTTCAGTTAAAAAAATTAACATCACTCTGTACATTCTTCTAAACAAAAAAAAAAAAAAATGAAACATAAGTTACAAAGTCAGATATCATGAGAGATTTTACACTAGGGAAGGCCTCTTGTCCTTGTTCCTTTCTCTCGTTCTACCATATGAAATTTTTAATGCTACTGATACATATTTAGCAGGTCAGGATATATGACATTGCTTCTTTAGGAAAATAGGTATGTTATCTAGTGTGCTTAACTGTGAAATGTATTTTATCAGATAACTGAGTATTCACCTGTATATTCTTTATAACTTATTATTATTATTATTATTATTATTATTATTACTTGACACCTCCAGTAAACTTAAATAAACTAGTGTCATCATTAAGTTAAATATGAACAAATTTATCTCTCAAGCATGCATTAAAATGTTGGCAAACAATTTTTATAAAAAGAAGCAAGTTAAAGATGCTTTCTTAAATTAACTAATTTTTTTTTTTTTCATAAGATTTGTGTTCCATGAATTTTCAAGTACCAAAGTTGATGATAAAGTAGCCTTTCCTATTGAGGGACTGGATCTTTCATCATATATATCTGGTCCTTGTCCTGGGAAAGTGATTTATGATCTTCAAGCATGTGTGTGTCACTTTGGAGGTAAGTGTTTTCTCTATTTTGCACAGGTATTTTGTATTTCCAAGAAGTAACTTCATATAATCTTGTCATATTGTATAACCCCAGCCATAGCTAATTTTTATTCAGGTTTACAACTATAATAAAAATATGATTATTCAGTCCTCATCTGGCATCCAGTTTTGCTGATTTGGTTATCTTATCCTTTGATTGGCAGCTTATTATTGTTTTTCTTTTAAAAAAAGTGTGGGGGAAAGGATAGTTTATTGTTGGGCTTGGAAGCCCAACAATAAATCTTGGCAGAACTATCAAAAAGTTTTATTTTTGAGAGCGCTGAAAATATTTTACAAAATTTTCTTAAAGCTAAAACAACTATTTCCTAAAAATAACTTAGTGTTTATAGTGCAGGTAAATTTAAAGTATATCTGCAATATTTTTCACTAATACATATATCTAGCACAGGATAGTGAACACACACACACACACAAAGATTTAGAACTTGTTTTGGATATACAGTTTTAATTTTTAACTCGGCTTTCATTGTCATTTCTACTAACAGTAGAAATAAGTGTATATTAAAGTAGGAATAAAATCATACTGTAGATTAGTATTGAGTGCTTTATAAATAAATGGAATTCTCTTCTAAAAAAGTATTCACTTTAGCACATTACAATCACAATCAACCAATTCTAATAGGCCACTTCATTTTCTAATATATGCTAATTTTGTTGATATATCCACTTAACAAAAAACTCCATCTTCTCCCCCCACACCAAAAAAAAAAGTGCAACTCACAATGCAGAAAATTCACAAATAAAAATTCATTGAAAGATAATTCAGTTAACTTTTTCAATTAATTTTTGCATGATATTTGCTAGAAGGCAATTCATCATTAAGCGCTTCCATATTGCAATTGGAAGAACGACAGTATGTTGAGTGGTAAAAATGAGTACGTTTGAGCAGTAAAGAACCATTATATAACTAAACTGAGCATGCAGGAACCATTACACAATTGTAAAAAAAAATAAAAATAATAAAAAAATAAAATAAAAAAACCTGAAGTGTGGAAGCTGTCATGGATCAGTCATTGTTCAGTAGGTATGCATGATAATTGGCAGAAAAGTTAGTCTTACATGTGGAAAGATCTAATAAGTGACTTCCAAATATCACATAAAATCGTTCCTCGAGTTTCTGTTGAGTGTGCCTTGTGAGTGAATAACCATCGTAGCCTCTTTGATGTTGCAGGCACTGAAGTTGTCTTCTAGGTAAGGCATGGAGCTCTTGTCCCATCCAATATTGTGGTGAGTGTGTGGGAAGTGGAAAACTAGGCCTGAGCTGTCTTCTCTGTTGTTATTAACGTCTCCAATATGCTGTTATTGTCTAATTTCGATACTTTTAAATGTTTTTCCTAGTTAAGCATGGACACAAGAACATGGAATATTGTAAACTCCAGGATGTTTATTGAAAGGGTTGTGGTCCTTATATAGGTGAGCATAATAGAACTTGTATAGTCATAATGGGCTTGAAATCCACTCTTGTCATGAGATTGGTTTGGCCAACATAAAGAATAGAAACTGAGGCTCTGTAGCAAATGTCAGGGATCTGTTGTGGAGCAGGTATTATTCTATACTACAGCAGGATCTGTTGTAATATAGAATAATATTCTTTGTACCATTTTCTTAGAATATCCATTGCTCACCAATAGTTAGAGAAGAGAATGTAATTTAGGTAATGACCTTTACGAGTGGGCTTACAGTACATGCTAAGAGATGTGCCTCCTTCTTTTTTTTCAGAATTTCATTTTTACTCTCTGATACCTGTACTTACATTCCAATAGATTATGATCCTACTTTGATCAACCATGAAGAAATCAATAACCTTTTATGCAACATGATTACATGGCCTATGGATCTTTAAAAGAGATAGAAATCTATGCACCCCTTAAATTTACAATTATATGGAATGCCACAAGACTAATATTCCTCTTTGGCCTATGGTAGATGATATTAGCTAGCCTGCTTATTTGTTATCAAATAAGATATCAGATAGTTGTTTGTAGATTTTCCCATTCATAAAATAATTTGAGTTAAGACAATGTTTAAGTAGTTTGGAGATATCAGGAGGATGCACATCAGGCACTCATCAAAAACTCGCAACACTTTGTAGAAAAATGAGAAGTTTCTATCTTACCAACGGGCATTCTTTCTATCTAGATATTGTATCTTTGTTCACAACAGTTTCCTGTAGATGAAGTTATGGCACTTGTAGATGATCTGTTCCCACCTGACATCTCCCAACTATTTAAACATTGTCTCAACTCAAATTATTTTAGATAGAATGGGAAAATCTACAAACAACTATCTGATCTTGTAATGAGGGAAGCCCTATATCTCCTCCATATGCTGACTTATTCATGAAAAACTGAAAAAGATTTCCTGCTATCTAAAAATTCAAAACCATCACTTTGGTGGAGAATCTGAAAACACACCCCAACTTAACATCACCAGAGTTAAAGATCGGTACTATCAAAATAAGAAGCCTGAATGGCAAAGAAATGGAGCTAGCTGAGGAATTAGATAAGTACCAGATCGACATAATAGGGGTGACTGAAACTAAAAAGACAAAAACTGGTGGGATCTTTCTGAGCAATAAATACAAAATGTTATATTCAGGCAATGACACTCAAGGAAAAGAAGGAGTAGCCATAGTATTCAACACAAAATATGAGTCTAATCTTCTTGAATGGCAGTCAGTTTCAAGTAGAGTAATGTGGGCAAATATGAGAATGGGGAAACAGTGAGACTTATTTGTGCCTATGGTCCCACAGAAGGTTCTACTAAGGTAGAAGTGGAGGAATTTTTTGACGCTTTAGAAAAAGCAACTGACACAATGAAAAAGGAAAAGTTGGTCCTTGTTGGGGATCTAAATAGCAGAGTAGGAAATGATTGTAATAATAATGGCAAATACCTGTTAGATTTCTGCTCAGGACATCGACTGGTTATTACCAACACAATGTTCCAACATAAAAATGTGCACACATTCACATGGAGAGAAGAGGCAAGGAATAAGAAAAGTGACTATGTTATTGTTGACAGTGATGTTTTCTCATTGGTGCAGGACACCAGATTGTACAGAGGATTTGAAATTGGAAGTGATCACCATTTACTCTTGAGCAGGATAAAATTGAATTTTATATTGGAAAGAATAACATGTAAGAAAGTTTTAAGCGAATAAAAGTTGAGCAGCTCTCAGATGTTAACTGTAGACTAAAATACACAAAGATTATTGAAGAAAAAATGAAAGAGTTTGAGAACAGGAACCAAACCTTAGAGTGTCAGTGGCAAGCCTTGAAGAAAACCCTGATTGATCCAGCTAGAGAGGCATGTGGTGAAGTTGTCTGCAAGGATAGAAAAATTAGAACTCCATGGTGGACATAGGAAGTTAAAGAAGCAGTGAAGGAAAAGAAGAAAGCATATCAAAAGTTCCTGGCAAATAAGTCAGCTTGTGCTCTTAGAGAATACAGAGACAAATGTAAGAAAGCCAAACACTGTGTAAAACTAGCTAAACAAAAGTCATGGGAGGACTTTGGCAGGAACATAGAAAATAAATATCAAGAAGGTGGCAAAATATTCTGGTGGTTGTTGAATAAGCTTAGGAATGGAGGAAAGAGTGCTGTAAAAGGAGTTAGAGATGATAAAGGTGACATGAAAACTGGAGAAAAAGATATTCTTGAAGTATGGAGTAATTACTTTGAAAAACTGCTAAATGAAACGAGCAGGTGATGACAGCACAGTGGTAAAAAACATTGACTAGGCATGCAGTCAAAAATACAGGTCCATACTTGAAGTAGAAAAAAGCAATTAAGGCTTGAAATGTGGAAAGGCAGCAGTAGTAGTAGATGATATTTGACCAGAAATGCTGAAGTATGATGGTATAAAAGTCTTACAGTGGCTGCACTGCATAGTTCAGACTGCCTGGACAGAGAGACGAATTCCTGATGATTGGAGTAGAGCTCTCATACTACCCATATATTAAAAGGGAAATAAAACTGAATGTGAGAATTACAGGGGTATTTCCCTACTGAGTGTGCTTGGTAAGATATGTGCAAATATACTTGAGAAACAGTTGAGAAGAATTGTGGAAGAAAAGCATGGTGAAGAACAAGCTGGATTCAAGTCAAATAGAGGCTGTCAGGATCAGATCTTCACTTTACGACAAATAGTGGAGAAATCATGGGAATATAACAAAGATCTCTATTTAAGTTTTGTCGATTTGGAAAAGGCATATGACAAGGTACCAAGAGAGAAGCTATTCAATACGCTACAGTTATATGGTGTCAATGGGGCATTATATCAAGCAATACTTAGTCTTTATTTGAGTTGTAAGTCAGCAGTTAGAATTGAAGGAAGTACAGGAAGATGGTTTAATGTTAAATCTGGTGTGAGACAAGGATGTACATTATCCCCCTCTGTTATTCATTATCTATATGAATCACATTATAAAGGAAAGTGGTATTAAACATGATATCAAAATTGGAGATGTTAATGTCAGCTCTTTGCTTTATGTGGACGATGTTATACTTCTAAATAAATCCACTACAAATCTGCAAGATTCACTGACCAAATTGAATAACTGTTGTAATAGATATGGTATGAAGGTCAGCAATAAAAAGAGAAAGACAATGAAAATTGGCAGAATCATTGAAAATGTCAACTGTGTTGTGAATGGAGAACCTGTGAAACAAGTAAAACATTTCAGCTACTTAGGCATGATTTGTAGTGAAGATGGCAAATTAAATATAGAAATAGACAACAGAATCAACAAAGCTGGTATGGTAGGAAGTCAATTGAATAAATTCATATGGAATAGGAGAGAAATTAGTCGGAACACTAAATTAGCTGTATACAAGACAGTGTTCAAACCAGTTTTAACTTATGGATCTGAGAGCTGTGTCAGGAGTAAAACTTGACCAAAGACTAGAGACTGCAGATATGAGAGTCCTGAGAAAGATTAGAGGTGTGAACAGATGGCATCAATGGCAATATCATATTAAAAACATGGATATCGGGAAAGAACTTGAAATTGTCAGCATCCAGGAATGCATTAGCCTAGCTAATCTCAGGTGATATGGTCATTTAAACAGAATGGGCGAGGAAAGATTAGCAAAACAAGTGTTCTCTGCCAGGTTGGCAGGAAAACGACCCAGAGGAAGACCAAGATATAGGTGGATTGATACGGTACAAAGTACCTTAGACGATTGAAATATAAGATCTGATAATGTTGGAGTCTTGACAAGTAACAGACTGGGAAAATTGTAGATAGGAAGTTAGTAATGATGTAAATTTTTCATGTAGTTCTATGATATCCTGTACACCCCCTGTGAGGGTACATGGCAGGAATTTGATGATGACATAGCTGACATATTCATAATCTGGAAACAGTGTGGCTGAATTACACAATTTTCTTTAATATATTAACTCCTTCTGCCTTATTAAATTTACTTTAGAACTTGAAAATGAAGGAAAATTTCCTTTTCTTTAATTTTAATGTTTTAATTTCAAAAAAAGCAGGAGGAGGCTTTTCTCTTACTGTATACCATAAGCCCACTTTTACAGGTGGGTTACTTACATTTCTCTAAATTGCACCATCTATCGCAAAAATTAGGTATGAAAAAAAAGGGGGGTTGGCTATCTCTATTACAGGAGATGAAGAAACACTAAAAGAAGAATTATATTCCTTTCTCTCAACTATTGGTGAACAGTGGATATTCTAAGAAAATGGTACAAAGAATAATATTCTCTACTGCTGCTCTACAACAGATCACTGACGTTAGCTACAGAGCCTCGGTTTCCATCCTTTATGTTGGCAGACTTTCTCTCAAAATCACCAGTCTCCTGAAATCTCATAACAAAAGTTGCTTTGAAGTCCATTATGACTCTACGAGTTCTGTTACATTCACCTAAGGACCACAACCCTTTCAACAAACATCCTGGAGTTTACAATATTCTATGTTCTTGTGGTCGTGCTTACATAGGACAAACATTTAGAGGTCTGAATTGAGAAAGATTTTGATTAGAAATTAAGCAAAAAGAGCATATTGGAGACATTAATAACAACAGAGAAGACAGCTCAGGTCTAGCTTTGCACTTCTCCCACACTCACTACAATATTGAATGGGAAGAAGAACTCCATGCCTTATAGAAGCCTACTTCAGCTCTCGTAATATCAAAGAGGCTATGATGGTTATCCACTCACAAGGCATACTCAGGAAAACTCAAGGAATGATTTTATGTGATATTTGGAAGTCACTTATTAGATCTTTCCACATATCAGACTTTAACTCTTCTGCCAGCTTCCGCACTCCACGTGTTTGTTTGTTTGTTTTTTTACTTTTGTGTAATGGTTTCTACATATAATGGTTCATGTCTACCGCTTATTGTATTTTTTTGTTCTTCCTGACCCAGAAGAAGCCACTAGTATATGTGGTAAAACTAGTTGGTTTACCTAATGTATATTATCACGACCTATTAAATCCAGTGTTAGCTATTATATGTCACATTTGCGTTTTGGTCATAATCATTATAACATGTCTCTTCTATAACTGCATAACAGTTGTCACCTTTGTTAGTCCTTACTGTTTTTGTACTAGTTTACTAGTTTGTATGTTTACACCTGAAGAAATCAAGCTTACACGCACATTAGAATTAGTGGAAATCTACTTTTATGATTTAAAATGTACTTGGAAAATAGAAAGCACATTACATTTAGTATCACCCACAACAGAGAGTTAGCAGTAATTGATGGAGTCCCACTAGGTGCTGTTTTCTGTCCAATTCTGTTTAACACACATACAATATTAATTAAGTAACTCACATTAAAAAATAAGATCTTCCAATACACAAACAATACATCCATAAAGATGCATAGCTTACAGAAATGTGCAGCATGACATTAACATGGTCACCAGCTAGCTCACCAGAAAGGGCATACACATAAATTCGGAAATACCAAAACTTAATAATATTCAAAAACTCATTCACAGAAGCTATGTACCAGACAGATTTCAGATAATAGCTAGCAAACTGTATCATTAAAACTCATAGCTCCCACATGAATAAACACATTAATCTGTAAACTATTATGTGAAAGCTTCCTGAGATACACAATAATAACATAAGCATTCTGTGCTTATGTTATTATTGTGCAGACTTCAAACTAAACAGATTATGATCACTGCTTTTTGAAATGACAAAACCAATTTTCTGGAACAAAGAGGATGACACACTCGTGTGAGCTGTAATGACAAAGCAATATATTTCAAGTAAAACACCTCTGCCACTAGACAGTCATATTAAAGCACTACTTCAAGCAGTATAGCATATCAGATAACAAAAGAGGCAATCAACGAACTTCTTCACATACAAATACAACAATCACTACAGAAAAGCCACCCACAACTTGTATATATCATATATGATCCAACAAACTGCCATTCAAAAAGAGAAACCTTGGGAAATATAAAGAGCAGAAACTACACTATGTAAATACTATAACAACACTGAAAATTAAGCAAACCTTACTCCAAATAAGCATAATGAAGTTCTCCCAAGTACTAACACAAAGACACAAACATGGCATATCCAATGCCTATCCCCACTTCATATCGCCTGAACACAGAGAGACAAAAAACTAAATATGTGCACATATGAGAGTTTGTGTGATTCAGCTTGGAATCCACCTAGTATTTGTTTCTGTATGATGAATCAGAAATATAAAGAAGGTAAACAGGTGAACTTCATATGCTGTGCTACTAAATCAAAACCATGAACATTATTACCCAAATCCATCCTCAGATTAGCATACCTCAGTGATGTATATGAGTTAAAAGAAGTCAGTCAGCCAAAACTTGGGTGAAGTGCTATCTTTTTAGATTCAAAGCATTCTGAAGGGGGAGGAGTAGACTAAATTCAAGAAAATTTTCATAATCATCATCATCATCATCATCAAATTCCTGACATGTACCCTCAACGGGTGTACAGGATATGATAGTACTACGTGAAAAATTTACGTCATTACTAACTTCCTATCTACAATTTTAATCCAAATCAGTCTGTTACTTGTCAAGACCCCAACATTATCAGATCTTATATTTCTATCATCTAAGGTACTTTGTACCGTATCAATCCACCTATATCTTGGTCTCTTCTTCTGAGTCGTTTTCCTGCCAACTTGGCAGAGAACACTTGTTTTGCTAATCTTTCTTCGCCCATTCTGTTTAAGTGACCATATCACCTCAGATTAATATGATATGAGGTGACCATATCACCTCAGATTAGTCTGAGGTGATATGGTCACCTCAGACTAATCTGAGGTGACCATATCACCTCAGATTAGCTCGACTAATGCATTCCTGAATACTGACAATTTCAAGTTCTTTCCTGATATCCATGTTTTTAATATGATATTGCCATTGATGCCATCTGTTCACACCTCTAATCTGGACTCTCATATCTGTGGTCTCTAGTCTTTGGTCAAGTGTTTTACTTCTGACCCAGCTCTCAGATCCATAAGTTAAAACTGGTCTGAACACTGTCTTGTACACAGCTAATTTAGTGTTCCGACTAATTTCTCTCTTATTCCATATGAATTTATTCAATTGACTTCCTACCATACCAGCTTTGTTGATTCTGTTGTCTATTTCTATATTTAATTTGCCATCTTCACTACAAATCATGCTTAAGTAGCTGAAATGTTTTACTTGTTCCACAGGTTCTCCATTCACAACACAGTTGACATTTTCAATGATTCTGCCTATTTTCATTGTCTTTGTCTTTTTATTGCTGACCTTCATACCATTTCTATTACAACAGCTATTCAATTTAGTCAGAGAATCTTGCAGACTTGTAGCGGATTTATTTAGAAGTATAACATCATCCGCATAAAGCAAAGAGCTGACATTAACATCTCCAATTTTGATATCATGTTTAATACCACTTTCCTTTATAATGTGATTCATATAGATAATGAATAACAGAGGGGATAATGTACATCCTTGTCTCACACCAGATTTAACATTAAACCATCTTCCTGTACTTCCTTCAATTCTAACTGCTGACTTACAACTCAAATAAAGACTAAGTATTGCTTGATATAATGCCCTATTGATACCATGTAACTGTAGCATATTGAATAGCTTCTCTCTTGGTACCTTGTCATATGCCTTTTCCAAATCGACAAAACTTAAATACAGATCTTTGTTATATTCCCATGATTTCTCCACTATTTGTCGTAAAGTGAAGATCTGATCCTGACAGCCGCTATTTGACTTGAATCCAGCTTGTTCTTCACCAAGCTTTTCTTCCACAATTCTTCTCAACGGTTTCTCTAGTATACCGCATAAATCTTGCTAGGAACACTCAGTAGAGAAATATCTCTGTAATTTCTTACATTCAGTTTTATTTCCCTTTTTTGTATATGGGTACTATTAGAGCTCTACTCCAATCATGAGGAATTCATCCCTCTGTCCAGGCATTCTGAACTATGCAGTGCAGCCACTGTAAGACTTTTATACCACCATACTTCAGCAATTCTGGTCGAATATCATCTACTCATACTGCATTTACACATTTCTAGTTTTTGATGGCTTTTTCTACTTCATGTATGGATATTAAATATAGGGGTGCTTAAGGGTCAAAGCTGTATAACTGAGAGGAGACCTCCACATAGCCTTTGAAGGAATGCGGAGAACCGACCAGGGTTCCTGACCTAATGTCCAATCCTCACCTTCTCGTGGTGCACCCTGTTGGGTATCTACTTGGATACTGAACGGACGAGGATGGGCTGGCAATTTGGGATTTAGCCGACCAGATTGTATTCTTATTGGTTAACCAAAATATAGAATGATGGTACAACATGACAAAATTTCATGCCGGCTGGGGCATCGCCCGGTTAAACAAGGCCCCCGTTGTTTTCGCCAGGGAACCAGGGCAAACAGCGAAAAGTCAGCTACTGGAACAAATCTGAAAACAAACCCCAACTCAACATCACCAGAGTTAAAGATCGGTACTATCAACGTAAGAAGCCTGAATGGCAAAGAAATGGAGCTAGCTGAGGAATTAGATAAGTACCAGATCGACATAATAGGGGTGACTGAAACAAAAAAGACCAAAACTGGTGAGATCTTTCTGAGCAATAAATACAAAATGTTATATTCAGGCAATGACAATCAAGGAAAAGAAGGAGTAGCCATAGTATTCAACACAAAATACGAGGCTAATCTTCTTGAATGGCAGTCAGTCTCAAGTAGAGTAATGTGGGCAAATATGAGAATGGGGAACTGGACAATGAGACTTATTTGTGCCTATGGTCCCACAGAAGGTTCTACTAAGGTAGAAGTGGAGGAATTTTTTGAGGCTTTAGAAAAAGCAACTGACACAATGAAAAATGAAAAGTTGGTCCTTGTTGGGGATCTAAATAGCAGAGTAGGAAATGATTGTGAGACATACAAAAATATTTTGGGAAAATTTGGAGAAAAGAGCAAAGCTAATAATAATGGCAAATATCTGTTGGATTTCTGCTCAGGACATGGACTGGTTATTACTAACACCATGTTCCAACATAAAAATGTGCACAAATTCACATGGAGAGAAGAGGCTAGGAATAAGAAAAGTCTCATTGACTATGTTATTGTTGATAGTGATGTTTTCTCCCTGGTGCAGGACACCAGAGTGTACCGAGGATTTGAAATTGGAAGTGATCACTATTTAGTCTTGAGCAGGATAAAATTGAATTTCATGTTGAAAAGAATAACATGTAAGAAAGTTTTAAAGCGAATAAAAGTTGAGCAGCTCTCAGATGTGAACTGTAGGCTAAAATACACAAAGATTATTGAAGAAAAAATGAAAGAGTTTGAGAACAGGAATCAAACCTTGGAGATTCAGTGGCAAACTCTGAAGAAAACATTGATTGATTCTGCCAGAGAGGCATGTGGTGAGGTTATCTGTAAGGATAAAAAAATCAGAACTCCCTGGTGGACACAGGAAGTTAAAGAGGCAGTGAAGGAAAAGAAGAAAGCATACCAAAAGTTCCTGTCAAATAAGTCAGCTTGTGCTCTTAGAGAATATAGAGACAAATACAAGAATGCTAAACACTGTGTAAAACTAGCTAAACAAAAGTCATGGGAGGACTTTGGCAAGAATATAGAAAATAAATATCAAGAAGGTGGCAAAATATTCTGGAGGTTGTTGAAGAAGCTTAAGAATGGAGGAAAGAGTGCTGTAAAAGGAATTAGAGATGATAAAGGTGACATGAAAACGGGAGAAAAAGATATTCTTGAAGTATGGAGTAATTACTTTGAAAAACTGCTAAATGAAACAAGCAGTGATGACAGCACTGTGGTAAAAAACACTGACCAGACATGCAGTCAGAAATACATATCCATACTAGAAGTAGAAAAAGCCATCAAAGGCTTGAAATGTGGAAAATCAGCAGGAGTAGATGATATTCGACCAGAAATGCTGAAGTATGGTGGTATAAGAGTCTTACACTGGCTGCACTGCATAGTTCAGAAAGCCTGGACAGAGGGACGAATTCCCGATGACTGGAGTAGAGCTCTCATATTACCCATATATAAAAAGGGAAATAAAACTGAATGTGAGAATTACAGAGGTATTTCCCTACTGAGTGTTCCTGGCAAGATCTATGCAAGTATACTTGAGAAACGGTTGAGAAGAATTGTGGAAGAAAAGCTTGGTGAAGAACAAGCTGGATTCAAGTCAAATAGAGGCTGTCAGGATCAGATCTTCACTTTACGACAAATAGTTGAGAAAGCATGGGAATATAACAAAGATCTGTATTTAAGTTTTGTCGATCTGGAAAAGGCATATGACAAGGTGCCAAGAGAGAAGCTATTCAATACGCTGCGGTTATATGGTGTCAGTGGGGCATTATATCAAGCAATACTTAGTCTTTATTTGAGTTGTAAGTCAGCAGTTAGAATTGAAGGAAGTACAGGAAGATGGTTTAATGTTAAATCTGGTGTGAGACAAGGATGTACATTATCCCCTCTGTTATTCATTATCTATATGGATCACATTATGAAGGAAAGTGGTATTAAACATGATATCAAAATTGGAGATGTTAATGTCAGCTCTTTGCTTTATGTGGACGATGTTATACTTCTAAATAAATCCACTACAAATCTGCAAGATTCACTGACCAAATTGAATAACTGTTGTAATAGATATGGTATGAAGGTCAGCAATAAAAAGACAAAGACAATGAAAATTGGCAGAATCATTGAAAATGTCAACTGTGTTGTGAATGGAGAACCTGTGAAACAAGTAAAACATTTCAGCTACTTAGGCATGATTTGTAGTGAAGATGGCAAATTAAATATAGAAATAGACAACAGAATCAACAAAGCTGGTATGGTAGGAAGTCAATTGAATAAATTCATATGGAATAGGAGAGAAATTAGTCGGAACACTAAATTAGCTGTATACAAGACAGTGTTCAAACCAGTTTTAACTTATGGATCTGAGAGCTGTGTCAGGAGTAAAACTTGACCAAAGACTAGAGACTGCAGATATGAGAGTCCTGAGAAAGATTAGAGGTGTGAACAGATGGCATCAATGGCAATATCATATTAAAAACATGGATATCGGGAAAGAACTTGAAATTGTCAGCATCCAGGAATGCATTAGCCTAGCTAATCTCAGGTGATATGGTCATTTAAACAGAATGGGCGAGGAAAGATTAGCAAAACAAGTGTTCTCTGCCAGGTTGGCAGGAAAACGACCCAGAGGAAGACCAAGATATAGGTGGATTGATACGGTACAAAGTACCTTAGACGATTGAAATATAAGATCTGATAATGTTGGAGTCTTGACAAGTAACAGACTGGGAAAATTGTAGATAGGAAGTTAGTAATGATGTAAATTTTTCATGTAGTTCTATGATATCCTGTACACCCCCTGTGAGGGTACATGGCAGGAATTTGATGATGACATAGCTGACATATTCATAATCTGGAAACAGTGTGGCTGAATTACACAATTTTCTTTAATATATTAACTCCTTCTGCCTTATTAAATTTACTTTAGAACTTGAAAATGAAGGAAAATTTCCTTTTCTTTAATTTTAATGTTTTAATTTCAAAAAAAGCAGGAGGAGGCTTTTCTCTTACTGTATACCATAAGCCCACTTTTACAGGTGGGTTACTTACATTTCTCTAAATTGCACCATCTATCGCAAAAATTAGGTATGAAAAAAAAGGGGGGTTGGCTATCTCTATTACAGGAGATGAAGAAACACTAAAAGAAGAATTACATTCCTTTCTCTCAACTATTGGTGAACAGTGGATATTCTAAGAAAATGGTACAAAGAATAATATTCTCTACTGCTGCTCTACAACAGATCACTGACGTTAGCTACAGAGCCTCGGTTTCCATCCTTTATGTTGGCAGACTTTCTCTCAAAATCACCAGTCTCCTGAAATCTCATAACAAAAGTTGCTTTGAAGTCCATTATGACTCTACGAGTTCTGTTACATTCACCTAAGGACCACAACCCTTTCAACAAACATCCTGGAGTTTACAATATTCTATGTTCTTGTGGTCGTGCTTACATAGGACAAACATTTAGAGGTCTGAATTGAGAAAGATTTTGATTAGAAATTAAGCAAAAAGAGCATATTGGAGACATTAATAACAACAGAGAAGACAGCTCAGGTCTAGCTTTGCACTTCTCCCACACTCACTACAATATTGAATGGGAAGAAGAACTCCATGCCTTATAGAAGCCTACTTCAGCTCTCGTAATATCAAAGAGGCTATGATGGTTATCCACTCACAAGGCATACTCAGGAAAACTCAAGGAATGATTTTATGTGATATTTGGAAGTCACTTATTAGATCTTTCCACATATCAGACTTTAACTCTTCTGCCAGCTTCCGCACTCCACGTGTTTGTTTGTTTGTTTTTTTACTTTTGTGTAATGGTTTCTACATATAATGGTTCATGTCTACCGCTTATTGTATTTTTTTGTTCTTCCTGACCCAGAAGAAGCCACTAGTATATGTGGTAAAACTAGTTGGTTTACCTAATGTATATTATCACGACCTATTAAATCCAGTGTTAGCTATTATATGTCACATTTGCGTTTTGGTCATAATCATTATAACATGTCTCTTCTATAACTGCATAACAGTTGTCACCTTTGTTAGTCCTTACTGTTTTTGTACTAGTTTACTAGTTTGTATGTTTACACCTGAAGAAATCAAGCTTACACGCACATTAGAATTAGTGGAAATCTACTTTTATGATTTAAAATGTACTTGGAAAATAGAAAGCACATTACATTTAGTATCACCCACAACAGAGAGTTAGCAGTAATTGATGGAGTCCCACTAGGTGCTGTTTTCTGTCCAATTCTGTTTAACACACATACAATATTAATTAAGTAACTCACATTAAAAAATAAGATCTTCCAATACACAAACAATACATCCATAAAGATGCATAGCTTACAGAAATGTGCAGCATGACATTAACATGGTCACCAGCTAGCTCACCAGAAAGGGCATACACATAAATTCGGAAATACCAAAACTTAATAATATTCAAAAACTCATTCACAGAAGCTATGTACCAGACAGATTTCAGATAATAGCTAGCAAACTGTATCATTAAAACTCATAGCTCCCACATGAATAAACACATTAATCTGTAAACTATTATGTGAAAGCTTCCTGAGATACACAATAATAACATAAGCATTCTGTGCTTATGTTATTATTGTGCAGACTTCAAACTAAACAGATTATGATCACTGCTTTTTGAAATGACAAAACCAATTTTCTGGAACAAAGAGGATGACACACTCGTGTGAGCTGTAATGACAAAGCAATATATTTCAAGTAAAACACCTCTGCCACTAGACAGTCATATTAAAGCACTACTTCAAGCAGTATAGCATATCAGATAACAAAAGAGGCAATCAACGAACTTCTTCACATACAAATACAACAATCACTACAGAAAAGCCACCCACAACTTGTATATATCATATATGATCCAACAAACTGCCATTCAAAAAGAGAAACCTTGGGAAATATAAAGAGCAGAAACTACACTATGTAAATACTATAACAACACTGAAAATTAAGCAAACCTTACTCCAAATAAGCATAATGAAGTTCTCCCAAGTACTAACACAAAGACACAAACATGGCATATCCAATGCCTATCCCCACTTCATATCGCCTGAACACAGAGAGACAAAAAACTAAATATGTGCACATATGAGAGTTTGTGTGATTCAGCTTGGAATCCACCTAGTATTTGTTTCTGTATGATGAATCAGAAATATAAAGAAGGTAAACAGGTGAACTTCATATGCTGTGCTACTAAATCAAAACCATGAACATTATTACCCAAATCCATCCTCAGATTAGCATACCTCAGTGATGTATATGAGTTAAAAGAAGTCAGTCAGCCAAAACTTGGGTGAAGTGCTATCTTTTTAGATTCAAAGCATTCTGAAGGGGGAGGAGTAGACTAAATTCAAGAAAATTTTCATAATCATCATCATCATCATCATCAAATTCCTGACATGTACCCTCAACGGGTGTACAGGATATGATAGTACTACGTGAAAAATTTACGTCATTACTAACTTCCTATCTACAATTTTAATCCAAATCAGTCTGTTACTTGTCAAGACCCCAACATTATCAGATCTTATATTTCTATCATCTAAGGTACTTTGTACCGTATCAATCCACCTATATCTTGGTCTCTTCTTCTGAGTCGTTTTCCTGCCAACTTGGCAGAGAACACTTGTTTTGCTAATCTTTCTTCGCCCATTCTGTTTAAGTGACCATATCACCTCAGATTAGCTCGACTAATGCATTCCTGAATACTGACAATTTCAAGTTCTTTCCTGATATCCATGTTTTTAATATGATATTGCCATTGATGCCATCTGTTCACACCTCTAATCTGGACTCTCATATCTGTGGTCTCTAGTCTTTGGTCAAGTGTTTTACTTCTGACCCAGCTCTCAGATCCATAAGTTAAAACTGGTCTGAACACTGTCTTGTACACAGCTAATTTAGTGTTCCGACTAATTTCTCTCTTATTCCATATGAATTTATTCAATTGACTTCCTACCATACCAGCTTTGTTGATTCTGTTGTCTATTTCTATATTTAATTTGCCATCTTCACTACAAATCATGCTTAAGTAGCTGAAATGTTTTACTTGTTCCACAGGTTCTCCATTCACAACACAGTTGACATTTTCAATGATTCTGCCTATTTTCATTGTCTTTGTCTTTTTATTGCTGACCTTCATACCATTTCTATTACAACAGCTATTCAATTTAGTCAGAGAATCTTGCAGACTTGTAGCGGATTTATTTAGAAGTATAACATCATCCGCATAAAGCAAAGAGCTGACATTAACATCTCCAATTTTGATATCATGTTTAATACCACTTTCCTTTATAATGTGATTCATATAGATAATGAATAACAGAGGGGATAATGTACATCCTTGTCTCACACCAGATTTAACATTAAACCATCTTCCTGTACTTCCTTCAATTCTAACTGCTGACTTACAACTCAAATAAAGACTAAGTATTGCTTGATATAATGCCCTATTGATACCATGTAACTGTAGCATATTGAATAGCTTCTCTCTTGGTACCTTGTCATATGCCTTTTCCAAATCGACAAAACTTAAATACAGATCTTTGTTATATTCCCATGATTTCTCCACTATTTGTCGTAAAGTGAAGATCTGATCCTGACAGCCGCTATTTGACTTGAATCCAGCTTGTTCTTCACCAAGCTTTTCTTCCACAATTCTTCTCAACGGTTTCTCTAGTATACCGCATAAATCTTGCTAGGAACACTCAGTAGAGAAATATCTCTGTAATTTCTTACATTCAGTTTTATTTCCCTTTTTTGTATATGGGTACTATTAGAGCTCTACTCCAATCATGAGGAATTCATCCCTCTGTCCAGGCATTCTGAACTATGCAGTGCAGCCACTGTAAGACTTTTATACCACCATACTTCAGCAATTCTGGTCGAATATCATCTACTCATACTGCATTTACACATTTCTAGTTTTTGATGGCTTTTTCTACTTCATGTATGGATATTAAATATAGGGGTGCTTAAGGGTCAAAGCTGTATAACTGAGAGGAGACCTCCACATAGCCTTTGAAGGAATGCGGAGAACCGACCAGGGTTCCTGACCTAATGTCCAATCCTCACCTTCTCGTGGTGCACCCTGTTGGGTATCTACTTGGATACTGAACGGACGAGGATGGGCTGGCAATTTGGGATTTAGCCGACCAGATTGTATTCTTATTGGTTAACCAAAATATAGAATGATGGTACAACATGACAAAATTTCATGCCGGCTGGGGCATCGCCCGGTTAAACAAGGCCCCCGTTGTTTTCGCCAGGGAACCAGGGCAAACAGCGAAAAGTCAGCTACTGGAACAAATCTGAAAACAAACCCCAACTCAACATCACCAGAGTTAAAGATCGGTACTATCAACGTAAGAAGCCTGAATGGCAAAGAAATGGAGCTAGCTGAGGAATTAGATAAGTACCAGATCGACATAATAGGGGTGACTGAAACAAAAAAGACCAAAACTGGTGAGATCTTTCTGAGCAATAAATACAAAATGTTATATTCAGGCAATGACAATCAAGGAAAAGAAGGAGTAGCCATAGTATTCAACACAAAATACGAGGCTAATCTTCTTGAATGGCAGTCAGTCTCAAGTAGAGTAATGTGGGCAAATATGAGAATGGGGAACTGGACAATGAGACTTATTTGTGCCTATGGTCCCACAGAAGGTTCTACTAAGGTAGAAGTGGAGGAATTTTTTGAGGCTTTAGAAAAAGCAACTGACACAATGAAAAATGAAAAGTTGGTCCTTGTTGGGGATCTAAATAGCAGAGTAGGAAATGATTGTGAGACATACAAAAATATTTTGGGAAAATTTGGAGAAAAGAGCAAAGCTAATAATAATGGCAAATATCTGTTGGATTTCTGCTCAGGACATGGACTGGTTATTACTAACACCATGTTCCAACATAAAAATGTGCACAAATTCACATGGAGAGAAGAGGCTAGGAATAAGAAAAGTCTCATTGACTATGTTATTGTTGATAGTGATGTTTTCTCCCTGGTGCAGGACACCAGAGTGTACCGAGGATTTGAAATTGGAAGTGATCACTATTTAGTCTTGAGCAGGATAAAATTGAATTTCATGTTGAAAAGAATAACATGTAAGAAAGTTTTAAAGCGAATAAAAGTTGAGCAGCTCTCAGATGTGAACTGTAGGCTAAAATACACAAAGATTATTGAAGAAAAAATGAAAGAGTTTGAGAACAGGAATCAAACCTTGGAGATTCAGTGGCAAACTCTGAAGAAAACATTGATTGATTCTGCCAGAGAGGCATGTGGTGAGGTTATCTGTAAGGATAAAAAAATCAGAACTCCCTGGTGGACACAGGAAGTTAAAGAGGCAGTGAAGGAAAAGAAGAAAGCATACCAAAAGTTCCTGTCAAATAAGTCAGCTTGTGCTCTTAGAGAATATAGAGACAAATACAAGAATGCTAAACACTGTGTAAAACTAGCTAAACAAAAGTCATGGGAGGACTTTGGCAAGAATATAGAAAATAAATATCAAGAAGGTGGCAAAATATTCTGGAGGTTGTTGAAGAAGCTTAAGAATGGAGGAAAGAGTGCTGTAAAAGGAATTAGAGATGATAAAGGTGACATGAAAACGGGAGAAAAAGATATTCTTGAAGTATGGAGTAATTACTTTGAAAAACTGCTAAATGAAACAAGCAGTGATGACAGCACTGTGGTAAAAAACACTGACCAGACATGCAGTCAGAAATACATATCCATACTAGAAGTAGAAAAAGCCATCAAAGGCTTGAAATGTGGAAAATCAGCAGGAGTAGATGATATTCGACCAGAAATGCTGAAGTATGGTGGTATAAGAGTCTTACACTGGCTGCACTGCATAGTTCAGAAAGCCTGGACAGAGGGACGAATTCCCGATGACTGGAGTAGAGCTCTCATATTACCCATATATAAAAAGGGAAATAAAACTGAATGTGAGAATTACAGAGGTATTTCCCTACTGAGTGTTCCTGGCAAGATCTATGCAAGTATACTTGAGAAACGGTTGAGAAGAATTGTGGAAGAAAAGCTTGGTGAAGAACAAGCTGGATTCAAGTCAAATAGAGGCTGTCAGGATCAGATCTTCACTTTACGACAAATAGTTGAGAAAGCATGGGAATATAACAAAGATCTGTATTTAAGTTTTGTCGATCTGGAAAAGGCATATGACAAGGTGCCAAGAGAGAAGCTATTCAATACGCTGCGGTTATATGGTGTCAGTGGGGCATTATATCAAGCAATACTTAGTCTTTATTTGAGTTGTAAGTCAGCAGTTAGAATTGAAGGAAGTACAGGAAGATGGTTTAATGTTAAATCTGGTGTGAGACAAGGATGTACATTATCCCCTCTGTTATTCATTATCTATATGGATCACATTATGAAGGAAAGTGGTATTAAACATGATATCAAAATTGGAGATGTTAATGTCAGCTCTTTGCTTTATGCGGATGATGTTATACTTCTAAATAAATCCGCTACAAGTCTGCAAGATTCTCTGACTAAATTGAATAGCTGTTGTAATAGAAATGGTATGAAGGTCAGCAATAAAAAGACAAAGACAATGAAAATAGGCAGAGTCATTGAAAATGTCAACTGTGTTGTGAATGGAGAACCTGTGGAACAAGTAAAACATTTCAGCTATTTAGGCACGATTTTTACTGAAGATGGTAAATTAAATATAGAAATAGACAACAGAATAAGCAAAGCTGGTATGGTGGGAAGTCAATTGAATAAATTCATATGGAATAAGAGAGAAATTAGTCGGAACACTAAATTAGCTGTGTACAAGACAGTGTTCAGACCAGTTTTAACTTATGGATCTGAGAGCTGGGTCAGAAGTAAAACACTTGACCAAAGACTAGAGACCACAGATATGAGAGTCCTGAGAAAGATTATAGGCGTGAACAGATTGCATCAATGGCAATATCATATTAAAAACGAGGATATTAGGAATGAACTTGACATTGTCAGCATCCAGGAAGGTGTTAGCAGAGCTAATCTCAGGTGGTATGGTCACTTAAACAGAATGGGCGAGGAAAGATTAGCAAAACAAGTGTTCTCTGCCAGGTTGTCAGCAAAACGACCTAGAGGAAGACCAAGATATAGGTGGATTGATACTGTACAAAGTGCTTTAGACGATAGAAATATAAGATCTGATAATGTTGGAGTCTTGACAAGTAACAGACTGATTTGGAGGAAAATTGTAGATAGGAAATTAATAATAATGTAATTTTTTCATGTAGTACTATCATATCCTGTACACCCCTTGAGGGTACATGGCAGGAATTTGATGATGATGATGATGATGATGTATGGATATGTATTCTTGACTGTATGCGTGTTGAGTGTTTTTTACCACTGAGCTATCACTGCTTGTTTCATTTAGCAATTTTTCGAAGTAATTACTCACCTCAAGGATATCTTTTTCTCCCGTTTTCATGTCGCCTTTATCATCTCTGACTCCTTTTACAGCACTCTTTCTTAAATTTCTAAGCTTCTTCAACAACTTCCAGAATATCTTACCACCTTCTTGATATTTATTTTCTATGTTCTTGTCAAAGTCCTCCCATGGCTTTTGTTTAGCTTTTACACAGTAGTTTTGTTTTTTTGTTTAGCTAGTTTTATCTTTCTTACATTTGTCTCTGTATTCTCTAAGAGCACAAGCTGACTTATTTGCCAGGAACTTTTGATATGGTTTCTTCTTTTCCTTCACTGCCTCTTTAACTTCCTGTGACCACCATGGAGTTCTGATTTTTCTATCCTTACAGACAACCTCACCACATGCCTCTCTAGCTGAATTAATCAGGGTTTTCTTCAAGGCTTGTCACTGAATTTCCAAGGTTTGGTTCCTGTTCTCAAACTCTTTCATTTTTTCTTCAATAATCTTTGTGTATTTTAGTCTACAGTTCACATCTGAGAGCTGCTCAACTTTTATTCACTTTAAAACTTTCTTTCTGCTATTTCGATCTCCAACAAGGACCAACTTTTCCTATTTCATTGTGTTCAGTTGCTTTCTCTAAAGACTCAAAAAATTCCTCCACTTCTACCTTAGTAGAATCTTTGGGACCATATGCACAAATAAGTCTCATTGTCCAATTCACCATTCTGATATTTGCCCACATCACTCTACTTGAGACTGCCTGTCATTCAAGAAGATTAGGCTTGTATTTAGTGTTGAATACTATGGCTACTCCTTCTTTTCCTTGATTGTCATTGCCTGAATATAACATTTATATTTATTGCTCAAAGAGATCTCACCAGTTTTTTGTCTTTTTTGTTTCAATCACACCTATTATGTCGATCTGGTACTTATCTAATTCCTCAGCTAGCTTCATTTCTTTGCTATTCAGTCTTCTTATGCTGATAGTACCGATCGTTAACTCTGGTGATGTTGAGTTAGGGTGTGCTTTCAGATTTGTTCGAGTAGCTGACTTTTCGCTGTTCGCCCTGGTTCCCTGGCGAAAACACTGGGACCTTGTTTAACCAGGCAATGCCCCAGCCGGCATGAAATTTTGTCATGTTGTACCATCATTTTGTATATTGGTTTAAGCCAATAAGAATACAATTTGGTCAGCTAAATCCGAAATTGCCAGCCCATCCTTGTTCATTCAGGTAGATGCCCAACAGGGTGCACCACTTGAAGGTGAGAATTGGACATTAGGTCAGAAGCGCTAGTCGGTTCTCTGCATTCCTTAAAAGGCTATGTGGTGGTCGCCTCTCAGTTCTACAGCTTTGACCCTTAAGCACCCCAAATTTTCATAAAGAGTTTCTAAATGGCTTTGAGTAATCGTTTGCAATTATGATGATAGTTCATTGCTATTAGTAAACTATGAGAAGTACCCACAGACACTGGTGGACTGCATAATAAAGGAAAATTGAAAATTAAGAAACAGGAATTAGGAGTAATTCAGATGATAAAAATATGGATGAATATATAAAAACTTGTATGTATCTATGTGTAAATACCATGTCCAGGTATTGAAAGTTTGTTTTTCACTTGGTTAGAGTATAATAAATTTAGTTTAATCCTTTATCCAAGTGTGAGCAAACAAAGTTTGTGCTTGAAAGTATCTTCAGGACTGGGGTAAGGTGATACAATACCAGGGCAACTCGTTGCAAAGGTGTGGCAAGCTACCAACACTCCTATCTCAGTATCTCCCATAATGCAAAACACATCTCCTTGCGGATATGTCTAATGTTATGCATTAAGAGAAGGGCCACTACCCAGACTAGTTTCGACCTTTATTAGGTCTCTTCAGTGGGAGCCAGGCCCAAGTGCAGATACCAGGCAGAAGCATTAGCAGGTCATCTCTACCTATAGGAGTTGCCAAATGGTGTGCCACCCTTTTTTAAGGTCGAAACTAGTTTGGGTAGTGGCCCTTCTCTTAATGCATAACATTAGACATATCCGCAAGGAGATGTGTTTTGCATTATGGGAGATACTGAGATAGGAGTGTTGGTAGCTTGCTCCACCTTTGCAAGGATTTCCCTGGTGTTGTACCACCTTACCCCAGTCCTGAAGATACTTTCAGGCACAAACTTTGTTTGCTCACACTTGGATAAAGGATTAAACTAAATTTATTATACTTTAACCAAGTGAAAAATAAACTTTCAACATCTTTCTCTAAATCCAGAGTAATTTATTAAAAAAGGGTGGCACACCATTTGGCAACTCCTATAGGTAGAGATGACTTGCTAATGCTTCTGCCTAGTATCTCCACTTGGGCCTGGCTCCCACTGAAGAGACCTCAATAAAGTTCGAAACTAGTCTGGGTAGTGGCCCTTCTCTTAATGCATAACATTAGATATATCCGCAAGGAGATGTGTTTTGCATTATGGGAGATACTGAGATAGGAGTGTTGGTAGCTTGCTCCACCTTTGCAACGAGTTTCCCTGGTGTTGTACCACCTTACCCCAGTCCTGAAGATACTTTCAGGTGCAAACTTTGTTTGCTCACACTTGGATAAAGGATTAAACTAAATTTATTACATGTCCAGGTATGGCTATGCAAAATTGGCGAGATGATGGACAGATTTAAATACTTAGGATTTTCTTAATGATTAGAGTAGTTCTAAGCATGATATAACATGTAGAATTAAAATTCACAAGAAAGGAATTTCCAAAAATTAAAATAATACTGTAGACTTAAGGTTAATTTCATATCAAGGAATTCATAAAATGGATTTAAGTCTAAGACATCTAAGTCGATATAATTGAATCATAGACAATAAACAAAAAAGTGGTATCTAAGTTGGCATAAACATAGAAGTAACAGAATTAATTTGGCGGGGGGGGTAGGGGACTTAAAATGCAACTTAGCAATAGCAGTTTGACAAAGGAGATATGAAAGGAACATGAAAAAAAGTTCAGCACAATTTTGAAAATTTCAAGGCATCAATGTTGCACTATGCTACACAAGAGTTGGAGATACTGAAAACGTTTTTGGCAAATAGCAAGAAAAGAGACAAAATACATGAAGAAGGAAAATAAAAAAAAAACAGAAGTGGGAAAAAATAATATTAATATATAACAGTTCCATGATCAGAGGTATATTGGACAAGTGGGCAATAAAAGCATGTTTCCCAGGTATGAAGATTTGGGATGTGACTGAAGCACTATGTAAGCAAGTAGAATGAGTGGATAATATAATTATGCTGGCTGGAATGATCGATTTTAAAAGAGAAAAGTAGAGATATATATGAAAAAGGTGTTGAATGATGCAAAAAAGATCAAAAGAGAAAAGATTGTAAGAGTAATTTGGATTGTCAAAAGGTTTT
Organism: Typopeltis vanoorti; assembly: GCF_054136105.1. Lineage (NCBI taxonomy): Eukaryota > Metazoa > Arthropoda > Arachnida > Uropygi > Thelyphonidae > Typopeltis > Typopeltis vanoorti. The sequence goes on along the minus strand of NC_143572.1, from coordinate 34,296,456 downwards.
GCACATGGAAGATGAATTGCATTTAAATGCATTTTTATTTGGCACACGGAGAAATTGTAGTTTAGTGCAAGAGTGAATATGAAGTATTAACCACCTTACTGGCCATTAAAGATCAAATACGCACCCTCAAAAGCTTCATATCCATGAAGCTTTTGAGGGTGCGTATTAAAATTCTAAATTTCAATGTATTATCAATGGTATTACAATTTTAATATGCACTTCACATCCATGGAAATGTGGACGTATATATACGTCCTGGCTGGTAGCGTGATTATGGAAACTAGATAAGTCTGAGTAGTTTGTATGAAAATGGATGCTTACATTAAATTGAGTGGTAGTAATTGTGAGTGTAATGACAGAGTAAGAGAGAATGAACAATGACTTGTTTAGGGATACTGTAAGAAATACAGGACTGCTTTTGTCATTTATATATGTTAATGAGCACTAGGAATAAAAGTGAGGAGTTCTGAATATTGATAAATGCAGTGAAACTAAAAATTATCAGCATTAGTGAAACCTGACTGAATTAAATATCATGTGATGAATTCAGTTTACTCGTGGGGGGGGGCAGATAGGAAAGGTGGGGGAAATACTGCTAATGATCACAAAGGAAACTAAATTCAGTCACATTAAAAATCCAGTAGCAACAGTAGTATGAGTAACATAAAAATGAGTGGCGTGAGATGGACGTTGACAGGAGACAAAATACAAAATTGGGTGTTGATACAGACCATGATCAACCCAAAAAAGACTGAACTTGCATAAACAGATAAATTCTTATGAATATTAGGGGAATTACCATTATGGATGATTTCAAGTATGGGGATTTGGATTGGAGAGCAGAGAAAGCATGTACAATTAGGATAAAATGAATTCATAGAATTATTCAGGAATAAGCAGCATATATTAGGACTCCTGGTACAAGAACATTGGGTCTAATAACAGTATATATTTCAACGTTGAAACGTTTAAGTCTGTGCAGTCAAAACAGTTCTCTTGTTGGCTTCATTGTTGAGCATATGCATGCGTATAGCATCTCGTGAACGCCAGTATTTGATTGTAGCACAATGACAGTCTTAAAGGTTGTAACTCAGGTTGTTGTTGAGATGTAGTGGGTTGAGAATGATTTCTTTTGATTCTATTATCTTCCTTTCTAATTCATCGTGGCAACGGAAAATGTTATTAGACTTGTCCCATAGGACTGTATGGCTAAGGTTTTCTTCATTAGATTTGGCCGAGAACAGAACATGAGTAGACTAAGCACTGGCTGACGTTCTCCTGTAACTGACGTCTCTCTTATGTTCCTCAATGCGTAACTTGATCAATTTCTCTGTTTGGCCATAGTAAGGTATATCGCAGTTGCACCAAATCTAGTAAACACCAGGATATTTAAAGTTGCGATGTCTAGGTTTCAGACGGCTCACTAAGGAGCGGATTTTCAGAAGAGGAGTAAATAAAGTTCTTATGTTGTATTTCCTAAGAACCTTGGCCAATTTGGGTGAGACTGATCTTATATATGGTATGAAAATATTACCTTTCACACTATTGGTCTCTTCATTATGGCGAGCAGGTGGATTTAATAGGAATTTGTCAATTGTTTTTTGTGAATAACCATTTAGTTGAAAAATAGACCTAAGAAAATTGGTAGCTTTTCTGTAAATCGAGATTTTTAATTTCTCTGAGGAACAGGTCAGTTTGATGTCCAAAAAAGGAAGAGCACCATTAGTTTCAAACTCAGCCATAAATTTTATGTTTGAATGTTGATTATTTAGATGTTCTAGGAAGTTCAGGAGAGATTCACGGCCATGTCTCCAAATCAGGAAAATGTCATCAAAATATCTTTTCCAAATTCTTGGTTTTAAAGGATAAGAAGAGGAGATGGCTTTAACTTCCAGATCTTCTAAATAGATGTTTGCAAGTACAGGTGACAACGGATTACCCATTGCAAGACCATAATTTTGTATATAGATTGTATCCTGAAACTTGAAGTATCCTGAGTGGATGCAATGAGTAAGTAAGCCATGATCTTTTTAGATAATTTATCTTTGAGTAGTACAAGAACTTCATCTGTAGGAACATTGGTAAATAAGGAGACGATGTCAAAACTAGCCATGAGTTCATCTTCCTTAATAGTAATATCTTTTATACATGATACAAAATCTGCGGAGTTTTTAATAAAAGACTGTGACCCATCGGAAAAACACTTGAGAGATTTAGCCAGATATTTTGAAAGGTTATATGTTGGAGAGTCAATTCCGTCTACGATAGGTCGAAGTGGGGTATTTTCCTTATGAATTTTAGGTAGTCCATATAATCATGAAATAAGCAGATGGAGAGAACGAAGAGAAAGGCATATGTTTTTAGATAGTTCTCAGTAGATTGTTGGTCTGGTTGTGGAGTTCATGAGTGAGATCTCTCTCTCGAGGATCGAGTAAGTGTCACTCCGTAACAATTCCATCTTGTTATGATATTCTTCAATGTTAAGAACAACTGGGCATTGCCTTTATCCATGGGAAGAATTTTTTTTTTTCTCGGTTTCTAGTCATTTGATTTTTTTAAAAATGTATATCAACCAAGTAAATCAATCTTCCTACGTGTGTGTGTGTGTGTGTGTGTGTGTGTGTGTGTGTTAGCAACACTATATATAGTGTTAACAACAACAACAAAAAAAGGAAGAACAAGAAATGGATTAAATAATAACCTCAGAGAAGTGCTTTTAAAGAATGGCTACAATCAGGTCAAATTATTGTAGTTTTTGTTCTAAACGGGTGTGTGTGATTCACTGAGCTATTTAGTTTGTAAGTAAAACTTGTATTTTTTTTTTTTTTTGTTTTAATACAAATTGTCGGTATTGTGCCTATGCATGGAACTATGTCGGCAAAGACCATGTTGTCAGGTAGTTTGAATTTGCAGGATTTTGTGCAGTGCAGTGTGTCCTTGTGATATGTATTCGTCGAGAAAATTAAAGGATATATGGAATGAAACTGAAACTGGAGAGAGAGTGTATATTAAATGTTTTAAAAGTGAGTGCCTGTTAGGTGACAAGAATGCAGCAAATGTTAGTACAGTGGGCAGCATCGAGGGTAGGATGGAAAATGATGTTATTAAATTCAAACATGCGGCTGAGAAAATAGAAGAGAATGAAATGGACGTTAATAAAGAAATATCGTGCTTAAATGTTATTGTTCACAGCACAAAGTGCGAAATTGAAAAACTACAGAAGCAGCAAGAACTTAGTAGAGTTGAAAAGAAACAGCTAGTCTGAAGTAGTAATAAAGACTGAGCAAACAAAAAAAGAGAAAGTTAAGAAGAAAATTATTTACGGAGACTCAATGATCAGGGGAGTACTTAATAAAAGTATCACAAAATTGTGTTTCCCTGGTGCAAAAATTCACAATATTAGGTCTTCAGGATATGCTCTTTAGGAGGATACATTCACGCCATCCGGATGCAAAAAAGGTAAGTCGAAGAAAATGATTGTCTCGGTTGGCACAAATGATTTGAGAGGCGAGATGTTCTATGAGGAAGAATGTAAAAGATTTGTTAGATGAGGAAAAACTGAAGAACGAGAAGGTGAAGAGTGCAAGTCTCTTGCCATGCTATGATAGAGGCAAACTGAAGAGGAGGGCATTGCTAGATAATGAGCTATGTATAGGTTGTGCAGAAAAAATGATGTAGGATCTGTGGTCTGTATTTGATGGAAAGGATTTGTACAATGCTGATGGACTGCATCTTATTGGTTATGGAGTTAGGTGTCTGGAAAGAGCTTTGTTCGTCCATCATGATGAAGTGCAAATTCAGGAAAACTTGAGCAATTAGGGTGGAAGCAGGCGAGTTTGTATGAAGGCACCCATGAGGTGAGTTAGTGTGAGAATGATCAAGTGCAGAATCTAGTCTCTCAAGCAAAAATATTGAATAGGGTAGTCAGTTCAACAAGTAAAAGTGGGTCAGGGCCTAAAGGGATGATGAGTTTCTCTATACCAGGGTTTATCAAACCTTTTCTACGACGGAACACTTCACAAATCCTGAAATTTTCATGGAACACCTTGGTTATTTTGTAATGTATTAATTAATAATTAATTGGTAATTTAGCTGATTTTTATTATTAATTAATAATTGATAATTAGTTAATAATTAAACATCAAATAAAGTTTAATTTAATTGATGTTTTAATTGATTTAATTAAAACATCAATAAACCATCATTAAATTAATTTGTGCTGATTTTCATTGACATATCCTATTTTAATCACCAAATATATTTATAATATTATTATAAGTACTTACGAGTGAATGCAGACTTTTCTCTTGTGTGTGCTGGTAGTTTTCCCCTCCTTTTGTACATCCTGGAGATCTTTGTAGGCTTGACGTGGATGACTCGCTATCTGTTCCGTCACAAACACCTTCAATAAGAGATTTCTTAATACCAAAATTAAACAAAGTGCCTTGTCTTCTATTCATATTAGAATTCAAATCTGTATTCAAATCAAAACTCCAGTTTCAGAACAAGCACTTATACACTGCAATACAAACTTGCGAAGAAAGTATTCAGTATTATTAAATCTGAGAACCAGACACAGACTACCTTGATCTTCAATTTCAGTAGAAAAATTTTCTTTATACTTCCTTTCTGATTGATCACTGACATTTGCAACACAGATATTATTTCGTTCAGTTTTGAGAACACATTGCCCATTGTTGTAATCGGCTTGCAGGCAATTTTTATGATCGGTCATAAACGGCAGTATTCTCTTTCCCGATTGTTGAAAGATTTCGATGTGTGAAAATTAACAATAATTCATGAATATTTCGACGTTTAAAAATATGCCGCTTGGTCACTGACATTTGCTACACAGATGTCATTTCCTTCAGTTTTGAGAACAGAGGATATGCCACCATTGTTATAATACGCTTGCAGGCAATTTTTCTGACCCGTCATAAACAGTGGTATTCCCTTTCCCAAATGTTGAAAGGTTTCGATGTGTGAAAATTAACGATACACAGATGTTATTAGGCATTCTGGGTCTGAGCTTTTCGACATATTCACGAATATTATTCTCCTCAGAATATTTTTACTATAAAATATTTATTCATGAAAAATGTTTAGAAAACTAAAATGACAAATTCCAGAACGTCTCACAGAACACCTATTCACCTTCTGCGAAAAACACAGTTCGAGAAACCCTGCTCTATACTAATGCCAGAAGTATCAGGAACATGAGAGAGTGGTTTTTGACATTAATTAGTGCAACCTTGCCAAAAGTTATAGGCATTAGTGAGACAGCTAACAGCAGATGATGTAGTTGCAGGGGTAGAATGTGAAGGGTGTAGTATTTTCAGAGAAGATAGGATTGGATAGGGTACTGCTGATGATAGCAGATGAATTGCAGCCAAAAAGAATAGGAGGTAGGCTGTTCATTTGAAGTCTGGTGTGAGATTAAGATTGTTGCTATAGACCAGTGAGTTCCATGGATGATCTGGAAGATATTCATTGCCAAATTAGTACAATGAATACAGTTAGAGTATAGGGGATTTCAACTATGGAGATATTGACTGGAAGGAAGAAAGATCACATGGCAGGAGAGAAATAGAATTTATATACCTACTGAGGGATAATTACTTGAGGCAGCATGTGATGTAGGGGACTAGGGTGTGAAAATATTGGACCTGGTCATAAGATCAGAAGAGCTATCCATAACCAATGTGACCACATTGCCTCCATTTGGTGAAAGTGACCATGCAATCTTGACATGGGAGATTGTACAGCATGAGGAATATTCTGTCAAGAAGGGGTATATGTGGAACTACAATGCAGGTGATTATGACAAGCTTAGGAGGAAGTTTAAATCTATGCCATGGCATAAACCACTGTGGGCTAAGGATGTTAGATAGTTAAGGGTCATCTAGAGGAAGCAGTATTAAATTGTATACCTAAGGTAAGGAAGGTTAATCAGGTAGGAATTAGATGGATGATAATATCATTAAGCATGAGCTACAGAAGAAGAAAATGCTGTGGAGGATGGCAAGATAAAATCAGATTTTGAGAAAAATCTAGCCAATCAGGTAAAAGAAAATCCCAAAGAGTTCTTTGTTATGAGTAATGGTCACGAGGTGATAGATGCAAATAAAATAGTCAAGTTATTGAGTGACCACTTCGCAAGGGTATATCATCCTAGTGTGGTTACTGCTTTAACATATGCAACAGATACTAATGTGGGAACAGAGGTGGATGAATTGGAGATTCTTAGGATATTGCAGAATCTCAATGTAAATACATATGTGGGATTAGATGGGATATCAGTTTAGGTTTTGCAAGAATGTGCAAAGAAACTGGCAATTCCTCTGACTAGGCTCTTTAATTTACGTCTCAGCTCTGGTAGGGTTTCAAGGGAGTGGGAAAAGGGCAAAATAATTCACTTGCAGAAGGGAGGTTCTAAGACTGCAGTAGCAAATAATAGACCAATCAGTATTTCAGGTGTTGGTAAAAGCAATGGAGAAATTGGTCAAAAAGAGAATTCAAGAATGGGTGGATAAAAATGTGATACTGTATGAGGAGCAACATGGCTTTGTTGAAGGGTCGATCAGTTAGTAATTTTCTATCTTTTTATAATAGAGTAACAGCAGAGTTGGATAAAGGAAATGGCTATACAGTGATTCTGCTGGATTTTGCAAAGGCATTTGACAAAATACCAAATGGAACTCTGTTACACAAATTAGAACAAATGGGGATGGATATGACACTAGTTATGTTGATAAGAGGGTGGCTGCTGGACAGATATCAAAAAGTGGTATGTGGAGGGGCAGAATCAAGGCAAAAACAGGTGACTAGTGGTGTGCCACAAAGTTCAGTACTGGGACCATTGCTGCCTAATTTGTACATAAATAATATAGGAAATAACAATATTCAGTTGTTTCCTGATTATGCGAAATTAGGTAGAGTAATAATTAATCAAGGCAATGTGAAGAGCTTGCATGACTATTTAAATAGGCTGACTGTCAGTATGGATGAAAGATAATGGGTGCCAGTTCAGTGTGGAGAAATATAAAGTTATGTGTTTTGGGATAAACATATTACAAGTTGTGTATCACATGGCACTGTATGTACTCCAGGAAATAGAGAAAGCTAGATTCATATTTACGAATTTAGGGATATGAAACACACATGCTGAAATTATTATTTTACTTATTATTAATAAAATAACAATTTGACGTTTCGACCCCTGTATTGAGGTCATCATCATCAGGATACATGCTCTTGCACTCTGTACTGGTAAATTAAATCTATGCTGTTAATTAATCTTTTTCTTAGCCTGACCTCTAGCAATAATTAAAAATAAAATAATAAAAGTTGAAAGAAAAATATATATAAATTAAATAAAATAAAAATATAAAAAATTATAATTAATAAATAAAATAAATAAAAAACTACAATAAACTCTGCTAAAGTCCTCATGCACTAAGATTCTGCTGGATTTGTACAGTTCAGGTTGTTATACTATGATTTTTTTCAGGCCTTGTACATTTCAAGTTGCTATGGAATGTTAAGGGGGGGGGGGGAACACTTCACCAAGTCTTCTTGTATTGGGATTTTTCTTTGGCTTGTTCTGGTTGCTATAAAGGTTGCAGATGGGTCCTCCACATTCTTGGAATGGTTAGGCCATCGTTTTTGTTCAGATTTGGATTATGTTTGAGCATTTCACAAGCTTCTTTGAATTTCCTCTTGAACCAAGTTTTGGTGCTGTGTAGAAACTTTCAGAAAGGGCGGTTTTTCCAAAATGGACGTATTTAATGTGTTGTTTGTGTTCGTCCTTCCTAATTGGGATGGTTCGCCCTGTTTCCCCTATGTATGGTAGGTTACATGTGCATTGTATTTTGTATACAATTGGGTGCGCTAGGTGTGGAAGAAGATCTTCCACACGATATCACAGCCCTCTTTGCCCACATACTCTGCTCCAGTTATTTCATGTGGCAAAACAATTTTTACCTTCAAAAAGAGGGTACAGCCATGGGCTCACCACTTTCGCCCCCAATTGGTAACTTTTATATGGAAGACTTTGAGCAATGAGCTCTAGAATCAGCATGCCTAAAGCCCAAAATTTGGCTCAGATACGTCGATGATATTTTTGCCATTTGGCTCCATGGCCACGAAGCACTAAATACATTCCTTAGCCACCTGAACAAACAACACAAACATATCAAATTCACCATTGAAATAGAAAAAAACAACTCTCTTCCGTTCCTAGACACACTCGTCACACGTCTTTCCTCAGGCTGTCTCTCTTTCTCAGTCTACTGCAAACCTACACACACGCACACACAGGCCAGTACATACACAAAAATTCTTATCACCACACCCAACACAAAAACTAGGTGTCATAAACATCCTTAAACACAGAGCTGAAACTATCTGTTCAAATGAACAATCTCTAAACCAGGAATACAAGATCATCAACTATACATTTATAAAAAAAATGGATATAGTAAAAAAACTATTCACAAGATCATCCACAGAGATACTAGTAAAAACAAATAAGATTTCAAGAATGCTATTGCCATACCTTATGTTAGAGGCATTTCCGAAAAAATAGACAGAGCACTACACAAATACAACCTCAAAACCACCTTTAAACCCCCAACAAAATTAAGACACCTACTCAGTTCTTCCAAAGCTCCTCTTCCACACCCAGGGATATACAAAATACACACATGTAACCTACCATACATAGGGGAAACAGGGCGAACCATCCCAATTAGAAGGACGAACACAAACGACACATTAAATACCTCCATTTTGGAAAAACCGGCCTTTCTGACCACGCGCTGCAAACATACGACAGAATTGATTGGAAAAATACCAAGTCCCTACACTGCACCAAACCTGGTTTGAGAGGAAATTCAAAGAAGCATGTGAAATGATCAAACATAACCCAAATCTGAACAAAAATGATGGCCTAACCATTCCAAGAATTTGGAGGACCCATCTGCAACCTTTATAGCAACCAGAACAAGCCAAAGAAAAATCCCAACACAAGAAGATTTGAAGTGTTTTTTTTTTCCGTTAACATACTATAGCAACTTGAACTGTACAAATCCAGAAGAATCTTAGTACATGAGGACTTTAGCAGAGTTTATTGTGGTTTTTTATTTATTTTATTTAATAATTATAATTTTTTTTTATTTATATATATCTTTATTTATTTTATTTTTTTTTAATTATCGCTGGAGGTCAGGCTAAGAAAAAGATTAATTAACAGCATAGATTTAATTTACCAGTACAGAGTGCAAGAGCATGTAGCTTGGTTCCCTATACACATGTATCCTTCTGATGATGACGACCTCAATACAAGGGTCGAAATGTCAAATTGTTATTTTATTAATAATAAGTAAAATAATCATTTCAACATGTGTGTTTTGTGTCCCTAAATTCGGAAATATGAATGCTGATCACCGTGTAACCTTAAAAGAAAGAGAGAAAGCCAGAGATTTAGAGGTGGTGGTGGGTAGACAGTGAGTTAAAGTTTAGAGGACATATTGCTAAAGTTGCTAAGGTAGCACATAAGATTATTTGGCTATTGAAGAACACACTAACAAGTAGAGTAAGGAAGTTGTTATTCCTCTTTATAAGCCATTGATACGTTCACATCTTCATTACTGTGCTCAAGTCTGGTCCCCTGGGTTTTTTGATGATGTCAAAGCAGTGGAAAAGATTAGAGGCAAGTGACCAAGATGGTGAGTGGTCTGTGGCATGTTCCCTATGAAGATCGATTGAGGGTGTGTGGATTGCAAGAAGTTGGTTGATAGGAGAAAATGAAGAGGATATGATAGAAACATTTAAGTTGCTTAAAGGGTTTATAGTATAAGATGCAGAGGCAGTCTTTCAGCACTTGACTGCAGGGACCAGAACTAGGGCTTGTTCCTGGAAGTTGAATAAAGGTGTGGTTAGTAGGGGTGTGAGGACTAGATTTTTTGCTTGGAGAGTTGTGAATGAGTGGAATGGGTTGCCAGAGTCAGTTGTGAGTGCTTTGTCTGTTAATGGGTTCAAGGAGGGGTATGATAGATTATGGGTATAGTTTGACTTTTACTAAAACTACCAAATATCTCAACACATGCAAGAAAACATGAACTGTAAAGGTGCAGTTGCTTTACTATACATTAAAAAAAAGTGTAACTGATAAAATAAGTAATGTTTTTTTGTACAACCTTATAGTTGCTTTTGCATCTATAAGGTTGTACTGTTCATCCATGTACTTCTATCACCCCCAAATAATCTCTTTCACTGCTTAAGAGGCCAGGTAATACTAAAATTTTCTGTGCATATTCAGGAGAAATTTGCATCAAAGATCTAGATGAAAAAGAGAAGTCATAAATCAGGCCTGACTTTTCTATATGTCGAGCAAAAAACATCAGGTTATTTAGCAACTCACAAGAATGTCATTTACTGAATTTAGCAACTATATTTGAGCATTTAAAGAGATCACTTAAATGACATAATATTTAACACAGTGTATTAAAAATCAAGGCCTGATCTTAAACTTGTTATGATCAGGCACAGATCAAAGATGAATCACAGGTATTATATCTCAACATGATTTGCACCATCAGTTTAATGACATTTTCATCAGCATCAGTTTGTATTAAAAATCATTCTGATACTGTTTGTTTCAAATTAAGAATATCTTTATTTCTGATGAGGTATGCCATGAGAGAAGTCTGAGATTGATGGAGTAATTGTTAATCAGTCACTGTTTTTTCTTCATCTCTTGCTTTTTTCTCCAATAATATTTGGATATTTGTATGTGCAGTTCATCTGAATTCTGCTTAAATTCAATGTTTCTTAAATTTTCATTCTCACCCCCCCCCTCCTCAATGTGATACTTATTTTATCCTGCATGACCCTAGTCAGTGACCAACCCTTCTGGTCACTAACTAGGTCACTAACTTATAGAAGTATACAAATCTCTGTATACTTTGTGTCCTGAACTAATATGAGGATATCACTAGCAACAATAATAAAATCAGTGTCTTTTCATGTATGCTTACCTCACCTTATTTTATGTACATCTTTAAGTTGGAGTACAGTGTTAGTAAGCGATAATCCATGTCCTAAACAGATCAGCAGGTTCTTCTTACTCTTATTATCTATGTCTACAAATTTTTCCAGAATATTCCTTATGTTTGTAATTCATTTCCTACTCTGCTTTTGTAAACCTTCAACAGAAGGTTAGTTTACTATGCAGTTGCACAGTAAACCAACTTTTCCTCTTCTTTTTTTTTTTTTTTTCTTCTTGATTTCAGCTGCCTCCTGTAGTAATGGAGGGAGGGATAGAAAGTCTACTTCTTTACTTTTGCATATTTGTTAGAATCACAGGCATAAATAATTTTGCATTTTCCAAATTCCTCTTATGAAAATTTGTCCATATTTATCCACTTAAAATGGCCTGTATTCAAAGAGTTATATGCAAGTTTAGTGTTTGATGCTACAGTTACCCCTTTCACTGATCACTGTTTTCTAAATAAATCATCTTGTAGTTATTTAAATGTTTCTCACTTGTTTTATTCTTCACTTTGGTAATACCAATTGTGTTATCATGGTATTTCTGTTGATTCATTTGTTAGTCCATCTCTTTTCTATTGGTGCTTCTCATTAGTAAATGCTTATCTTCAATTCTGTTGCATTTAAGGTTGTTTCAGCAGCAGGCTCTTCATAATATGTTCAGGTTCCCTAAACAAAAAAGAAACAAACAAACAGCAGGGACAGTTGTTTATCCAGATGATGCCCTAGCCAGCATGTCATAAGCCAATACAGAATGCATTTTGGGTGGCTGGGTCCCAAATTTCCAGCCCATTCTCATTTAGTTATTATCTGGATAGTATTTATTTACTTTTTTTTTCTTTATATTGATCCCTTACACAAGAGGTCAGAGGACTTATAAACACATCCGTCAGTGCCATGTGTGAGGTGCAGATGAGAACCAAGAGAAGTTTATCAATATTTTTTTAAGAGTTGCAGGTTGTAGTTGTTTGGGAATACTTCATGAGAAAGACTGTTCCAGGGGACAGGAGGTGGACAGTATAAAAGAGAATGAATAGAAATGGGTTTGGTGTGTTTGCAGTTGCACAGTAAAGGGGTGCTGGGCAGCTGCAACTCTTGTATTAACAGGTGCAACAGAAAGTGAAGGAATGATGTTTTCCATTTCATTGGAACAGTGACCATGGAAGTACCTGTAGAATAGACAGTGTCGAAACACTGCACCTGTGAGATAAATGTGAAATGAGTCTGTAAGAGAGGGATCATCTATGAGTAATGTACACTTTAATACTACAAGTTAGACAGCTAGTATTTTTGGACACCAAACATGGTTTTATTCAAGCCATTTCAGGATTCTAGTTTGTTAGATGTATCATTTCATCAACTCTGGTCATTTTTCCTTCAACCACCTGTTTTTGACTAATCTCACTTCCATTCTGTTTAGATGACTCTGCCATCCTAGATTATCTCTACCCACATGTTCTTGAATCCTTTTCACTTCTTTTCTGATAACTTGATTTTTAATGTGATACTGCCAATAGTACCATCTGTTGATTTTCATAATTTTTCTCAGAACTACCATATTTGTTTAATTTCTAATCCAATTTTCAGATTTATAAGTTAAAATCAGTTTGAACACTGTGTTATTTGTCACTAGGTTTGGTGTTTCGGATTGTGCTTAAAATGTGTAACTGTTCTATAGGCTCACTGTTGAGAATGTAGCTGTGCTTTATTTCTGTTTTTTCTTCTTTTTTTTCCTGCTTAATTTCAGAGTTTGTCTTGTTTAGAGTACAGGTAATCCCTGGGTTACGAACGAGATACGTTCCTGTAAACGTCTTTAAGTCGGATTTGTATGTAACTTGGATCCCTGATGAACAACGCATATGAGGTGTTAATAATAACAGTACTATAATGGCTCATATGTAGTAATAATAATAATACAGTGTAATACTGTAATAATAATAATAATAATACCTCTGTGCTGTAATAATAAGTTACAGAAACTGTTGTGATCTTTCTAACAGAACATAAAAACAAACTCATACAAAAAGTTTAGATAAGAGAAATTTAAAAAAAGAATATTAAAGGTTGCATAAATATCTTGCTTATTGGAAGGGGCATTTTTGAGGCAAGAAGGTAGGCTAACATTAATCGGAAGATGATGATGGAAATAGTGCTACAGAGGATGGACCTGGTGCTGAAGAATCAGGATTTGATTCTGTTTCTGGATGAGGGGAACTTACCACTGAAGTCAGTTTCTTGAAAAAGGTATCACGAGTTGTTTGCACAGCTTTTTTCTTTTTTTTCCATCATAAATGGCCTTGTAGCAGCTGATGTTCCACTAACTGCATGGCAAAAACCTTTGTAAACTGTTGAATATTAGGATCTTGCTCCTCAAGCTTAGCAAATCTTGCTTCAGTGAGAGAAAGGCTTCAGCTAATTCTTTTGTCGTAAACTTTCTTGGCTCTGGATTTTCTGATTCGTCATGTTCTTGTGTTTCTATCAGCTGCTTCTCTATCTCCATAAGATCTTCATTAGTTAATTCTTGTGAATGGAACTCTAGTAAGTCAATGACATCATTTTCATTGATGTCCAATTGCAATGCATTGCCACTATCCACCACAACTTTTCTGGTTTGACGATATCTTCTATGAAGCCATTAAAATCATCACACATTTGAGGGCACAGTTTGTTCCATGCCCCTTCAAATGTTGATTGCTTCATTTCCTCCCAAGAATCAGCAGTGTATTTGATGGATGTTAGAATTCTTTGAGAACTCTCTCAAGGTCATCACAATCTTCCATAGCCCTGAATGCTCATGGGAATGTATGCCGTAAGTAATAAGCCTTAAATGCAGAAATGACTCCCTGGTCTATTGGCTGTAGTAACATTGTAATGTCGGATGGTAAAAATACGACCTTTACATTAGGGTGAAGGTCATCTAAAGATGTTGGATGTCCAGGAGCATTGTCTTGCACAAGTAGAATTTTAAAGGGAATTTTCTTTTACGAACAATAACGTTCCACAGCAGGAATGAAAGAGTTCAAGAATCAATCTTCAAACATAGCAAGTGTGACCCAGACTCTTAAATTTGACTTCCAAATAATGGGAAAAGCTGCTTTAACACTTTCATTGCCAAGCTGAAAATTGGAATTTCGTGTGGTGGCCAAATTTTTTTCTTTTTTTATTTAGTTAGCGACGTCCACGCGATAACGCGTGATCGGCCGTTTGGTGAGAACTCGCGTCGCGTGATCGCATGATATCGTTCATTGCCAAGCTGAAAATTGGAATTTCATGTGGTGGCCAAATTTTTTTTCTTTTTTTATTTAGTTAGCGACGTCCACGCGATAGCGCGTGATCGGCCGTCATAAGTCTGGTCCTCCGTAACCTGGGGACTGCCTGTATATGTTTGTCATTTGGCTAAAGACACCTCTAGCAAACTGGTATAAGAGTATAGAACTGAACTTCAGTATTGGTTCTCTGTATTCTATGTGGAAGGTGTCCTTCCAGTTTTCTAGCTTTAACTCTTAAGTAACCAGTTTATTTATTATTAAGTGTAAAATAATGGCATTTTTCTTGTATTATATAAGTCATATTATATGTATTATATAATTAAAAAAATTTTTAAATAAGGTTGAGATTAAAGCTTATGGAACTTTTAAATACTGCAATAATGAAAGTATTAAGTGGTTATAAATTTGAAATGGCACATAATCAACTACAAAAACAACTGCTTTACTGATGAAACAAAGTTAGTTCATTCATTGCTATAGCAGTTTTCTGTTATGTTAGATTTGCATTGTTTTTTCGACATTAAAAAACATTCACTAGCTCTGTTTTTAAGCCTTTCAGGGGTGTGTGCGTGAGCGTTTGCATGGCAACTTTATCAAGGTGGGAAGAATATAGAAGAAATGAATGAATAAACTTTTTATGAAATTCATACTGCAATTTTTATTCTTTTTTGAATAACTTGAGTTATAATTTTGCAGGAGTAAATTCAGGCCACTATACAGCCTATGCCAAACATGCTTCTTCAGATGGATGGTATTACTGCAATGATGATGTTTTATGTAAACAAAGTCCTAGAGAAAATGATTATGTGCATGCTTATATTCTTTTTTATCAAAAACCTGGTAAGTAACTAAATAGCTGTTTTTTTTTCTTGAATTTTTTTCCCCGTCTTATGAATATATCATCTCATATGATATATTTGTAATTTGTTTGTAAGTGTCTTAACTTTGCTTAGTTGCTGAAAAAGTAATTGATGAATGTTGTTGATTTGGCTTTTCGTCATTTCACAGTCTGTGCATATATTATAGACTGACTTATTTCTTAAGAATAATGAAAGTTTATATTTATTTGTCGTTTATGCTTTGTTTTTTTAATTAATTAATTAATTACCGTGCCATATTGCTGCACTGGCTTTTAAGCTTTACATCATGCAATCAGGCTGTTAATCAGCTGTTGATGTATAAATATGCATTTCTTTCCTGGCCAAGTCAACCATTGCAGTGATCAGTTTTTCCACAAATGGAATGTTTACTATGTAAGCACATACTTTATTTTCTAGTTGATGAAATGGTAACAACTTCTGATAACCTAGATCTTCATTCCCCAGTAGAGCACTATTATCTTGCTTTTTAGGGCCCTGAAAGGGACATGTCATGTTCTGGTTTCTGTTCCCTGTTCCCCTGTCTTACATTTGGTGCAAGTATAGTCTTCAAGGGTAGGTATACTAAACACAAAGAAAGGACCTAAACCTCCCATGTTTAAGTGATCAGCAGTAAAGTAGTTTTTTTGTGTGGCCAGTTAGATAGTACATGGAACAGAATTCTGAGCCATGAAAACAAATCAGAAGGTTACTAACCAGTTAGCTAAATTCTGCTGGCAAAGAGTGCCTGGGGAGTCTGAGATGGCACTATGTGAGTGGGTGCTGATATGCCCACAGTGGACAGGTCTGAGTCTTTTGATGTGTGGGTGACATTCCACACAGAAAATGAATTCAATGCCAAACATCGAATTCATTTTCTTTAATCTGCTTTGGCTCAAAATATCCTTACTGCCTTTTGTTTCCTTATTTGCTATTTTATCACTCTCCAAATTCTTTCTCTTTTCCCCATTAACCATGAAAGATTAAAAAAACCAAACTCTTTGTATAAAATATATATATATTTTATACAAAGAAATTTTCTGAATATATATATATATATATTCAGAAAAAAAGAAAAGAAAAAACATAATACATACAAAAAAAAAAAAGTTCATCATCTTAAAATTTTTGATATGTACCTTTGATGAGTGTACAGGATGCTAAAATAGTACTACATAATTAAGTTTAAATTTTTCTTCTTCAGCTTCTTTCTATCCACAGCTAGATATAGGCCTCCCTCTTAACTTTCTTGCTGTTTCTGTTCTTAGCAAATGTCGAGCATCGCATATCACACTTTTGTAGACCACCCCCTCCATCTTGTTTTTTTGTAGCCATTTATGTACTTAGTGCTTAATTTTGTCCATCTTTTGTTGTTGATATGGCTAGTCCATTTTCATTTACATGCCTTGAAATACTTAATAATATCCTCTATTCCAGTCATCTCTAATTCTGTTATTTCTAAATCTATAGCAGCTCCATGCCTTACCTAGAAGAAGATTTCCATTGTAGGAATTTCAAGGATGCCGTAGTAGTCCTCCGTTCTGGAGAAAATCTTAACAGAAACCAGGGAATGATAATAGCTGGCATATGGAAAACATTAATAAGCTCTCTCAGTCTGCCAGAATTTAATTTTGCTCAAAACTACAGAACGTGCTCTTGCAATAGTGACTAGCACAACATGCTCCGTGCTTGTAATGTTATGCATTCTGTTTTAATTTATACGATAGTGTTACTCCATTTTCTCTGTGCTAGCCACTTTTAGTTTTCTCTTACCGTTATAAGTCCTGTAGAAGCCGAACAGCCCTGTTGGTGAAAAACCTGTTGGCATTAGATGTTTATAAATCATGGTCAATTAAAGATCAATATATATTTCATTTTAATTATATGTTTGAATGAACAAATATAAATCTCAACCAAAAAAAAAAAAAAAACCTTCATATTGCCTTCTGACCAACTTATTTGTTCATATGAAGTTCCATAATTCAACTCTATAAACTTTTAGATGCTTTAGTTTTATATCTGTTTGAAACATATTCACTAGCATTACTTTTCACTTTTGTGAGTGCATCCTAATTAGCTAGATAAAAAGTTATTAATTCATAAAATTATAGCATCAGTAGTTTGCTTTTAATAATCATAGTTCATTGTTCCAAACACAAATCAGTACATACTGTACAAATGCAACCCCTTAACTTGAAACCACAGCATGTTTTCTTGCTTTTGACTTTTACTTGCACATCTTGCTGAGAGGAAACAAAAAAGTTAAGATATGTTTTCTTTCTCTCTCTCTCTCTCTCTCTCTCTCTCTCTGTCTCTGAGTAACTGGGAAGAAAAACAAGTATAATACATATATGAACAAAAAACAGGATCAAAATTTGCTTGGCAACATATTGAGTACATATTCTTTTTAATACAGGTTGAGTCGAAATTATGTGAGTGGTTTCTCAAATTTTTGAAGAAACAGTAGCAGGAGTATGCAACATGCATAATTTGAAATAGAAATTCAAACAGTTTGTATATGCAGGTACAAGAATTAGTTTTCACAGTTGCTAATAGAATGCATGATACACTGCACTGATGATTAATTGCAGAAAAAAAGTAGTGAGTGGACTATGTGTGCTTTTCTGTATCTTGACATTTCATTCCACAAATTCGGTTTGTCTGTTCAGTGAGCATTTAGAAGGAAGTATGAAGAGAATATCCTCCATCTGTAAATTTCATTCATAAGTAGTATTGACCATGTTCACTCTTGCATTACCTCTCTCACCATCATTTAGTTTATTTAGAGAAGCACTGTAAATCTAGAATGTATGTTGATCTTTCCATATAACTTAAGTATATATTTTAATTCAATATTACAAATATTGAATTAAAACTGAATGTTGATGCTGTTTATGGATATCATATGGAAGAAATTTTTCATGGATGTAAGAAGTCTAGTAATAGTTTAGTTTGGGCATAGCATCCTTGTGTGTATGTTCTATTTTCAAGTAGAATATGTTTCTGCAGTTAGTAAACTGGATTTACTATAAAAAAATATTATCTTGAAGTTATAATTTTTTTTTACCATTATCTGCATATAAATATTTTACTGAATTATAGGTCCAAAGGAATTGCTAGTTTTACCTAAGAAAGACAGTTTACTCTATGATAAGGCAAACATATCTGTAGATGATGGATCTTCTAGCTCTGTTTGCTTGAAGCCAGATACAATTACTCACATCTTGAAGCAGCTGGAGGATAGCGAAGATTCAGATAGAACTCTTGTAAATAAAGAAATAAAAGCATGACTACTGGACCATAAAAACCCTTAGTAACAAGTTAAATCAGCAATAAAAAGAATTAAATGTTTTGGAAACTAGCTTTCATAAAGCTAAAAAAAAAAAAAAAAAACTGTAACTGAAAAACTTTTAACATCATGTGATCTTAACCAAAAAAAGGAAAACTTTTCTTAATGGCCAGAGTACAAATAATGTTTTTAATTAATAATGTAGAATGAACATGGAATGAATTTTTCTTTAGTTTTATCACTGAATGGGTTGCTAGCTATAACATTATCTTTCAATAGTGTCATGATTACTTAATCATGAAATGTACAGCATGTAATTTATGTGAAACAGCTGTTTAAAATGTTATAAATAACTGTTGAGCAGAATTTCTCATCTTTTATCATATCACTCCTTTTGTGAGTACTGCGTACTTAGTCATAGATGAAAATGACAGCAAAGTATCTTTGTTATTAAGTTATTCACTTTTTTGGATTTCTAAAATTTAATCCCTTTCCCCATCCTCCTTTTCCACCACCATCACCAATTCCAAAGAAATAAATTTTGAATTAAAAGCAAGACTGTATTCTTTATAAACTTTTAAGTGTAAAAATATATGCTAAGGTAGGTATTTATTTTAGTTTAATGATAAAAAAAAATGGACTAATAATCACATATGCGTAGCATATGAGGATACTCTCTAATCACTTCAAGTTTGTCAAGTGTTACTAAATGTGATAAAAAATCTTTATTTTTAATTAAGTAAAATGCAAACAGAAAGTTGTGAAATTTTTATATGTTCTTATATTATGTTGTATAATAAAAATGTTACTATTATCATTGTGGAAAGGAATGACACTATTGCTAAATGATTTGTTAGTTGTGTATGTTGGGAAAATTGTGTCAGCAATAAATTTTTGCCATCAGTTTTAAATGTATCTTGTGTAAAACAAACATCTTGTACTCTGGCAATGCAAAAGGTCTGGTGGAAAAATTTTATTAATGCCACAAAGTTTCCAGCATATTTCTCTAGAGCTGTGTTATTTAATCCGTTGGTCATGACCACCCAAAGTCAGGTTGCCATTTCATTTGGAGTAGGTTGCCGAGATGTAACATGGACTCTTAATTGTTTGAAATGTCCTACCTAAGCAGTTTTTCTTAGCATTTCACTGGACTAATGAAGTACTTAGAGGCCAGATACACGTCCCATTTTGATAATGATGTGAGGGATTTGTCTGATGTTGCTAAGAATTAAGAACAGTTTATCAAGATCCAAAATGACAAGAAGCTTTGTTACTCTTTTAAGAAGTGAAAACAGAATTGAAGAATACATTCTTGATCAAAGTTTTAATCTTGTTATAGTAACATCATGTTATCTGACCACACAAGTTTTGGTATCTAGCCCAACCTAAAAACTGCCGTCTCTGGGACTGCCCACACTGATGATGAGCACTGCTGTTTGCTAGCTCACCATCATTCTTATCAGTTACACAGATGATGAGTTTGCATTATAAACCAGATAGTGAGTGGCTAAATAACATATCACTATAATTGAAAAGTTAAACTATTTTAATTAAATTTTAATCTTTATACTGATTCATGTCTCTCTTATTTCACAATTGAACTATGAATCATGAGGTCAGTGTCACAAACCAATAGTCATCCTAGTATAAGCAAAGAAATGAAATGGGCATCATCAGATTAAATAAGTTATTATTAAAGCTGAGAAAAATAAAATGAACACAGAAGTAATCAATATAAATACAACTTACATGTACTGTCAATTCAAAATAATAAGTGATCTGAATCTTGTGATATTTATCAACTGACTTAATAGAACTGTATAACTAAAGTAGAGTGGTGCTAGGTAAAAAAATTCTAAGCTGACTATCTTAAAACATCTATATTCATCCCATCGAACATGATCACACTCCAGGGGGGGGTGGGAGCTTGCTACCAATTCAACTGACATTAATTTGTTGGCCTACTAACGCATGGTACAACTACCTATAGCATTCTAATTAAAAGGTTATCTAGCCTACTGCAACTTGGTAGAGTGCTGTCTAATATTTAACTGGCATTTACTTCAGACTATCTAACACCATCATTATCAAATTCCTGACATGTACCCTCAAAGGGGGTGTACAGGATATGATAGTACTGCATGAAAAACTTACATTATCACTAACTTCCTATCTACAATTTTTCTCCTAATCAATCTGTTACCTGTCAAGACTCTAACATTAACAGATCTTATGTTTCTAAGACACTTTTTATTGTATCAATTCAAATATATATCTTGGTCTTCCTCTGCGTTTTTTCCTGCCAACCTGCAGAGAACACTTTTTTCATTCTGTTTACGTGACTATACCACCTGAGATTAGTTCTGCTAACACATTCCTGGATGCTAACAATGTCGAGTTCTTTCATAACATCCTCATTTTTAATATGATATTGCCATTGATTCCATCTGTTCATGCACCTAATCTTTCTCAGGATTCTCATATCTGCGGTGTCTAGTCTTTGGTCAAGTGTTTTATTTCTAACCCAGCTCTTAGATCCATGAGTTAAAATTAGCTTGAACACTGTGTTGTATACAGCTAATTTAGTGCTTTGACTAATTTCTCTTTTATTTCATATAAATCCATTCTGTTGACTTCCTGCCATACCAGCTTTGTTGATTCTGTTGTCTATTTCTATATTTAATTTGCCATCTTCACTAAAAATCATGCCTAAGCAGCTGAAATGTTTTACTTGTTCCACAGGTTCTCCATTCACAATGCAGTTGATATTTTCAATGCGTCTGCATATTCTCGTTGTCTTTGTCTTGCTATTGCTGACCTTCACACCATATCTATTACAACAGTTATTCAATTTAGTCGGGGAATCTTGCAGACTTGTACTGGATTTATTTAGAAGTATAACATCATCCACATAAAGTAAAGAGCTGAGATTAACATTTCCAGTTTTGTTATCAAGTTTAATACCACTTTCCTTCATAATGTGATCCATATAGATAATGAATAACAGAGGGGATAATGTACATCCTTGTCTGACACAAGCATTAAACCATCTTCCTTTACTTCCTTCAATTCTAAATGCTGACTTACAACTCAAATAAAGACTAAGTATTGCTTGATATAATGCCCTATTGACCCCATATAACTGTAGCGTATTGAATAGCTTCTCTCTTGGTACCTTGTCATATGCCTTTTCCAAATCAACAAAACTTAAATACAGATCTTTGTTATATTCCCATGATTTCTCCACTATTTGTCGTAAAGTGAAGATCTGATCCTGACAGCCTCTATTTGACTTGAATCCAGCTTGTTCTTCACCAAGCTTTTCTTCCACAATCCTTCTCTACTATTTCTCAAGTATACTTGCATAAATCTTACCAGGAACACTCAGTAGGGAAATAATCTCTAATTCTCACATTCAGTTTTATTTCCCTTTTTGCATATGGGTACTATGAGAGTTCTACTACAATTATCTGGAATTTGTCCCTCTGTCCAGAACTTCTAGTTTTATAACTCCATACTTGAGCATTTCTTGTCGAATATCATCTACTCCAGCTGCCTTTCCACATTTCAGGATTTTGATGGCTCTTTCTACTTCAAATATGGATATGTATTCCTGATTGCATGCCTGGTCAGTGTTTTTTACAATTTTTCAAAGTAATTACTCCATACATCAAGGATATCTTTTTCTCCAGTTTTCATGTCACCTTTATCATCTCTAATTCCTGTTTACAGTACTCTTTTCTCCATTTCTGAGCTTTTCAACAACCTCCAGAATATCTTGCAACTTATTGATGTTTATTTTCTATGTTCTTACCAAAGTCTTCCCGTGACTAAACATTTAGCTTACATTTGTCTGTGTTCTCTAAGAGCACAAGCTGACTTATTTTCCAGGAACTTTCAATATGCTTTCTTCTTTTCCTTCACTATCTCTTTAACTTCCAGTATTCACTGTGGAGTTCTGATTTTTCTGTGCTTGCAGACAACCTCATCATATACCTCTGTGGTTCAATCAATCAATGTTTTCTTCAGGATTTGCCACTGAATCTTCAATGTTGGTTCCTGCTCTCAAACTCTCCTTTTTTCTTGAATAATGTTTGTGTATTTTAGTCTACAGTTCACATCTGAAAGCTGCTCAACTTTTATTCGCTTTAAAACTTTCTTACATGTTCTTTTTCAATATGATTCAATTTTATCCTGCTCAAGACTAAATGGTGATCACTTCCAATTTCAAATCCTCTGTACACTGGTGTCCTGCACCAGTGGGAAAACATCATTATCGACAATAACATAGTTAATGAGACTTTTCTTATTCCTTGCCTCTTCTCTCCATGTGAATTAGTGTGCATTTTATGTTGGAACATGGTGTTAGTAATAGCTAGTCCATGTCCTGAGCAGAAATCCAACAGGTATTTGCCATTATTATTAGCTTTGCTTTTTTCTCCAAATTTTCCTAAAATATTTTTGTATGTCTGACAGTCATTTCCTACTCTGCTATTTAGATCCCAACAAGGACCAACTTTTCCTTTTTTTATTGTGTCAGTTGCTTTCTCTAAAGCCTCAAAAAATTCCTCCACTTCTTCCTTAGTGGAATCTTCTGTGTGGCCATAGATACAAATAAGTCTCATTGTCCAGTTCCACATTCTGGTATTTTCCCATCACTCTACTTGATATTGCCTGCCATTCAAGAAGATTAGCCTCATATTTAGTATTGAATACTATAGCTACTTCTTTTCCTTTACTGTCATTGCCTGAATGTAACATTTTATATTTATTGCTCAGCAAGATCACCAGTTTTTGTCTTTTTTTGTTTCATTCACTCCTATTATGTCGATCTGGTACTTATCTAATTCCCCAGCTAGCTCCATTTCTTTGCCATTCAGGCTTCTTATGTTGATAGTACCGATCTTTAACTCTGGTGATGTTGAGTTGGGATGTGTTTTCGGATTTGTTCCAGTAGCTGACTTTTCGATGTTCGCCCTGGTTCCTTGGCAAAAACAATGGGGTGGGGGGCATTGTTTAACTGGGCAATGCCTCAGCTGGCATGAAATTTTGTCATGTTGTACCATTATTTTATTTTGTGGTTTAAGCCAATAAGAATATAATTTGGTCAGCTAAATCCCATATTTCCAGCCCATCCTTGTTCATTCAGTATCCATACAGATATCTAACAAGGTGCACCACAAGAAGGTGAAGATTGGACATTAGGTCAGAAGCCCTGGTCAGTTCTCTGCATTCCTTTAAAGGCTATGTGGAGGTATCCTCTCAGTTATACAGCTTTGACCCTTAAGCACCCCTTACCATCTAACTGAACTTTTTTATATTTTTATAATACATATGTAGGCCTTCTATTATTTACAAAACTACAAATGCAGTTTTGTAGATTTCAGTATTACTTATTTATATTTTTTAACTTGTAGTCTAAAAAGTCAAGCAAATTGAAGAATTGACTAATAAGACTTTTACCTTTGTGAGAAGAAACGTTGTATAATTTACTCAAAGTTGGCAGAAGATAAGCAGCATTATTATATGTAATAAAATAAACAATCAGTGTAAATTGTTTCTGTTGCAGCATTTAATTAATAACTGGCTAATTAAAGAAATATGCTAAAGCAAGGTGATCAGTATGTAAGCTCTTACATACAAGCAGATTTTCAGTTAAAAATTAAAAAAGGCATTTCATTAAGCACCTACTTACAAAGTGATAACATAGCCATCTCAATGATTAAATGGAAATGTAATATTCCAAATTCAAAACTGTGATGCTTATTACAATATATGTTAAAATGTCCAAAGGAAATATACTTGAGATGTAGCCATGTCATCAAAGAAACCACAGCTTGGATGAATATCCAACCCTTGCTCTATTTGAAGACCTACAACAGTACCAACTTACAAACATAGTCGAATATACTGTTCATTTGTTGCTTGATTCAGTTTTAGAAAAGGTCAAATCCAGGTGACTAAGGTAGAGCTCTTATAATTGTCATATATTAAAAAAAAAGGGAGGGGTGATAAAGTTGAATTGAAATTGTAGAAGAGTGTCCTTATTGATCATCCCAGGTATGATTTATGCAAGCAAATTTGAGAACAGTGGTCCACACTAGATATTTACTTCAAGATAAAGTATTTCATGTTAAGAAATCATGAAAAAAAAAAAAAAAAAAAAAAACAAGGAGGGGACACTTGATAAAAGAATCAAGTTAAAATGTGTTCAAAACTTACTGGAGTTACGTGGTATAAATGGGATATACAAGTGGCCCTGCTACATGAGTCTTCATTAATCGAATCCCCATATTTACATGGTTTCCATGACAATGCATACAAATTTATTTTCCATACATACTCCCAAATATATCCCTCTCCCAATGCTGCTCTCACATGGTCTCTTTGTTTCTTTTAACCACATTGTGATTTCACTTGGATTTACAGTACTTTATTTGTGATACCTACAAATATAAAAAGAATTAGTAAGGTAGGTCGTGTGTTAAAAAAAAAAAAAACGTACTAGCTTTTTGCTAGGTTGGATATCAAAATAGATATTATCAAGCATAAACGAAGTAGTGAGTGAGCAATAGGCATTGCCTATTGCCTTAGTTTGCCAGAAATGAAATTCATGCGATTACAAAGCAAAAATTACACTACTGCTATGTCATTCTGAAATTATGAAGGAGCAGTTCACTAAATATGGAATATGAACTAGTAGCATTCAGCAAAAGGCTTATACGAGAATGTATGGAAGTCAAATGTAGATAAGGATCCAGGTGAGTCTTTGACTCCATGGGGTCTTGGGTAGTAATAATAATAATAAAGAAGCACAGAAAGAAAAAAATTGTTGCTTCAAAAGGCTTTCATCGATTTGAAAATCATTATGGATTAAAAAATGTAAAAGGTATGGGCAGAGATTTCTAGTGCATAGTTTGCTGTCCTTTGTTTTCTGACATCCTAAACTAAAATCCTAAATGGCTCTTTTACCATAGTATGAATGTCATAACACATTTACATTATACTCCTTTGTATTTTTTATGGTAAGTTATGATAAAGGGTAGGTGGGAGATGAATTTCAATGCCTAATATAAGACCTGCTTATTGAAAGCCTAAAACGGGGCTGAAAAAGCTTCCAGTTTGGTCTCTAGAGCAGGGTTTCTGGACTCTGAAAAAATATACTAAAAAATTTTTTTTTTAAATTGCTAGTTTACAGTACTAATGTATAGGCTTACCTATTTTGAGTAAAAGTCATATAAAAAATATTTAACATGTGGTTTTCATTGGTATGGATATCATTTCACAGTCCTATTTAAACCATAATTACATTAACTCATATAGAAATTTGTTCTTGCTATAAGTTGATTCTCTATCAGTAGTCATTTTTGAATCCCACTAAATGCTTATAACAAGGATCCTCTAAGTTGTAAATCAGCAGTGAGAATTCAGGGAGCCGATATGAAATTCAATTACATTTAAACTTGTCAAAATATTATATTTTTGTCTAATCCTTTATCCAAGTGTAAGTAAACAAAGTTTGTGCATGAAGCTTCTTCACGACTAGGCTATTGGAGACCTCAGTAAAGGTCTGAGTAGTGGCCCTTCACTTAATGCATAGTATTATACATGTCCAAAAGGATGTGTGCTTTGCATTATGGGATACAGAGGGTAATTAATGTAAAGTCATTAGCCTCTATATAAATGTAGCCTTGTGAAGATACTGCACGTGCAAACTTTGTTTACTTACGCTTAGATAAAGGATTAAACAAGAACATAATTTTTTGGCAAGTTGATTTAAATTATAACTGTGAAGAAACTTTTTACAAATTAAACTTAGTTTTTCACTTTATCATCATCATCATCATGATCAGTGGTCCTAACAGGCACTTAACTCCCACAGCCTTCCAACTATTCTTGGACTTCGCAACTGTAACTTGAGGATAGGGTGGTTAATCCCATACCTCCCGGTGTGTCCTATGTCTGTAGATGCATGTGTTTACGGGACCAGTTTGCCTGTTCTGGGTGAAAAAACTCCCCTACCTCTGTATGAGACAGGCTAACTCACCTTTCGTCGAAAGAGACCAGATAAAGGTTCCTCACATCGCTGATGGGAATCGAACCCAGGTCTTTCTGACCAAAGTGTTTCATCTCTATTGACTGAGCTACAGAGGCTCTTTTTTCACTTTATGCATATGACATTATACTCCTAAATCTACCATTCCCAAATACATTCCAAATTATCAGCAGAGCTCAGGATTGGTATTATCGACATAAGAAGCATCAATGAAAAAAAAAATAGAATTTACAGAAGAATTAGATAAGTACCAGATTGACAATAGGTGTGACAAACAAAGAAGACAAAAACAGGGAGCAAGATCTCTCTAAATAACAAATACAAAATGTTATATTCAGGCACTTACAATCAGGGAAAAGAAGGAATAGCTATAGCATTGAACACTAAATACAAGGATAATCTTCATGAACGGAGGCAATATCAAATAGAGTGATGTGGAAAAATATCAATGGGAAATTGAACAATGAGACTTAATTTCTGCTTATGGTCACACAGAAGGTTCTACTAAGGAAGAAGTGGAGGAATTTTTTGAGGTATTAGAAAAGGCAGCTGACACAACAAAAAAAGAAAAGTTGTTCCTTATTGGGGATTTGAGCAGCATAGGAAATGAATATGGAGATTTATATAAATGTTTTAGGAAAATTTGTAGAAAAGAGCAAAGCCAATAATAATGGTAACTACCTGCTGAATTTATGTTCAAGACATGGACTCATTGTCAATAACACCATATTCCAACATAAAAATTGCATAAATTCACACGAAGAGAAAAAACAAGAAATAAGAAAAGTCACATTGACAGCAACATTTTCACACTCATTCGAGACACAATATATATATATATATATGGAGAGAGAGAGAGGAATTGAAATAACTATTTAGTTTGAGCAGGATAAAATTGAATTTCATATTGAAAAGAAAAATATATAAGAAAGTTTTAAATTGAATCAAAGTTGAGCAGCTTTCAGATGTGAACTGCACACTGAAATACCCAAATGTTATTCGAGAAGAAATGAGAGTTTGAAAACAAGAACCAAACCTTGGAGATTTAGTGGCAAACTCTGAAGAAAACATTGATTAATTCAGCTGGAGAGGCATGTGGTGAAGTTGTCTCTAAGGATAGAAAAATCAGAACTCCATGGTGAACTCAGGAAAATAGAGGCAGTTTTTAATATACATTCATGTTCATAGAAACTGCATCACTATACATAAATATAGTTTTTAGTAGTTAAATGATAATTTTCATTGTTTTATCATTAGATATTTTGTTGTATTGCATAAAATTTTTTTATGCTATAAATAGATAGCAAGAGCTAATTTTCACATTTTCATACTGAGATCACTATGGCTAGTTACATCCAGTTAACACCTCGCAGAAAAAGTGCGATTCAAGCTTTGAATAGAGAAGGCTATAACTTTCATGAAATAGCTAAAAGGAGTATCCTGTAGTCAATCTTCTGTGGTATGGCTGCTGTTGAAAGTGAAAGAAACTGGATCTGCTGAAAGTAAGAAGGGCACAGGAAGAAAGCCACTTCCTATACCAGGGGTGGGAAAACTGTGGTTCATATGCCACATGCATCTCCCAACAGTGGCGCACTCGGGATTTAATCTTGGGGGGGGGGGGGGGTAGACGATTTGAGAATACACGCTACACATTGCATACGAGCTATGACTGAGCATTTGCAATGATCGCCAATACATGATACCCGTGATCTCCTCTGGCTCGGCTTGGGCAAACGAACGAAGTAGTGCCCGAGTACTACTTAGTTCGCCTTGCGTTCACAGCGGCCAGGATTCCCGATAGCTATAGGGTATTCCCACCTTGTGTGACCACTAATTCATAAGTAGCATAGAAATAGAAGACACAACACAACATAAATTTAAAAAATAAAAATAAAATGAATTTTAATTAGGAAAAGATATTTGGAAATTTTTCTAGTGTTTTTTTCTTTTTTTTGGGGGGGGGGGGGGGGGGGGCTCCTTGGCCCCCTCCCTGGGTGCGCCAATATCTCCCAAAGCTACTCTGTGCGGCTCCCGAGACAATACTGATTTTCATTGCCATTTTTTCTAAACTTTTATTTTAATAAACTACAGTAGTATAGTATGTACCAATATTAGAATATTTTATTTTGTAAATGCTTTAAAGATAAGTAAAAAACATATATTTTGAAACTTTACATTTTTAGCTTTTAAATGGTACCAGCCAAAAGGGTTGTTAATGTGGATTGTATTATCGTATTTGGTTGGTAAAAAATGTTTTTGACATTTTATGGCCTGTGTTGCTCTAGCCAAGATTAGTTCCAAAAGTGACTACTATGATCGCTGCATTACCCACTGCCTCTGTTGCCTGGACTCTGCGTCATCACTCTTCATGCAGTACACACAAGTTATGTGCTTGTGGTGGTAGCAGAACATAACTAGTGAATTTTAGTGTAGATAAGTACTTTTCTGATTAATAAATAATTAAGATTGATTTTAGTGAAAGTTATAAAACCCTTGTTTAAAATGACTGAGCAACAGAAGAGTATAAAACAGAAATACGAACAGGAAATGAGACTGTTTAACCAACAATGAGAGGGCGATTTTAACTGAAACAATATGAAGGATTGTTTCAGTAAACTAAAACAATACAAAGGAAACTTAGAAACACTTTATAATGATTTTGAGAATAGGTTTGAGAAACTAAAAAAGTTTAAGCCATGTTTTGAATTTCTTGTGAATCCTTTTGTGATTGATGTCATCAACGATGGATGTCCTGTTGTTGCATCTTTTGCTTTGGATGTTGCTTCAATAGAGACAGGGCTTATTGAGCTGCAGGAAGATGTGGGTTTGAAGGTAGTACATGATTATAAGCTCATCTGTAACTGACTTTTAGAAACAAATCCCAGAAGCAAAGTATCCCAATCTTCAGAAAACTGACTTACGACTACTCTCTGTGTTTGGGACAACTTACTGCTGTGAATCTCTCTTCTCTGTCAAGTCAAAACATCATGCTATCCTCACTAACAGCCACCTCATCGAGCTTCTTAGAATAGCTTTGACATCCTACCAGCCAGATTTTAAACTATTAACTGCACAAATGAAAAATCAATCAAAGCCTTCGATGAGTAGAGATTAAACATATTCTTTTTTGGTGAGTAGGACTACTATATAGTTGTATTTTTTATTATTTATAAATACAATTTTAAAATAATATTTTCTGCGGCTGTTGAACATTTCAAAAATGTATTATATGCGGCTGTTATTACCGAAGAACTTGCCCACCCCTGGTCTACACTACGCCAAGATCAAGTTCTAAAGCAGTTCTGCCTCAAAAATTGCCGTGCAATGTCCATGAAATGGGACTGGGAGGAACAAATGGGAGTTGTGTCAAGCTCTGTAACTATCAGGAGGACTCATTCAACAGGGACTGATAGCTAGGTACTCTTAAAAGAAGTCCTTGTGAACCAAAAATATGAGATTGGCTCAGTTAAATTGGTGCAAAGAGCATGCCAAATGGACCCTGATCAGTGGAAAAGAGTAATTTTTTCTGAGGTTGCATGTTGTATCATGGTATTGGTCACTTGCATTTCATAAAAGGTTCAGTGAATGCACAAGTGTATCAGACAATTTTAGAAGTGCTGCCTACTATCAGAGACAACTGTAACAATGAACTGCATCTTTCAGTATGACTCTTCCCCTTATCATAGGGCAAAAAGTGTAGGTAATGCTATTAAAACCCTAAAATTTACCATATGTATTGAGTTTAGTTCTTAAAAAGCTATGAACACCAATGAGAATTTGTGGTACAACATGGAGACTGAAATACATAAGAAGAAGAAGAATCAGAAAACACTACAAGAACTCCAAGAGGCTATTATAAGGGTATGGAACCATGAATTGACATTGCATCCATCAGGAAATTGATTTTGTCAATGCCAAGCAGTAATAAAGGTAAGAGGAGGACCCACAAAGTACTAAGCAACAAGTGAATTTTTTTACCCACGAAGTACTAAGCAACAAGTGGATTTTTAGCTTTGAATGTTAGTAAAACTGTGTAGTTGAACTAAATTTTGATACTGGTATTTGTTTTTCCAGTGAAAAGATCACTTAGTTTTGAAATATTTGCAGAAATGTCAGGTTTGTTGTCATTTTCTAATTATGTCACTTCTAGTACTAAAAAGGGCCAAATATCAATCAAAAATAAAAATGTTATATTACATTCTTTATTATTTGCGACAATTATTGTATTATTACCTCTTTTTAAATAGGCATTCAAATTTGATTTTAAAAAAATAAAATAAAAATGTGGCTACAGCAGTTCATTGAAACTGCATCTTTTGCTGTGGCTACAGCAAAAGATGCAGTTTCAATGAACATGTGTGTGTGTGTGTGTGTGTCTTACACACAAGAGGTACAAGAACCTATAGCACTTCAATGTTGTGTGAGAGGTGTAGATGAGGATTGAGAGGCTTGTTTAAACAAGAGCAGCTACTCCTTGTTTTTAACAGGCCTAATGGCAAGTGGAGGAATGATGTTTGCCAATTTAGAGTATTGACCATGGAAGTATCTGTAGAAGAGACAAAGAGCTGAAATATTGCATCTGTGAGAAGAGGTTGAAGTGAGGAAAGAGTTATCTATGAGCTGAATTGCTCTTCTCTGGACAGCAGGAATTTTTAAGGAGGTTTTAGGTGCACCACCTTAAATGTGTATGCAATATTCTAAGGATGGGCAGATTAGGGATTTATATAGGATGAGTAGCTGGGTGGACGTAAAATAGCTTCTTCACTGGAAAAGAATGCTAGTTTTTTAGAAGCTGAGGAAGCTATTGATGTGATGTGTGTTTGTGCCAAGAGAGAGATTGGAAGTGAATTTCAATCCAAGGAGAGAGAGATTGAGGTCATCCTGCCTGGTGATGTGTGTATTACTGGGGATGAGAGAAGGTTGAGCTGAGATCCCTTTTGTGAGAAAAAAGGCTGGACTGCATTTTTGGTGTCATTGAAGATGACTAGGTTATGTACTTGCTTCCCTGAAGGGATTGTATGGAGATCAGTGTCTAAGGCACTAGTTGCAGATGATCTTGATGTAAGGGATGTCTGGGAACTACATGGTTTGTCAAAAGAGTAGGATGAGTGGATAGTGTTATTGCTGGCAAAGCCATGGATAGGATTTGTAGTGATGGAGAGTAGATGATTTATGTATAAAAGAAAGTGGGTAAATGAGAGAACGGAACCCTGAGCTTCTCCTGTATTGGTGCAAAGCTTGAAGACAGGATGCCATCCACCGTGACACACAGTGAAGGGCTATAGAGAAAGTTGGCTATCTAGTTGTAGAAGGTGGCAGGTAGACCAAAGGAAAGCAGTTTGCAAAACAGG
The DNA here is from genome assembly GCF_054136105.1 of Typopeltis vanoorti. NCBI lineage: Eukaryota > Metazoa > Arthropoda > Arachnida > Uropygi > Thelyphonidae > Typopeltis > Typopeltis vanoorti. The sequence continues at coordinate 34,264,582 of NC_143572.1, read as the reverse complement.
TCTTGAAGCCAAACATAATCAAAAGCCATGGAAATGCCAAAGGCAACAACACAAGTTTCTCTGAACCTTTCTATGGCACGTGTCCAATAGTGTGTGACTAAGATATCAGCTGTGAATCTGGATTGGTGGAATCCATACTAGTGATCGCTAATTAACTGCTGAGCTTCTAGGTAGTGAAGAGGTTGACCATTGATGCCTTTCTCCGTTATTTTGGACAGGATTGAGGTGATAGCAGTTGGTTGGTAGTTCAAACAGTAAGCTTTTGTCTACCTTTTTGGAATCTGTTCGATATGTTAGCTTCCATGAGGTGGGATGAGTGCCAGCTGAGTATTGAAGATTGAAGAGACGAAAGAGGACAGGTGTTAGCTCTGGAGCACAACACCTGAGTACAATAGGAGAGATGCCATTGCGATCAGACAACTGTAGTGTTCAGGTTGTTTAATATTCTTGTGTTTCTGCTGAAAGGCCAGAGGAGGTATATGGTGCTCAGTTGCTCGTAGGGAAGGAGGTGATTTGCCTTTGTTATCTATGCAGGAGTTAGAGGAAAAGAGTAATGCCACGAGGTCAACTATTTCTTTGGGGTGCTGTAACAGTGGTGCCATCTGGATGGGACAAGTGAGCAGAAGTTTAATCTGATGGCTTTTGCAAGTGATCAGAAGGCACAGGTATCATTTGGACAAGAGATGAGTTTTCTGCTAGTGGCTTTTATAAAATTGGATTTGGATTTTCTGATAGTTAATTTACATTTATTGCATGCTTTCACATAAGCTGAGTATGAAGCTTGGGTTTTTAATGCAAGCCACCTGTAGTAAGCTGAGTATTTTTCTTCAACTGCTTTCATACATCTGTTGAATCAGGGCTTGGAAAGTGGAAAGGAATTTTGGATGGAATGAGGGATGAATGCCTTCATGCCACTAAGGATGATTTATGTCATTTGCTTAGTGCAGGTGTCTTGTCAGAAGAGTGGAAGCAATAGTCATACCATGGGAAAGAAGAGTAGTAGTTCCAGAGATCATCCTTCTTTGTACCATTGAGTGTGATCAAAGAAGGGGTGTTCTGTGAGACTGGTAATTTCTACAGTCTGTCTGGAAGCAGAACTAGTTTAAAAAAAAATATCAAGGGAATAGGGGAACAGATTATCTGGAATTCAGGGTAACTATACAATTTGTGTTAGATCATTGCTTATAGCAAAATCCTGCATCATGTCCAGCTTGATTTGTAGTGTTGGAGAAGGGGAGCCAGTTGGAGTTCGCAGTGTTACCATCATGGTTTGTTTCATTTTTGGTTTGCTATTGAATGAAAGATCGGAGACATGCTGTGGGGGGGGGCGGATAGACGTGAACATGACACCCATACAGAGAGCGACCAATCCCCCCCCCCTCCATACCACTACTTGGACGCTACTAGGCATGACCCTGCAGAGTATGTGGGAATGGTATTATATGCCAGTTGAATGTGAAGTCTCCTTAACGCCTGGTTCTGGCCTGTATACTGTCTGGTGGCTGACCTGCATTACTGGTGTACCCTTGAAATGGATGAGGATCTGGGTCTTTAAGTATGTCAGTCATGCCCTTTGAAAGATATCATTCACACTGTATGGTGAAGGATGGTAATGGAACCCCTAGTATGGAGACCAAACATAACATCCACTTCAGCCCCAATAAACATGATAGTGGTGTTTCACTGGGTGATGGTCTTCTATCATCTAGTGGTCTAGTTGGCACTTCCTCCAACTAGGAAGATATCCTTTTGTAGTGGGAATGCTCACTGCAAATGCGATTGTCCCTTTTGTGGAAACAGGAAGGTGGAGTTGACCTCACAAGGTAGAGGCTGTGTATTGTGCATCCCTACCCATTAAGAAAAAGAAGAAAGCATTGAATGTGGCAGGTCAGCTTGTAAAAATGTAAAAAAGTGAAGAACATAGAAAATAATTATCAGGAGGGTGACAAAATATTCTGGAGACTATTGAAAAAGCTTAGAAATGGAATAAAGAGTACAGTAAAAGAAATCAAAGATGATAATGGTAATATGAAAACTGAAGATTTAGCAATGACATCATTAGATCTGCAAGGAACAGTATACTCCATAAAAACTAAGCACAGCTCAGCAACTGTTGGGAACCTTTTTGTCTGATTCTCTGAATGAGGATGAGTCTCAATAGATTGCAGTATGGTGGCTGTGCTTCTAAACACAACACCAAGACCTAGGTCATTTGTGGATGACTTGGTGCCTGCACATCACACCTGAATGGTGCAGCATAAGAAGCAGCGGCTGCATAGTGTCAATGGCTACCTTGATGCTTCCATTCTAATGGCCTCATCGCCAGAGTAATTGCACCATAATAGTGTGAAAGCAACTCTGGCTAGCACTGCCTTTCAGCATGCGATTCATGGACGATATTATTGCAGTGGCTAGATGGGGTTCACTTAGAGGTGTTCAGTTGCCAATGTAAATGAAGCAAAGATTTAAGGATTCTGCACCCTGACACTACATATGGCTTCTGCCATATAAATAATTGGTCATATGTGCAGTGATAGAATCTCACACCTTGCTAACACCAGGTCAGGGCTGCCATTCGGCCAGTCAAATGCTCACCTTAATTTGATGTTTGACCAAGCACATGAATCTACACCCCAACATATATAGCTAACTTCACCTGTTGAGTATGCTCTAAATAGTAATCTATAACCTAAACAAGACCACATTTGCTACTTGTCACTAGTAGAGTTATTATGTTTGTTCCTTCAAGGCCACCAACCCAATCCAACACGTCCACTATCACTAGTCAGACAAGAAGGTTCCTTACAGTTGCTGTGCTAGAGCAGGGGCATAATTTTTATGGAGTATACCATCTCTACACAGCTCTAGTGATGTCATTGCTAGAAAACTAGTTACCTACATTCAGCGCATAAGTGAAATGTGGGGTGGCAAATTCCTATGTTTCTAAGAGTAGCACTTGGCATTCTCTTTACAGGATCCTCTATAAAGAGAAATGCCAAACCAGTCCTTTAGGCAGGAATTTTCAAACACAAGCTTATTTCTAACCAGAAAAGCATCCACCTCACTGAGAGCCATGTTTACTCCCACACAAGAACTTGATTGATATTCTTTCACTTAAACATTCAGAATACTGGGAAAAAATCACATAGCAACTACAGGCCATCACAATGCTTTGTTTTAATTAGACAGTCAGATTCCCATGCCAGTTCTGAGTCGGCTCTTAGTTGTCAGAAACATTCATCGAAACAGCTCCATCCAACGTCTAGAAAAGTGTCTACCTCAATGACAGTCATGTTTACTACTGCCATATACTCATGAACTTGATTAATATTCTTTCGCTTAAATATTCAGAGCACTGGGCAAAAATCACATGGCAGCAACACTTCTAAACGGCCATCACAATTTTTTTTTTCTTTTTAAATTAAGAAGTAGGATTCTCCTGGTCTATGCCAGTTCTGAGTTGGCTGTTAGTTGCCAGCCGAAATGGTCATGCCAGATGGGCCATCTGGCCATCTGGCATGAGGCAATCTCGTAGATTGCCTCACACAGCTGAGGCAATCTACGAGAAGGTCTTGGCACTGGCTCAGGATCAACGTAACAGTTTCGCTCATTCCCGGTGCAGTGCCATACCTGCTTTGGATCCCAGCTTGACCGACTAATCCTTGTCCTGAGGCTACGGATCCATCTTACCAACCAGTGGTGGAATGGCCAGGGTGTCAACTAGCCCGATGGCAAGTGGGTCCCTTAAACATTAGACAATATGTTAAAAATGTTAATGACCTTTTAGTAGCTTGAAAATATAATAGAAGTTCCAATATTATTACTGTATGCAACTAAAATTTACGTTGTATTATTATTTTAATAAAAAAATTTTAATGAAATCATTTTTCAAGGATACTGTATATTTAAGAATATAATAAATAACTGAAAAAATAATTTTGATTTGAGTTATGTGAGGCTGACGCATACGTCATATAGGCTTGGTTCTTTAATATTGTGACTGCGCAATGAAGCTTTGCTGGGAATCCCAGCCTGGGATCGTGACGTGCAGCAGGAGTCAACTTTGTATCAAGCTATTGCATACATTGCTAAGACAGCAAATATTTTTCATTGCGTCAACCTCAGTTTGAGTGTGCTTCATCAGCTCTTTACCTCGTGCTTGCTGTGTTTTATAAAAGATGTGTATTTATTATTATTACATAACGCTTCCAGGGAGTCTAAAGACTCATCGAGGGAGGGTACCTGCTCTATAATTCTCCATCTCCACCAGCCGCAGCTACCTTCATCATCTACACCAGTGCCATCTAGTGCTGACCACCACTACTAGTATTTTCACAGCCAATCACATGCCCACGGTGGGATTCTAACCCGCAGCCTTTTGGCTGGAGAGTGGATACGCTAACCATTCGGCCAACCAGGCCGGCATTAATTATATATTCATTTAATTAATATTTTTCATAAACTGTGGCCCTATGCCCTCTAATTTATATATAATGTATTTTCTTTCATTGTATAAAATTAGTATAAAAATACTAGATAGTAAATATATTTAAGCTGCAGTCTCAAATAATAATATATACGCATAATTCAAGTTCAATAAATAGTGATACCTTTTATTTACTCTACAGTTATTGATTGTAATACAATCTCCAATCTAATTGATTGTTAAAATTGTTGTTAATAATAGATGCATCTATAAAGCATATTTCCATTAATGTGTTCTTGTGGCGTAATTTTAATTGTAGATGTTCATTTTTCCAACGTGGATTATTTTTAAGTTTTAATTTCAGGAATATTATCCCTACCAGCATGAAAAAGAAAAAGCATAAATCTGAAACTCAAAGAGCAACAAGAAGCAGAAAGACAGGAATCAGCCAAGCAATGCTGGTCTATTACAGATTTTATAATACCACAACCACCATCCACATCAATGCAATTGATGTGGATGGTGGTTCAGATGTTGCAAATACAGGTATTACTACCTGTATTTGCAACATCTGAACATGTAGCTTCAACTAGTTACAGGGAATCAGATATACCTTCAGGCATAAATGATTTGGTTTCTGAAGCACATCCTATAAATGAACCCACACAAGAAAATGAAAGATCAACTGCTGGAATCTTCCAATATCCATCACAAGCAAATCTGAAACAGGTTTTTGCTGAACATCCATTTCAGCCACTTGATGCTCGTTTGTATGAGAGGAAAATTATGAATGACTCAGTCCCAAGAAAATGGCTAACATATAACAGAAAATAGGTACTTATATTGTTCATACTGCTTGGCCTTTGAGTCTCCCAACACTTGTAATCCATCACCCTTTGTACGTGGCTTTAGTGACTACGGGCGTATTAACCAGAGCTTGGCTTTACACGAATCGACAACAACACATGTCAGAAATGTTCAGCAGTTTATCAGTGTGGTTAATGATGGCACCTTAGATAATTTTTTTTTGCATCTTCACTAATTAAAAAGAAAGAAGTGTTGAAGCAGAGGAGTATTGTCATGAGGATTATATACATCACAAAGATGTTTAGGCAGGCAAGCAATTCCTTTTCGAGGTCACAGAAATGAAGCCTACACTGGATAATGAAGTTATGAATCATGGCAATTTTTTAGCTACAGTGCAGTTGATGGCCAAATATGACCCCATTATGGCAGCTCACGTTTCTGCAGTACAATTCAATTCAATTATAACAATATCTGTATTTACATTTAGTATCTACTCTATATTGCCAGTAATATGTACAATATATGTACACTGTATTTACTAAAAAATATACATTTATTTCACAAAAACTTTAATTGTATCTTTTTTTCCACTTATGTAGTTTTTGAAAATTTTATTTATTTCTTTGTCTCCTGACAACCAATATTTTTAGACCCAGTCTGTCACTGTTACCAACTTCCCTTACCTACATTACTAGAGGCTGTTCACCTTGGAGACCTGCTGCAGATATGGTAGAAATATACAAAAAAGCCATTTAATAGAAAAACACCACTAAGAACTTGAAATGTAGAAAGGCAGTTGGAGTTGATATTTGACCAGAAATTATCAAATATGGAGGAAGTAAAAAAGTTCAGTGGCTGCACTCCTAATCAGAAGGTCACATTTCAGGATGACTGGAGTAGAGCTTGAGAAATGGCTAAGAAAAATTGCAGAAAGGAAGCTTGGTGAAGAACAAGCTAGATTCAGGCCAAATAGAGGTTGTGAGGGTCATATTTTCACTTTAAGACAGACAGACAGTTTTGAAATCATGAGAATATAACAAGGATCGTTTATAGATCTGTGGGTGTGTGTGGGGGGGGGGGGGGACATATGACAAGGTGTTGGGAGGAAAGTTGTTGAAAACCCTACAGTTTTATAGTGTAAATTGAATATTATATCAAGTAATACATAGTCTATATTTGAGTCGTAAGTCAACATAGAATTGAAGGAGGAATAGGAAGATGGTTTAAAAATCAAATATGAGACAAGGATGCATAATATCTCCACTCTTATTCTCCATCTATATGGATCACATTATAAAAGAAAGCAGCATGCTGCCTGGTATCAAAACTAGATACATTAATCTCAGCTGTTTACTTTATTGCGGATGATGTCATACTATAAATCCAGTTAAAATCTGCAAGATTTCCTCACTAAATTGAATAACTGTTGTAATAAATTTGGTATAAAATCAGCAATGAAAATAGACAGAAACATTGAAAATATCAACTGCATCCTGAATGGGGAACCTATAGAACAAGTAAAAGATTTCAGCTATTTAAGCACAAATAGCATGAAATATCTGTGATCTCTGGACCATAGATATAAAAGTTCTGAGAAAATATTAGGGGAGTGGACAGATGACACCAGTGCCAGTATCATATTAAAAATGAGGATATTAGTAAAGAGCTTGACATCGGTGGCATTCAGGAATGCTTTAGCAGAGCTAATCTCAGAAGGTATGATCACTTAAACAGAATGGGTGAGGAATGATTGGCAAAAAACAAGACCCTGAGGAAGACCAAGATCTAGGTGGATTGACACAATAACAAGCACCTTAAGATATTGTAATATTGGAGTCTCGACAGATCACAGGTTAATTTGGAGGAAAACCGTTGATAGGAGGTTAGTAATGATGTAACCTTTTCGTGTAGTACTATTGTAATATGATATCCTGTACACCCCGAATGGTACCTGTCAGAAATTTGACGATAAATCTACTAAAAAAGTTATCAGGAGTCTGGCTCCTTAACTAAAATGGCAAGCATTGGAACAAATTTGGTAATCAAATCAGTAATAATAAGAGAAATTAATATTAATAAAAAAGGGTAAGCCTGGTTGGATAGCGTTTCAAGAGTGAGTGTCAGAAGGGAGAGTAAGAACAGTAGTGGTGAGTTGAAGAACAATAGAAAATAAAAGTTCGAATCATGGGGAGGATGTTGTAAGTAGAGTGTTCAAAGCAAGCAAGATTACATCCAGATGAATAATAATAAAAACGAAGTGATGGAGAATGACCAGATGATAATGAGAGAGAGAGACACATAGCATGCTTATGTGGAATTCTCCACAGAACAAAATATGAGATAGGATGTGTTGGAGAAATGCCTAGTAGGTGTTATGGCACAAAAGCCAAAGAAGGAGAAGAAATGAGGGCCAAAAAAGGAGATGTGAGGAAAAAAAAGAGAAATTCAAAGAAGAGCAAAAGAGAAAGAATAAGGAACAAATTTTGAATGGTGCTGGAGGATGAAATTCTATGTTTCCTTGGGATTCTATGTGGCCAGCAAAATGACCTAGCAGCTGACAAATGTGGTCATGAAGATATGAAAGTTGCTGGTATAAGTGAATAAGAAGAGTGAGAAAGTAAAAATAGTTTGTTGCCACAGTATGATAGAGGCAAAGAGCAATGATTGCAAGTAAGTCAACGTGCAGGAGGAACGATGTAAATTTTGTGAATGTGTGGAGTGAGCCTGATGGATGGAAAAACTTATATATGGCAAATGGTTTGCATTTGAATAGATTCAGAGTTAAGTATCTTGAGAAAGTATTGTTCATTGAAAGTGTAGAGTCAGGTAAACTGGAATGTTTAGAGGATGCAGGTGAATATAGGTCCAGGCAATGTAGACATGAGTAAGAGGGAAATGAACATAACAGAAGTAGGAGTATTACAATTTATGTATACTAATGTAAGGCCTCTCAAACCAAAGCCCCACAGAATCCGAAGAAACAATGTATGCCACCCTATCATGCTATTAAATAAGCATGCCTCTGGAGATGTTCCTGAAAATCAACCACAATTACTGTCCATCAGGTAAGGTATGACTCCATAGGCATCTGTTCCATGTCAGAAATGGCCTGTCTTTCAGGAATTGATGGTAGCATGCACTGACCTCCCCACCCCAGCTAGGATGTAGCAACTTCTAGTACCTCACTTCAGGGTTCAAATGTCACCAATGGTATCCAGGACACCAAAAGAAATGAATACACACCATCAAAGGAATAAAGGTAAGGGTTTTCAGCATTAGTTCAACTTGGCCAAACATTATAGGTCTTAGTGAGACATGGTTGATGGATGAGATAAGGATAGAATACAAGGGCTATAGAAGACAGGAAACAGAAGGGGAGAGGGTTGCTAATAATATATTGAACCTAAAAAGAGAAGTACATCAGGAGGCAACATATTAGAGGCTCTCTGGTGTGTGTGATGGAGGCCAACAGGATGAAATACGAGTATATAGTCAGTTGCTGCTATAGGGCAGGGATTTGTTAATTATGAATTAGCAATTATTTGTTGACACAGTATATGTTAAAGAAACCTATGATTGCAAATGAGTAGGTGTGGAGGAGGAATGCGAGATTTATTAATATCTAAATTATAGAAGATTTTTCTAATTTCTTTCTGGTGAGAGATCAGGAGATAAGTTTCATGGTAAAGTGAGAGTTGATTTATTTATTTTTATGAGGCTTTCGCCCATGAAAGTTTTTGTAAATCTATATAGTACGTTCATACTGGGGATGGGCTAAGGATTTTTTTTTTCTTGTTAATTTTTTATTTTTACATAGTCCAAAAACTCTGCTCTAGAAACCAAACGTGGAACTTTTTCACACCATTTCAGGCCTCTAATAAGCAGTGTGGTAGTCTCACACTGGGCATTGAAAATTCATCCCCTACTTAAAGACAATTGCAAACATGCCCACAGCCTGTTGATTGAAGAATAGATATATTAACCACTTGGCTTACTAGGGAAGGCAATCTTGGTCAGCTATACAATAGTTAAGAGGAGAAGATTGATGCTGACAGCAAGCCTTATCCTTAGACAGTGTTACCATGGTACTGTCTGGAGGTGAAAGAGGTGGTGGTAGAAGCTGTGTCAGTAGTCTTTAGAAGGGGATGAATTTTTCAAACAAAAGATTCAATTGCAGTTTAAAAAGTATTCAAGTTTTTTTTTTTTTACCATGATGTTGACCTCGTCTATATTGAGACTGTACACAGACATTATCACTCATCTATTGATATGTCTGGCCTTTCTTTTAATGTTACCATGGTACTTACTGTCTGGCATAATTTTAATTAGGGAAATAAATTTAATCAGGCAGTAGTCTCCACAATTAAACTATAATAAATTGATGTTTGGTTTTAAAAAAACCTTAGTTTATTAAATAGAGAGTGATTTGCATCAAAAACCCTTCTCCAAAAAAAAAAAAAAAAAATTGCAAGAGATATAATCCAATGAGTGGGTGGTTAAGCATGTTTGCTGATTTCATCTGAGAGCAATCTACAGACACAACTGGTAACTGCATACACAAAATTGTTGCTTTTAGAATTTCTCATTTATTTATAGTCAATAATTTTTGAACATAAAAATAAAATAAATAAATCATACTTGTCACTTACTTTATTTAGTAATTTCTCCACCTCAATATTACTCTAACTCTGGGTTTCCCAAACTGTGTTCTGCGGAACACCAGTGTTCAGTGAGAAGTTCTCCTGGAATTTGTCATTTTAGTTTTCTAAGCATTTTTCATGAATAAGTATTTTATAGTGGAAATATTCTGAGGAGAATAATAATATTCGTGAATATGTCGAAAAGCTCAACCCAGAATGCCTAATAACATCTGGTAGCAAATGTTAGTGACCAAGCCGTGTATTTTTAAATGTGGAAATATTCATGAATTATCGTTAATTTTCACATATCGAAACCTTGCAACATTTGGGAAAGGGAATACCACTGTTTATGACCAGTCATAAAATTGCCTGCAAGCCAATTACAACAATGGGCCGGGTATCCTCTGTTCTCAAAACTGAATGAAATAACATCTGTGTTGCAAATGTTAGTGACCAGTCAGCAGTACTGTCGACAGGGTGTAGCATAGAGGCAGCCTGCCTCACAGCACGGCTTAATAAGGGGGCTCGTTCAGCTATATTGCAATAGGCACTGTCGCTATGCTAACAATAACTATTAGCGTAGTAAGTTCAGAAAGTTTTTCCAAGCTTTAAGCTTGTAAACAGATTAAAAATTATTTGTGAACAGCAATGACCCAAGAAAGATTGGTTAGTCTAGCAACTATATCGATAGAGAAGAACATTGCTTATAATTTAAATTTAGAAGAGCTTATAAGCAGTTTTATTTTGCGATATCCCCGTAGAGCAAACATTTGATTAATATTATTATGTAATCGTTTTGTATTAATGTTTCTCTTGTAATAAAAACAAAATAGCATTTGGAGATTTTCTTATATTTTTGTCTTATAATCCATAAGGGGTGATATTTAATTGTTTGCCACAGGGTGCTATCTAATCTGGCGACAAGCCCTGCCAATCAGCAAGGAAGTATAAAGATAATTTTTCACTGAAATTGAAGATCAAGGGTAGTCTGAATCCAGTTCTCAAATCTAGTAATACTGAATACTTTCTTCACAAGTTTGTATTGTTGGGTGAAAGTTTCGAAAAACCGTAGTGCCATGATTTTTTAAAAGTAATAGGCCTGCAGATTTAAATTTTAATACGAATAAGAGACAAGGGACTTTGTTTAATTTTGGTATTAAGAAATCTCTTATTGAAGGTGTTTGTGATGCAACAGATAGTGAATCATCCACCACCAGCCTACAAAGCAATCTACAGGATGTACAAAAGGAGGGGAAAACTACCAGTACAGGAGAAAAAGTCTGCATTCATTCTTAAGTACTTATAATAATATAAATTTTTGATGATCAGAATGGGATATGTCAATGAAAATCAGCACAAGTCAATTTAATGATATGTTTAACCACCTTACTGCCATTATGGATCAAATTATGCATCCTCATACGCTTTGTATCCATCATATATTTCAATGTAATATCAATGGTATTACAATTTTAATATGCACTTCTCATCTATGATAACCTTGATGTCTTGGCAGGTGGGGTGGTAAATTGATTTTTAATTATTAATACAGTACAAAATAACCAAGGTGTTCTCTGAAAATTTCAGGATTTGTGAAGTGTTCCGTCATAGGAAAAGTGGGAAATGCTGCTTTAACCTATTCCAACTTAAATACAGGGGGCTCGTTCAGTTTCAAATATCAGGTGAGATATTTGAAACTGCATTATTATTATTATTCGTGACACCTCCAAGGAGTCCAAAGACTCATTGCAGGGGGATACCTATTGTACAACTCTCCATCTCCACCACTATACTGAACCTCTACTACCAGCTATCTATATCAGCGCCATCTACTGCCCACGACCACCACAGCTAGTATTTTTTTGTCTTGCGTGTGCTCTGAAGGGCCAATTTGTCTATGCGGGATGAAAAACCCGAGTTTTTGGGAGAAAAAACCCTGCTACCCCCGTATGAGATCAGCTAACCCATACGGGGGTAGCAGGGTTCTTAGATTTCTTTCCAATGCTTCCATTGGTAAGCAGGACCTGTGTTTATTTTTAATTACCAATAACGATGAAAATGCTGTTTCACAAAGGTATGTAGATAAGAAAGGAATTATTACATAACACCAGGGAGTCCAAAGGGTCATCGAGGGAGATTATCTACTCTTTAACTCTCCGTCTCCCCCACTCATTTTACCAACTACATCTATACCAACGCCATCTACTGACCACCACCACCACTAGTATTTTCACAGACGATCAAAAACGTCCATGCCCACAGCAGGATTTGAACCTGCTGACTTTTGACTGGAGAGTGGATACGCTAACCCCTGGGTCAACTAGGCCGACTTTTATTAGCATATTTAAGGCTGTGTTTGCTAATGGACATTCTTTTTGTCATTGAATCTGCTCTGATATCAATTAGTTCTTGGGATGACCATGGAAGATTGCTAAATTTACTAGCCACCTATCCATCTCGGTTAAATTTTTAACGTAGAATAGATCAAATGGCACTACGTACTGATATACCACAGACTAACAAGATGAAATAAGTGAATCCCCGGTATTTATAGTTCTGATGCATATGATCTGTGTTATCAGCACAGTCGCCCTGCACTCCAAGCATATTTCTTTCCCGTACATCATTTCATTGCTAGTTACCTGTGTATGCTAGCAATGAAACATTAATTTAGCACGAAAAACTTGGTCGTTTTAAGTCAGTGCAAAATTTTGCGTTTGTAAGCGTCTTTTTTTTTTGTGCTTGTCGATACCTTTGAAATGAAACTTGTATGAATAAGCAAAGATTTACTAATATTTATTAAGCACTGAAATATGCAGGAAGTAAAATTTGTAAACCAACACCAATGCGTGATTTTTTCCATTAATATAAAAAATAACAAAACAATAAAAATTAAATACTTAGTTATTTCAAAGCCGAATAAGAAACATGAAGATCGACATCTAAGCGTTTTACTAATATATTACAATAAAGGCCGAAACTGGTCTTGGTAGTGACCTTCCCTCATAATAATGTAGAACAGTAATATATCTCCTAGGAGCTGCCTTTTACATTATGAGAAAATATTCAGGACAGTGATCAGAACTTTCCCCACATTTGCTCCGAGTTGCCCAAGTGTTGACTTACGCTTGGACTCGCCGGAAGGTCTTCGGCATGAAACGCTTATATTTCGATCTTCGTGTTTCTTATTTGGCTTTGAAATAATGAAGGATTTATTATCCTTAACTTAATTTACGTTGCGAAAAAAATAGCCTCTTGGCTCTTTATTGTAAAAATTAAATGTTTCTTTTAAGATAAAAAAAAATATATCTACTTAGTTTTAAAACATTTTGTTTTCATTATTTCACGGCTACCTCAACAAGACTAACTGCTGCCAAGGGGGCTGTGGCCCACAGTTTCGGAAGCGCTGGTCTAGACAGTATAGTCATTTGAGCTCATGCAAACAGTGATGAATTTTCGTAGTTACGCAGTTCTCAACAAATTAAAAGGCACTGAATTTCATTTTCTAGAATTCGACATAATATGCAGTATTTAAGTTGCTGGAGAAATAAGCATTTAGGTTGCTCTTATAGAAATATTTAACATGCAACATACAAGATCGCTTAACAAATATTTGTCACCAATTTCAGGCATATCAAATTAACAGTGCGACTTTCGCTATTGTGAGCGCTGTCTACTTACTGTACATGCTGATTCTGAAACTGAAAACTTGCGTACAAAATGTTTTTCATGTTCACATATGCTGGCAAAAATCAGAGGGAATATTGTCTTAGAGCAATCTGAGATCAGTATTGGAATATCCAAAACACACCTTCGAAAAACTTCATGGTCGTGACTATGCATAGCAGAATTTATATATATATATATATATATATATATATATATTTTGTTTGTTTGTGACACCAAGAAGACCACACATTCCATGGTTACCCCAATACATGATTTGACTGCAGTATGATATGCATATATATAACAGAAAATTACAATTATTAATTTTGACAATTAAGTTGTCAAAATTAATAATTTTGACAATTTTTGATTTTTTATCATTTTAAATTATTAACTTTTCGATTTCATTTTTGTACAATAACTTGTTTTGCACATGTAAATGACTTGTGTAAGTCATTTTACACATGTAAATGACCATCATACATAATCATTATTTGTACTTATGTTAGAAGAAAATTCTTGTAAATTGTGCTCAAACCTTTAGTATGTATATAACTGATTATGTGTGTGTGTGAAACAGTTTTTCAAAAAATTTAATTGTTTTAGTTCAGTACGAGTATTTCTCAGCATGTCTTTGCTGTAGCTCTCTTACATTCAAACGTGCAATGTAAGAATTATGAGTCAACTGCTTACCAGATACTTGAAAATGGAATCCTGGGAAACCATTTCAGAGTATAAAAAGAGAACATTTGGGACTGGTTATTTTTATTAGTGTTTTTCTTGCAAAGAAGAAACCTTTTGGAACATAGAATGGTAGAGTTGAACTGATGCAAGAATACCGAGTTAAGTGGTGGTAGACAATGAAGATAATATCTGCTAATGAATATTGCACCTTCCATGAAGTCGGCAGACTAAGGCATTAATTAGATTTTAATACTTGTCCTAAGACAAGTTAACAATAGAAACGCAAACTTGGAGGTATTTTTCTTATTTCTGCAAACAGATTGCTGAAAACTATTTGAAGAAGGAAGTGAATTGCTCAGTAAATAATTTCGGGGATTCAGAATAAATTCAAAACTGAAAAGTATCAGAGCTGAAGGCAATAAAATTCCGCAAATCTGAATGGGCCATAGACACAAGAACTGTTTTGATTTGGTTTTTCAAATTGCTCTGGATATCTTGATGAATATTTCTTCTTTTCTCAAGTTCGTATCCAATGGAAGAAACCTCTCCTATACAGAAACGGATTCGAGTCAGAGAGATTATCCCTAGAATTTAACCACAGCACTATAAGATGTCCCAAATTTAAGCAAATTTGGGTGCATCACACTGTCAAAAATCTGGGAGACAATCATTTTGAGACCTTCAGCAAGCGCAAACTGCAACAGCCACAGTGGGTGCCAGATTGGGCTGTAAGGGTTTTGCTGTTACAGTCCAGATGTCTTTACCTGCTTACTAGTGTACCTGCCTGCATATACTCAATATCTCTCCGTGCTAATGAAGATTCTTTGTGCTTATGGTGACCAAGGAGAAATACTGGCTAAATAATTTAATTAACTAAATAAATTTAGTTAATTATTAGCTTTGGGTATGTTTTATTCTCCAAAACATTCACAGATATCTTTAGGAACTGGCAAAAATTGGCAAGCATTATACTTGCATTAGTTTCATGTTTCAGTACGGAAATACTGTGAGTAGACATATTAATTAAAATTATAATAATGGAATTAACTCACGTAAAATATTATTTATTAGTAAAATTTTCGCTGAGTATCACAAACATCTTCAGTACATGTAAAAAGCTAATTAAACAATAAGATGAGTTCTACAGTTGTTTCCACCATGGTTATGAAAACTGCTACAGACCAAATACTTTTCAGCCATACAGAAAGACAAACATGATTACCCTTTTTGCAGAAACAGAGGATCGCAAAAGCTATTTTCTTTTCAATGGACGAGATCTCAATTTGGGAATGGCAAGTAAATACGGAAATTTCGGAAAACATAGCCATGAAAAACTTTATTGCTGCTCTTAGAATACCAGATCCCATTTTACCTCATAGTGCTCTACATGGTGGCAGAACCGACTGCTACAAAATGTATCACAAAACTCAGAAGGGGAAGTTATTTGCTATTTGGATTTCAATAGCCTTTATCCATGGGAAATGAAATACATAGTATTTCCTATGGGACATCCCGAAGTTATTCTCGAAAATTTCGACTACAGTCCTGGGGTATACTTTGGTATTTGCCATGCAAAAGTGGAAACACCTGACCTCTTCTTATTGGTTTTTCCCATCACTGTGAACGAAAAACTAATCTTCCCCTTGTGTGGAATGTGTGCTTCTGAAATGGCCACAACTACAGTTCTGGGGTATACTTAGGTATTTGCCATGCAAAAGTGGAAGCACCTGACAACCTCTTCTTACCGGTTTTTCCCATCACTGTGAACGAAAAATAAATCTTCCCCTTGTGTGGAATGTGTGCTTCTGAAATGGCCACAACTTGCATGCATCATGACCGATCATTTGGTGCACTCCAGAATTAGATCTTGCCCGTGCTCGCAGTTATAAAGTTTTAGAAATTTATGAGGTGTGACATTTTTCTAAAAAATTTGAAGGTAAAGAAAACTTCTTTGCTCACTATATTGATACATTTCTGAAGCTGAAACAGGAATCATCTGAATGGCCTGAGGGTAAAAACCAACAAGCTTATCTGGATGAGTTTTTGCTAAGGGAAGGTATTATGTTAGATAGTGAACACATTAGTGAAAACCCATGTAAGCATTCGCTTGCTAAGCTTTGTTTGAATTCCCTATGAGGAAGGCTTGGCATGTTTTCCAAGATGCCAGGTTAGTTTCGGTAGAGCAGATGATGGTTGTCTACTCTCCTATTGAAGGCACCAAGCCTGAAAATTGGAAAGAGAATGTTGTCATCTCTTCATTTGTAGCTGCCTACAGTAGGATAAAGTTATATGAGGTCATGGAACCTTTGCAAAGATGGCTTTTATATACACTGATAGGGATTCTGTCATTTTCACCAAAAAACCGGGCGATTATTCACCATCCACTGGTCCTTGGGAGTTATGCGATGAACTCAACAGTGATGTAATTGTTGAGTTTATGACAGGCCTAAATTTTATTCCTACAGAATGCGGGGGGGGGGGGATTAAGATTGTGACCAAATGCAAAGGTATTACTCTAAATTCTCACGCGGCCACAGATATTAATCTGGAATCTATGGTAGCAGCAGTAAGGGGTATACCACAAAACATTCAAATACCTGTGCCATTTTCTGTCCATAGAGAAAAGTGGAGCTGTCAACTCAAAACGATCTCCGTAACAAAAAGATTCGTATACACTTTTGCGAAGCGCATTGTGTCATCAGACATGCACTTTTCCCTATGGATATTTTAAAGGATAATTCCTTACATTCATATATCCCATAAGCAAAAGGTTGCATCTATGGGACAGAAAACTAAACAACGTTCTACCTGGTAGGTAAAAAAAAATCCATGGCTGTTTCCTACACGATAATCTGCAGTGTTGCCCTTCTCTTGTGCAATTTACACATCACTGTTACTGTTATTCCACGATAGGTCTTTTTTTTAGAATTTAAAAAGTTTAAAGTTAACAAAAAGTTCACTTGGGAATAATTACGTGGTGACTGATACAAAAAAAATTCTTGATGGGGAGATTTAACTTGTATTAAAAAAGAACAATTATGTATCTATTCTTACATGATCTCTGATTATATAAAAATAATCACAGTCTAATTATGTTATCATTTTCGCTATGTTCATATATCCATTTAGATACATTATTTTGGGAGCTACTCAGTCAGGAAAAACAACCTTCGTGTTGTCTCTCATAGAACATTGTAAACATCTAATCAACCCACCACCAGAGCAAATCGTATACTGTTACAGTGAAAATCAGGATAGTTTTAAAAAATTTACCAACATAGAATTCGTGAATGGTTTGAAGTTACCTAAATTTCATCCAAATGTAAGAAATTTACTCATAATCGATGATTTGGTTCACCAGGCTAAGAACAGTACTGAAATAGCTGATGTTTTCATAAAAGGTTCACATCATGTAACCTCAGTGTCATTCTGCTGACAAAAAATTTATTCTATCAAGGAACACATTTTTGCACAATTTCTCTCAAAAGCCACTATGTTATTGCATTCAAAACCTCTGAGACTCATTACAAATTTCTCATCTTGCTGCTCAAGTATTTTCAGGGCAGCCAGGTGCAGGATTTATAAAGACAGAACATGGGAACCCTACTCATATTTAATTTTAGTCTTTAGACAGGAAACACCGTATAATTACGCTTGTGCTCACGAATATTGCCTGGAGAAGAAGCCATTGTTGTTTATGTTCCAGAATGGTTGATTGACTCAAACGATATGCTTATCTCATTCCTCTCCCAAACAGGCAAATGATGCTCTAAAACACAGCACCAGCCAAATCACGACATTCTGTGAAATCTGCAAAATGTTATATCTGGCAATATTTCAGTAAATAATCAACAGAAGGCACACCTATGAAAGAAAAATAAATGATAAGAGCACTAAGCAACAAATCGGTTCCATTCACTACTAGAAGAAAACCGGTTTTACAGCATGGGGAGCACTGTTTCCATTATTAGGCAGTATCATTGTTCCTTTATTAAGTTCACTTATTAGAAAATTAATCATGTGTTTAAGAAATTTACGCTTCTACAACCACCAGAGCAGTGCGAGTTGTACAATCTAGACGATGAAATGAGTACCATTTTAAAAAGCTCTGATGAAAATCCAGATGAAAAAGTGAAGCATATTTAAGTGTTCTGCAGAACTATTTAGGTTTGAAAAACCAACTGGCTCACACAGTTGGTTTTTCAAAGAGCAACAGAAGCATCGGCTCTCACATTCTGAAAAAAGCATCTGGATCCTACAGTGTGCAAACAGAATACCCAGCCCCTTCCCCATCAGGCATCAACATCAGTCACTCCCACGGAGGAAAATGTTTCCAGTTCCCCCCCCCCCATCTGGAGGAGAGGTCAGAGAACCAGTGCCAATTTCGTTTTTTTTATCTCCCAAAAAACTTGTGGGGATAAGAAACTGGTATGGAAAAAATGGTAAAATTTTTTTTTTAATTATTTTTTATTTTGAGTAAATAATCTTTTACAGCATAGGTGACAACAATATCATTTAACCACAAATCATTAGAATAACATTTGCTAATAATATTTTGCATAGAAAGACCACGACATTCAATATTAAAAAATATACACAGCGCAAACCACATGTGACAGATTCCTTAGCTTATACAGGTACACCGTTATAATGTCACATATTAGTTTTGATATTTAGAAAGTTAACAGTTGCTTTCGGGTGGACGACCGAAGCTATCGAAAAAATCACAGTTTGTCTTTGATATAGATAGCTTGCCAATGTTGTCCTGGCAACCAGGTCGGATCTGTGTTCATGACGAACATCGACTGTTTGTTGTCTGATCAGATAAAGTGGCAATTCTTCACGAGTACAAACTCCTGAACCCACTTTTCTTTTGGTGAATTCTAGCTCTAGTATGCTTACTAACTATTCAGCGTTCATAGTCCAGTAACACAGAACGATCCTTTGTTATGGACTCTATAAATTCCATTAATGCATTTTTAATTCTCTGCCTTTCTTATTGCATCAATTGTTATTATTATATAGACATCTCCATAGAATCCAATGACTCATTCATTATCAATACCATTTAGCATATCTTTTCTTGAAGGTGTTCACTAAAAAAAACACTCTTGATCACCTCTAGCAAACTATTCAACTCATTTGCCATTCTCGATGCTAAAAATCTTACACCCTTGCTAACCGCATACTTATGTAATTTCAAGTGGTGATCCCCCCCCCTTGTCCTTTGCTTTAGCATCTATTCTTCAAAACCCTTCAGTAACTTATGGTGGAAGGGGGGGGGGGGCTGGAAAGTTGAGAAACACCTAGAACAAAAACGGTATGAAAGCAACTGATAACCACAAAAAATATCTTAAAACCCTTTAATCCACGTTTCATCAAATTGTAATAATTCGTTTTATTTTGGGATATAAGAAGACAAAATTAATTTTTGTTCTGGTGTTTATCAGAACTTTCCAGACCACTCCCCCCCCCTTGTGTTTCTATCATTTCTCTTATTTTCCTGCCTATTAGCTAAGCTTGTAGCCCACAAATCTTCATTCTATTCTATGTTCATAATGAGCAGGGCATCCCACAAACCAGTCACCATTTTGGTAACTCATTTGTGGATTGCTCTGCTCACTACTAGTTTGTGGAATGGAGTATTGGTCATAGTAAATCTATGAACAATACTCTAGATGAGATCATAATCCAAGAGTTGTAAGGGGGGGGGGATAATTTCTTTACTGCTGTATGTCAGTGTTTCTTACACCCAAATAGTCCTTTAAGATATTTCACCCACTTCAGCAGTAGTATGCTCTTTGAACTTCAATTCTCTGTCCAGCATTACACTAAATCATTACAATGAATTTCTTGTAGCAAAGTTTTATCTTTGCAATAATACATGGCCTGCAGTTTTTTCATCCCAAACTACATAACTTGACAACTGGACATATTGAACTGGCAGCCCTAAGCAAGAATGTTACTGTGAAACAGCCTAATGTGTTTTTTTTTCCTTCGAAAGTTAGAAAGAGTTTTGGAAGTATTCATGCCATAAGGCATTTGAATTCATCGCTTATCGTTAGCAATGCGAAGCCATCCTCTCATCGACCGAAACCAGCAATACTTGAAACACTAACTTGAAGTATTGCTTCAAGTTCTGTTCATATTTGAAATATTTTAAGTTATGCTTACTTTAAGTATTTTCAGAGCGTTTTTCTTTTTATCAAGCAGTCTATTTAGATCATATTGCATAATCTCATCTCCAGTTTAGCATTGTTGACAAACAACTATATATTCTGCTCCAAATCATTCCCATTATCACTGTTGTACAAACTGAACAGCAGTGACCTTGTGACACATGACTAATCACCTGCCTTCTCTTTGATTTAATTCCACTATATATATACTCATATCTGTTCTTCATCCACCTTCTTATACATATCACTGGTTTCACATTCAACCCTGTTTGCTCCAACTTACATAATCGTACTTCATGTGGTATCCTGTCAAGTGCTTTTGCAAAGTCCAGCAATATCATGGTACATATACCAGCCACACTGAATTAGAAATCTTGGTGCAGATATATATATATATATATATATATATATATATATATATATATATATATATATATATATATATGTTAAAGATGCCAAGCTAATTTAAACCTGGTTTTACTCCATTTCCCAAGTAAGCAAACAGACAAATAAGTTTGTGCCTGCACGTATTGCAAGTCTAGGTGACCTGCAAAGTAGTGTAAGTCTTTCTCATCCAGAGATTTTTATTTAATAAGGTCAAAGCACCTTATGGTAACTTGTTTTGGTAAAATACTTATAAGCTCTGTATTACTTAACCTTGGCTTCCACTGATGAGACCTCAATAAAGGTCGAAACCGGTCTGGGTAGTGGCTCCTTGCCTTTAATGCATAGCATAATACATCTCCTCAAGGAGATGGGCTTTGCATTAACGGTAAATATTAAGAATAGTGATCACAGCTTATTCCACCTTTACCACAAGTTGCCTTAACTTGCACTGTTTTGCAGGTCACCTAGACTTGCAATACGTGCAGGTGCAAACTTGACTTATTTTTCTGTTTGCTTACTTGGGAAATGAAGTAAAACCAGGTTTAAAATAGCTTGGCATCTTTAACATATACCCAAGGTAAAATACTTTCTACATATATATGTTACTGCTAAAGTGCGAAAACCGTTAATGTGCACATTACCTAGCTAATCTGCAGATTAACTGATTTGCTCCGTTAACGTGCGGAATCGAGAGTTTCCACATTTTACCTAGGTAATGTGCACATTAACGGCTTCCGTATCGTTAAAGTTCAAAAGTTTGTTTCTCTCATTTCCTTTCCCTACTCCTTCCCCCCTCTCCCTCCACTTTTAGTTTGGTTTTTTAATAAGTAAACATAATTTTATCATATGTTTTTTTTCTTAATTGTAATAATATTTTAAACCGTCAATAATATTTTAAATCAATCATCAATCAATTGATTATATTAATTGATTGATTCTATCAACTAATTTGTTGATTGTTTGATTGTATTAACTTGATTCTTTAGATATCAAAAAATAAATAAATAACATTATCTTAATTTAAACATACAGAAACGTTGCTGTTGTTCCAGCAAAGATCTTATTTTCACTTTAACGAGTGCCTAGTAGGTAATGTGCAGATTACCTAGGTAATTTGAGAAATGAAACAATTTTCCGCACATTAACGGATCACCATAGTTAATCTGCACAATACCTAGATAATCTGCAGAATAACTGATTTCTGCACTTTAGCGGTAACATATATATATATACACAAACGTTACGCAGCATATATGCAAAATACTTGATCACGTGTTCTAGGCAACTATTTAAGAATGCTGCTCATCAATAGTTGACTACAATGGGGAAAACAAAGGATCTTTCAGAGTTCAATGAAGGGCTTATTGTGGGTGCCTGCCTGGATGGAACCCCGATTTTGAAAACAGTAGAGCTGACTGGTTTCTCCAAAAGGTGAGATATCCTAGGTGTTTAATCATTGGAAAGTAACCCACATTACTTGTCTGAGAGGTGTAACTGTAGTCCCAAGACTGTCAGGAAGGAGATCGCCATCAATTGAGAAGGGTCTTATGGACACACAACTGTATGCAGCAATTGACTGAAGCATTTAACAAAGGCTGTTCCCTGATCCATATCTCACAGAGAACTGAAGAAAATTGGTATTGGCAGTCACATGCCTATACAGACACCACTGATTTCTGCCAAGTTTCTAATTCAGTAGCCAGTATTGTATTTCCCTTATCCAATTCAGCTGTCAGACAAGATCTCCCCTTCACAAAGCCATGTAGTCCTTCCCAAAATAGAGTATCATATTCCAATCTACTTATTTGTGAATTCTACCCTTAACCAAATTTTTCAATACCTTAATCACCACTTCTGCAATATTAACTAGTCTGTAATTTGAAACCTGTCTTATAGCCTCCTTTGTATAGCAGAACTGTTTTGCCCTGTTCCCATAGCACCCTACCATTGCTGAGACTGTTTAAAACCATTTTCATTTCTCTTGCACTTTCTCATAATACATGGGCTGATATCTCATCCGACCCTGTGGCTGTAATCACATAGAAATTTCTTAATATCAAAAACACCTTGAGTTCACCCACCTCTGTTCTTGTCACGGGTCCCATTACTGCATTATCTTCACTTCGATGATATACTTGTAATATGATCCAGTAATTCAACTATTTCTTTTGCTTCTGTTACCTGCTTACCATCAGCATTCATTCAAGTTATCCTTCTATAATCATTCTCTTTTCTTGCTATATAATAAATGTATTTGGTATTTCCTTTAGCATGCTCAGCTAATTTTCTCTCATGTGATTTGCCTTCCTCATAATGCTAGTCTCCCTTCTTGCCTGTGCACTATATTGTGAAGACTGTTAATCACTTTCTCATATACCCTCTATATTTTCTTCTTTGAAATTCCTGCTTAATGATGCTACTCATCCATTTAACTCACCTGATTTATCTTTCTAATTCAAAGTATTATGATACTGCTTTACTTGAATACTCCTACACCACTTCTGATGTATTACTAATATCCTTCTTTGTTTCTAAGCCAAAGCTAAGTTGTCATAATCACCAGACTGGTAGTTCCATATATATTGCCCTCCGTAGCGCAATTGGAAGAATGACGGTATGTTGCGCCTTTTCAAAATTTCAAATAACTTTGATTTCAAAGTTAGGCCTTTTCAAACTGGAAAAGGCTAACTTTTCCAGTTTGAACTTTTTTTCAAAAAATTTCAAATAACTGATTTTGAAGTTAGGCCTTTTCAAACTGGAAAAGGCCTAAGTTTGATTTTCTCATCGTGACGAGAAGAATCTTCATTTTTTTTTTCTTCCAATTGAAGGGTAGGTGAGTTAGCCAATCACAGAGGTAGCAGAGTTTTTTCTCCCAGAAACTCAGTAGATAGCATTGGTGTAGGTGATGATGGCAGCAGCGGTTCGCTGTAATTGGAGTGGTGGTAGAAACGGAGAGCTGTAGAGTAGGTGCCTTCCCTCGATGAGTCTTTGGACTCCTTGGAGATGTCACGTAATAATAATATCCTTTATTTAGTGAAAATCTTACACGCTTATTTAACTCAGGACTACATGATCTGAGGCAAAGTGGTTTCCTTGGGTATGGGCAAATTCTCTTCATGCTATCAACAGATCAAACCCTCTCAAACTCTCAATACCTTTCATCGCATGCAGGTTCTGGAAATTATTTCTCAACTGCTGCATAAATTAATTTTCTTTAATCTCTGTGCCCTTTTCTCCTTTCAGTTTATCTCCAGATAGTTGAATTTCTCCATGATTACTTATAACTGTGCTAACTGAGCATATACATTGATGCCTATCATCTATATTCCATTTTCCTTCATCTAGCCTACAGTAGCAACCATAAGCCAGGGGATAAACCCAACAGGACAATATGTTTTGTCCTACTGGCTTTTATCTAACACCTAATAACTGCAAATGCATGTGTCTCTATCAACTATACCTTCCCACTGATTTCTACTTTTTCTGTCTGTAATTCTTGTGCAGCTGCAACCAGCAAAACTACAGCCACCAATGTAGATTTATAATTATTTATATATAAAAAAAAATTGAGGGGTTACTATATATATAGAGAGAAATATTTCAACATTATTTAACCCTTAGCCTACCCAAGTTAAAAATGTAAATACCTATGAATACATAGGCTACCAGTCTTTTGTGGATAGGACACACACACACAGCAACATGTGTGTGTCAGCAAATATCAAGAGAGAGAGAGAATTGTTTTGGAATTAAGCTCCCAGTTTTCAAGAAAAATCAAGAGGCTCCTTTTTCTTCCTCAATATTTCATTCAGATTTCATACTTGAAAAACTACATTTAGCATTCTATGATCTTTCTTAATTGCACACTCACTTGCCTCAATGGGCTGCCGATGCTCAATTACATCCTCTCTAGTTTCCCTGATTTTGCACATTCACTTTCTAACCAAACAAAACTTTCTCCAGATACCTAACTCAAAATCCACTAAAGAAAGTTCTTTTATCCATCAAATTCATAATTATCTCATGAAGTTAAGATAAAAATGATTTTGTTTAGATTATATTTGGTCATTCAAACATTCTAATACCAACAAGTTTGCCAACAGGGCTGTCCAGCTTCTTCAGGGCTTATAATAGTAAGAGAAAAAAACTCAAAGTGGCTAGTACAGAGAAAACGGAGTAACACTATCGTATAAATTAAACATTAAAATGCATAACATTGGACGCACGGAGTGTGTTGTGTTAGTCACTGTTATGAGAGCACGTTCTGTAGTTTTGAGCGAAATTAAATTCTGGCAGACTGAGTGATCTCATTAAGGTTTTCCATATGTCAGCTATTATCATTCCCTGGTTTCTGTTAAGATTTTCTCCAGAATGGAGGACTACGTAGGCTTCCTTGAAATTTCTACAATGGAAATCTTCTTCTAGATAAGGCATGGAGCTGATATCCCAATCGATGGTACGGTTAGTAATAGCGAAATGATGGGCTAGACCTCAGTTGTCTGTTCTGTTGTTATTAACAGCTCCTATATGTTCTTTTTTTTCGGATTTCGAGGCTTCTCGACATCTGTCCTATATAGTTTAGACCACAAGCACATAGGACGTTGTACACTCCAGCATGTTTGCAAAAAAGCATTAACGTCTTTTGGCGATCTTAAAACGTGACGGACAGTCTTGACCTGTCAGGAAATGTTTTTGAAAATTTATTTTTGCTGCATACTTTTAATATCCATCTAATTAACTGGTTATTATTTAAAATTTTTTGTGTTGTATCAACTGTGTTAATACATTGTTAATTCTCTGCACTTCTTAATGGAACCATTTATATATAATTATTTATTATTCTTCTTGCTTATATTTTGAGAAATGCTAAGTATCCAGTACCTAACCTTTCTTGTTCAATATATGGTTTTCCTTTTTTTAGTATTTAGTCTTGGTGTTACATTAGATATGAGTTGCATAACTACACTATTATCATTAATATAACAGATAAATTTAAAAACATCTCCTTGTACACCTTTATTTTTGTTATAAAGTTTCTATGTTTACATTTTCACAGGACACAACCCATTGCCAACAACACAAATGCAAAAATTCTTTCCCCCCTCCTCAAGACGCCACACTATTTTTGATAACTGTTTTATTAAATGCAGGAAATTTGTTTGTACTATTTTTTTCATTTTTTTTTTTTTTTTTTTTTTTTTTTTTTTTTTTTTTTTTTTTTTTTTGTTACTATGGTATGTCTGTTCTCCTTATTCAACTGTGCTGTCCCTATACTGTTAAAACATGCGAAAACTGTCCATCTCTGGATGCAAGTCCTAAGCGGTCTCTCCAATATCTTAATGGCTACTCCAGAGATACAGATTGGTTTCCGTAATTGGCAGCATCAGTCCCAGTTCCGTTCATACAGTGGGTACTGACACATACCCACTGTATGAATGGTTGGCACACAGTGGGTACTGACAGAAAGTATGCTGTAGTAAGGCAACATTAAAAAAATAAATAAAATAATAATAATCAAATTTGTTTACTGTCTTTAACAATTTTAAACTTGACTTCATATTCTCAGTTTGAAAAAGGTGTACACAAAGTATCTTCAGCATTGTTTCCCATTGTCAAGAAGGATAAAATAAAGGTCACTTAAAAAAAAAAGTGCACAGTTATCTAACAAGAAATCACAAGAAAACTGCACTTTACTTTTCAGTTGCAAGCAATCAAATGACAGGAGTAAGCTATCTGTTGAGAACTGATATACCTTTAATTGCCACATATTTCAATCAGTGCACATGTACTTACCTGTGTGCTATACTCCACTCACCTTTACCCATTAGAAATGCATACCGATCCCACATAGGGATCTGCATTCTTCTTGCTTCGTATATGAGCAGTCAATGTATGCTTCAACAGTAATGCTTGCCTTACCTGATTTAGTAATTATCATGTCTCAATATTTGTTAACAGTTCATGACTATTTATTTCAAATTAATTCATCATCATCATCATACGTATCAAGGATTTAGGCCTAGTATGGCCTGTTCCGGCCTTAGAAGTCATCGTTTAAGAGGACGTCCTGGTTTTCTTTTTCCTAATGGCTTGTACTTTAAGGCTTGTTTTGGTAATCTTTCTGTTTTCATTCTTTGAACGTGTTCGATCCATCTATGTTTATATTTTTTAATTTTTTCAATTACTGGTTCTTGGTTTAATTCTTTCATAATATCTTCGTTTCTTTTGTGATCAAATAGGGTATACTTTGCAGTTTTTCTCATAAACTTCATTTCTGCTGTTGTTAATCTTTGTCTTTTTGTGTTATTGTCCAGATTTCGCTTCCATACATTAAGACCGGTAGGGCTAATGTATTGTATACTTTTAGCCTGGTTTGTTTTTGAACTAGGTATGGTTTAAATATAGAGTTAATTACTCCTGTTATTTTTAAATATTTTGCAATTTTTATGTTTATATCTTTTTCATTTTCATAAGTGATCATACATCCTAGGTAGTCAAATGAATTCACCTGTTCTAAGATCTTGTTATCTAATACTATTTTAGTTCTTGCTGGATCTTGTCCCCCAAAGGCCATAGTTTTTGATTTCTCCGTTGATATTATCATACCATAATCTCTGGATATCTCATTTAGATTTAAAATAGCTTTCTGTAAGTCATCTTCAGAATTTGTAATCACTATTTGGTCGTCTGCAAAGAGGAGAGTGTTTAAGTTAACTGTAGGTGAAAGTCTAATTCCTTGATGTGAATTTTTACTCCATTTTATTATTATTTCATTTAAGTAGATATTAAAAAGAGTTGCTGAGAGGGGACATCCCTGTCAGATCCCTTGGTTTATCTCTCTTGTATATGATAGCTCATGATTTAATCTTATTTGTATTTGATTATTTTCATATATACTTGTGACAGCTTTTAGGATATTATTTGGTATTTGTCTTTCTTTTAATATGTTAAATAATATGTTTCTTTTAACTTTGTCAAATGCTTTTTCAAAGTCAATAAATGCAATATGTGTTTCTAAATTATATTCTCTTCTTTTCTCTATTATTAATTTTAGGCAGAAGGCTGGGTCTATACATGATCGTCCTTTTCTAAATCCATTTTGTACCTCTAGAATAAAGTTTTCGGAATATTTCATTAGTTTGTTATTTAAGATTCTGCTATATATTTTGTAACAGGAATTTAGTATACTGATACCTCTATGGTTTTTAGGGTCATCTCTATTACCTTTCTTAAAGATAGGAATCACAATTGCTTTTTTCCATTCTATTGGGGGGATACCAGTTGAGTAAATTTTATTTAAAAATAATAAAAGTCTTCCTTTGAATCTTGTTCCTGCGTATTTATATAGTTCTGAACCTAGCTTATCTTCTCCAGGTGATTTTCTGTTTCTTGTTTCTTTCAACCTGATTTCTAATTCTTCTTCAGTTATTTCCGTTTCATTTTCGTTAATTGTTTGCCAGTTGTCTTTTTTAAAATATTTGCCTGTCCACAGTTCTGTGTAGTAATTTAGAAATTCTTCTAATTTCAATTCAGTGTTTAAATTAATTACTGCTCAAAATTATTTCTTCAAGAATTTTCTGGGTGTGCAGTTCATACATTGCACACCCTGAATAGATGCCACTGAGTTCTATCCTTATATAATGAAACTATTTTGGCCTCCATCAACTCCTTATGAATCCTGATCATTTTTTTTAAAAGTATCTGCTGATATTGCATCTGATTCTGCTGTGTTTTAATGACACTTCTGCAATATCTTTTTAACATCTTAACCTCATTCTAGTTCCACCTGAACTTTGAAAAACTAATGGGTCTGTTTGAATGTATACCTTGTCAAAGTGTTTACTTAATAACTATGCTATTTCCTGTGTATTTGTATTCTTTCTTATCATCTGTATTCAAATAAGGTTATCCTACCAATACTTATGCTTCTGCTGACTCAACATACAGCAAAAGAATTCTCTAGGATTTCATTTTATCAGATCAGGCAAGTTCTTTTCGTAGTCTTATTTCACATTTCTCACTATGGATGTCATTCTCTTGGCCTGTTTTTTATACTGTTCTTGAGTCAATCCATTTTTTCCAATAAATCACAGAGAGCTCTTGCTTTATAGCAAGATGTAATAGAGGGACAACAAGGTTTGAGAGTGCTGAATCTGATCACTGCATCAGAGAACATAACATTAACCAATCTAGCTATGCTGCCACTACTTGGAGAAAGTGATCAAGTAGTTTTGACCGGGAAGATTGCCAGACATGCAGAATTTTCTATTGAGAAGGGATATATGTGGAATTACAAAGCAGGTGATTATGACAAGCTAAGAAGTCAGATTTCATCAGTTTCATGGCATTAGAAATTGAAAGAAGGGGGAGATAGATGGTGGTGGTACATGCAGAATTTTCTATTGAGAAGGGATATATGTGGAATTACAAAGCAGGTGATTATGACAAGCTAAGAAGTCAGATTTCATCAGTTCCATGGCATTAGAAATTGAAAGAAGGGGGAGATAGATGGTGGTGGTGCATGGAAGGTGGTCAAAGAAAGTAGTATCAGAATGTATACCTAGAGTCAGAAGGATATATCAGGTAGGAGTTGTATGGATGAATAGTATCATTAAGCAAGAGTTGTAGAAAACGAAACGCTGTGGAGGGAATATAAAGAAAACAAGTGATCAGCATGCCCATGAGCAGTATAATACACAAGCAAGAAGGGTGAATGGTAAGGAAAGCCAAAGCCAATTAAGAGAGAAACTTAGATGATGACACCAAGAGAAATCCTGAAGAGTTCTTTCATTATGTGGAAAGTAAAAGGAGGAATAGCCATGGAAGGATGACTTTAAAAGGTGCTGATGGTGGGGAGATAACAGAACCAAAACAAATAGCTGAATTACTGAGTGAGCATTTTGCAAGGTACACCATCTAGGTGGTGACATTGCAATATCAGATGTGACATTGACTGATAAGAGAATAGAGGTTGAAGAAACGGAAGTGCTTAAAATAATGCAGAATCACAATATGAACACAGCCATGAGATTAGATGGCATATCAGCTCATGCATTACGAGAATGTGCAAGGGAATTATAAGCTCCTCTGATGAAGCTGTTTAATTTAAGCATCAATACTCGGAAGGTGCCAATGGAGTGGAAACAGGGCAAAATAGTCCCATTGCATAAAGGGGACTCTAAGACAGAAGTAGCAAATTATAGGCTAATCAACATCTCAGGAGTGGTGATTAAGGTATTGGAGAAAGACAGAATTCAGGACTGGGTGGATAGAAATATGATACTCTATGAGAGACAACATGGTTTTGTGAAGGCTAGGTCTTGCCTTAGCAACGTGCTTATTTTTTTATAATCAAGCGACAATGGAGTTGAATAAGGGAAAGGCTATTCAGTGATACTGCTAGACTTTCAAAAAGCATTTGACAAGATTCCACATAGAGCTCTATTGCACAAATTGGAATGAATATGAATCTGGTGATTTGGCTTAGAGGGTGGCTGATGGACAGATATCAAAAAGTACTTTATGGAGGAGTTGAGTCCAGGAGAACTCAGTACTTAGTTCTATGTTGTTTAATTTGTGTATCAATGATATAGAAAATGATCTGACCGGAAATATTCATTTGTTTGCTGATGATGTTAAACTCAGAAGAGCAATGGTAAACGAAGTTGATGCAGAGATCCTGCAGGAAGACTTAAATATCAGTATGGGCAAAGGTAAATGGCTACAGTTTAATGTGGCCAAATGTAAGGTAATGCACTTTGGGAAGAGATCACAAGCTGTATATTATACTGATGGAAGTGAACTGCGGAAACTGATGAGGCCAAGGACTTGGGGGGGGGGGGTGATTGTGGACAGGGAGTTGAAGTTTAGAAGGCATATTGCTGTAATCAAAACAGCACATCAGATTATGTGGTTATTGAAGAATATGATAACAAGCAGAGATAGAGAGGTTATTGTTCCCCCATATAAGGCCATATCTGGACTACTGCACACAGATCTGGACTCCCAGATTCCATGGAGATGAAGAAGTGGTAGAGATCCATAGACAAGTGACAAAGATTGTGGCAGGTGTGTGGAATATTCCCTATGAGAATAGACTGATGATCTGTGGGCTTCAAAAATTAGCTGACAGGTGAAAAAGAGGAAACATGATAGAAGCATTTAAGTTATTAAAGAGGTTTTATACGATTGATACCGAAGATTAGGTCATTAGTGGAAGTTGTGTAAGAGTGTGGTTAGCAAGGGTGTTAGGACTAGATTTTTTGCTTGGAGAGTGGTGAATGGGTGGAATGAGATGCTAGAAGTGGTTGTGAGTGCTTCATCAGTGATGAATGAGTTTACAGAGAGGTACAATAGGTATTAAGTGAATAATGGATATTCAACAATGAGTCATCTGACTCCATGCAGTCACCTGTATAATAATAATATAGCTCTGTTCATCCATTTATCTCCCTTGTAATTTATTTTCCTGACTCTGGGGATGTAGATGGTTATAACTTTCTTTAGCCACTCTCCTTGACGACATTCCTGAAGTGCTGACTGTTTCACTATGCAGTTTCTCAGACTTATGCATTGCTTCAAGCTACCTTCTCTATTACTAAATCTAAAATTCTTGCAGCCTGAGTCTCTTCCATGTGTGCTGCTGAGGAAGTTGTTCCCCATTAACAACTCTATAAATTTTCTTTCCCTCTTCCTGTTTCATTTCTCCTCCTTCCAGTCTACATCACCATAGTTAAATCACACATTATGATAGTCTTTCTAGTATCTATAAAGTTAATCTGTCTATGCAGTTCACAACCTCTTCCGATGACCTTTTGGTCTATAAGCAGTACCCAACTATGCATTTTGTCCCATAAACCTTTAATTCATGCTAACAAGCCTCAAATCTACTGCCTGTATTACTCATACTATCACTATCTTCCCAATCTCTACTAATTAAATGCAATTCACCTGCAATCATGATGAACAGTAATCCTCCTCCCTTCCAAATCCTTCTTATTCTGCCTTATCTTCCCAGAATACATTACACCTATCAAATTCTATTCCTACAAGCATACCAATTTCAGTCAACTAAGTCTCGTTAATGGCAACAATTTTTGATTCAAACAAAATAATGTTTGCCTAACCAAGAATTTCTTTTTTACTAAAGTATTCTTCAAGTATAATCATATGTAATGGATGTTAACGATTAAAGCAAATTCCATACAGACTAAAGAGAAAGGTGTACCTTTCCAATAAGCAATAGTGCTTATTGCTTGGTTAAAAATATGGAATGTTTTTTAATTTGACAATATATGAATTCATATATTGTCAAATTAAAAAACATTCCATATTTTTAACCAAGCAATAAGCACTATACACAAAATTTTACACAAACAATTCAGTGTTTTTACAGGTTATTGCAAGTTTTTTCACTGGCTGGAAAATATCCACATTTTACCCTGATGTAAGGAAGTAAACCAAGCGTGTGCACATGAAATATCTTTGCTTCACTCCATTATAACATGATAAAATACAACTGAAACCATGAATATGCTTTATCATGTATAATGTTTTTACTTGCTTGAATAAAAATCTGATTAAATATATGTAAGATTTATCAATCCATCATTGTCTTTTGGGTTGATAAATCTTATCATACATTAATGTACTATTATATGTATACCTCTCAAGTTACATATCAGGAATTTGATGATAATAATTTATCAACCTCAAAACTATCCTCCATCCAAAATTTAAATGTATCTATACATACATGATATAAGATAAAAAGAAAAATAAATAAGATATTCTTATTCTAGTACAACTCAGTGTTTATTACAACAGTTTTATTTTATTTATTATTTTTTTATATATATATTTTGTTATTCTTCTCCCCTCTCACTGTTACACTTTTCAGCTTTGGTTTTAACATTCTGATTAATTGCAAATATTTTTATTTAAGTCATATAAATTTAGTTAGGCAGTGTGATGCTGAACTTGTAGTCTGTCCATTCTTCTCATCTTTGTCAATAACTTCATCAGAGGAATTAGTTGACACGAATTTTATTTCTTTCTTTATATTACTGCTGCATCCAATTCTTGTCCTTAACTGCCTTTTCACTTCACTCCTTACAGGTCCTCTCTTATTGTTTTTTCACCTTTGTGGCAACATTTTTTTAAATCAATTACTTTTATTAAAAAGGATTATTATTTCATCAGTTTTTCATAACATTTTATAACTAATCCTAATCATATAACTGCACTGTGCTGGCAATGCATTTTTAGACATTCATCAAAAAACTTCTTAATATACACTTCTGACAGCCATCGACAGCAATTCATTTTCCAAGGAAGCCCGACCATTATAGCTATCTTATGAAGGCACACTTTCTGAATATCCAGAACACCAGTCCACAGCTGCATTTTTCTTTCTATATATACTTCCTATATATATATATATATATATACACAGATTAAAAAAGAGAAGATAACATACTATAGAGAAATATCTGTCTAAAATAGATAAATGTAAATATAACATTCATGCATTTATAGAATCTGTAGAATTTTAAAGTGGAAACATGATCTCATTTTCAATTTCTAGATCATATGTATTAAATTTCACTGGTTTAAATTGCACAATTTTCTCTAAATAAAGAATTACTTTTTTTCCTCCCCTTTATAGCAAGATTTGTGGAGGTTCCATAATTAAACAATCACACATATGCCACAGTAGAAAATCATATTTATTTTGCAAATATTTTGTCTTATGTATTATAAGATATCATCAGTGAGATCAAAGAACAACAGTAAGGAATTTGAACATACAGTGCATGTGCCAAATTTGAATCCCTCTGCATATGTAGTTGCACATTTGTTGTTAAAAACTATTAGACTGAAGATGATAATTAATTATTTATAATGAACAGCTTATATTTCTACCCACTGCAGGGTGAAGTTCTCTCCCATTGAGGGAGGTTTTAGGTCTACAACTCCCATGGTGACCCAGTCCATATTGGAAGCTTATCACAAACATCCATGTCTACATGGGATTCGAACCCACAACCTCTTGGCTGGAGAGCAGATATGCTAACCACTCGGACAACCAGGCCGGCAGTATTAATAATACAAGCTATTTAACACAATTGAGTATAACAATTTCCCAAACTCTCATGGTAAGACAATTGTTACAATTAAGATTTGGTCAATGAAGTAGAGCTTCAGTACTTTCTTTGAATAGCCGTTCATATGTGTAGATAGATCTGTGCAAAAGTTTTGTGTTTTTCCCAGTGGATCCTATGGTTTGCATTTTCAATTCCAAGCTGTGTCAGGCCAGATTTGTGCAGTTTGATGAGCTAGATGTGGTCTTGATGTTTTCAGAAATATGTTTATTGACTGATCTATGTTTGCCCATAGTATGACAGATTGCATGAACAGTGAACTTGGAGTACCGGTGATCAATGATAAGAGTTTGTCTTTTGGAGAGGATAACAGATTACAGATTTGGTTAATGAGTTTGAAGGTGGCAATAGATTGGTATTTTTTCATAATCTTTGCTACTTGTTCAGGGATACCTTTGTAAGATATGGGAGTCCTGTGGAGTTCTATTTCTTTTCTTGGATGTTGTGAACTATTTTTTGTGTTGCTCTTGGGTTGTATTATCCTTAGTAGAGCAGTTTGTTTGATGGTTTCCAATACCTGTTTTTGAGCAATCCCTCAGAGGAATAAATCTTGTGTGCTCTAATCACTAAAAATTTTATGCTGCCATATTTCTGAGATAGATATTGTGACTATAATGGTGGAGGTAGAAAGCAATCCATCTGGGTTCCACTGGATATGAATGTGCAGAAAAGAAATTCCCCTTAGTGTTTCTTTTTCTTATATGAATTTAATGTGAACATGTAGATTGTTAATTTTTTTTTGCAAAAATATATGGAGTGTTGGCTCGGTGTAATTTCATACTGCAAATATGCAACCTACGTATCGTAGCCAGTAGATGGATTTGGATCAACAGCAAAGATTCTTTCTTCCAGATGCAGATAAAAGTTTGCTAAATTAGGTGATAGTGAAATCTCTGCTCTTGATTTAAAACCATCTATTTGGCTATAAGTCAAAAACAGATCAAATTTCATAAAGAATACACCAACTTTTAACTGAATTTTTTTTTTGTGTGTGGAAGGGGGGGAAGAGGAGACTTCCTATCCATAAAGGGCAATAAGCCTTTGAACAGCCTCTTTGAATATCTGTCAGAGATATAATAGTTTTTGCAAAATGGAAATATATGCAATATGTTTTTACATATTCCATAAAAATATCTAAATTATTCATATATTCTAAAAAAAACAACACCCAAAAAAACCAATTATTATGTGATAGATAAATTTCATCACCTACAAAGTATGAAAGGACCACTCTACTTATTAGAAGCCTGAAAGGGCTTAAAAAGTCCCATTTCTCAGCATGAAGGATTTCTAGAGTATCTATCCCTTAGTCCACTCAGAGGGCTAACCTACTATAGGTTTACAACCCCTTGTGAGTGGGATTCACATACAAAAAATTTCTATGATATAAGAAAACATCACAAGGAATGCTGTCAGCTAAGATAAAGTGTCAAGTGTATAGATTCTCTTGCCAACATGTAAAGAATAATGAAGCACTTATGTTTTCATGGGGTCCACATAGCTCATTCTATCTCCTTCATTAAAAATTCATTCTCTTTTTTGAATCAAGTAAAGAACATTACACCTCAACCTTCAGGCTTAATAATGAACTTTGGTGTCACTTCTTTCTATGCTAATATATTGTTAGTAGATACCTATCTTATTTTGTTATGCATTTATATTACTTTCATGCTTGTGTAATTGTGTGGTAATAACTTCCATAAAGTTAGACTGACAGAAGAGAGACTGTTACAAGTTCAGTTTGAGGTACCGAGAAGAGAGCTTTTCTAGGCCTTGTTTTATATTGTTCACAAATTATTGATCCTTGATGCAGGCAAGTAAGGTTTTTGATGCCCAAAAATTCATGCAGCTCAGAAAAATCAACTAAAGAACTTTACTATTTCAGATAAAAAAATACTATTTCAGAAATTAATATTAGTTAGAATTAGGAATACAAGATGGCAGTAGTGGTCTACTATCACTCATCACCTATCTCTTGAAATTGTAAATTGTTGAGAGATATGAACTCAACAACTACAAATGACAAAGTCCAGAGCCTTGCCTTTAGGAATTGTAATTTCCAAAAGTTATGGCTATAAAGAGTTCAACCTATTCCCTCTGGAAATATAAAATAGGCATCAGATGATATATTTACTCTGGCTAAGAGCAAATACTGCACATAGGATTCCTTCCTGAAATAAATCTGTTTCTGGATAATATGTATTTTATTTATATATAATTTTTTGACTGAGTAATTGCAAAATAGATATAACTTTTCTTCCAGCTTTCAGAAAAGACTTACTCAATAAAAATTAAATAATGATTTAATAACAATAGAAACAATGTACAAAATTAACTAAAATATATAACATAAATGCCCCCATAGCGCAATTGGAAGAATGTCATTACGTTACGCTATTCGACTGGAAGAGGTCATGATTCAAGTTCGATTCTCATTGCGACGGGAAGAATCTTTATGGAGGAGGAGGGGTGATGTGATAGAGACCTACAAGTTGGTAAGGGGTTGTTACAGGATCAATGTTGGAGATCAGGGGAGAACCAGATGTCATCCCTGGAAGCTGTATAAGGAGGGTGTGAGCAGGGGTAAGAAACAGGTTTTTTGCAAGCAGAGTTGTAATGACTGGAATGCCTTGCCTGGGAAAGTGATGTGAGTGTGTTTAAGGCACAGTATGATGAGCTGTGTGTGTGTGTGTATGACAAAAGGACCTCCTAGATGAGTCTTTGATTCCATGGGGGGTCTTGAGATGATGATAATAATATTTACAATAAAACAACTCCAGTAAGCTTTCAATTATCTAACTGCTGTGTCTGATAACTGAGACAGTTAACCGAAGGTACAGTACAGGGTGCTCCAAAGTTAGTTGACAAACTTACCCATTCAAGGGTAATGAAGTTAATGAAGAT
The DNA here is from genome assembly GCF_054136105.1 of Typopeltis vanoorti. Lineage (NCBI taxonomy): Eukaryota > Metazoa > Arthropoda > Arachnida > Uropygi > Thelyphonidae > Typopeltis > Typopeltis vanoorti. The sequence goes on along the minus strand of NC_143572.1, from coordinate 34,227,723 downwards.
TCAGTTCTTTGAAAGTTGGATAATTGAGAGATCACTCTATACAGAGATTATTTGGCCAATGAAAATCATTGGCCAAATACATTTATTAGATATGGAGTATTTTTAATATGTTACTTATTGAAATATCCTGGCTTAGTTTTCCTATCAACTTAAAACTTAATCAACACATATAAAACATACCTTCAACAATATTTCAGATTAATAAATCAGAGAAAATTTCCTGCTCTTTCTCCCCCCCCTTTTTTTTTTGGAAATAAAATTTCACAAACTAATTAAACATGACCAAATGTCAGGAAAAAAATTTTATTTCCATTCCTGCAAGTGGCTGGAAGTTTCAGTTCAGCACCTGCCTCATTTATCATTAAATATCCTTAGATGCAACTCTTACTGTTTCTTAAAGTAGCAGAATACAGTTATCCAGTCTAACTTTTTATTATATCTGGAATAGTAATTCCTTGCAGAATAAGCTTGAAGAATGTAAAGAGCTCAAATTTTATTTCATTCTTCTTATTCTTATTTTTTTTTTTTTTACAGGGAACCCATCCAAGAAAGGTTGGTCAACCTATAGTGCACTAGTATCATGAACAGGCATCTGTGATTTATAAAAAGATTAACTGAAGATTGCAATTTTAGATTCCTTCATCGTTTTTCATGAAGAAGAAACCAGCGCTTTCCCTGTAAAACAACAGGTGCCAGTATGCATTCTTTGCTAGCAGGAAAAGTTGAAAATTAAAGCCATATGACACCCATATTTCATGTGTCACCATTAATAAAGATGCCAGTATACTGTACCATCCCAAAGAAAAGCACTAAGGACTATTTATATTAACAAAAAAAAAATTCCATTTTATTCTTCTTTAGTCAACTTACATACTATGAATGTCCTCTTTATATGTTTATATTAATAGAAATGATATTTCAAAGAGTATGTTCTTTTATTATTTCCTTTTTTATTCTTTCTTGTAACACTTCTTTTTTTTTTTTTGTCAAGCTTATGGCAATTTTTTATGTGAGACTTGAAAAAAATGTTCATCCTAACAAGACAAATTCTTTTTACTTTATATCAATCCCCCCATTCTACTGTCCTTAGTAACTCCCATTCCTTTTTAATCTCTCTCTCTCTACTTCACAGAGAAAGAGAAACTGAGACCAATAAAGAGACATAATTTTCAGATGCAGTGAGAACAGTTCTACAGTTCTTAACAGGTCCTTAAGCACTCATAAATGATTCTAGGTATCCTTGGATTTTGTAACCATGATTCCGGGATGAGGTGATGTCCTATGCTTATAAGCAGAGCTATCCAATCTTAGTTAATCCAAGGGCTGCATCCAGAATAATAAATACAGTACATATATTAAATTACTTGGAGAGTCCTATGCACCCGGAGCATGCGCATTGGAACAAAATAGCGTAAGAACGCTTCTTCTACACATCTAATATTTGAAAAACATGTGGGTATATAGTGATGTAAAAACAAAAAATAAAATTACCAACATCGAGATTTTCGATTATTGATAGAATTAAAATATCTACGCATTCCAATTATTTTATTTTTTCGCTCATGAAAATCAAAACCTACAGGGGGGGGGGGTCACAAAATCGCACCATGGGCAGCATCTGGAATTTGGGACTATAAGTATACTTCGTAAATAAATTGCATGTGCTCTGGTTTTCAAGATGAAAAACCCCACCACCACCTTTGTATGACACTGACTAACTCATCTTCACTTGAAAAATCCCGATAAAGGCTCTTCATGCCCTAGAAAGAATTTGAACCCAGGGGTTTTTTGTCTTTTTTTTGCACAGTAAATTCATCAGTTCTTAGTAACTTTTGTTTATCAGAAATATCTGTATCACTCAGAGATATACATATAAGATAATTCATACTATATTTTTTTAATAATGGCTTCACACATGCAAGAAAACTAAATATAATTTATTACTCCTATGTATTTCACTCAATATGTCATGAGCTTCTTTCAGGGAGAAGGCAGAAAAACTGGTAATAACATCTAAATTATGAATACAAGAATGAATCATATAGCCTTGATCAAAGCTGTCCAGTAGGAGGAAACACTATTAGAGTACAGATGTGGGAATAGATGTATAATTAATTAATAAAGAATATAAAAAATTATAAATGATTAACAGCAATCACTTCCCAAAAGTTAGAAATAGGCATACAGTCTGTCTGATTAAGATTAGGATGGAGGAATAGGGTTTCACATGATTCAAAAAACAGATGATCAAATTTGAACCCACTGTAGTATAACATCGCGGTGCAGTTCCAGTGGACTCTGTGTCGATGGCATGAAGAGTAAGGCCTGAACCTTTAAAATCCAAAAATCTTATATAATCTTGATGTTCTTCAATTCTAATAGTAGCAGAATGGCCAGTCTGTCCAAAAGTAGCAAAGATAACAGAACACGATATTTGATATTGGAAGTTTATTTTCCACTTGGTTACACTATAAAAAATTTAGATTAATCCTTTATCCAAGTGTAAGCAAACAAAGTTTGCACCTGAAGTATCTTCGGGACTGAGGCAACTCATAGTAAAGGTGGACCAAGCTCTCATCACTCCTTGTCTCAGTATCTCCCATAATGCAAAGCACATCTCCTTGTGGACATGTATAATGCTATGCATTAAGGGAAGGGCCACTACCCAGACCGGTTTCGACCTTTACTGAGGTCTTGTCAGTGGGAGCCAGACCCAGAAGTGGTGATACTAAGGCAGAAGCAATGGAGAGGTCATATTTACTTATACGAGTTGCCAAAAGGTGTACTATCTTATTATTAAATTACTCTGGATTTAGAGAAAGATGCTGGAAGTTTATTTTCCACTTGGTTAGACTATAAGAAATTTAGTTTAATCCTTGATCCAAGTGTAAGCAAACAAAGTTTGCACCTGAAGTATCTTCAGGACTGAGGCAACTCGTAGTAAAGGTAATAGGGCTTCACATGATTCAAAAAACAGACAATCAAATTTGAACCCACTGTAGTATAACATCTTGGTGTAGTTTCTGTGTCTAGTGTCTGTTTCATTGTAATAGTGTTGATGGCATGAGAAGCAAGGCCTGAACCTTTAAAATCCAAAAATCTTATATAATCTTGATGTTCTTCAATTCTAATAGTAGTAGAATGGCTAGTCTGTCCTTTACTATGCGTTACCTCAGTCCTGAAGATACTTCAGGCGCAAACTTTGTTTGCTTACACTTGGATAAAGGATTAAACTAAATTTCTTATAGGATATTTGATAAACACCAGGCAAGGATGCGGGTGATAATGTATCTTTGATAGGTGCTAAGAAAGATGAAAAATATAGTATGTCTGACACACATCTCCAATAAACAACTAGTAACTTCTTATGAAGATTACTGGAGGTCTGTCAGAAATTTTGGTAAGCTGCTTAAAGAAATCAGACTTGTGCAACCAACTTGTGTTTCTAAAATGATGTAATTCCCAAATTTATCAAAATGAAGAAGGCTATTACATCTTATTCTGCTCATAATATTTACCAAGAGCTAGCAAGGCACTATTGTCTGAAAGGATATGCTAAGAAGCTCTTCTTTTCTAACAATAAAATTTCTGAACTTCAAATTATACTACAGAATAATCTTAGTCCTGAACATTTTGACTTAATCAGTAGAACTTCTCTTTCCTCAGCCAGACATGATCACTTAAACTATAAACAGAAGTTGATATGTAAATTTGAATTATTAGAACAAAGAAGCCACCGGTTCATTCAGCAATCACACAGCTTTGCCTGTTAGTATAAAAATGGGTTATAAATTTAACTAACTGTCCTTTTACACCTCATCATCTGCCTCATTTAGACTTTATGGTAGGTGTAGAAAAAGACATTAAGGAATTATGTACAGATGATGCTAACAAGTTAAGGTTTGAGATTGCACAGATTTTGTATAAAGCTAAACCTCTTTCTCCTCTGAATATTACAAGCTCTCCATTCTTTATGCCAAAATAATAACATTGTAATAGAATAGTCTGACAAAGGAAATGCAACTGTATTCATGGATACCACTAACTACAATCGTAAACTTAATGTTTTACAGCATAATAGATGCACAGAGATCCTATGCAAAGCCAGCTAAAACAAATTGAATAGCTAGATCAAATTGTTAGATCAAACATATTCCTTAGATCAGTGGTTCTTAACTGGCGTTTTCCCAGGAACACTGGTGTTCTGCAAGAAGTTCTGGAATTTGTCATTTTTAAATTAATTTGTCAGCACAAATTGATTTAATGATGGTTAATTGATTATTAATTAATAATTAATTATCGATTGATTAATGATAAAAAATCAGCTAAATTATCAATTAATTATTAATTTACACATTACAAAATAACCAAGGTGTTCCATGAAAATTTCAGGATTTGTGAAGTGTTCCGTAGTCGAAAAAAGTTTGAGAAACACTGCTTAGATACTAATACTATTGAAAAGTTGAGGATTTATCATGCTCATCCTCCACGTATTTATGGCATTCCTAAGGTACACATATCTGGTTATCCATTATGTCCAATAGTTGATTGCAGAGGATCGCTTATTATTTGGCAAAATATCTTTCAAGACTTCTACGAAATTTTACTGGGAAAACCACCTCTTATATAAAAAATAGTTTTCACTTCAACGCAAAAAAAATTAAAGATCTTAATCTTCAAAAGTCTGAAATGATGGTTTCCTCTGATGCAGTTTCATTGTTTACAAATATAAAACTTCAAGAAACTCTACAGATTTTACAAGCAGATTTACCTGTTGGCATCGTCAAATTCAAGTTTACTATCAATGCTGGCTGTTTTACTTGGCTTAATAAATTATCTCAGTAGAGATCGAAGGTACTGTGATGGGTAGTCCTATATTACTCTCTTTGGCTGATTATTTTATGGAACATTTAGAGGATCAGATTTCTAACACCATTTCTCCTCGACTTCGCATTTGGCTATGTTTGTGGATGACATCTTTTGCAATCTGAGACAGAACTACTCCAGTGTCTGGTTAAAATTAATTCATTATATGTTTCATCAAGTTCACTATTGAACATAAAAACAACAATCTTTCCTTTTTGGATATCTTAATGCACATATACTCAGCTGGTAATATTGAATTTTCTGATTACACGAAGCCATCTTTATATCCATGCATCTTCACATCATCATTCTTCACAAAAAATAGGCATTATCAAAAGCCTTCTACAATAAGCATGCAATTTGTTCTTCTGAGTCTCATCTAAAAATAAAACTGGATAATAATTATCAAATACAGAAAATATTTGATAATTATTATCCAGCTTTCAGATTGCAATCTGATGTTAAAAGGATCAGCATACCATACCTTAAAGCAGCGTTTCTCAAACTTTTCCTATGATAGAACACTTCACAAATCCTAAAATTTTAAAGGGAAAACTTTGGTTAGAGTTGAGTATCATCGGTCTCATATTTAATATAAAGCTAAGCACACACACACTATCAGCACAGCAGGCTGTATTGCACATAAAAATGTGACAGCGCACACTACAGGTGTGCTGGGCCAGAGTGCATCGCATTGACTTTGATTGTGACCGCACGTTTCCTAGAATAGATATCTCCGTACTTCACTTGTGCTTGGAGGTGTCGACAACCGCAGGAGGCTGAGTCAAGGCCAGCACATGCTGGCCTTAAGAGCACAATCCACACGCAAAGTGAGGAGCACCTGATTTTCAAACATGTTTGAAAAATAATTATCCTGAAATTTTAACGGAACACAGAGTGCATTGCATTGACTTTGATTGTGACTGCACGTTTCCTAGAATAGATACCTCTGTACTTCACTTGTGCTCGGAGGTGTCGACAACCGCAGGCAGCTGAGTCAAGGCCAGCACGTGCTGGCCTTAATAGCACAATCCACATGCAAGGTGAGGAGCACCTGAACATGTTTGAACTTGTTGAAGCATTTAAAACCATTCCAGGCTCATATTAATTTTGATAATTTTTCACGGAACACTTATTCACTATGTTCTGCAGAACATAGTTTGGGAAATGCTGCCTTAAAGGAACATCTGAACAAATATCAAAGACCCTTCACAGATATAATTTGTAGATCACCTTCAAACCAGCCCAGTTGTCATCTTTCTTACCACCTATCAAAGATATGTTATCACCTTTATTCTTGCCTGATGTTTATCAAATAATTCTTCATCAACTTTGCTACTTTGGATAGACTGGCCATTTTCTACTATAGAATCAAAGAACATCAAGATTATGTAAATTTTTTGTATTTTGAAGGTTCAGGCCTTGCTTCTCATGCCATTGACACTAGAGACAGAGTTTGCTGGAACTATACCAAGATTACACTATGATGCTTAAAGATATGTGTATGCAATAATCAGTAACCTGTAAACTTTGAACTGTACGAAGTCCTATACAACAGTCCTAATCTTAATCAGATAGACTATATGCCTATTTCTAAGTTTTGGGAATTGATTGCTGTTAATTGTTTATAATTTTTTATATTCTTTATTTATTTTTATTTTTAAATTAATTAATTATACATCTATTCCCACATCTCTGAACTCTAATAGTGTTTCCTCCTACTGGACAGCTGTGATCAAGACAATATTATATGCATGCTGTATGATTCATTCTTGTATTCATAATTTAAATGTTATTACCAGTTTTTCTGCCTTCTCCCTGAAAGACGGTCATGACATATTGAACTAAATATATAGGAGCAATAAATTATATTTAGTTTTCTCTTACATGTGTGAAGCCATTACTCAAGAAATATAGTATGTCTAACATGCATGTCTCTATTAAACAACAAGACAATTCAATTAAATCATTTCATCTATCAATGTGTGTCTGAAGTCAAAGCTGCAATTAGAAAACAGCATAATACAATTGTATTTACTGTAATATAAACTTTCTTTTACTATAAATATAACTATAAAAAACATATCTTGGACTTTAGTAAGAATTCATTAAAATTTTATGATGCAAGACTCAAATTCTAAGCATAGAATTTTACAGCATCTATATATTAAATGAGGTTTTTAATATACTCACCGAATATAACATAATTCCTATATGTCTCCTCTTATTCGATGCCAAAACTGCATTAAGGGTTCTCTATGTTCCCAAACCATGTGTTGACCATACATCAGATATCCCCTAAAAGACATATTAATCCATATATTTCTGTTATGAGATGTGTATCAAGTTAAATATGAAGCAGATGTTTAAGGCATTAAACAATTAAGGAAATCTAAGTACAGTCAAACAAGTTGATTAGGAGCTGGGATTCGGAATAGGATGCGAGTGTAGTGTGGGTAGATGCTTAAAGATATGAGTATGCAATAATCAGTAACCTGCTCGAGTCTGAATACTTGTGCACAGATTAGATACCCGCCCCCCCCATGTAAAAGTACCCAATTAAGAGCTAAAGATTTAGTAATTTATTTCAGGCAGTTGATTTTCATGGCCTGGTGCAAGACCACCTGACTTTGTTGAAGATGTTAAAAAAAAATGTACAATTCCTGTCCCCCGCCACACACACAAAACAATCAATTCTAATTCAATTAGGAGCTCTTCCTATGCTCATCTGAAAGTTAATGGTAATGAGATAACACACACCAGGAGTATATTACAAAATCAAAAAGCTGAATTAATATTTCAATATTCGATTATTGACAAAAATGTACTTTGATAATTCACACAAGAGCTACATGAGGTGAGCTGTGGAATAAATGCAACCATAAGGAGTGCAGATATCAGGATAAGTGTCCAATGAACAATGGTTTTATAATTAGAAATATGATGCAAAACATAATTACTTAATATCACAAAATAATTACTCAACATTGGAACTATTTCAATGTAGCTCACTCAATTCTTTCTCAACTTCATGAGGAATATTAAAGAGAATTCACTCTTGCTTTGACTGGCATTATACAACACATGAAATCAAAAAGAATCTCCACATTTATTTTATGTCTGGTTGATAATGTTACTGTACAGGGTGGCCCATGAGTCATGGAAATGCCCCTGTTTTGTGAAGCAACTGCATAAATTTTTTAGCATCACATAAATGCCTTCCATTTTCAGCTTCATAAAGATTGGCCCTTTCTATGGAATGTTTCATGACTTATGGACCATCATGTATTGAAAAGACTATGATTCAAAAGTAATAGTCCTCCCTCTAACTGCATATAAGGTATTGAGCACATGGTTTGCTAATCCACTTTGTCCATATTTTTTCATAAACAGTATAATTCTGGTGCTCTTCTCTCTCTTTTTTGCTACCAGTCTGCTATCTTACTGTCCTTTGTAAGGATATTTAAATATCTTTACATGACTTTGTTTATGGAAGATTTTAATGTGAGTTTAGTTAATTAAAATTGGAATAAATGGTATGTGTAAAAATATTGTTATGTAAATATGATTTTCTTTGTCAAAATGAAATTCTGTTGTAAGAAAAATAAAGCAGCAGTGCTCGTAGTTCACTTTGATAATACTTACGATTATTCTGGAAACTTGCTTATGCTAATGTGTTGACCCTCAGGCAATCAAAACTAGACCTGATGGACCAGCTAACTCACCTTTAGATAAAAAGCCCTGATAAAGGTACTTTATGTCTCACACAGAATTCAAACCCAGGTCTTTCCAACTGAGGTACATCATTGAAACTGACTGAGTTATGCAGGTTCTAACCTAAACAATTACAGTACATTTGTTTTAAACAAATGGAGACCATAATTCTGCATCTCAATCAACAACAAAAAAGACCCCCCCCCTCTGACTGTGCACAAGGTATAGTCAAAATAAATGCATGGCTGCTTGAATAAAATAGTCTTTTTTTTTTTTTTTATTTCTGTATAAAAAAAAATTTATACTGAAGTAAAAAACACAAACTTAAATAAACTCATGCCTGAAGTAGTAGCTAATGTGTATAGATGAGGAGACTGAAGAGGTTCTTGTTTATGGAGAAGTGCATAAAAATGAAACCAAGAAAATCATTATAGATTGTTGAATTTAATGCATGTGATATGATGTATCTTCTGCAATGACACTGGGTATCACCTGGCAAACTATAACAATGACATTATCTATAAAAATACAAAAATAAATTTCTTTTACTTACATTCCAAACAGTGCTCCTCCTAAATGCGCTGCATGATCAAAAAATCGCCACCTCAAAATAATGCCTGTAGTGTCAATCAACATTACTGCCTTTATCACCTAATAAAAGTAAAACAAATTAAGAATTATGGTACAGTACTTAAAAATACTATTACAATAATAATAAACTTCTTATTACAATCTTTTTTTTTTAAATATAAAGTATATAATATAAAACACATTCCGTGATAAATATCTCAATACATCTTCAGAGTAAACATACAACTGGAATGTTACATGAAGTAAGAATGAAACTGAACACGAACATTCCAAGTGCAGTCAGCTTTACTGCTCTGAGGCCAACTATAACAATATTAGGAAACTAAGGAACAAATGTATACACCATCAATAAGCAATGATGTGCAGAGACTTGGTATAAAAAAGAGTATGTGTGTGTTGTGTGTGCATGCACACATGCATAAAATCAATAAGTTGCAGAAATTCAAAGTCACCAATTCCCAAAATTTTAAAATACAGTCAATTCTCACTATAGCAAACTTATAGGAACTATAGGAATAGTTTTATAGCAGATAGTTTTCTATAGTGAATTTATGTATTTATTATTATTATATATTTATTTTTTTGCATAGTGTTCTACCTATGGAGCTGGTTGTAACTATCACCATAGTTCAAAGGAATGTTATAATGGACTTCATAATGTTACTTGAAAAGTCTCAAATTTGTAAGAGCTGATAGGAAGAACTTTTTTCATGTTGCTCCAATAAAAGGTTATTTGCAAACTGATGGTATATTTTGTACCATGGATGGGCTAAGGATTTTTTTTTTTTTAATATTTTTATCAATTTTATATATATATTTTGGTGTTCATTTGAAGAATGAAGATCAAAACAAGAATGTATAACAAGAATGAAGATCAAAAGTAGGCATGAAATGAACTTTTTTGTGATTAATTTGGTTGGAATTATGACAAAACAACTAATGCTGCTTGACTAGTATATTATGTTGAAAGTTTATTTTTTCACTTGTTTAGAGTATAATAAAATTAGTTTAATCCTTTATCCAAGTGTGAGCAAACAAAGTTTGCGCCTAAAGTATCTTCAGGACTAGGGTAAAGTGATACAACACCAGGGCAACTCGTTGTAAAGGTGGAGAAAGCTACCAACACTCCTAACTCAGTATCTCCTATAATGCAAAACACATCTCCTTGCGGATATGTCTAATGTTATGCATTAAAGGAAGGGCCACTACCCAGACTAGTTTCGACCTTTATTGAGGTCTCTTCAGTGGGAGCCAGGCCCTAGTGGAAATACCAGGCAGAAGCATTAGCAGGTCATCTCTACCTATAGGAGTTGCCACCCTTTTTTAATAAATTACTCTGGATTTAGAGAAAGATGTTGAAAGTTTATTTTTTCACTTGGTTAGAGTATAATAAAATTAGTTTAATCCTTTATCCAAGTGTGAGCAAACAAAGTTTGCGCCTGAAGTATCTTCAGGACTAGGGTAAAGTGATACAACACCAGGGCATTGAAGAGACCTCAATAAAGGTCGAAACTAGTCTGGGTAGTGGCCCTTCCTTTAATGCATAACATTAGACATATCCGCAAGGAGATGTGTTTTGCATTATAGGAGATACTGAGTTAGGAGTGTTGGTAGCTTTCTCCACCTTTACAACGAGTTGCCCTGGTGTTGTATCACTTTACCCTAGTCCTGAAGATACTTCAGGCGCAAACTTTGTTTGCTCACACTTGGATAAAGGATTAAACTAATTTTATTATACTCTAACCAAGTGAAAAAATAAACTTTCAACATCTTTCTCTAAATCCAGAGTAATTTATTAAAAAAGGGTGGCACACCATTTGGCAACTCCTATAGGTAGAGATGACCTGCTAATGCTTCTGCCTGGTATTTCCACTAGGGCCTGGCTCCCACTGAAGAGACCTCAATAAAGGTCGAAACTAGTCTGGGTAGTGGCCCTTCCTTTAATGCATAACATTAGACATATCTGCAAGGAGATGTGTTTTGCATTATAGGAGATACTGAGTTAGGAGTGTTGGTAGCTTTCTCCACCTTTACAACGAGTTGCCCTGGTGTTGTATCACTTTACCCTAGTCCTGAAGATACTTCAGGCGCAAACTTTGTTTGCTCACACTTGGATAAAGGATTAAACTAATTTTATTATAGTATATTATGTCTGTTTATTGTATATGTTAAGGCAGTTGGCAATTTCTGAAGGAAGAAAAACTGTCGCATCCATGTGAGACCAGTTAACTCACTTAAAAAATTCTTCTACTGAGAAGAACCTGTATAAGAATCCTTATACAGGTTCTTCTCAGTAGAAGCTCAGCAAGTCTCATACATAGGTGGAAGCATTTTCTGTGCCCAGGTTTTTTTTTATCCCACAAAACAGGTAAATCAGTCAGAAGAACACATGCAATTTACACACATTTAGACATAAGACCAACCAACCATTTTATATTAAATTACAATTATAAAAGCTAATTGGGAAGTCATGGGCTTTCAAATCCTGTAGTACTAAAGTAAAGCACTACAGTTTATTATAATAAAGGTTCTTAATATCCAGAACAGAATTTAAAACACAGCATCTTTTCAACCAAAGAGCATCATCATTACCAACTCAGTTACAGAACTCCCTTTTTTTTAATTTATGATTCTCTAACATATCCATACTTGCTTGTCAAAATTATACATATTAATCAATAAGTTTACATCCTACAAAATATAAATGGTATGTAGTGATTCTGACTGTCAAAATACAAAACAATGAGAAATTACTTACACTGCTTGCTGAAAATATGAAGAATGGTAGAAATAATATAGCTAACTGGGCATCAGGATACTTAAAGCAAACAGATGATAATACAGCCATCAAAGCACCTGACTGTAAAAAAAATTAAATATTACACAAACATATCATAACGCTTGTTGATAAAATTAATAATAGCTCTCTGTGTTTTTCATATTTAAATAGCATATGACAGTTGCCAAAAGATTGATTCCTCATATCTCTGTTATCTTTAAAAAATCTCACTACTCTTTTTTTAAACAACTCCACACAACACAGCACAAAGTTCACAGAACCTATAAAAGAAAAAAAAAGATGAATCTATCAATGCATTTGTTGAAGAAATGCACTGATAGATAGTTACTGTAGAAAACAGCATGGGGAAAGCTGTTCCAGTGAGAAGTTGGTTTGATAAGTTTAGAGCTAAACTATGAATGGAAATGAGCAGCAGGTGCTCTTGTTCATACATATTTAGAGGAAGAAAGAAAATGATGAACCAGTTTGGTGGAGTAACATTCAAAAAATACCTATCAAAAAACATCAAACATTCTTAGGACGGATTGGTGTTGTGCCCAAACATGAGTACAGTATTCTGATAGTGAGTAGCTTTTAAGGGCTTGTGCAGGTGAGAAGCAATGTTTTTGAAAGAGGGCATCAAGTTTTTTGGAGCTGAGGAGGCTATGGATGTGATGTGGTTGTGCTAAAATAGGCTAGATATGAAAGTCGATTCCAAGGAGAGAAAAACCAATCTTAACTGTAGATTGGAATATTATCAACAGTAGGATGTGATTAAGATACTTTCAAGAAATAAGACAAGACTATATTGTGGCAAGATAACTAGATTATCTTCACCCCAATAGAGAATGGTGAGAAAATCAGTGAAAATTTAATCATTTGAACAATACAGGGTTTGTCATAAGTAGAGGAATGAAGTATACTGTCATCAAATCTACAGACAGGATTTGAGGTTAGTGAGAGACAATTCTTAATGTATAAGAGAATGGGTGTGAGAAAGAACAAAGGTTTGGAATATTCAAGCAATGATAGAGAAATCTGATGAGAGGAATATCATGACATGCAATGAATGACCAGAGGAAAGTGGCAATTCAACAGCAAAGTACACACCATAAGATGGTAGTTCATCAAGAAGGCCTCTACGGCAGACTCGATCAAATACCTTGGAAATGTCAAAAGTGACCACATGAGTTCCCATAGCATATGTTGAAAGGTAAGTAATGTTAGCCACGGCATCTGCTGTAGAATAAGTGTAGCAGAAACCATATTATTGATCACTAATTAATTGGTGGGCCTCTGAACAATGAGGAATTCAGTTGATCTTCTCCATTATTTTTAAAAGGAGTGAGATAAGAGAAATGAGATGATAAGTCTGATGGCTGATTTATATTCGGTTGTCTGGCTTCTATTTCTCTAAACAAGGATGCCCTTGTTTAGTGAAAGGTAAGATAAAACCTTGCTTATATGAGTTTCGGTAGATTCCAGATTGGTATGAGAGTTTGTATAGGTGATGATGAATGGATGCAAATTCTGTAGCACAAATTTTTAGTATAACTGGAGGACACCATCTGGACCAGGAGATTTAGTAGTATGCAGATTATTGAGGTCCCACCTGAGATCATTCTGACAATAGATCAGACGAAGCACCAATGAGTTTGTAGCATAGTGTGTAGGTGATTTTCCCTCATTGTCTCAAGAGTCAGAGAAGAAGACTGATGTCAAGAGGTATGATCAAGCCTTCTGACCCCTTGCTAAGGATATTGATGTAACCTATAACCTCCCCCCCCCATGCTTCCATGTCCTCATCCTTAGCAAGAGACAAAATGCTTAGCTGCCATCTGAGCAGAAGTCAATATTTCTGCAATTCTGAACTCGAAGGCAGATCTGAATTTGTTGATGGCATTTTACAGATACTGCAGACATATTGGCCAACTGCAAAGGTTCAGTTTTGGACTAAGCTACTTAAGATATGCCATTCTGAATTGCTATGGCATACTTGGTGGAGTATGACTCTCCCAGACTGTTATCCAAACCTTGGATAATGGTCAGGGTTTTGGGTCAAGTGGCAGAAGGTCATCATTTCGTCAAAGATTGGATAGGGAGAGCAAACAGTAATCAGACCATGGAAAACTGAAGCAAAAATCTTGGAGGTCATCCCTGTTGCTACTGTTGTATTGCCAAAGGACACAGATCAAGATTGGCTGGATGAAAATCAGTCTATAGAAAAGGAAATATAGACAAGATTATGAGCAGATTATGAGTAGCCATGAGGAGGACAAATATCAGTAGTGTATTTGGAAGAAAAGCTAATTAAGAAAAGGTCAAGGGTGTTAGGAAAATGATGTGGATTGCCCAGTGAGTGGATATTGTGAATGAATTCAAGAAAATGTATGACAGGCAGAAGTAATCTATGGATTCCTTTGATGAGTCCCTGAACCCCAGAAGATCTCTTGTAATAAAAATAATAATACATTTCTATGGCACATATTTGTTCTTCATTCTCAACATTTCCCCAATTATACATTTTCAGAGCAATCAAGTGTAGCAAAAAATTTTTATACTCATTTAATGTATAAAAATTTTAATTAGTTAGAGCTTAATTTTAGCTTTAGGTTGAAACACAGGGGGACAGCTTCATTAATACAAAAGCTTTGCTATTCTTATTTTATTGTCTAAAATAGATGCTATGTGAAATTCAGAACATTCTAAGCATTTCTGTACTACTTTCAGAGTACAGAATTCAAACCTCCCTTCAAATTTGTTACCCTTATTTGCTCTCCTATAAACCAACTTCTTTCTCTCTCAGTACTAGGAGTACATAAAGTTCTTTGCTGGTGCAAATCAGCCTGTTATGGCAAGAGTGAAAAGTCAGCTAGCAACTGATTGGAAGAACATAAGGAATACATCTGCTGCCACTATTGCCTGCCTAGTAAATTATGCATTTGACATTACTCATTAAAGCAATAGTAGACAATTAACAATGTTTCATTACAAGTATAAATATGAGAGCCAAAATCTGTAGCTCTTAAAATCTTTTAATAGCAACTAACCTAATTTTTAAAAAAATGTGTGAAATCCTCTAAAATTTGTGGAACTATACTTTTTAAATCGCCTGCTTAACTTCCTTCCAGTGCCCATATATGACATTCTTCCTGTGACTTTAATGACTGTGAACAAAATGCCTTTTGCAAACTCCTCTTTAAAAAAAGACTATATTAGAGAGCAGACTTATTGGGCAGTATGGCCACTTTACACTCTTTTTTTTTTTTTTTAAATATATATTGATCATCATTTTCTGGTGTATATCTTTACAAAGGTATACCAGATATTACGACACATGAACACAACGTTTCATGATTAGTTTCCAATCAACCTTTTTAACCCCTTCAAATTAGTCTATTATTTTCAGGTCCAGTTTATACACTTCTTACCTTCCATCCTTTAAAGTACTAATCAAATCCATCAACTCACTTATCAACAATTCATCTTGTCATCCTCATGGTCTTTTTCCTGTCATTTTTGCTTTAAATACTTGTTTCACTAACCTTTCATCTCATTCTGTTTAAGTGTAGTCACATTAGTAGTTAAAAATTATATTGGGAGGAAATTTCCACATAGCCTGTAAGGAATTGGTGAACTGACTAGAACTTCTGCCCCAATATCTGGTCCTCATTAGTAAATATCCACCAAGGTACTTATAGAACAAGGAGGGATTGGCAATTTAGGAATTAGCTGAACAATTTGTATTCTGTTTAACCTACACACAAATATAATGATAAACATGATAACAATATTATTTTCTGAGATCTGCTACAGTTAGAGAGAGGATTTTTGTGGTTTAAGGATTCTGCCTGGTCTCTGATGAGAACCAACAGTTGTTCAAAAGCTGTCAGGCCAGTGAAACCTTATCAAAATGGACTAATAAAAGGCAAATATACAGATGCGTGTGCAGCATCTATGTCTTTTAAGTAGTCCACACTAAGGCAACTCAGGGATGCTGAGGAATGTATTCCCGCAAGCACTCTGGTCAACTTATGAAACTTTCACAGTTTCTCATTCAGCTTTGAAATAATGCTGGATCTAACATAAGTGGAAGTGATTACATGATGCAAAATGTACCCCCCCCCCCAGGTTAATTCTAGTGGGCTAAGTAACACAAGATGTAAGGGAGGTTCTGAGATGACGGGGTTATTGCAATTTATGTATACTAATGCCAGAAGTATTTGTAATAAGGTTGAAGAGTTTTTGGCATTGGTTAGCACAACCTGGCCAAAACTTATAGGCATTAGTGAGACATGGTTGACTGAGAATGATATGATCCTAGGAATAAAATGCAAGAGATATAATGTCTTCTGAGAGGACAGAAGGAACAGGATGGGGAGAGGCTTTTGTTAATGATAGCATAGGAATTAAAGCCAAAATACCATAGGGCTCAGTACTTGGTTCGTTGTTGTTTAATTTTTATATCACTGAAATAGGAAATGATTCAACAGGAAATATTCAGTTGTTTGCTGATGCTGAACTTGGAAGATCAGTGGTATATGAAAGTGATGCATTAAGACTTAAACAGACTAGCAGTATGGGCAAAAGTAAATGGCTTCCAAGTGTAAGATGATGTGATGTGATGTGATCAAGTGTAAGGTGATACACTTTGGGAAGAGATCAAAAGCTGTGTGTGCTATATTGATCGAACTGAACTGCAAGAAACTGATGAAGTCAGACTTTGGTGTGATTATGGACACAGAGTTGAAGATTAGAGGGCACAATGCAAAAGTAACCAAATCAGCACATCAGATTATGTTGATAAACCCTCTAACAAGCAGGAATAGAGAGATTATTGTTCCCTATATAAAGCCACATCTGGACTACTACACACAGATTTGGACTCCTGGATTCCATGCAGAATGAAGTTGAAAGTTTATTTTTCACTTGGTTAGAGTATAATAAATTTAGTTTAATCCTTTATCCAAGTGTGAGCAAACAACGTTTGCGCCTGAAAGTATCTTCAGGACTGGGGTAAGGTGATACAACACCAGGGAAACTCGTTGCAAAGGTGTGGCAAGCTACCAACACTCCTGTCTCAGTATCTCCTATAATGCAAAACACATCTCCTTGCGGATATGTCTAATGCTATGCATTAAGGGAAGGGCCACTACCCAGACTAGTTTTGACCTTTATTGAGGTCTCTTCAGTGGGAGCCAGGCCCAAGCTGAGATACCAGGCAGAAGCATTTGCAGATCATCTCTACCTATAGGAGTTGCCAAATGGTGTGCCACCCTTTTTTTTTAATAAATTACTCTGGATTTAGAGAAAGATGTTGAAAGTTTATTTTTCACTTGGTTAGAGTATAATAAATTTAGTTTAATCCTTTATCCAAGTGTGAGCAAACAAAGTTTGCGCCTGAAAGTATCTTCAGGACTGGGGTAAGGTGCTACAACACCAGGGAAACTCGTTGCAAAGGTGTGGCAAGCTACCAACACTCCTGTCCCAGTATCTCCTATAATGCAAAACACATCTCCTTGCGGATATGTCTAATGTTATGCATTAAGGGAAGGACCACTACCCAGACTAGTTTCGACCTTTATTGAGGTCTCTTCAGTGGGAGCCAGGCCCAAGCTGAGATGAGATACCAGGCAGAAGCATTCGCAGGTCATTTCTACCTATAGGAGTTGCCAAATGGTGTGCCACCCTTTTTTTTAATAAATTACTCTGGATTTAGAGAAAGATGTTGAAAGTTTATTTTTCACTTGGTTAGAGTATAATAAATTTAGTTTAATCCTTTATCCAAGTGTGAGCAAACAAAGTTTGCGCCTGAAAGTATCTTCATGACTGGGGTAAGGATACAACACCAGGGCAACTTGTTGCAAAGGTGTGGCAAACTACCTGGTATCTCAGCTTGGGCCTGGCTCCCACTGAAGAGACCTCAATAAAGGTCGAAACTAGTCTGGGTAGTGGCCCTTCCCTTAATGCATAACATTAGACATATCTGCAAGGAGATGTGTTTTGCATTATAGGAGATACTGGGACAGGAGTGTTGGTAGCTTGCCACACCTTTGCAACGAGTTGCCCTGGTGTTGTATCACCTTACCCCAGTCCTGAAGATACTTTCAGGCGCAAACTTTGTTTGCTCACACTTGGATAAAGGATTAAACTAAATTTATTATATGCAGAATGAAGTTGTAGAGAGGATCTATAGGCAAATGACAAAGATTGTGGCAGGTCTGCGGAATGCTCCCCAATGAGAATAGATTGACAGTCTGCAGGCTTCAAAAATGAGCTGATGGGGAGGGGGGAGATACGATAGAAGCATTTAAGTTATTAAAGGGATGTTATTAGATTGACACTGAGGACATTATTCAATACATTGCAAGAAGGGTGAGAACTAGGGTCATTAGTGGAATTTGCGTAAGAATGTGGTTAGTAAGGATGTTAGAACTAGATTTTTTGCTTGTTGGGTGGCGATAAGGTAGAATGGATTGCCAGAGGTGGTTGGGTGCTTCATTGGTGAATGATTTTAAGAAGAGGTATGATAGGTATTGTGTGAATGATAGCTAGTGTGTGAATGATGGATCTCCTATGATGAGTCTTCTAACTTCATGGAGATATCTGTATAATAAAATAAATATGAATGACCATTCAGAATGCAGTTGAAGTTTTTCAGGTTTTTTTGCTGATTTTCATGCTAAATTGAAAAGACTGTTAGTAATCTCCTGAAAGATCAGTGTTTTTGTTGATTTATTGAGCGTTTTCTCAGATTTATTGGTGTATTTTAGTATATTATTGTATTTTTTAGTGTATTTATTGTACCACAGCATTTAATAACATAATTGTAGAAATATTCACAAGTTAAAGTTGTAACTGCTGAGGAGAACCTTTGTCCCGATGAGCAAAAGTGTTGCTGCAAGATGATAATTTATTTGAGGATAATCTGACATTGGAAATATCCCAATTGAAATAAATTATTAGAAAATCAACCAGAGAATTAGAAAAAGTGGAAAAACATTTAACAAAACTTAGACAGGATAAGAAAAAGGATCAGAACAAGAAGAGGCAAGAAGCACCGAACTTAGCAATCATAATAATAATAACTAGTAAATCACTTAAAATTTAAGGAAAGAAGAAGTGATATGGTATGGTGATTCAGTCACCACTTCCAGTTTCCTGGGGATGAAAATTAAAGATATGATAAATGTATTCAAAAAACAGAAAAGAAAAGTAAAAGAGATGGTAGTTCTGGTAAGAACTAATAATTTAGGATATGAAAGGTCTATTGGAAGAAGCGATAAAGAAATGAGAGAGAGAGAGAGAGAGAGAGTAAAAATTGTAGGGTTGAACCAAGTACTGAGCCCTATGGTATTTTGGCTTTAATTCCTATGCTATCATCAACATATTACCAAGATATGATGGTACCAAGTTAAGAAGGAGAGCAATGATGGCAAATGATTCCATGTACAGGCTATGTAGAAGAAATGGATGTGAGTTTTAAGATGTGTGAAGTATGTTTGATGGCAGAAAAGACTTGTATAAGAGAGACAGTCAGCATTTGAATTCATTTGGCATCAGGAGCCTGGAAAATTTACTTATTGGTATGAGACCTAATGCAGAAAGTCAAGGAAATTAGATCATCAAGGGAAGAATGGGAAAAATGTGTTTTAAAGACAACTTAAGTTCAGTTAGGGTAGAAATGCAAGAAAATAAAGATGGTAACAACACTGTCCCATTTAGCAGTGAGTTTGAGGCTGTCTATGCAAATATGATGACGATATGAATGGCTTCAAACATGGTTATGCATCTGGCGAAGGGGCAGAAATATATGTTTGGGTATGACCTTTTGAGTATGTCTAGGGAGGGAAAAGAGAAATTTCTGCAACAATGCCAAATAGATTGCATATCTAATTATAAGAATAAGCCAGGTGGTATTTATGTCTATACACAAATGCCAAGAGCATCAGAAACAAAGGGGTTAAGTTCATTGCTTTATTGAATACGATGAGGCCTAAGATTGTTGGCATTAGTGAAACCTGGCTATCAGAATCAGATATGTAACTGGGATTGAGTGTAATGGGTACTCTTTTTAGGAATGACAGAAGAGACAGGAGAGGAGGGCAAATACTACTAACAATATCAGATGACTTAAGTCCAGTTAGGGCAGAAACATATGAAAACAATGATGGTAACATTGTTCCATGAAGCAGTGAGGCTGCGGCTATATGGTGTGAAGTGGAGGTTAACAAAATGAAATATAGGGTGGGGTGTTGCTGTAGACCTGGTGGCTCAGTTTCAGGGAACGAAGAAATGCATCACCAATTTAGCCTATGCATACTAAATGAGTGATTATTATGGAAGACTTTAATTATCCAAACATTGATTTGGTAGAAGAGAAATCTCATGATAAGAATGAAGAAGAATTTATTAAATTGTTGTAAGACAACTTTCTCAAGAACCATGTGAAAGAAGGAACTTAAGGTCAAAGAGTTAGATTTTCGTAGCATCAGAAGAGGTCTCTGTTAATAATATGACTATTTTACCACCAGTTGGTGATAGTAATCATGCTGTGCTTTCTTGGGAAGTATTTAGTTATATTGTTGTTCTCATTAGAACAGGTTACATGCTGAACCACAGAGCTGGAAATTATGATCAACTTAGGAGAATACTATCTTTGGTCCCATGGTAACAGTTACTGAATGGGAAAAATGTCAGCATTGCATGGGAATCTTTGAAAAAAGTGCTTAAATGAGGCAGTGTGTGAATGTATCCCTAGTGTTCAAAGAATAAATAGGTTGGGAGTGAAATGGATGTGGAACATTATTAAGCAAGGGATCTGCAAGAAGAAGATGATGTGGAAAGAATATTATGAGAATAAGAATGACAGGAGTTATGAAAGATATAAAGTGCAGGCCAGAAAAATAATGAGTATTGTGCAGAAAGTTAAATCAGAGTATGAAAAGCAATTGGCTATGCAGGCTAAAGGCAATCCAAAATAATTTTCTCATTGTACTGCAAGCAAAAAAAAGAATGAATGTGGAAGAATAATTTTACTGAATGCAGATGATACTCAAGTGTCAGAAGCTAATAAGATTGTTCAATTAATGAATGTTCACTTTGCTAAGATATATCAACTAGTGTATGTAACATAGTGCACAGTGCTACTGCTACAATGGATGAAGAGTTAGAGGTGCATGAAAATGAGGTTGAAGAGCTGTTGGACAAGAATTTGTCAATAGGGACAGATGGAATATCATATCAGCACATTTGCTAAAGGAATAGTCAACTGAATTGGCTAGGCCTTTCACATGTTTGTATAACTTGAGTTTCAGCTCACGAACGATACCACAGGAATGTATGATAGTTCCATTGTACAAATATGGTGCAAAAACTGATTGGCTAACTACTGACCTATCAGTAGCTCTAGTGTAGTAATGAAGACTTTAGAGAAGTTTGTAAGAACTCGCATAGAGAAATGAGCAGAAAAACAAGCTACTCTGCAAGAGGAAGCATGGGTTACTAAAGGTCATGTTTTAGCAATTTGCTCATATTTTATAACAATGTTATGGCTAAGTTGAATAAAGGGAATGGACACATTATGATAATGTTGGATTTTGCTAAGGTATTTGATAAGATACCACACGAAAGGCTGTTGCATAAACCAGCTCTTGCTTCGTCCATCAGGCATACTTCCTGTTCTGTAATTATGTTCTGTTTCCCTTTTTTAATCATTTCTGTATTCATGAATACACTCACTTGTCTGGCTGTAATTCATAGTCTCAAATCCATCACTGCCTTTAACCTTTCATCTGGTATTCTTCAGTTCCAATTCCTGACTTTCGTTCAAATCACTGAAATCCATTAATATATCACACTTTCTATAGATCCTCATTCTCTCACTTCTATCATTTTAATCTCTCACCAAACACATCATCTGTCACATTTGTCCAAGCATACATATTACTCTCCTGACAATGAACCAACTATTATACACAAAATTCACTACAAAACCTACCAACAATCTCAATAATTAATATGCATACAGTGTCAGTGTTGCTAATTAAATAAATTTTCAGTGAAATACATAACATTCTTCAGAAATATAACTTATCTTGATTCCATTGACCAACTTTCATTGTACTCTTCCTTGCAGTTCTGAAAAAGTGCTTCAAACTGAATAACTTCCAAATGCAAACACATTACACTCAATCACAACTACACTAAAACATCTGTAGTAATAAATCGACGCACAAAATCAGTTTTCTTCTTGTTAAAACACTCCAAGCACTGTTCAGATATTTTCACGCAAGTGTGTTTTTGATCAGCTGTGAGCAAGCGCAGCACCCATCTTGCGCAAAGCTTTTTCATTTGCAATTCGTCATGCAAAATATATCCTACATGTTCTTTTGAAATACCCATAGTCTCAGCAATTTCATGCACTTTGACTCGCCGGTCATCCAATACCATATTGTGCACTTGATCAATGATTTCTGGTGTTGTTACACTTTTTGGACGTCCTTCACATGGATCATCTTCAAGGCTGGTACAGCCACATTTAAACTCGGCAGCCCATTTCTTAATTGTTAAAAATGAAGGAGAAGAGTGCCCGTAAACTTTTATGAACTTCAAATGAATTTCTTTTGCTGTTAAACCTTCTTTTACAAAGAATTTTTTACCCATTTCAAGGGAAACAGACAACACTTTTGCTTCAGACAGCTGTATAAAACAAACTACATAATAGAATGACTTGCAATTTCACATGAATGCTTATGACAGATGTATCAACTTGGAAAAAAAAAATCTTGACGATGGTGTTGCCATCCATGGTTGAGGCTGAGAACTTTTCAGGCCACCCTCGTATTATCATTCAAGAATATAAGAGCAGAGCTCTTATATTCTTGAATGATCTTTTCTGCCATCTTGATGTCAAGATGGCAGAAAAAAGATCCAGAGGAAGACCAAGTGGATTGTTGTCAGAAGTGCCCTGGAAGGTAGAAATACAAGATCTGGTAGTGTCACTTGTCATATAGTAGTGCCATATGACAAGTGACAGACTGATCTGGAGGAAAATTATTGATAATAGATAAGTAATAATGTAAACTTAATTATACAGTACCGTCATACTATCCTATATACCCTCTGAGGACATATATCAGTTATCCGATGATGATAATGACAGTTCCCACATGACACAAAATATCATGTGTAATAAATTAATATAAAAAAAATAAGAAGAATAGTATTATAATAATATGATTTTAAGTAATAATCAAGCAATATAACTGAAATTATATGTAACATTTTGGGTTTTTAATACATTAATTTCTCCTTTGTGTTGTACTTTACATTAATGGCATTATTTGTGAAACTATCCTCGCAATGTGAATAAATAAAAGTTCAAATTTCATTTTCTGTAATGACTTCTAAAACAACAGAATAAATATACTTACAGCACCTAAAGATAAGCCTTTTGCATGTGTAGAAACTTTGTGCACATAGCTGGCAAAAGAAGAAATAACACCTAGATAAAGCAATATATAGTAATTTAGTTTTAATACATATTTTAATATTTTAATAAATAATATAATATTTTTGTGTATTAAAACAAAAGGGAGATGCATTGCTGCTCAAAACTCCCCTCCAGAAAACAAACAAAGCCTTGCTCTAAAGGAGGAATGGGCCATTTGCCTTAACTCCTGAATCACTTAGTACTAAGTATGGTACATTGTGACAGATGCATCGCAGCTTGGGATGGACATATTCCATACTGAAATGTCGCTCCACATAGTTTTCTGTAAGCACTGTATATTAATTCCTTAACTACATAATTTACAAAAAAAGTTACAAAATTTCCTTAGGAAATTTTGTAACTTTTGCCAAAAACATATTGCAATTTAATTTATATGAAATTTATAACACATTTTTTGAGTAATATAATTTATTAGTATGCTGGTAATAAATTTATGTCCACATTTGGCTGTAGTCATGAAAATTTTTTTCATATACAGGTAAAAATGTAGTTCATCCTTAGCTTTTGAACACCAACATATCTCTCTATAACTATCTTCCACTTCAAACTTCATAAATGAATCTTTTCAGACTGGAAATGTTCAAAAACATAACTAAGTCAGGAATCTTGTCATCATGTTGCAACTAAGCTATATGTATAACGCAATTAAAAAAAAATTATGTGGTTCTCGCTCAAAGGTTAATTGCAAACCTATAGTACATTTGTACTGTGGGTTGGCTAAGGATTTTTTTTTTTCAACCAATTACTGAATGTAATTGGTTGAAAAAACTGATTTTTTCAGATAATTCGGGTTTTTCATCCCACATACAGATAAATCGGCCCTTCAGACTGCACACAATTTAGACAAAAAATACTGGTTGTGGTGGTGGGCGGTAGATGGCGTTGATGGAGATGATTGGTAGTAGAGGTGGAGACAGTTTTATAGTAGGTGTCCTCCTGCGATGAGTCTTCGGACTCTTTGGAGGTGTCACGAATAATAATAATAATAATAATAATTGGTTGTAAACATATTAACACTCTTTCTAGAGTGATATGATTGTTATTCCATACTATCTTTAACTGGAGGAATCAACTATCTTTGTTGCAATTCACATCACTCTAAAATGATATACATATGACTACTGGTAACTCAGTGGCTAGTCATAGTAAAATAGATTTACTTCCTGTTATGTAGTACTCAGAAACCAAACAAAACATAAATTTGCTGGTGGTCACTACTGATGTTCTAATTCCAGACAACATGGATTAGTCAAGACATGTTGCCAGCAGTTAAATTAAACTTTATGCAGTTTCATGGAAAGTAATCACTCAATTTTGCAAAATAATCACACAGAGTTTTAGTATGAAACAGGTGTTGGTTATCATTCCTCATAATTTTTTTTTACAATATTGACTAACTGGTCCATCTATATCATGACAAAATGAATTTATTAATGCTATAATATTTTGATGGATTCAAACTATCCTTGGAATTATAAGGCACTATAACCGAGTATTATAGTGGGAACTATTCAAAATTGTAACAGAAACAAATAAGAAAAGTCCTAAAATCCTAACATGCACTTCATTGATTATTATTACTATGGGCAACTCCATAGAGTCCTTATACTCATCGAGAGAGGCCTTAAACATCATGCCAAGCACAATCCAACATTTGCACAGTACTTATCATAATTAGCTTTGAACTCATTCACAGTTATGGAACTAGCAACGGACTCTGGCAACCCATTCAACTCAAGTACCACTTTCCAAGTCTTTAGTCCTGACATCCTGCTAAATATACTCGCAACCAGTTTCCAAGGCTGGCCCTAGTTCTCACACCACCAGACTTATTCTGAAAAATTTCCCATTATTAATCTTGTAAAAAACTTTCAGTAATTTGTATGTCTTAATCACATTGCCCCTTTTCTGTCTGTCAACTGATTTCTGTAAACCACAAATCTTTAACTTATCCTCATAAAGTTCATTCCACAGACCTGCTATCATCACTGTAAACCAACTCAGCTGTCAGTGTATTATAAAACAGTGAGCAAATTACTGAGGCATGACCTGCCCTTCACAAAACCATATTGCTCCCATATAATATTCCCTTTCTTTCTATCCTTTCCTGTATTTTGCTCTTGACCAACTTCTCCAACGTCTTAACTACAAACTCTTGATATGCTAATTGTTCAGTAATCTGCTATTCTTGGAGTCCCCTTTATGCAATGAAACTATTTTCCCCTCTTTCCACCCTCTTGGGAGGGTGGAAAGAGGGGAAATAGTTTCATTGCACTTTCAAGAATAAAACTTTCATTTTCAAGAATAAAATAGTTTCATTGCACTAACTAACCCAGAGTAGAGACTTAGAATAAACAAATGTGACCAAAGGTACTGCCAATTCCCAAGCACCTTCTTGTAAAACTCAAGTAGGTATACCATCTAATCCCATAGCTGTATTCACATCAAGGTTGTGTAATATGCTATGTACCTCCAGTTCATTTACCTCAATTTCCATATAAGCCTCTGCCTCTCTTGTTACCGCAATATCTCCATTGGGATGATATACTCTTGTAAAGTGTTTACTAATTCTACTATTTTGCCTGATTCAGTTACTTCTCTACCATCATCATTCATTAAAATCATTCTTTCATAAACATTTTCCTTTTTACTTGCAACATATCGAAAGAACTCTTTGGAATTATCTTTGGCCTGTACTGTTACCTTCCTTTCCTACTCTGCTTCTATCTTTCTTACTACACTGGTTACCCTTCTGGCTTATGCTTGGTACTGCTCATGTACATTTTGGTCACATGAGTAGTGAATTTTTTTTTTTTTTTTTTTTTTTTTTTTTTTGTAACTTCAGCTTAATGATTGTATTCATCCATTTAACTCCCATCTGATATATTCTCAAATGTTTCTTTACCACTCTCCATGCACTATCAACATTCAGCCCTTGCAGTCTCACATATGATGGTGCTGATCTAAGCAATCTTCAAAGCTTGTCACAATGTGGAATTACAAATGTGGGGGTATATGTTGAATTACATTGTAATTCCACATATACCCCCCCCTCTAAACTGAAAACACGTTCAGTCACCTCCCAAGTTAAGACCATATGATGACTCTCACCAATGGGTGGCACTATGATCATATTAGTTGGACACATTCTCTGATACAATGACTACTTCTAGCACTCTCAAACCACTAGTATATTCCATCACATGCCGTCTCAGGTAATTATTCCTTATAACTGCATAAATTCCATTTCCTTCCACCCATGTGTCATTTCCTCCTTCCAAACTATGTTCCCATAGTTCAAGTTCCCCATAATAATTACCCTCCCTCCTTCCATTCATTGAGCTTATTTGCTGATACATACTATCCCCATCATCCTTTACAATTTCTGATCTATAAAAGCAACCAACTGTATATTTTGTTCTGCTGACCACTATCTCACACCAGATAGATGGCCTTGAATGTTATTTTCACTGACCTGCAGTACCTACTCTCTTTGGTTGTAGTTCATTGGCTATCATCCATAATACTCCCCCCCCCATTCTTTTCCCTCTATCTTTACTGAAAACACTATACCCTTTATATTCTATCCCACTAACTATATAATCTTCCATCAGCCATGTTTCACTAACGCCAATAACCTTTGGCCAGGATGCTAACCATGCAATAGGTGTCCAGGATGCAATAGCCTCTTAAGCCCACTGCTGTCCTTCTGGTTTATACCAACTATCCCATTCTGATGTGTTACAAGTGATAATAACTTAGGCATTTTTTGCACATTCTTATGCTCAACTACCTCACTGGTATCTCTCTACTTGCTCAACAGCTTCCCCCACCTAAAAGCTGAGTTTTCCCTGATTATGCACATTCACTTTTACTTCATTCAGCAACACTTTTTCCAGACACTGAACACCAAATCCAATCAGATGCAAACTATCTTTCCTGTATGTCTTTTTGTCCATCAAACTCACTCCACATATCCACAAATTCCACATCATATTGATTCATTCACTATTATGGCCCTCCTTCTCAGCTCAACTCTGTCATACTGCAGCAAGACTCATTATCTTCACTCTCTCATTCATTTCTTTTGAAAGTTTCAAAAGAAATAAATAGTTCCAGTCAAAACAATCAACTCTTTCACCTTACACTTTTGCCACCTTAGTATTCAAATAGCCTCATTAACGTTGTTAAATTTTGCACCTGGGAAGCACGATTTTGTCACCCTCTCACCAATCACACCTCTTATGAGAGAAATGCTGTACAAGACTATTTTAATTTTTCCTTCTCTCTCTCTCTCTCTCTGTCAAGTATTCCTTTCTCTTTTCTTGCATTTCTTTCTTTCTTTCTGCTCTCAGTTGAACCACTTGCTAGACATTTCTGTATGTACTCCGACTCACATTTCATCCTATGTAGCACTCAGCATACAAGCGCTATCTCCTTCATTACAGCGAACTCTTCATTCTTTACATCCGTGACACTGCTATTCCTTTGATCATCACTCTTACTCTCTCTCTCTCTCTTAATAATGTCACTTTTAATCTCTCTTTCAGTCCTGTCTTCCATTGTGTTGCACACATTTTCAAGAATATTCTATGTTCTGTCCACTGCTTCAATCTCTCGACCTGACTCACACTTCTGACCCTTGCTTTCATAGAATTTGGCACACTTTCTCACCACTATCACTTTCAAACCAAAATCCATTCACTTTAGGTAATGCATACATCACACAGACATTGCAGGTACTTGTTCCTGAATCTAGATCTAGAGATGGCTAAAAGTAATTCTAGAATTACAGACACCCAAATTTTAGATAAATTATAGTAGCCATACTTCTTCAGGTTAGGAGATTGCTTCATTGCTACTATTGCATGTTCCAAAAATATAATTTTTAATTTGTAATGGCATCAAAATAGTGTTGTGCTTTTTTTTCCCTGCTATTCATGAAATGGGTTACCAAAACATGGTTTACCAGACCTGACTTTGCATATAATGATGATAATGTATTTCTTTTACTCTTTGAAGCGAATACAAGATTTAACAATTTGTAGACACATGGAACTTAATGCAATCTGGACAACAAGTCTCATTCATCCTTTGACAAACTATTGACACTCAGACGTATCAAACAGAGATTGTCCTTAGCAGAATGGACAAGGGGTTGATTTTATGAAGTCTGATGCAAAGTATAATATACCCCATTTAATTTAAATATCCCACTTTATATCCAGAGTGAATTCCATCTCCTCCATCTATAAAACATAGTTTTGTATGCTTTTTGGTTCATTTATTTGGAAATAAAATACACTTCATTTTTATATTGAGATCAATCTATCATAATCTCAAACAATAATTTTCAACTGAATATATGATGTTATTGCTTCCTAGGAGATTATTGCTTCCTAGAAGTATTATGTTCAATTAATACAGTAAGCTGAGAGCAAATATCATCATGGGCTGCTTAAAGCTACATAAACAAATGCAGAACTTTATTTTGTATGATTAAGTTCATTTATTTAATTTCTAATTCAAACACAAATCACAGTTCCATTAACCATTTATTGAAAAGGGATTAATCTGATATCTCTACTTATTCAGACAGGAATTGCATTCTACACTAACCTTTCTGTTAGGAGTAAATAGAAATGGTGCTGTTAAAAAATAGTTTCACATGTATATTCCTGTAACATTTGTAGTTGTAGGTATTCATACTTCTATAATTACTGACCTACATAAAAAGAAATATGTTACTTTAAGAAATTGCTGTTTATTCTAGTATATCACAAGACTATGTAATTCTACATAAACCATGAACTATTATACACAGCACACTTCTACACTTTAATTTAGTAGCTGGTTTATAATAAATGAAGAATTTAAATATTTGTAAGTTCTGAAAAGAATCCTGATTGTAGAAAAATTAAATTTCCATTTCTCATAAGCAATCATCTCCTATGATAACTTGAGCCAAGCCTTCTTATCTACAGAGTAGCAAATATACTGCACAAGCTCTGACATAATTTTTGGTGTTGTCAATCAAAAAGGTAGTTTCTAGGAACATCATGTTAGAGAATGCTAGAATTTTCTTTAGAGAGAGAGAGAGGGAATTATTTAATATTGGTAGATAAGCTGACATAATCAGAAAAATTAAAGATGGAAATGAAAACGTATGTATGGGGGTGCTTAAGGGTCAAAGCTTTTTAACTGAGAGGAGACATCCACATAGCCTTTAAAGGAATGCAGAGAACCAACCAGGGCTTCTGACCTAATGTCCAATTCTCACCTTCTCATGGTGCACCCTGTTGGGTATTTACCAGGATACTGAACAAACGAGGATGGGCTGCCAATTTGGGATTTAGCCGACCAAATTGTATTCTTATTGGCTTAAACCAAAATACAAAATGATGGTACAACATGACAAAATTTCATGCCAGCTGGGGCGTCGCCCGGTTAAACAAGGTCACCGTTGTTTTCGCCAGGGAACCAGGGCGAACAGCAAAAAGTCAGCTACTGGAACAAATCTGAAAACACACCCCAACTCAACATCACCAGAGTTCAAGATCGGTACTATCAACATAAGAAGCCTGAATGGAAAGAAATGGAGCTAGCTGAGGAATTTGATAAGTACCAGATCAACATAATTGGGGTGACTGAAACAAAAAAGACAAAAACTGGGGAGATCTTTCTGAGCAATAAATACAAAATGTTATATTCAGGCAATGACAATCAAGGAAAAGAATGAGTAGCCAGAGTATTCAACACTAAATACAAGCCTAATCTTCTTGAATGGCAGGCAGTTTCAAGAAAACACACCCCAACTCAACATCACCAGAGTTCAAGATCGGTACTATCAACATAAGAAGCCTGAATGGAAAGAAATGGAGCTAGCTGAGGAATTTGATAAGTACCAGATCAACATAATTGGGGTGACTGAAACAAAAAAGACAAAAACTGGGGAGATCTTTCTGAGCAATAAATACAAAATGTTATATTCAGGCAATGACAATCAAGGAAAAGAATGAGTAGCCAGAGTATTCAACACTAAATACAAGCCTAATCTTCTTGAATGGCAGGCAGTTTCAAGTAGAGCGATGTGGGCAAATATCAGAATGGGGAACTGGAAAATGAGACTCATTTGTGCCTATGGTCCCACAAAAGGTTCTACTAAGGTAAAAGTGGAGGAATTTTTTGAGGCTTTTGGGATTTAGCCGACCAAATTGTATTCCTATTGGCTTAAACCAAAATACAAAATGATGGTACAACATGACAAAATTTCATGCCGGCTGGGGCGTCACTGGTTAAACAAGGCCCCCGTTGTTTTCGCCAGGGAACCAGGGCGAACAGCAAAGAGCTACTGGAACAAATCTGAAAACTGACACAATGAAAAAGGAAAAGTTGGTCCTTGTTGGGGATATAAATAGCACAGTTGGAAATAATTGTCAGACATACAAAATTATTTTGGGAAAATTTGGAGAAAAAAGCAAAGCTAATAATGGCAAATACCTGTTGGATGTCTGCTCAGGCCATGGACTGGTTATTGCTAACACCATGTTCCAACATAAAAATGTGCTCAAATTCACATGAAGAGAAGAGGCAAGGAATAAGAAAAGTCTCATTGACTATGTTATTGTTGATAGTGATGTTTTCTCCCTGGTGCAGGACACCAGAGTGTACAGAGGATCTGAAATTGGAAGTGATCACTAATTAGTCTTTAGCAGGATAAAATTGAATTTCATATTGAAAAGAATAACGTGTAAGAAAGTTTTAAAGCAAATAAAAGTTGAGCAGCTCTCAGATGTGAACTGTAGACTAAATACACAAAAATTATTGAAGAAAAAATGAAAAAGTTTGAGAACAGCAACTAAACCTTGGAGATTCAGTGGCAAGCCTTGAAGAAAACATTGATTGATTCAGCCAGAGAGACATGTGGGGAGGTTGTCTGCAAGGATAGAAATATCAGAACTGGATGGTGGACACAGGAAGTTAAAGAGACAGTGAAGGAAAAGAAGAAAGCATATCAAATGTTCCTGGCAAATAAGTCAGCTTGTGCTCTTAGAGAATACAGAGACAAAAGTAAGATTGCGAAACACTGTGTAAACTATCTAAACCAAAGTCATGGAAAGACTTTGGCAAGAACATAGAAAATAAATATCAAGAAGGTGGTAAGATATTGTGGAGGTTGTTGAAGAAGCTTAGAAATGGAGGAAAGAGGGCTATAAAAGGAGTTAGAGATGATAAAGGTGACATGAAAATGGGAGAAAAAGATATCCTTGAAGTATGGAGTAATTACTTCGAAAAATTGCTAAATGAAACAAGCAGTGATAGCACAGTGGTAAAAAACACTCAACAGGCACACAGTCAGGAATACATATCCATACTTGAAATAGAAAAAGCCATCAATGGCTTGAAATGTGGAAAGGCAGCCAGAGTAGATGATATTCGACCAGAAATGCTGAAATATGATGGTATAAAAGTCTTACAGTGGCTGCACTGCATAGTTGAGAAAGCCTGGACAGAGGGACAAATTCCCAATGATTGGAGTAGGGCTCTCATAGTACCCATATATAAAAAGGGAAATAAAACCGAATGTGAGAAACGGTTGAGAAGAATTGTGGAAAAAAAAGCTTCATGAAGAACAAGCTGGATTCAGGCCAAATAGAGGCTGTCAGGATCAGATCATCACTTTACGACAAATAGTGGAGAAAGCATGCGAATATAACAAAGATCTACACTTTAGTTTTGTCGATCTGGAAAAGGCATATGACAAGGTGCCAAGAGAGAAGCTATTCAATACACTACAGTTATATGGTGTCAATGGGGCATTATATCAAGCACTATTTAGTCTTTATTTGAGTTGTAAGTCAGCAGTTAGAATTGAAGGAAGTACAGGAAGATGGTTTAATGTTAAATCTGGTGTGAGACAAGGATGTACATTATCCCCTCTGTTATTCATTATCTATATGGATCACATTATGAAGGAAAGTGGTATTAAACATGATATCAAAATTGGAGATGTTAATGTCAGCTCTTTGCTTTATGCAGACGATGTTATACTTCTAAATAAATCCACTACAAGTCTGCAAGATTTCCTGACTAAACTGAATAACTGTTGTAATAGATATGGTATGAAGATCAGCAATAAAAAGACAAAAACAATAAAAATAGGCAGAATCATTGAAAATGTCAACTGCGTTTTGAACAGAGAACCTGTGGAACAAGTAAAACATTTCAGCTACTTAGGCACGATTTTTAGTGAAGATGGTAAATTAAATAAGGAAATTGATAACAGAATCAACAAAGCTGGTATGGTAGGAAGTCAATTGAATAAATTCATATGGAATAAGAGAGAGATTAGTCAGAACACTAAATTAGCTGTATACAAGACAGTGTTCAAACCGATTTTAACTTATGGATCTGAGAGCTGGGTCAGAAGTAAAACACTTGAACAAAGACTAGAGACCGCAGATATGAGAGTCCTGAGAAAGATTAGCAGCGTGAAGAGATGGCATCAATGGCAATATCATATTAAAAATGAGATTATTAGGAAAGAACTTGACATTGTCAGCATCCAGGAATGTGTTAGCAGAGCTAATCTCAGGTGGTATGGTCACTTCAACAGAATGGGCGAGGAAAGATTAGCAAAACAAGTGTTCTCTGCAAGGTTGGCAGGAAAACGACCCAGAGGAAGACGAAGACATAGGTGGATTGATACTGTAAAAAGTGCCTTAGACAATAGAAATATAAGATCTGATAATGTTTTAGTCTTAGGAAGTAACAGACTGATTTGGAGGAAAATTGTAGATAGGAAGTTAGTAATTTGATGTAAATTTTTCATGTAATACTATCATATCCTGTACACCCCTTGAGGGTACATAGCAGGAATTTGATGATGATGATGACTAAAACGTATGTCAAATAAATTTATTTGCCTAAGTATCATAGGCATCTTCAGTACAAATAACAATGGAACACAAAATAAAATTATAATAAAAAGAATCAATTTCAAGAAGTGCTCTACAGTGCCAGTGGGACAGCAGATGGTCAGTAAATTCCTATTATTAGAAAGAAAAAAAAATACAATTATCTTAGATAATAATTAGGAATAGGCATAAAAATTATATAATAATATTTCCTATAAAGAGAACTGAAGATCATATCTGTTTAAGTTTGGTTGGTGTAGAAAATAATAAATTTGACAATAAGTTTAAGTTTCTATCTTTAATTTTTCTAAAGAAAGAAAGAGTGCTTGATAATTGCCAGCAAAGACTGGTCGATTGGTAGAGCCTCTGCTACTAATGGCTCACGCAAAAAGTTAAGCAAGTTTGAGTGCTGTTAGTAGTTGGAAGGGGGTCAATCATTTGATGCTGTTGGCACACTGCTCTCTTAATGAATCTTTTGACTTCCTGGAGGTGTTACATAATAATAATAATAATAATAATATTTATCTAATGGGAATTAAATATGTGTGAAACAAATACCTCAGAAAGAAAGACAATTGTGTTAAAATAACTATGTGCAACAGAACTTGTTTAAAGCAACAAATGTAAAAGAGCAATATTTTAAAAAAATTATTATTAAAATTATTAAAAAGCAGTACAATGACTTGCAATGGAAGGCCTTAATTGGATTAATAAAAGAATTTGTTTCTTATGCACAAAGAATAAAAATGTTTTTGTCAGAATAATACAATACATTTTTGTTTAAGCATGCTTACATAAAATTATTTCCTCCTGAATAGTTTTTTTTTTTTGCATGTGTCTATTTCTAGTAAATAAGACTGATATACCTAATGTTTTAAATCTATGCAGGAGTTCTTCCCTAAAACTAAAATCTTTTAAACTCATTGGCTTTGTTATTCAGCATAACCTAGGAAATTATGTTGAGTACTAAAAGCAGGGGAGGAAAGAAATAGAATATAGCCATGACTGCTCTAAATCCAGCTGCAACTTTGCTTTTGTTACTTAGAAACGTAATTGGTACTTTCACTATTCACTTATTCAGTGACTTTGCTAATTAATTTTAACATAATTTTAACATAAAACATAAAAAAATTGCTATTATTTACAGTTCTACTCATAGGAGTATGCTCCTTAGTGTAAGGGGAGCTAATGAATCATCCAGAGGAAAAAAACGTTTTGATTTTCCTGCCCTTCATATACAGTAGTTATTTTTTTTAAAATAATGATGTTATATTTCATTTGATATATAAGGGTTTCTCGTTTTTGAGAAGCGTGTACCAAATTTCTTAGTTTCTGCTATAAGTAGATTAAAAATGAGTAACATGTATGCATGGTTTAGAAAAGTTTCTGATTTTATTTCTTTTGAAATAGTAGCAAGAGTATACTACTCCAGTTTACTGGATAGCCTGCAACTGTTGTAGGATTTATTATAATAACTCACACCACGGATTTACACAGAGAATGTTAAGAAAGTTTAGCATAAGACCTTATGCTAACCTATGCAGCATTCTGTAACTTATCAAGCATTTCTCATTTAAGAAGTTGAAATACATTTATTGACAGAAGAAGAAAAGATGCTTTCATCTCCCATCCTTATACAGCTTCTGGTGATGGAAGCTGTATAAGGATGGTGTGAGCAAGAGAAAGAGAAGTAGGTTCTTTGCATGGAGAGTGGAATGCATTGCTTGAAGTGTGGAGTGCAGAAACTGTAAAAGGACCTTAGGGACAGTTGAATGATATTTTTGCATGAGAGAGAGAGAGAGTATAGATCTCACACGATGAGTCCTTTGACTTCTGGAAGTTAATAATAATAATGAAACATAGCTTTACATCAAAAAAAGTTAGTCATAATATATATTTCCTGAAAGGAGAAAATTAACTTTGATATATAATTTTAATTAGAAAACAAATTACAGAAACAGACTGTTCAGAAAAGAAAGTTTTCAGCTGAAGACATGCAAATTTCTCTCTCTGTACACAGACAAGATCCTTCCACCTGAGAGAAGCTCCTTTTTTAAAAAATACACTCATGCCAAAGAAATCTACATTGTACAAAACTGGATGTTCTTACAAAAAAAAAGCAATATGAACTTACCTTGTGAATACTCATGTTGTTTCCTTGACTGTAATTATTGTTCCCTGATTCCCAGGAAAACAACAGAGAAAATGTGCAGTCATTTCAGAATTATGAATTTTCTATTTCTATATTTCTATTTTTTTTTCTGCAGCAGTATAAAAAAAATTCAAGTAACATTATGCAACTACCTACCTTCCAACAAAAATAGAAATATAACATGAAGAACTGAAATTTCTTCAAATAATGCTTTCACAATCATTAGGGAAACAGCAATATTTTCAAAGGTTGATTTTATTTATTTATTTATTTTGCTTTGCTGAATGTCATAATTCTTGTTTTGAACAAAAAAAATCTCAAATGTCTAATCAAGAGCTATGATAAAAAAAAAAAAAAAAATTTAAAAATGCTATACTCTTTGAGGATGAACAGAGATATGAAAAGTGTGAAAGCAGGGAAGAGCTGCATCTAAAATTAGTAAAAAAAAGTTAATGTTTCTTAGAAAATTTTGAATTTTTCAGATGAGAAACACAGCAAATTAATCTTTTTTAAAACATCATAGTTTTGCTTGAGTGTTAAGCAAGATACTGCAAAGAGACCATTGCACAGCCTGTAAGGAAGAATGAAGAACTAACTTGGACTTCTCACTCAATGTCTAATTCATTTTCTATAGTGGACCCTGTTAATAGGTACCTACCAAGATACTGAATGAACAAGCATTGATCAATAATCAATTTGAAAGTTGGATGACCAAACAATACCATACTGAATTAAGATGCGCATATAAAATAACTACACAACATAATCAAATGTCATGCTATATGAGACACCACCATCCAGTGTTTCTGTTTCACCTTACATTCACCTAAGAAACTAGACTCCATATATATATATATATATATATATATATATATATATATTTATTTATTTTTTTGGTTATTCTCACACTTACCTCATAAATCCATTCTGTCCTCAATAGTTTCATTTGAAAGAAACTCATTGATTTTATTTCTGAAGTTCTGGCATTAGTATACATGAACTGTAGATTATGTATACTATTCCCTTAGACCCACAACTACCTTTACACCTTATATTAACTACTACATTCAATTTCATTACCTGAGAAACTAGATTCCATATTTTTTAGTTATTCTCACACTTGCCGCAAGTGCCTGCACACACTCAACCTCCGTAATAATTTTTTTTGTCTATACATTTCCACTCTCGGGGAGCAATCCTTTCTTTAGATAAACTCCAGTTCCATTTAAGTGCAGTCTACCAGTCTTATAAAAGTCCTTCCATCCATCAAATTCACTCTATTTATCAAATTGTTCATTAGGTATCAGGAAATGATGATGAGATATTATTATTATTAAGAGAGACTTCCAGGGAGTCAGGGACTCATCAAGGGAGGCTACATACTACATGCACCAGCTGTCTTGAATTCATTCACACTACTTGCACACACAACATCCAATAGCAGTCCATTTCAATGCACACCACTCTATGAGAGAAAAATCTAGATCTCACCCTTTCTTGGTATTGATATACACGTTCAAATATACATGAGCCATCATAATAATTTTAAAAAGAAATATAGTAACTCACATATCATTCAGCTATCTCTCTCTCTCTCTCTCTATACATAATTCAATGATGCTGTTATCTTTCTAGATACCTGTAATGATGTTTGAAATAACAGTTGCATGCATTTATGACATACTTATCAGATGAGTATTATTTATTATTATTTACTTATTAGTATAATTACATTACTGGCTTAGAATTTATTTGTAAAATATTAGATACATGCTCATTCTAATAAGGTTGTTGATTTTAACATATCTACTTCTCCTCTATTTACTTTTTCTTTTTTTTTTTTTATAGAATGGTATGAGACCAATTATCTGTGTCTAGTAGACATCTCAAAAAGTTTTCATGATCCTATTTGAATATACCAGGTTGGTTATAATCTATTTCAGCTGCCAATGTTTTTCTGTTATTAAAACGTGGTTGCTATACGTGTGGATAATTTGTGCCACTATTTTTGTCATTATATCAAATATTATGAAGTTTACCAAATGTTATGATAGTCGTACACTATTTAATATTCCATAAGTAGTTTCTAATGATCATCTGCATCTAAATTGGTTTTGTTGATTTTGAAGCCTTTGATTTAACAAGCACTTAGAGTTTATCTTCTGAAGCATAAACCCACCTATAGGAACTGACATAGCTGGCTAATGCTATAGACCAAGGGATGGAAAAGATGATCGAGACAGTATGCATTGGCAAATAGACTCAATGAGTGGAGGCCATGAAATTATTATGTTTGACTTCAACTATGGGAACATAGATTGGAAGGAGGAGAGGATACACGAGAGGAAGGAAATGGAATTTATGCAGTTACTAAGGGATAATTACCTGAGACAACATGTGATGGAATATACTAGGGGTTTGAGAGTGTTTGATCTAGTAACTGCATTTGAGAATTTGTCCATAACAAATATGACCTCGTTACTACCAACTGATGACCTCGTTGCTACCAACTGGTGAAAGTGATCATATATGGTCTTGACCTGGAAGGTGGCTAAATGTGTGAAATTTTCAGTTAAGATGTGGAATTACACTGGTAAGTATGACAAGCTTAGGAGATTGCTTGGATTGGTGCCATGGCATGTAAAACTGCAAGCACTGGATGTTGACAGTGCATGAGAAATGGTAAAGGAGTATTTGAGGGAGATAATGGCAGACTGCATACCTAGAGTCAGGAGAGTAAATCAAATGGGAGTTAAAAGGACGAATATCATCATTAAGCTGGAGCTGCAAAAAAAGAAACAATTGTGGAGGGAATTTAAGGAGAAAAGTGACCTTCAGGCACATGAACAGTACAAGGCACAGGCCAGAAGGGTAACTAGTGTGGTAAGAAAGGCAAAATAGATTGTTAAAGGAAGTTAGCAATGCAGGCTAAAGAGAATCCCAAAGAGTTCTTTTGATATGATGCAAGTAAAAGAAAGAATGTGTATGGCAGAATGATTTTAAGGAATGCCAGTGGTAGGGAGGTAACTGAATCAGCCGAAATAGTAGAATTACTAAGTGAACACTTTGCAAGAGTATATCATATGGGTGGTGATATTGCAGGAATGAGAGCCAGAGACTTAGATGGGAACTGAGGTAAATGAAATGGAGGTGCATAGCATGTTACAAAACCATGATATGAATACAGCTGTGGGACTGGATGGTATACTAGCTCGAGTTTTACATGAAGCAGTGAGGAAATTGTCAGTGCCCTTGACCATATTGTTTAATCTAAGTCTCAGCTCTTGATTAGTCCCAAGGGGGATGGAAAGAGGGGAAAATAGTTCCATGGCATAAAGGAGGCTCCAAGACTGATGTAGCAAATTACTGACCAATCAGCATATCAAGAGTTGTTGTCAAAGTAGTGGAGAAGTTGGATACTGTATGCTCACATTTTATAATACAGTGACAGTTGAGTTGGATAAAGGTAATGGGTTTACAGTGGATTTACATTTGCTGGACTTTGCAAAAGCCTCTGACAGGATACCACATGGAATTATAATCAGTAAACTGCAGCACATAGGGTTGGATACAGGGTTGGTGAGATGGATAGGAGGGTGGTTGATGGAGCAATATCAGAGAGTAGTTTATTCAGGAGTAGAGTTCAAAAGAAGACCTGTGACTAGTGATGTGCTGCAGGGTCCTGTTCTTGGACTACTACTGCTTAATTTGTTCATTAGTGATATAGGAAATGATCTGAGAGGATTGTTCAGTTATTTGCCGATGATGCAAAATTGCGTAGAGCAATAGTTAATACAAATGATGTCAAAATTTTGCAGGATGATTTGAATAGATTGGCAGACTGGGCAAAGGAGAATGGATGTCAGTTTAATATGGCAAAGTGTAAGGTTATGCATTTTGAGGTGAAAACATTACCTGCTGTATATCACATTGGTGGAACTGTATCCCAGGAAATTGATGAAGCTAGAGACTTGGGAGTGTTAGTGGATAGGGAGTAGGGGGCACATAGTAAAAGTAGCTAAAGCAGCTCATCAGATCACTAGGTTGCTGAAGAATACTTTGACAAGCAGAAACAAGCAAGTCATTCTTCCTGTTTATTGAACCTTGATAAGACCCCCCATCTTGACTGCTGCATGCAGATCTGGGTGCCAGGGTTTCTTTTTGATGAGGAGGTGGTGGTGGAGAGGATCCAGAGACGAGTGACCAAGATAGTAGCAGGTCTATGAAGATTTGTGGGTTACAGAAACTGGTTGACAGGAAGAAAAAGGGTGATATGATTGAGACACAAATTACTGAAGAGGGTTTACAAGATTAATTCAGAGGAAATTTTTCAGAACAGGTCTGGTGGTGGGAGAACTAGGGATCATCCTTGGAAACTGAGTAAGAATGTAGTTAGCAAAGGTGTTAGGAGTAGGTTTTTTTTGCTTAGAGAGTATTGAATAAGTGGAATAGGTTGCAGAGTCTGTTGTGGGTGCGATGACTGAATAAGTTCAAAGCAAAGTATGATAAATATTGTGCAAATGTTGGATAGTTCTTGACATGATGTTTAGGGCCTCTCCCCTGAGTCTAAGGGCTCCTTGGAGTTGCCGATAATAATAATAATATTTTGGTATTCCTCTGGGTCTTTTTCTTGCTGTTTGGCTTAAAATACCTGTTTTACTAATCTTTCACTTCCCATTCTGTTTAAGTGACCATATCACCTTATATTAATTTTGCCTAAACATTATTAAATATTAATAAGATCCCACGTTTTAATATCTTCCTTTTTTTAGTATGGTTCTGATACCATCTATCCATTCCCCATAATTTTCCTCTGAGCTTCATATCTGCAGTCTCTGATCTCAGATCTGTCCAACTTTGGAGTACTGTTCCTGCATTTGGGGGTGGAGCACTCAAGACCTCTCTAAGAATTCTTGATGATATTCAGAAAAAGGCAATCTGTTTAAGAGATGACCCTTCCTCACAGACTCCCTTCAGTCCCTTTATCATAGGCACTGTTTCAACACGTTATGCCTGTTCTATAGGTACTTTCAAGGGCATTGCTCCTCTGCTACCATTCTTCCAACCATAAAAGAACTAGAGCAGCCACTGACTAACACTCATACATCGTCCAGCTTCAAACACACTGAAATAACTTCTCATCAGTTTCCTTCAGTTCCATCCACCTCTATTCTTTGGAACAATCTCCCCCATATTGTTTTGCCCACAGAGTACACTTCCCACTCTTTAAAAAACACATGAACAGGCTACATTTTTCTCTTTAATCACTTGCCCACACATGGCACTGTAATGTTATAGGTCTTGTGACCTTTCAGGTGTGGGTTCAACATATAAAATAATAAAAAAAACCTGCAAATACAAATGTTAAAGACTACACACACACACACACACACAGTGGTGCCTTGGTTAACAACAGCCTCAGATAATGACGTACTTGGTTAACGATGAGTGGTTGTAAGAAAAAAATCTCTTGGTTAATGACTCTCGATTATGTGAACCTCTACCAATCTAAAAAAACGGAATTTTCCGATCGCACTCAGCCATGTGCAGGAAGACATTGTCGAATAGAGAACAGCCACATGGCATAGCTGTGAAGCTCAAATGTTTGACCCATCATAGCCAGCTGTTTACGTTTTCCATTTATTGTTTCTTTTCTTGTAGTGTACTGCGCTTTATTTTAAAATTTGTGGTTATAAATGCATTTTATGATGAAAATGAGTATTTAAGCATTTATTTTTTATGTGTTGGTTCATACAGACAATAAATCGGCAGGTGTGTGTCACTGTTCATTCGCCATCAAAAGGCAAAATCAAATCTCATCTGTATAATAATCGTTATATCTATAAGCTGCTAATCAGTGTATGTTATGGTAAGTGCTGTATTGCAAAACGCACTAAGTCAAAAATTGCAGGTTTCGAATTTAATTGTTAACTTTTATTTCAAAAAGTTTTTTTTTGAACTTTTACTTTCATTTTCAGGTGATGATATGTTCTTTGTATCCCTTGTCTTAGTGTTGTACAATTTGTAATAATACTGTATTTTGCGTATCTTTTTTTTATAGAGTGGATTTTTTTACTGTGTGACAAAATGGGTCCCAAAAAGAAAGCTAGTGAGGGAAAAAAAAAACAGAAAAATTTTCTCTATTGAACAGAAGAAAGAAATAATAGCAAAACATCATAAAGGTGAAAGTTATGCAGCTAGCTAAAATATATGAAACCAGTCATTCTACAATATCAACCATTTTGGCTAAGAAAGAAGAACTTATGGTAGCTAAGGTTGTTAAGGGAACTTCAAGGTTGAATGTCAGAGGGCTTCTTTTTGAGCAAATGGAAAATCTATTACTAATTTGGATCAAAGAAAGAGAAATGGCAGGTGATACTACATCTCAAAATGCAATCTGTCAGAAAGCTAAACAGATTTATCAAGATTTGAAAAAGAAGACTTTGGGATCAAGTTCTGAGGTAGATGATGATGATTTCAAAGGTAGCAGAGGTTGGTTTGACAACTTTAAAAAAAGAACAGGAATTAATAGTGTGGTCAGACACTGAGAGGCAGCTAGTGCTGACAAAGCAGCAGCAGATAAATTTGTCAATAGCTTTACAAGAATTATAGAAGAAAGAGAATACCTACCTCAACAAGTCTTCAATTGTGATGAGACTGGATTATTTTGGAAGAAAGTGCCCAACAGGACATTTATCACAAAAGAAGAAAAAACACTTCCTGGGCATAAACCAATGAATGATAAGTTAACATTGCTTTTAGCAGCAAATGCAAGTGGAGACTGCAAGGTAAAACCAATGTTAATCTACCACTCGGAGAATCCTCGAGCATTCAAAAAGTTCAATGTCTCTAAATCCAATCTCGGTGTTTTGTGGAAGTCTAACAGCAAAGCCTGGGTCACAAGAATAGAATTTAGAGACTGGATTCACAAAGTGTTTGGACCAACTGTCAAAGCCTATCTTGAGCAAAACAATCTGCCTCTGCAAGCCATTTTAACCTTGGATAATGCACCTGGCCATCCAACTGGCATATAAGATGAGTTACCAGAGGAATTAGATTTTATCAAGGTGATTTTTCTTCCTCCCAAGACTACATCTCTGATTCAACCTATGGATCAGCTGATAATTGCAAATTTTAAAAAACTTTACACAAGAACACTTTTTACCAGGTGCTTTGAAATGTGTGAGGCTACCAACATAACCCTAAGAAAATTTTGGAAGGAAGAA
Organism: Typopeltis vanoorti; assembly: GCF_054136105.1. Lineage (NCBI taxonomy): Eukaryota > Metazoa > Arthropoda > Arachnida > Uropygi > Thelyphonidae > Typopeltis > Typopeltis vanoorti. The sequence goes on along the minus strand of NC_143572.1, from coordinate 34,184,963 downwards.
TTCAACATTGTCATAGCAATTAGGCTAATTGTAAAGGCTTGGCAAGAAGTAACAATGAAATGTCTCAAAGCAGCATGGAGGAAACTGTGTCCTTCCTTTGGTAATGAAGAAACTTCAGATGAAGGACACAAATTGGTAAAGGATATTGTGGCAACTGCTCATGATCTTAACTTGGAAATAGAGGAAGAAGATGTTGAAGAATTATTGGAGATGCATGACCGAGAACTGACTACTGGCGAGCTAAAAGAACTTTTCAAGCAGCAATGTGAAGAAAAGGAAATGGAAATTTCATCTGAAGATGAGGATGGAGAGAAAGAACAAATTACGACTGCTGATATCAAAAATGTTTTGGCAAAGTGGGAGGAAGTTCAAAATGTTGCTATGAAATGGAATCCAAACAAATCTGAGGTTATCAGAACTGCAGATCTATTTAATGAAAAGTCCATGCAGTTTTTCAGAAACATTTTAAAAAAGAGGCAGAAGCAAACAACCCTAGATATGATTTTTACAGGTCCATTTGTCAAAAAAACTCCGAAGTGAGCCCAATTAAAATAGTTTTTAATTGTCAATCTTCTGGTGAAGATTGATAATTAAAAACTATTTTCATGAACAATTCATTTTATTAATGTTAATTTTTTTGTAGCAAATACATAATACCGTATAATAAATAAATTATATTTACATATTTTTATGACATTTTAAATGAGTTTTATCTGCATTTTTAATATGTACTATGGTTGTGGGGAGGAGCCGGAACAAATTAATCGATTTTCAATTAAATCTTATGGGGAATCGCGCCTTGGATAACGACAGCAATCCTGGAATGGATTACCATCATTAACCAAGGCACCATTGTATATATATTTTTTTTGGAATCACCAGCAGATTTAAGAAACCAACCTAATCTAAATAAACATGGTTGTCTTAAACTTCCCAAAATTTGGGAAACATCAATTCTTAGACCTGTCCAACTGCCATAGCTAACTACCAGCACCTATAGAATGCCCCTCTTGGGATTTTAGGTGTCTAGTCCATCCTTCCACTTACTGCGTGCTTGTGTGCATTATTACAATTTTTATATTGTATTCCAAAAAATGTCTCTGTGACAGAGACAAAATATTGGAACTATTAAACCATGTTTAATTATTTCTTTATACAGTTTATTTTCTTTCCATTAAAGTTAATTATGACCTTTAAACATCCAACATCCAAAAAGACATATACCTATAGAAAAAACAAACAAACATCTGTCTCCCATGCCTAGATACATTAGTTGCATTACTACCAAATGGTTCATTATCCTATTTGGTTTATAGGAAACCTATACACACATACACTGGAAGGTACTGACATAAGCAGTCATACCACCATCCATCTGAACACTTATGGCATCCTCAAAACACTAACACATACAGAGTCAAAGCTATTTGTTCTAATGACACAGCCCTTGCCTTCATCCATTCTTCAAAAGATCATCCTTTTTGCACATGGTTGTAGGCACAACCATGTGCAAAAAGTTGTAGGCACAAGGAACCTGCAGATTCCTTGTGCCTGCAACTTAATTCTTCAAGGCATATGTGCCTACATATGCCTTGAAGAACTTCTATGCAGTGCAGCTGGCTTCTTCATACAGTATTAAATGAAAGAAGCCAGCTGCGCTGTATATACATATGAAATGCTACATGGAATGGACATCATTCAGTGTTTTTGTTTCACCTTGCATTCACCTGTTTCACCAGCAGTAAGTGGAGCAATGTAAAATTCAAAAGAATTCAAGATAAGCATCACACACACACATCAATGAATGGGAAGTGGATGGAGCTAGCAAAGGAGTTGTGAAAATATCGTGTATGACTGATGTTACTGACATGAAAAAGGGGAAAAACAGGAAAGATACTTCTAAATAATAATTATAAGATGATTTATTCAACAATTATGGATCAGTGAAAGGAAGAAACTATTATAGTATTCAACATTAAACACAAAGATAAACTTCTTGAGCAAGCGAGTAGGGTGATGTGAAGAAATTTCCAAATGGAAAATTGGACAGTTAAAACTTATTTGTGCTCAGGGAAAGCATCAGCAAAGAACTAGAACAGGTGAATTCTTGAGTCATTAAAGAGGACATTTGACAAAGAAAAAGGAAAAGCTAATTCATGTTGGAAGCCTAAACAGCAACAAAGGAATTAATTCTACACATACAGAAATGTTTTTCCAAGATTCAAAATTATTATAATGCTAAGTACCCATGGAATTTCTGTTTAGGACATTGCCTGTTCTTCACTAAAAACCATATTCCAACATAAACATGCACACAAATTCATACTGAGAGCAAAAGAAATAAACAGAAATCTTATTGATAATGTCTTTTTGCTGAGAATGATATCTATCTATCCTCAGAGTGGATCAGGCTATAAGAACATACAGGGAACCTGAAAGAAGAAGTGGTTAATCAGCATTTAGTTTTGAATCTGAAAAAATTATTATCACAAAAGAAAAATGTGCATAAAAGACCACAGGTGAATTCAAATACAAGTACAGTAATCTACCAATTATCTGACCACACTGGGAAAGCAATTTGCTGGTATGATAATTGAAGTATAATTACATGGTGCTATACCAGAAGTCAGCTGAATTGCAAGGGTCAGTTAATTGAAGAGTTGTTGTTTTGACGGTGGGATAAATGGTAGATTACGGTGTTACAGTAGAAAAAGTGAAAGAGTTGGAAAATAACAACCAAATTTAAAAGTGTCCTAGTGTCAAAATCTGAAAGAAACAATCTTTGCTCAGGCAAGAAACCACGTGATGAAATCGCTAGTAAGATGGAAAAATTCAGAACTTCATAGTGGACTCATGCAATAAAAGAGGCACTCCTGAAAAAAAGATGAAACTGTACTGAAAGTTCCTAGTAAGTAAGTCAACACATATCTGCCTGAATATTCTATGAAGTTTTAAGAATATTTTAAGAAGAATAAAGAAGATAAATATCACAGAGTGCCAAAATGTGCTGGAATCTATTGAAAAAAAACTTAGAAACGGAGGAAAGAGTAGTGAAAAGAAATTAGAGATAATAATGGTGGCTTATACACTGAGGATAAAGATATTCTGAATTAATAACTTTAAACACAATTATAAAACAAGATAAGCAATGATAGCAAATTTGAAGAAATAGCCAGAATCAATGCAGTCATGAGTGTATCTCAGCACTGTAAGCAAGAAAAAAATTATCAGATTTATGAAATATGGATATTGGAGTGGATTATATTTAACTTCCAATCCTCAAATATGGAGGTAATAATTATACAGTGGATACACTGCATAATTCAGAAAACCTGGTCAGAAGGTTAAATTCCAGGTGACTGCGTAAAGCTATGAGAACTTTACTCAACTGCTAACAATAAAAAAAAGGGAATAAAACTAAGTGTGAGAATTTCTCTGTAATACTCACACTTAGAGGCATACTGAGGCATGCCTTCAAAAGCTGTTGTGTCCTAACTTAGTGTGGTAAACTTGTCATTTGGCAGTCAGATATGTTTTCTTGTTGTTCTAACAGTTAATAATTTGATGCACAAACATCCTACTGATCCCAAGTGTTTTTAGCAGGTTGAAAATAACAGGTGGCGACATTCTAACTTCATGAAGTGCTATTACAGCAATTCTCATAATCTTCCTACTGCATGTCAATCCATACAAGCTAGACAACTCTCTATCTACTGATAAACATACAAATGTTGGCTGTGTGCACAGTGCCACTAATGGAACTGGTCTTGCACAATTCTGTGGGCAGCATGGGATTGTGCAGAAGTTGTAACAGTGTTTATGACAAGACTGTGTAGAAGATGATCAAAATCCATCTATCTTAAAAAAAGATGCCACTTTAGAAATGACAGTTCGTTTCTAAAATCACCATGTGTGCTCTAGACAAGACTACTCCTAATTCAAATAAATTTGGCTACAAAAGCCACCGAGCATTTGCAACAGTGCAGTCCTCTGCCAAAAACAACAAAAAAACAAAACTAGCTATTACTGCACACCATCTTTCTTCTTTTACCTATTGTGTTGCAACAAGTCATTAAACCTTCAAAGTACAATATATAACCAATGCATAAGCCTGAAAAGATGTCAAACAGGCTGCAAATTATAATTGATAAAAATTATCTTCTTGTTATCATTTTTAACCCAAGTATAAGCAAACTAAAGTTTACACATGGAGTATCTTCATTTGAACTGGAGTACATTCCTTTAAAGGCCATGTGGAGGAGACCTATACATGGCCTTTAAAGGAATGCGGAGAACTGACCAGGGCTTATGACCTAATGCCCAATCCTCACTTTCTCGTGGTGCACCCTGTTGGGTATCTACCTGGATACTGAACAAACGAGGATGGGCTGCCAATTTTGGATTTAGCTGACCAAATTGTATTCCTACTGGTTAAACCAAAATACAAAATAATGGTATAACATGACAAAATTTCATGCCAGCTGGGGAATCACCCGATTAAACAACGCCCCCATTGTTTTCACCAGGGAACCAGGGCGAACAGCGAAAAGTCAGCTACTGGAACAAATCTGAAAACACACCCCAACTCAACATCACCAGAGTTAAAGATCGGTACTATCAACATAAGAAGTCTGAATGGCAAAGAAATGGAGCTAGCTGAGGAATTACATAAGTACCAGATCGACATAATTGGGGTGACTGAAACAAAAAAGACAAAAACTAGTGAGATCTTTCTGAGCAATAAATACAAAATGTTATATTCAGGCAATGACAATCAAGGAAAAGAAAGAGTAGCCAGAGTATTCAACACTAAATACAAGCCTAATCTTCTTGAATGGCAGGCAGTTTCAAGTAGAGCGATGTAGGCAAATATCAGAATGGGGAACTGGACAATGAGACTCATTTGTGCCTATGGTCCCACAGAAGGTTCTACTAAGGTAGAAGTGGAGGAAATTTTTGAGGCTTTAGAGAAAGCAACTGACACAATGAAAAAGGAAAAGTTGGTCCTTGTTGGGGATCTAAATAGCAGAGTAGGAAATGATTGTCAGACATACAAAAATATTTTGGGAAAATTTGGAGAAAAGAGTAAAGCTAATAATAATGGCAAATACCTGTTGGATTTCTGCTCAGGACATGTTCCAACATAAAAAAGAGCACAAATTCACAGAGAGAACAGGCAAGGAATAAGAAAAGTCTCATTGACTATGTTATTGTTGATAGTGATGTTTTCTCCCTGGTGCAGGACACCAGAGTGTACGGAGGATTTGAAATTGGAAGTGTTCACTATTTAGTCTTGAGTAGGATAAAATTTAATTTCACACTGAAAAGAATAACATGCAAGAAAGTTTTAAAGCAAATAAAAGTTGAGCAGCTCTCAGATGTGAACTGTAAACTAAAATATACAAAGATTATTGAAGAAAAAATGAAAGAGTTTGATAACTGGAACCAAACCTTGGAGATTCAGTGGCAAGCCTTCAAGAAAACCCTGATTGATTCAGCTAGAGAGGCATGTGGTTAACTTGTCTGCAAGGATAGAAAAATTAGAACTCCATGGTGAACACGGGAAGTTAAAGAGGCAGTGAAGGAGAAGAAGAAAGCATATCAAAAGTTCCTGGCAAATAAGTCAGCTTGTGCTCTTAGAGAATACAGAGACAAATGTAAGAAAGCTAAACACTGTGTAAAACTATCTAAACAAAAGTCATGGGAAAACTTTGACAAGAACATAGAAAATAAATATCAAGAAGGTGGTAAGATATTGTGGAGGTTGTTGAAGAAGCTTAGAAATGGAGGAAAGAGTGCTATAAAAGGAGTTAGAGATGATAAAGGTGACATGAAAATGGGAGAAAAAGATATCCTTGAAGTATGGAGTAATTACTTCAAAAAATTGCTAAATGAAACAAGCAGTGATAGCACAGTGGTAAAAAACACTCAACAGGCACACAGTCAGGAATACATATCCATACTTGAAATAGAAAAAGCCATCAATGGCTTGAAATGTGGAAAGGCAGCCAGAGTAGATGATATTCGACCAGAAATGCTGAAATATGGTGGTATAAAAGTCTTACAGTGGCTGCACTGCATAGTTCAGAAAGCCTGGACAGAGGGACAAATTCCCAATGATTGGAGTAGGGCTCTCATAGTACCCATATATAAAAAGGGAAATAAAACTGAATGTGAGAATTTCAGAGGTATTTCCCTACTAAGTGTTCCTTGTAAGATTTATGCCAGTATACTTGAGAAATGGTTGAGAAGAATTGTGGAAGAAAAGCTTGGTGAAGAACAAGCTGGATTCAGGCCAAATAGAGGCTGTCAGGATCAGATCATCACTTTACGACAAATAGTGGAGAAAGCATGAGAATATAACAAAGATCTGTATTTATGTTTTGTCGATCTGGAAAAGGCATATGACAAGGTGCCAAGAGAGAAGCTATTCAATACACTACAGTTATATGGTGTCAATGGGGCATTATATCAAGCAATACTTTGTCTTTATTTGAGTTGTAAATCAGTAAGTTAGAATTGAAGGAAGTACAGGAAGATGGTTTAATGTTAAATCTGGTGTGAGACAAGGATATACATTATCTCCTCTGTTATTCATTATCTATATGGATCACATTATGAAGGAAAGTGGTATTAAACATGATATCAAAATTGGAGATGTTAATGTCAACTCTTTGCTTTATGCAGACGATGTTATACTTCTAAATAAATCTGCTACAAGTCTGCAAAATTCCCTGACTAAATTGAATAACTGTTGTAATAGATATGGTATGAAGATCAGCAATAAAAAGACAAAGACAATGAAAATAGGCAGAATCGTTGAAAATGTGAACTTCATTGTGAACGGAGAACCTGTGGAACAATTAAAACATTTCAGTTACTTAGGCACGAATTTTAGTGAAGATGGTAAATTAAATATGGAAATAGACAACGGAATCAACAAAGCTGGTATGGTAGGAAGTCAATTGAATAAATTCATATGGAATAAGAGAGAAATTAGTCGGAAAACCAAATCAGCTGTATATAAGACAGTGTTCAAACTAATTTTAACTTATGGATCTGAGAGCTGGGTCAGAAGTAAAACACTTTACCAAAGACTAGAGACCGCAGATATGAGAGTCCTGAGAAAGATTTGAGGCGTGAGCAGATGGCATCAATGGCAATATTATATTAAAAATGAGGATATTAGGAAAGAACTTGACATTGTCAGCATCCAGGAATGCATTAGCATTCTCAGGTGATATGGTCACTTAAACAGAATGGGCAAGTAAAGATTAGGAAAACAAGTGATCTCTGCCAGGTTGGCAGGAAAATGACCCAGAGGAAGACCAAGATATAGGTGGACTGATATGGTACAATGTGCCTTAGACAATAGAAATATAAGATCTGAATAATGTTGGAGTCTTGACAAGTAACAGGCTGATTTGGAGGAAAATTGTAGATAGGAAGTTAGTAATGATGTAAATTTTTCATGTAGTACTATCATATCCTGTACACCCCCCCCCCTTGAGAGTAGTACGTGGCAAGAATTTGATGATGATGAGAAGCAATTGACTTCATCATATTTCTGCAGGATCATATTATGCATAATATACCACCTTTTGAACAAGCATATTGCCATGCATTATGGAAAAAGGTCTTTGACTTCTACTGAGGTCTAATCAGGGGAAGCTAGGATTAGTAAAAGCTAAATCAATGGGCAAAATTATATTTCAATATATATGTTGCATAATTGTGACTCACTGTATTATTATTATTATTATTATTATTATTACAATAATCTGGATGAAAAGTAGCTGTGCAAGTAAATCAAGCATGAATGAGGCCCAGATAGGATTTGTTAGAACCAGATTTTGACTTTAAGACAACCAATAAAGAAATTATGGGAATATAACAATTTTATTTATTAATAAATAAATAAAATAAAAAAGATTTTTTTTAATTTATTAAATCAATTAAAAAGCTAAATCAATGGGCAAAATTATATTTTAATATATATCACACAATCGTGACTCACAGTATTATTATTATTACAATAATCTGGATGCGAGGTAGCTGTTCACGTAAAACAAGCAAGAATGAGGCCAGACAGGATTTGTTAGAACCAGATTTTGACTTTAAGACAAACAATCAAGAAATCGTCGGAATATAACAATGATCTGTATTTAAATTTTGAAGATCTTGGGAGTGACAACATTTTTTATATTATTTATTTATTTTTTAATATCAGTCCAGACACAAAAATTCGCAAGTCCTATGATATGACAGTGCCGTACATGTGGGTATGTGGTCAGATGGAAGAAAGGAATTTGTTGATGTGTTTTTTGAAAACCTGAAAGCTGTAGTCATTGGGGAAGAGGGTTCCATGAAGTAGAGGTGTAGGAAATGAAGGCAGAGGATCAGAAGTTGGTTTGATGAATTTAGAGATGAACAGTAAATGTGCATTGATTGGCAGATGGTCATATGAAAAGGTGCCTAGAAAATATGCTACAATTATATAGCCTATATATGGTGAAGTCAGCAGTTACAACTGAAAGATATACAGGAAGAAGGCTTTATATGAAATCAGGTTGAAAACATAGGTGTAGACAAACTTCACTATTACTCGTTATCTATATAGATCACATTGTGAAGAAAAGTGGTATTCTACCAGATATCAAAATCAGAAATTTTAAGCATACAATGTTATGTTTTTAAATAAATCCATAAGTCTTCAGGACTTCAACTAAACTGAACTAACTAAACTACTGTAAAAATGGTAAGAAAATCTTACCAATAAAGTAAAAGAATAAATTAAAAAACTCTCATAAACAAATAAATAAAAATTAATAAATACATAATAAATACATAAAAATTCTCAGCAGTGAAATCTACAAAAACAAGGTTTCACATTTCAGCTTTATAGATGCAAAAATCTGAGTGAAGGTAGCAAATAAATTATGGAAATATAAAACAGAATAAGAAAAGATGGTACAGTAGGAAGCCAGATGAATAAGTTTATATGGAAAAGAAATAAATTAGGCCAAATGCCAAACTAGATATATACAAAAAGTGTTATAACGTATTAATGTGAAAAAATTGGATTAGAAAAAAAAATTTGCTGACAGATGACTAGAGACATATATAAAGGTTCTGAGAAAATTTAGGGAGATAAACAGATGGTAATAATGAGAGAATCATATTTAAAATGGAGATATTAGAAATGAACCTGCATAAGTAAACAAAATATGTAAACACTAGGATTATGATCTGATAAATAGCATAAGAGAGGAAAATTTAGTAAAACCAGTGTCTGATGACAGGAAAAAGATGGCAAGGGATAGCAAGATCTAGCTGCACTAATGCACTTGCAGTGCATTAGAAGACTGAATGAACTACAAGAGTAATGGTACTGGAGATCTGACAAACAGCATATTAATTTTAAAGAAGTGTTGATGAGAACTTTGAAAAACTGAATTATCACAGTTCCCTATATCCTATAGGATATAACAGAAGGAAATGATGATGACAACTTAAAGATCATTATAAAAAAAAAACAGTTGAATGAAAAGGGAAATATAGTTACGTTAATGTATGTATTTTGAAATTTAAAAGGAACAACTTTTTAAGTTTTTTTGTTTTTTTTGTGATGTGACATGGAGAAAAATGGGATATGTGATGCTCTTTGCAAGAGGAGAATAGAAATAAAAAAAAAAATACTCCCCTCCCCCCCAAAAACAACATTATTTAAGGATGGCTCCTAATTAATTTTAATTCATCACAAATTGCTTCTAGTTCTTTCCTTGTTGTCTTCTATTCTTATTATAATCCCCTTGGGATTAATCCGATAAAATCCCTAACTTAAACATCTCTATCATATCACCTCTTTTCCTCCTATCCAACAAACTCTGCAATCCACATTCCTTCAACATTCCAGAGTCCTGATATTGTCTTAGTCACTTATCTCTAGCCTCTCCAATGTTTCCACATCACAATGAAATCCAGGTGACCAAATCTGAGTGCAATTTGTAGTCCAAGTATGGCCTAATCAGTGTTTTATACAGTGGTACAACTACCTCCTTATCTTTACATGTCAATGTACTTCTTATCATAGCAGCACTCCGATGTGCAGTCTTTGCAACACTTGTAATATGCAGGATGGGCTCGGTTTTTTGGGCCTCAGACAGAGGCCCCACACTTCCAAATTTCTAAGAAAATTTGATAATAGAATATTTGATGTTTCAGAGATGTACTGATATTGGAAATATTTTAGTATATATAATTATATATACTAAAATATTTCCTTATTATTACCCACTGCTCTATGATTGTTGAGTGTTACTAATATTTGTAAATTATGTTTAATAAAATTATATGATTTTTTGATAAAAAAATTATTTTTTGCAAATATTTTGGGACCCTGCTAGTAACGTTTTCCCGAGGCTCCGCAAAACCTCCAGCCGGCCTTGGCAATATGCCCTCTAAACTTCGGGCTACTGTCAACCATCACTCCCAAATCTCGAATCTCATCCACTAACTGCAGTATGGTGCCATCAATATAGTACACACCTTATATTTCTGCACTCAAAAATGCAACACATTGCACTTATTAATGTTAAAATCCACTACAATCCACTGCTCTGTCCAAGTCAAAAGTTCTATTCAAATCGTCCTGAAGGAATTAACATCAGCAGTGCTACTTATAATTCTCCCCAACTCTACATCATCAGCAAACAAATGAAGATCCCAGCCAGTCCACACGATCATTTACGAACAAGTTAAACAGCAGGATCCCAAGAACAGAACCCTGGGGGCATGCCATTGTTACACTCTTTTTTTTTTTTTTGAGACTGCTCTATCATACACAACTTGCTGGTATTGTTCAGAGAACCAATTCATCTAACTAATGTACTAACTATTCCTATCCTCTGCAACTTATACACCAACTTATCATGTAGTAATTTATCAAATGCTTTTGCAAAGTCCAAGAATATCACTGTATGTGATTCTCCCTTATCTAATATGCTTGTTGCCTTATCATAAAATGCAAGTAAACTGCTAAAATGAGATGTAACTTTTAAAAATTCATGCTGATCATCATAAAGAATACTACGTCCATGAATGCAATCTTGTATTCTATTCCTAACCAATCTCTCCAACACCTTGACTACAAACTGCAGTTACAGGCTGATCTATAATTGCAAACTTCTGTCACAGAACCATGATTGTGGAGTGTTACCATTTTGCTTTCTTTCCATTCCTTAGGAACCTTACCTACTGCAAGACTTTCATTAACTGTTATGCACATTCCTTAAAAATATGTGGTGATATGTCATCCATTCCCATAGCCTTATTACATCGAACCAATCAACACCTAATGCATCTGTAATTCTTTCACTTCCAATTCTTCTAATACTTGTCTCCCTTCTACATGTTGCATGGCATCATTTACACCAGTATGATACACGCTGATAAAGTGGTCATTCAATAATTCCACTATAGCCTTTGCAACAGTTACTCTGCTGCCATGCCTATCCACCAGTATCAACCTGCCATAATTATTTTTCCTCTTGCTTGCCATATAGCAGAAGAATTCTTTGAATCAGCCTTGGCTTGACCAGCCAATCTCCTCTGATACTGCACCTTTTCTTTCTTTACCATGCTCATCACCTTCTTAGCCTGTAGTTTGTACTCTTCATGGATCTGATTGCTATCACCTTATACCTCCTCCATAACCTTTTTTTTCTCAAACATAGCTTGCTAGATTTCACTATTCATCCATTTCACTCCTACTCTATTTACTCGTCTAATCCATGGAATGCAGTTATACATTGCTTGTGTCAGATACTGCTTTATGAATTTCCATGTACTATCAACATCTTTCTGCACAGCTATCTACCTAACATATTGATACTAGTTGACTAGCTAGTCAACTATTGATACTAGTTGACTAGCTTCCCAAAATCACCCACTTCATAATTTCACATGTATCCTTTTCTAACAGTAACCGCTTCTTGTTTCACCACTTCCAAAACAAGTACCTCATGATCACTCTGACCAACTGGTGGCAGCTTCATTAACAACTACATCCTGTGAAGTTATCACCAAATCCAAAACACTAAAATCAATAGTTGCTTCAGTCACATGCTGCTGCTGCTTAAGAAATTTATCCCTCAGAAATTCAACAAACTCACTCTCCTTGTTCTAGTATAATATCTCCTCCTTCCATTCTATATTCCTGTGAGGTCTCCCATAAGGATCTTCTTCTTTTTACATGTCAAACCAATATACCTAAATATTTCACAGTCATTAGAATTCTCTACATTTCCTGGCATATAATAGCATCCTATCACATATAATAGCCTGTTAATTTCAATTCCACACCACACAGATTCAAAATTTGCATATGTACTATCAACTTCCACACTTCGTGGGCACAACTCCACTGCAATCATTAACAGTACTCCCTCTCATCTTTTCACCTTTCTATTGTTCCGGAAAATTGTATTCTTCCATTTCAATTCCCTTCTTCAGACGACCACGTTTCGCTTATACAACACACTAACAACTTTTCCAACAACACCATTATCATTTACCTCCTGCAATAACTTCCTCAAGTCTCTATCAACATTCTTTTTTCACCAGCTAAGTCATTTTTACTACCCATTACTATTACCACCACTAATTCTGATACTTGCTCATTCCTTCTGTGCAAAACAGTTATTTGCTTCAATTTGTTCCACTTGGAAAGCATGTTTTGTGTACTTTATCAGTCATCAGACCTCTAATGATCGAATCCCCATACAACAACATACAATTATCCTTTGACTTTTTTTTTTTGCTATATTACATTTTATTAAAAAAAAAGGGGGGAGGAGGGGGGTAATTTCAGTAATTATGTTATACTGTTAGATTTCAGTTTACATGAGTGCATAAAATGTACAAAAGCCTTTGTTAACATGTCGTCATAACTCATGCTAAAAATAATAAAATTTCTTGTTATATCTAAAATTATAAAACTGCGCATTATATCAAAAATAATAAGGAATGTGCTCATTATAAATAAAAAAAATTCCATTCCTATAATTGACATTACTACATTATTGGGTATGTACATAATGTGTCATAAAACAATGGAAAACAGACCTTGTTTATAAAAATGTTTATTGAATAAACATTCTTAGAAACCATCCACGGTATTGAGTGAAAAGTTGTCAATGAAGTGGGGGTGAATCAAGACGAATGACTAAAGTGAAATTAGGTCACACTTGTAAGAGTCACACAATTATTTTACACTTCTCACCATTCTTCTAGGATGCAATATAAGCAATGCTGAGTGAAGAGACCTAACATTTCTTTTTTTCTTTTTTTTTTTCAAAGGTGCAGTTTTAAAAGTTATTTTGCAAACTGCTGCGAGGCAGTCATACTGCTTATACTGTACTGAGCCAAATGATAATTCTTTAGGAGACTACAAGGAGAGACAATGCAAGAAAAGATCTGCAAAGGAGTTAGGTGAAATTCTGCACGTGTGTGTGAATGTGTATAATTGTAAACCAGCAACAATGAAAAGTCAGGCAAAGAGAAATAAGATGACATGGGAACAGGCAAACCTCCCAAAACCATCCAGATTTATACATGTTATAGTTCAAATCACAACAATGTTCACTTCCCTCTTTAATCGATAAAACCGACGTTTCCTAAGAAAAATCAACTTTCATCAGAATTTTCCCTAATTACTAGACTTTTTCAACTAGTACTATTCTCTCATGATCTCCTCCTCCTCACTAATGATCCTTCTAAGTATACTGTGAATGTTGTTTTTCTCAGGACAATTCAGACCATAAAATCTAGTGTAGATTTCTTTTCCCATGGAGCAACACACTGTATGCCATATAATAAATTAGTTTAATCCTTTACTCAAGTGTAGGCAAACAAGGTTTGCACCTGAAGTAGTTCAGGACTGAGGGAACTCGTAGTAAAGGTGGACCAAGCTCTTATCACTCCTTGTCTCAGTATCTCCCATAATGCAAAGAACATCTCCTTGCGGACATGTATAAAGCTATGCATTAAGGGAAGGGCCACTACACAGATTGGTTTCGACCTTTATTGAGGTCTCGTCAGTGGGAGGCAGACCCAGAAGAGGTGATACTAAGGCAGAAGCAATGGAGAGGTCATATTTACTTATATGAGTTGCCAAAAGGTATACCACCTTATTATTAATTACTCTGGATTTAGAGAAAGATGTTGGAAGTTTATTTTCCACTTGGTTAGACTATAAAAAATTTAGTTTAATCCTTTGCCCAAGTGTAGGCAAACAAAGTTTGCACCTGAAGTAGTTCAGGACTGAGGCAATTCGTAGTAAAGGTGGACCAAGCCGGTCTGGGTAGTGGCCCTTCCCCTTAATGCATAGCTTTATACATGTCCGCAAGGAGATGTTCTTTGCATTATAGGAGACGAGACAAGGAGTGATGAGAGCTTGATCCACTTTTACTACAAGTTGCCTCAGTCCTGAACTACTTCAGGTGCAAACTTTGTTTGCCTACACTTGGGCAAAGGATTAAACTAAATTTATTATAGTCTAACCAAGTGGAAAATAAACTTCCAACATCTTTCTCTAAATCCAGAGTAATTCAATAATAAGGTGATACACCTTTTGGCAACTCGTATAAGTAAATATGACCTCTCCATTGCTTCTGCCTTAGTATCACCTCTTCTGGGTCTGCCTCCCACTGACGAGAGCTCAGTAAAGGTCGAAACCGGACTGGGTAGTGGCCCTTCCCTTAATGCATAGCTTTATACAGGTCCACAAGGAGATGTTCTTTGCATTATGGGAGATACTGAGACAAAAAATGATGAGAGCTTGGTCCACCTTTATTATGAGTTGCCTCAGTCCTGAACTACTTCAGGCGCAAACTTTGTTTGCCTACAATTGGGTCAAGGATTAAACTAAATTTATTATAGTCTAACCAAGTGGAAAATAAACTTCCAACACTGTATGGCATTATAAGAACATGCAGTGGAAAGATTGTGGTGATCTTTATGCATCATGTTCTTGGTTGGATTACTGTTTTTAGTTCTGATCCAAACATTTAAGTGAACACATCAGTGAGACGATTCTTATAGGTATGACCATATTCATTCTCAATTCAATTTTTATCTATTTCCCTTATCTAAGCCTTGATTCTCCAAGAAGTGTGCCAAAGCTTTCATAGAAGAATGAAGCATACTGCAACTGACTTTCACTGAAATCACCATCTTCCCTTTCTGTTTATATGAAAGCTGAAGAAGTTGCAAGCAAATTATCACCATATCCAAAACTGATTTTGAAAAGATCAAAAATAGAAACTTGTCCAAGTGCAGTCATGTAATATTCATAATATTCATCCATTACAATATAACAGCTGTATGTGATAAGTATGTCATAAGTACACATGTAATTAATTTTTCAACATCATTACAGTTATCTAGAAAGATAACAGCTTCATTGAATTATCCATTCTCTAAGAGAGAGATAAAAAGGGATAATGTGAGTTACTGTATTACTTTTTAAAATTATTGAATGCTCGTGTATATTCAATTTGTATGTCTCATCATTTCCTGATACCGTCAAGAGGCATATAATATACCATGATAATATTTTATAATTAAGTGTATATTATTCCTAACTCCAAAGAACAGGCTAATGAATGGAGTGAATTATGAATGAATTTGATGAATGGAAGGACTTATATATGACTGGTGGACTACACTTAAATGGAATTGGAGTTAGGTATCTAAAAAAAAAAAAAACATTTAGCATTTGTTCACCAAGTGGAGATATATAGACAGGAAAACTAGAACTATTAGGAAGGACAAGGATGCATGTGTACAGGCACCCATGAAGCATGTGTAAGAATAACCAAAAAATGTGGTATCTAGTTTCTCAGGTAATGAAATTGAATGTGGTAGTTACAAGGTATAAACAGAGTGGTAGAGCTTATATAGATTAATGTCAGAAGCATCAGGAATAAAAGAGAGGAGTTTCTGTCATTGGTTGGTGCAACCTCACAAAAAAAAAAAAAAAGTTACAAGCATTAGGGAGACTTGGTTAATAGCAAATCGCATAGTTCCACGGATAAAATGTGAATGGGATGGTATTTTTAGGAAGGATAGAGAGAACAAGATGGAAGGAGAGATACTGCCGATGACAGCAGATGAAATACAGACAAAAAAGGTATGAGAGCACCATGAAGATAGAGATGTGGAAGACAACACATTTCACAAGAGGACAAAATATGTAGTTAGTTGCTGCTATAAGCAAGGTGTGCACAGAAATATGGATGCACTTGTAAGTTATCAAGAGGAGACAGGTTGTGTAATTATTATGGAGGGAATGGGACTTCAACAAATGGGACATGGATTGGAAGGAGGAAAGACCACATAGGTCTGCATGGTTAGCCTAGTGGCTATGCGCTTTGCAACCATATACCTGAGGAAGGAGTGTCCTAGGTTCAATTCCCATCAATGAAGTGAGGAGCTTAAGGATCTTCCTCAGCCATAGCCAAGTTAGCCGGTGTTGGTCATGGACAGCAGGGTTTTCCCGCCAGTTTATCTGGGGTTTTTCATCCCACAAGCAGGCAAACCGGCCCCGTGAACACACAGGCTACAGTCATAGGATATAGTACAGCGAGGAAGGCAATGGGAAACCACCTTGCTCATAATCATCTCCCTAGTATGGTAGCATATAGCTACCCCCCCCCCCCAGCTGTATGGCAGAAGGGAATAAATAGAAAGATAGAAGATCACATAGTGAGAAGGAATTTGAATTTATTCACCTACTAAGACATAACTACCTGAAACAGCATGTAATAGAGAATGCAGAGTTTAAGTGCTGGATTTGGTTACAGCAACTGAGGAACCAGCCATAACTAAGGTAGCCTTGTTGCCTCCACCTGGGGAGAGCGATTATGTAATCTTGACTTGAAAGGTGTGCCAAACATGTGGAACTATAGGGCAATATCAGATGATATAATCAATGTCAGGAGAATAATATCAAGTTAGAGTTGCATAGATGAGCAGTATCATTAAGTTAGAACTGCAGGAAAAGATAATGTTATGCAGGACATATCCTTCCAGGTTATAGAAGGATAATCTTAATGAGCGCTGAAGACAGAGAAGTGAAGCAGACAGACGAAACAGTGAATTCCTGAATGACTACTTTGCAAAAGGTCTATTCATCCAGGTGAAGATACTGCAGTAACAAATATGATAGGAAATGATGTTGGAATAGAGATTGATTGGAAGTACTTTGGATACTGTAGAATCACAATGCAAATATGGCCATAAGATTAATTAAATGAGATATCAGCCCATATATTATGAGAATATACAAAGGAATTAGCATTGCCTCTGACTAAGCTATGTAACTTATACCACAGTTCTATGTAACTTATACCACATGACAATATAGCTGCAAGGAAGTGGAAAGAAAGCAAAATAGTTCTTTCATAAAGGAGGCTCCTGGTCTGAGGTAGTGAATGATAGACCAATCAGTATCTCTGAAGTGGTGGTAGAGGTATTGGAGAAGTTGGTCAAATATAAAGCTCAGGAAAGGATGGATAAGAACATGATACTCGATAGAGGACAGCATGGCTTTATAGGGGGGGGGATGCCTTAGTAATTTACTCTTTTATAATAGAGTAATGCTGTATGGGATTAAAGGGAATGGTCATGATTATACTGCTGAACTTTGCAAAAGTATCTGACAGGTTACTGTGTGGATGGGGATAGATATGAAGCTGATCTAATTTAAAGTGATCAGTGTGGCTGATGGACAGATACCAAAGAGTAGTATATAGCTAATGCCTTTTTATTCCCTTATAGGGAGTAGGCGAGGCCTGTAAACCCTATCTAGCTTTTGGAGACTGAGTGGGCAGCTCAATCTTCACTGGTAGCCAATAAGAGATAGCTGGTCCATGTCTATCACTAATCATAAGCAGCCAATGATGAGACTAGCAAACAATTGCTGCCATTTCTTGGTACCTAACCCTAACATATGTTACTGTCTCAAATAATGTGGATTCTACAGTCGATTTTCTTGAGTTTACGGGATAAAAACCTACTTGCCTGTGCCAGAGATCGACTAACTCAGGAACCAGTAAAAGAAAGGTTTAGAAATAGAAAAAGTTCCTCCAGTCAGTGACTAGACTTGAACAATCCAGGTGAATAGCAATGTGCCAAGGGACTTTGTACTTGAACTACTGCTATTTAATTTATATATATTAATGATTCAGGAAATAATTTGAAGGGAAAATATTGTTTTTTGCTGATGATGCAATTAATTATGACAATATAGAGATCTGCAGAATGATTTACACAGACTGGCTGCATGGGAAAAAAATAATGGATACCAGTTTAATGTGGAAGAGTGTAAGTGAAAATATGCAAATATGATGTAAAAGATTACAAGCTTAATACACTGATGAAACTGTCTCCAGGAAACTGATGATTGCTAAAGATATAGGAATGATGGTGGATAAGTAGCTGAAATTCAAAGGATATATTGCAAAAGTGGCAAAGTAGCTCAAAGGATTGATGGGTTATTAAAGAACAATACATTGATATGCATAGATGAGGAAATTATGATTTCTCTTTATAAGGTGTGATGTCTGCATGGTTATAGCCTAGTGGCTGTGTGCTTCGCAACCATATGCGTAGGGAAGGAGTGTCCTAGGGTCGATTCCTGCCGGTGACATGAGGAGCTGAAGGATCTTCTCCAGCCATAGCCAAGTTAGCTGGTCTTGGGCATGGACAGTAGGGTTTTTTCCCCAGTTTATCCTGAGGGGGGGGGGTTCATCGTGCAAAGCAGGCAAACCGGCCTTGAGAACTCAACACTACAGGACATAGGATACACCGGGGCATACGGCTGACCACCTTATCCTGTAAACGGTTTGAGGTCCAATGATTAATAAACCCTAGACACTACAAGATAAAAGAGGGTTAAAGGAACATGAGATGAGATAAGGTGTAATATGGTTGCATCCAAATTAATATGCACAGGTATGGTAACCTGAATTTCTTGAACATGAAGAAATGACAGAGAGGATCCAGATGCAAGTAACTAGGGTGGTGAGTGGTCTGTGGAATGCTTCCTATGAAGACAGAGTGAGGGTTTGTGAGTTGATAGGCAGAAAAAAAGGAAATGCTATGATAGAAACATATTAAGCTACTAGAAGTTATTGGTTATTTGAATGATAATCACTAGAGAATCTGATAATTGCAGAAACAAATTTTCAACACATGACTAGAGGGTGCAGAACATGAGTTTATCCATGGAAATTAAGTAAAAGCATAGTAGTAAGGGAATCAGGAATAGATTATTTGCTTGGAAAGTGGTGAATGAGTAGAATGGGTTGCAGGAGAGTCTGTTTTCAGTGCTTTGCTAGTAAAGGGAGAGGTTATGACAGATATTGTGTACATTGTCCATGTCTATCACAATGAGTTGTCAGACTACATGGAGATTCTCGTGCAAACAGACTTACACAGAGTAATGAAATTCATTTCATGCCTAAAGACATTCACAATTATCCAGGATTCAGACCCACAATCCACTGGTTAGAGAGCATGTACACTATCCACTCAGCCAATGTGACCAGCAATTGGTGTAATATTAGTAATCTGGTAAAAATAAGTAACTGATGGTCTCTGACTTTTTGATGGGTAGTAAAAGATAGTATTATTATTATTGTATGGGTACCTCCATGGAGTCCAGAGATGCATTGCAGGAGGCCCAATCCACACCATCTATCATACCTCTCCTTGAACCCATTAGCAGACAAAATACTCACAACTAATTCTGGCAACCCATTCTGCTAATTTCCCACTCTCCAAGCAAAATATGTACTCTTCACATCTCATATTACACCAATTGTGGTGACATTGAAAAAATGAAGGAGCCATTAGTTTATATGGGAATTGTGATGAATGAAGTGGAGGTGAATAGTCTATTACAGAACCTTAATGTGAATACATCTGTGGGATCGGATCGTATACCGGCACGGGTCTTGCGTGAAGCGGCTGAGGAATTATCAGTGCCCTTGACCATGTTGTTTAATCTGAGTCTCGGGTCTAGTTTAGTCCCGAAGGCGTGGAAAGAGAGGAAAATAGTTTCACTGCATAAAGGAGGATCCAAGACTATGGTTGCAAATTACTGACTGATCAGCATATCAGGAGTTGTTGTCAAGGCCTTGGAGAAAGTAGTCAAGAGAAAAATACAGGAATGGATTGATGAAAATGAGATACTGTACAGGGGACAGCATGGCTTTGTAAAGGGTAGATCATGCCTGAGTAACTTGCTCGAGTTTTATAACAAGGTGACGGCTGAACTGGATAAGGGAAATGGGTTTACAGTGACTGCTGGACCTGGCAAAGGCGTTTGACAGGATACCACATGGAATTCTAATCCGTAAACTACAACATATGGGAATGGATATAGGGTTGGTGAGATGGATAGGTGGGTGGTTGATGGAGAGATATCAAAGAGTGGTTTATTCAGGAGTGGAGTCCAAAAGACGGCCTGTGATTAGTGGGGTGCCACAGAGTTCTGTTCTTGGACCACTGCTGTTTAATCTGTTCGTTAACGATATAGGGAAGGATCTAAGTGGAACAGTTCATTTGTTCGCTGATGATGCAAAGTTGGGGAGGGCGATAGTGAATGCAGATGATGTCAAAGTCGTCTTGCAGGATGACTTGGATAGATTGGAGTTCTGGGCTAAGGAGAATGGATGTCAATTTAATGTGACAAAATGTAAGGTTATGCATTTTGGGGTGAAAAGATTAGCAGCAGTATACCACATGGGTGGAACTGTACTCCAAGAGATTGATGAGGCCAGGGACTTGGGAGTGTTGGTGGATAGGGAGATGAAGTTTAGGGGACACATTGCGAAAGTAGCTAAATCAGCTCATCAACTCACTTGGTTGTTGAAAAATACCTTAACAAGCAGAGACAAGCAAGTTATTGTACCTCTGTACCGAGCCTTGATAAGACCTCATCTTGACTACTGTGCCCAGATTTGGTCACCTCGGTTCCTTCTTGATGGGGAGGAGGTGGAGAGGATCCACAGGCGAGTGACTAAGATGATAGCAGGTCTATGGAATGAACCATATGAGTACAGGTTGAAGATTTGTGGGTTGCAGAAACTGGTTGATAGGCGGAAAAGGGGAGATATGATTGAGACATTCAAATTGCTAATAGGATTCTATAAGATTAATTCAGAGGATATTTTTGAGATCAGGACTGGTGGTGGGAGAACTAGGGGACACCTATGAAAGCTGGGCAAGAGTGTGGTTAGCAGTGGTGTTAGAGCTGGGTGCTTTACTTTTAGAGTGGTAAATGAGTGGAATAAGCTGCCAGAGTCTGTTGTGGGTGCTATGACAGTGAGCGAGTTCAAGGCAAGGTATGATAGATACTGTGAGAATGTCGTATAGTTGTGTGGACATGATGTTTAGGGCCTCCCTTGATGAGTCTAAGGACTCCTGGAGTAGCCCGAAAATAATAATAATAATAATAATAATCTCTACTAACCACATCTTTATTCAACTTCCAGGGATGATCTCTCATTCTGGCCCTTCTAGCTGAGTGCTGAAACATCTCCCCTGTATCAATCCTACAAAACCCTTTAAGCAAATCAAATATTTCTATCAAACCAATTTCTTTAATCCACACAACCTCAATCTATCCTCATAGGGAACATTCTGCAGACCACTCACCATCTTGGTTGCTTGCCTATGAGGATAGATTGAGGTTGTGTGGATTAAAGAAGTTGGTTTGATAGGAAAAAAAGAGGGGACCTGATCTCTACTTGTTAGTGTGTTCTTCAAGCCAAGTAATCTTATGTGCTATAACCTTTATTCACCACCCTAAATCTCTAGCTTCATCTATTTCCTGGAGTACAGTTCCATCAATGTGGAACAGAGCTTGTAATTTATTTATCCCAAAATGCATAACTTTACATTTCTCCACATCAAACTGACACCCAGTATCTTTTGCACATACTGATAGTTAGTCTATTTAAATCGTCATGCAAGCTCTCCACATCACCTTGACTAACTATTGCTCTACCTAATTTCACATCATCAGTAAACAACTGAATATTTCCTTTCAGGTTGTTTCCTATATTATTTATGTAAAATTTAAACAGTAGTGATCCCAGCACTGAACATAGCAGCACACCACTAGCAACTGTTTTTTTTTGCCTTGATTCTGTCCCTCCATATACCACTTTTTGATATCTGCCCAGCAGCCACCTTCTTATCCACATAACCAGTGTGATATTATTATTATTATTAACACCTCCAGGGAGTTCTAAGACTCATCGAGGGTGGGCATCTACTTTACAACTCTCTATCTTCACCACCCACAATCTACAATGAACCACAGCTACACAAATGCCATCTACCACCCACCTCTACCACTAGTATTTTCACAGACAATCACAAACATCCATGCCCACAGTGGGATTCGAACCCACAGCCTTTTGGCTGGAGAGCAGATACTGGTGTATCTGCTCTCCAGAACAAATGGGGATATCCATCCCCATTCGTTCTAATTCACTGACAGCTTATACTATATAAGTATATAGTGTATATACTATATATAGTATATATAACATGGAACTTTTTCAAGCCACTTCAAGCCTCCAATAAGTGGGACGGTGGTCTTGCAGTGGACAACGAAATTCACCTCCCACCTAAAGACAATCACAAATATTCATGCCCATGGAGGGATTTAAACCTGCAGCCTGTTTGTTGGTTGGAGAGTAGATATGCTACCCACTCAGCCAACTGAGCTGGCAAATTTTACTCATAAAGTAGTATAGTATAAGTGTAATATGACTAAATAATATAGTATATTCAGTCTTAATTTTTTTTTCCCCTGCAAGCTCTGTAGAGTTTAACATTATAACTTTTCACAAGCATTTTTTTTTCCTTTTGTTTTTGATATTTTTTTTCTTTTACAGGACATAGCAATTTTATTCATAAAAAGAAGGCAAGGAGGAAGGAGCATTAACTCATATTAAACTTTCAGCATTTTGGTCATCTACAACAATCAACAATCGCAAGCAATATAACATCCTCTTAAAAATGAAATATTCATCCATCACATAAGGAGAGGTAAACAAAAAGGAAATTTTACAGCTTCTTTTAGTGCTTAATAAGATGAGTCTAGTAACAGTTTTGGAAAACTTCAGATATTTCTGAAATTTTACAACTTTATGCAAATATTTCAACAAGATAACAGTACAAATATGCTAAATTATACACAGAAAAAAAATATGTATTAGAAGCGATAAAAGAATTTTGTAAATTTATATCACAAATGACATGATTAAAAAGTACACATGTGATTTAACTGAGAGTAATCTCCATTTTTTTTTTTTATTATGCTACCAAAAGATGAAAAGCTGAAATAATATTTATTCCCTTCAACTGAAATCTCATTTTGGGATGCAACGAATTTCATAATTTTCAGCTAAACATTTGTTTTTTATATGGCTCCCACCCATAAAAGCTATTTGCAAGCCAATAGCACATTTGTACCATGGGTGGGCTAAGAGTTTTTCCTATTTTTATCAATTTATATATATATATATATATATATATATATATATATAAATTGATATATATATATATATATGCATAGACAATGAAATTCACCTCCAACCTAAAGACAATCACAAACATCCATGACCACAGAGGGATTCGAATGTACAGCCTGTTGGTTGGAGAGTGGGTATGCTAACCACTCAGCCAACTGGGGCTGGCAAATTTTTAGTTAATGGCATGGCATATTCATGGGAAAGTTGTTCTGTGCATGCACAGAGCAACTTTCCCATGGCGAATCTTGACTTCATAGAGACCTGAAAAGAATACTAAAAATAATAATACTAAACTGGAATCCACACAAACAATAACAGCTTCCATTTGGAAGGTATTGTAAAATCTTACAGTTTGTATTTATAAAGGCTACTGACATTTTAATACATTTCACTTAACTAAACCTGATGTTATACAGAATAAAAACTGACTGTTCTCTTTACCTGCACTTAGATAAACACCCAGAAACTGTTCCTTTCCATATATTGAAACAGCACTTGTTGAAAAACTATACAGAACATACATATTGGCTGCAAGGTGCCAGAAAGAAAAGTGGCTGAACGTAGACAAAACCATAGGCACACATATATATTCTGAAAAATATTACAATATCAAAATATTAATTTTAATATATAATAATTATTAAATAAGTAGAACATTTTAATTGTAAGTCTGATTCCAAAAATTCTGCACAAAAAAGTGATTTGCTATAGTACAGATAACCTGTACTATAGCAAACACCATTACAATGAATCTGCACAGTATTACCATAACCATGTCAAGATAAAAATAAGCATTTTTAACTTGATACCACAGAGATGGGGAGACTCAAATATTTACTACAGCAAATTGTATACTGCATTAACTTGCCAGCCTGGATGACTAAATGGGTAACATATCCACTCTCCAACCAACAGGCTGTGATTTTGAATTGCATAATGGGAATGGATTTTGGGTGAGAGATGAATTTCATATCACAGTGGAAAACTACCACCCTACCACACTGGAGTTCTGAAATGGCAATTTCAGAATTGCCATTTCAGAACTGCCATTTCATATAATTTCCAGACTATCTAACCCTCAGTCCACCCACAGTACTAAATGTGCTATAGCATTACATAAATTTTTATGTTTTTATGGTTTATGTTTATATAGGATAAATATAAAAACCCAACCACTTGTACAACAGAAAAAAATACAAAATAGAAAATATGCACAGCACTACTATTATCCTATTATCTTCTTCTTCTTAAGAGTCAGGACCAAACATCAAAATCCAATCAAACAATAGAACAGTTTTAATTACACAGAAGTAATTATGGTATCAAAAGTTGGAAGAAGGCAAAAATTAGAATAAAAGCAAAGACAAAATAACTTGTATAATATTAATATTATATACTATATAAACTCATTATCTGATAGCTAAAAACTGAATACACCCTGCAAAAGCAAAGTTTATTTTCTAAAGACAAATTTAACACATTCATGCAGGACAGTGTCTGCACATGTGTAAACTGCTGGCAAGAACTAGCTTAAGCATATGCATGCTGTTTCCATGTCAGGAGGTCACATTTTCACAAAGCTTATATGCCATGTTAGCTGCAACTTTTTTTGATACAATTTTATTTGTAAAATTAGTATTTGTGACGTGTCTGGATGATACTGAATATCTCAAATGTAATTCTAACTGATTTCAAATTATATATATATATATATATATATATATGTGGCGATTAGTTTTTACTCGGTTGTTATACATTTCAAAAAATAGATTTAATGACTCCAAGACCGAGATAACATATAAAGATTTTAATGATAAATACTACTAGTTTCGGCATATAGCAGCCTTCTTCAGGTATTTATAAAGGAAAGGAATACTAATAAACATTGAATTATTTAAATAAACAAACTGGAAATTACAGGTACAAATTGCCTCACATAATCGATACATAAAAACGTTGTATTTTTCAAGTTGTTCCAACTGGCGTGCCATTGTTTGTTGCAATTGTGCGTGCAAGTTCACGTGAACGCCAATATTGAATAACTGCAGCATGGCTATCTGGGATGTTATAACTTAAATTATTATTTAAGTGGACCGGGTTCAGTAGGATTTCCCGTGATTCTACGATTTTTCTTTCAAACTCATCTTCACAGCGAAAAATATTTTCTGATCTATTCCAGCATACAGAGTGGCTTTGTTGGTCATCATTAGGATTATTTGAAAAAAGAACATGACTGGATAAAGCAGTTGCATGAGATCTTTTGTATGAGATGTCTCTCTTATGCTCTTCTATGCATTGTTCAATAGATTTGTTAGTTTGACCAAAGTATGGGATATTGCAATCACACCACAATTTATATACTCCAGGGTACTTAAGGTTGTGATGAGTAGGTTTTGGATGGCTGATTAGAGAGCGGATTTTTGGAAGTGTGGTGAAGAAGGTCCTGATATTATATTTTTTAAGGACTTTAGCTATTTTCTTAGAGACTGTGCTAATGTATGGAATAGAGATGCTACCTTTAAAATTAATAGTCTCTGTTGTGCACTGCTTAGGAGGGTTCAGAAGAAGTTTCTTAATTGTTTTTTCAGAGTATCCATTTTGTTTAAAAATAAGAGTGAGGTGATTCATTTCTTTTTGTAGTTCATCTTGTTCATTTAAGAGAGAACGTGCTCTGTGTCCTAAGGTAGATATAATTCCAAGTTTTTGTGGTGGAAAATGATGAGAAAGATTATGCAGATATCTATTGGTATGCGTAGGTTTTCTGTACATAGAGATTTTTAATCTTTCAGAGTATCGTGTAAGCATAACATCCAAAAAAGGTAAAGAGTTATTATTTTCTATATCAGCAGTAAATTTTATATTAGGATGTTGGATGTTTAGATGACGAAGAAAATCTGTGAGAGCTGTGTGCCCGTGATTCCAAATAATGAATATATCATCAACATATCTTTTCCAAACTTTTGGTTTAAATGAGAAGGAAGATATGGCTTTCTTTTCAAAGTCTTCAAGGAAGATGTTAGCTAGCACAGGGGACAAAGGGTTGCCCATTGCCAGGCCTTGTTTTTGTTGGTAAATGGAGTCCTTATATCTGAAGTAACCAGAATGAATGCAATGTTTTAATAAAGTGAACATTTTTTTGGATAATTTATCCTGTAGTAATGTAAGTACCTCGTCCGTAGGAACGTTAGTAAATAAAGATATAATGTCCAAACTAGCTAGAATATCATTATCATCGATGGGAATATCTTTAATATGAGAAACAAAATCTGTGGTGTTTTTGATGAAAGATGAAGATTTATTGGAGAAACACTTGAGGTACTTTGCTAAATATTTTGAAAGTTTATATGTAGGTGAATCAATTCCTTCCACAATTGGGCGAAGAGGGATGTTTTCTTTATGAATTTTTGGAACTCCATAGATGCGTGGGATAAGAGGATGTAGAGAGCGTAATGAGAGCCGAATATTATGAGGAAGTTCACTCGCAGTCTTTAACAAGTTGTTTGTACGGTTTTGTAATTCTCTTGTAGGATCTTCCTGAAGAATTGAATATATTGAACTATCTTCAAGTAATTGAAGCATTTTGTTGTGGTAATCTTCAGAGTTGAGGATGACCGTAGAGTTGCCTTTATCTGCAGGTAAAATAATAATGTTACTGTTCTGTTTTAGATTTTTTAGGGCTTTTCTTTCAGCCACTGAAATATTATCTGTTGGAGGTTTGGCATTATTTATAATGAAAATCGATTCAATACGAAGAAGTTTCGCCAAATGATTAGGAATGAGTGAACATGCTTTTTCTATTTTTGTAAGAAGAGATTCTTTAGGGATAAATTTTGGTGAGGGAATAAAATTGAGACCTTTGCTAAGAATATTCGTTTCTGCATCCGTTAACATATGAGAAGATTTGTTCACTACAACCTTTTCAGGATTAATACGGGCATCACTATGACCAGATCTGTTTTGTATCCTTATTAGATTATCAAATTTCTTGATAAGGGTGTATTTATTCTTGTTTTGTATCCGTGTGGCTTGTGCTTCACTGTTAATGATAAAATCATGTAAGTTAACATTATCCATAATTTCTTCAAGTTTTTGAGTTAAACATCTTTTAGTGCTGAACAAAAAAGCTAAACTACGTTTTGTGTCTGTAATTCTTTCGCTGAGGAGATCCATTTTAGCATTACGATAGATTCTTTTAGCGCGTTCCGTTGTTATCTTTTCTTTAAAAGAGATGAAATTGGGAAAAACTGCATGGAACTTACAACGTTTGAGGAAAACTAACCTGTTTATTTTCAGTCCTATTTTCTTCAATGTTCTTTTAAAATTCCTTTGTATTTTCATTAGAGACGCCTCGTCATTTAGGCTATAGATGTGGCGATTAGTTTTTACTCGGTTGTTATACATTTCAAAAAATAGATTTAATGACTCCAAGACCGAGATAACATATAAAGATTTTAATGATAAATACTACTAGTTTCGGCATATAGCAGCCTTCTTCAGGTATTTATAAAGGAAAGGAATACTAATAAACATTGAATTATTTAAATAAACAAACTGGAAATTACAGGTACAAATTGCCTCACATAATCGATACATAAAAACGTTGTATTTTTCAAGTTGTTCCAACTGGCGTGCCATTGTTTGTTGCAATTGTGCGTGCAAGTTCACGTGAACGCCAATATTGAATAACTGCAGCATGGCTATCTGGGATGTTATAACTTAAATTATTATTTAAGTGGACCGGGTTCAGTAGGATTTCCCGTGATTCTACGATTTTTCTTTCAAACTCATCTTCACAGCGAAAAATATTTTCTGATCTATTCCAGCATACAGAGTGGCTTTGTTGGTCATCATTAGGATTATTTGAAAAAAGAACATGACTGGATAAAGCAGTTGCATGAGATCTTTTGTATGAGATGTCTCTCTTATGCTCTTCTATGCGTTGTTCAATAGATTTGTTAGTTTGACCCTGTGCTAGCTAACATCTTCCTTGAAGACTTTGAAAAGAAAGCCATATCTTCCTTCTCATTTAAACCAAAAGTTTGGAAAAGATATGTTGATGATATATTCATTATTTGGAATCACGGGCACACAGCTCTCACAGATTTTCTTCGTCATCTAAACATCCAACATCCTAATATAAAATTTACTGCTGATATAGAAAATAATAACTCTTTACCTTTTTTGGATGTTATGCTTACACGATACTCTGAAAGATTAAAAATCTCTATGTACAGAAAACCTACGCATACCAATAGATATCTGCATAATCTTTCTCATCATTTTCCACCACAAAAACTTGGAATTATATCTACCTTAGGACACAGAGCACGTTCTCTCTTAAATGAACAAGATGAACTACAAAAAGAAATGAATCACCTCACTCTTATTTTTAAACAAAATGGATACTCTGAAAAAACAATTAAGAAACTTCTTCTGAACCCTCCTAAGCAGTGCACAACAGAGACTATTAATTTTAAAGGTAGCATCTCTATTCCATACATTAGCACAGTCTCTAAGAAAATAGCTAAAGTCCTTAAAAAATATAATATCAGGACCTTCTTCACCACACTTCCAAAAATCCGCTCTCTAATCAGCCATCCAAAACCTACTCATCACAACCTTAAGTACCCTGGAGTATATAAATTGTGGTGTGATTGCAATATCCCATACTTTGGTCAAACTAACAAATCTATTGAACAACGCATAGAAGAGCATAAGAGAGACATCTCATACAAAAGATCTCATGCAACTGCTTTATCCAGTCATGTTCTTTTTTCAAATAATCCTAATGATGACCAACAAAGCCACTCTGTATGCTGGAATAGATCAGAAAATATTTTTCGCTGTGAAGATGAGTTTGAAAGAAAAATCGTAGAATCACGGGAAATCCTACTGAACCCGGTCCACTTAAATAATAATTTAAGTTATAACATCCCAGATAGCCATGCTGCAGTTATTCAATATTGGCGTTCACGTGAACTTGCACGCACAATTGCAACAAACAATGGCACGCCAGTTGGAACAACTTGAAAAATACAACGTTTTTATGTATCGATTATGTGAGGCAATTTGTACCTGTAATTTCCAGTTTGTTTATTTAAATAATTCAATGTTTATTAGTATTCCTTTCCTTTATAAATACCTGAAGAAGGCTGCTATATGCCGAAACTAGTAGTATTTATCATTAAAATCTTTATATGTTATCTCGGTCTTGGAGTCATTAAATCTATTTTTTGAAATATATATATATATATATATATATTCTGGATTTGATATTTTTGCTTTACATAAACTGTGTGTTTTCTGTATCCAATGGCTGCATTATAAACAGCTGTTTTACATATTTTCTGGAACTGAAAAGATGTTAGGATCAATGTGTTTAGTTAGTTGCTGCTTAGTGCTATAATAAATCTGTTTTGCCTGCATACAGCAGTCTGTGGGAGGAGTGTCATTCCAGTTGTCTCTAATTACACTAATTGTTGCTACATATAGGACACTGATTGTATGTCTCTGTATTGTATTTGGTGATGCAATAAATCTACTTGTTTTTCTTGCTTCTGCAGTATAGCATCTGTTGATATTGGAATGCTTTTCATGATATAGGAACATTTTTATTTTAGTCATGGAAAACACAGAAATGGCTGATATACAACAAAATACTAGCATATATGAGACATCTATTATTGATAAGACAGAAGTGCCATTGACAAAAAAAAAAAAAAAAAGTAATGAACGTAGGATTTGCAAAAGGGTGGATAATTCCAATAATGATTGGAAATTATGCATTCTCTTACTGTATAAAATATATATTGATCCTCAGTAAACAAAAGAAAATTCTTAGAAAACCAAGCAAAATATATGTGAAACAGAGAAACAAATACACATAACAAGCACACCAAATACTACAAGATGATTTGCTGCTCCATCAACCAACATGTATTTCTGCCATGCCTAAATTAATCACTAGATCAACATCATTGGTTAGTTATTTATACTGTGCACACAATTCTTTTTCCCTCTCCATTAATATTTTTTTTTAATTATGTGAACATAAGTTCACTTATGCATGTCTAAAATTTATAGCAACTCAGCAACCTATAGGGTACACATATATCACAAATGTCAATTATTTATAACTTGTTTACCAGTAATGAAATTATCTCTGTTCATGCTTGTTCTTTCCTATATATTTCTTGTTCTCATAAGGCTTATTAATGATAGTTCACATATTTACACCTTTTAGTAATTCAAATATACCAACTTGTAAAATCTCGCACAATAAGTTAATTTAGTTAATTTGTCGAGCTCGATTTTACAAGGGTGTCAAATCAAAATAATATAGAAAATATGATGTATAAATGTTCTTTGAATATAAATTAACTATTTTGTGAAATGTGTTAGATATTACCTGATATTACCTGTGTAACTATAGTGTTTACAAATAGAGGAAAGGGATTATGCCTTATTAATATAGTGAGTCAGCAAGAAAAATGTAAAAGAAAAGTTTGCAACAGCTTGCAAACGGATTAGGCAACTAAAACAAAGACTTTCTGCAAGAAGAGAACCTGAGTAATGTCATCACGCTGGAGGATAATCGCAGACACTTCGGAGTAGGAACAAAGAACGAGAAGGATATTTAAGGGGCTAAAAGGGATAGAAAAAAGGTTGGCTTTTGGTCTTCTTCTCGACTGTACAGAAAGAGAAGATAAGAGGTGATGATTAGGAGCTCGTGGCTGGAAGTTTGATAGTCTACACTTCTTGACCCTGATGGTTTATCGTCGGAGTTTTGTTGAGTAAATTAGAATAAAAAATCAATTAGAATAAAGAATAAACTTCTCCCTGAAGTTTTCCGGGTAATTTCTAAGGCAAGTCCACCAATGTATCCAATGGATAAACATCGAAGACGAAATCAGAGTTTCTCGTTGCCTACTAGTGTAATCAACAGACAGCCACCAGCTATAGAAGAAAGGAAGGAAGGATAACATTTGCTACTCAGGCCAAAACAACTGCAATGGTACACAGAGTACAGAAACATCCAAGTTAAAGAAGTATCCAGATCAAGATTCGAGAGGTCCCGATGGAAACTTTGTTCGTTGTAAAGGACTGTTTACAAAGAAAAGAAATGTGAGTAACCACATGATATCAATGTTTCCTGAATTGTAGATATGTAAAAATTGTATATAAATATGTTAAGCAAGTGTCTGTGCTAAATTTTGTAAAATATTGTGTAGTGTAATGCTGAAGTATCTTCACGAATAGGCTACTTGTATACAGAGGCTAATGACTTCAGACTAATTGCCTTGGTATCCCATAATGCAAAGCACACAACCTTTTGGCCATGTATAGTGCTATGCATTATGAGAAGGGGCACTACTCAGACTGGTTTGAAGTGTTACAAAAGCCATATTTTGTAACACTGATTGACTGCCATTCAGATGAGAACTAAATACTCTGGAAACCTTAGTTCTCATCTGGGTCTAGCTCCCACTGATGAGACATCAATAAAGATCAATAAAGAAATGCCAGGGCTAACCCAGACACTGACACTGCAACAAGCTTTGAGTCTTGTCTCTGGACCATGGGGAAGGAGATTCCCTGAACCATCACTGACCCTTGCAGGCAAGCCCACCAGCCAACTGATCCTTGCTGGGCCATCCAGGACCGCCATCCTGCCAAAGCAAAGGCCAAAGTAGCGCAAGTCCACCAGGATACTCCTCCCCTTTTTTTTTCTGTATGTGCATGATAAACGTAGTGGCTAGGCATTAGATCCCAATGATGGTGATCTGTAAGATAGAAAAAAAAAAAAGAGAGAGAGACTCTGGAGAAATAGAGTGAAGAATATGGGAAGAAAAGCACAGTACAAGAATAAGGATGAAAAGGGCCAGTATACCTTACTGGGAGGTTCCCTCTCTAATACAAACAGGTGAGTAAATTAGAATAAAAAATCACCTATAGGTTTATGGTTCATAGTTTATTTGGCACAAAAACTACAAAGGTCATACTGTGCCACACTAAGGTTACAACTATACATAAGCAGTTAAAGAAAATTGTAAACAATATGCCTGTACAAAATTTAGGTTCCATAAAGCAGCATCTACATATAAACAGAATTACTGCAGAGGGCACAGCAACACACAAGGTTAAAGGTTACAGTAGTACAAAAATTGTCAACAATACAAGTTAAATAAACAAAATGAACATACAAGCCAAGGAATGCAGTATCTACATATAGTTAAAATTATAACAGATACTTCTACAGCCATACATAAATAGGCAAAAAGGAATTATTTTACAACACGCATGCATAAAGATAAAATTTGGCAATGTGGTATCAACATATAAACAAAATTACAAGAACATTACACAAATATATATAAGTGTCCTACAGCAATACATAATTAGTCAAAAAAATTAGTAAATAATATGTATGCACAAAAGTTAAGTTGGGCAATGCAGTATTTACATATAAACAAAATTACTGCAGCATTTAAGGCAGTACATAATTAGACAACAATATAAGTTATGTGCATGTACATAACATATATTGTTATGTACATGCATATATAATGTACAATATATGCATGTACAACACCAAGCCAAGGAATGCAGTATCTACTTATAAGATTACAACAAATGTGATTACAGTAATACATAAGAATTAAAGAGGAATTATTATACATTATGTATGCATAAAAATTAAGTTTAGCAGTGTGGTATTTACATATTAACAAAATTACCAGAAAATAAATTAATGAATAATATATACATTAGTACTCAACTCCTGCATATACACATCACAAAACATTACATATTTTGTAATATACGTGTACAAACGTTAAGTGAAGCAATACAGTATTTACATATAAACAAAATTTACAGTCAAACATATTTGTATAAATTAATTCTTTGTAAAAAATTAAAAACATCGTGCAATCTGCCTGAATGTATATGGTCTGGCCAGGTAGACAAAAATTTCATTCCTCTCTCTCGCGCAAAGTGCTGGCATTCTACCAGTATATGATAAATAGTGAGATGCGTATTGTATTTTTCACACATGAAAGGGTCATTAGCTCTCAGTAAATAAGAATGTGTAAGATGACTGTGACCTATGCAGAGCCTAGTGAGAACAACTTCCTCTCTTCTCTTTATTTGTTGACTAGATGCCAATGCTTGATTTCAGGTTTAATGTTATATAATTTGTTTGTTAATGCTTCCTACAATGATGACTGCCATTGAGCAATTAGCTTTGATCGTATGAACTGTCTGTAGTCTGTATATGGTACTGTCAAACAGTATATGGAGAAAGTTTGAGCTAATTTAGCAGCTGCATCTGCAGCCTCATTTCCCTTAATTCCAACGTGGCTGAGAATCCAGCACAACTGGACATCAAAATTAAGGATTTTCATTTTGTGAAACAGGTGTGACACCTCATAAAGTACTGGATGTGGATTATGCAAAGGAGAGGATAGGTGATTGGGACAGGCATAACTGGAGATATGCAGCTTTTTGCAGATGATGCAAAGTTGGAAAAAATTATGAGGAGTAGAGAAGTTGTGGCCTTGTAAGTGGGAAAATGACCGGATAACCAGTTTAATGTTTCAAAGTGTAAGGTCTTGAAATTTAGTGGGCAAGGAGAGGATGCAAAATATAAATTAATGGGAAATTTTGAAGGAGGTGATGGAAAGAAAAATCTGCGAGTGGTCGTAGACAAAGACTTTGAGTCCAAGGGTCAAACTACTAAAACAATTGTGAGACCATTACAATGGATTATGGCAATGATGAGGAGGAGAACTTTAACATATAGAAGTAAAGAGGTTATGGTTCCTGAATTAAGGTCTTCATCAAACCAACAGTTTGACTGCTGTGCATAGATCTGGTCACCTAGTCTTCAAGGAAATGAGATATCTTACATAGAATCCAGAAAATTCACTAAATTAGTGTATGGTTTCTGGAATGAGGGAGTGCAATTTGGAGATACTTATGAATAGAAGAAAGAGAGGGGAGATATGAATAAGAAATATAAGTTGGTGAGGGATTTTTACCAGATTAATGAGGAGGAAATTTTTCTTGGAGCCATGGGTAGAACAAGAGATCATCCCAAAAGGAGGATGTGAGCAGGAGAGTGAGGAGCAGGTTCTTTGCATGGAGAGTGGTTGGTGAGTGGAATGCAATGTCTGAGAGTATGATGAGTATAGAAATTATTTGGTTTAAGATACAGTTCAATGTTCATTTTTTCATGAACGTGTGGACCTCCTGCAATAAGCTTCTTGACTCCATCGAGGGCTGATGTTAAAAATCATCACAAACACAAAGACAGGCACAAAGATAACCTTGAAATAAGTTATATCAAAATTATCTATAGTATTATGTTATTATTATTATTATAATTTTGTAATATGAGTCAAAAAAAAATTTCTGCACTTACTTGATGCAGGATTAGAACAAAAATATTTTATCAAAATAGGATGAAGCAATGGAACTCGCCACAACCCAAAAATCAATGTATTTGCAGCAATAATACCCCATGCCATTTTCTGACCATCTGTTTGGCTGTTCCACCATGAATGTATCTATAAAAAATAATAAAAATAACAATAATAAAAAATGTAAAATTAATTGAAGTATGGTAACTGCTTAAAGGAAGGGCAAGATACAGATCATGTTAGGATCCTGCGACCTTATCTGTTTTAAACTACAGGGAAGAAGTTAGGATTATCTCCAGATGTAAAAGTCACAAGAATGAAAAGACTGAAGTAAACCCTTTGGGGCTTCAACATCTGATGTTGTCGCTTTGCAGACAACTGTATTATACATAATAACATGATATCTAAGAAATTTACTTTAAAAAGGTAAAAATATTAAACAAGAAATGTAAGCAATGAATATCAACATGCTTGAAATGAGTGAAGTTAGATACACAGGCTCAGAAGAGATAAGAGCAGGTATTTACACTTTTTCTTACTCAGGTGAAAGAAAGCAAGCATGAAAATGGAACAGAAATTTTAAAGGACAGTTACACTTTAAAAGCTTCTGATCAATCTCAGACAGAATTACTAAGATGAAAGCCACACCAATCAATTTACACATGCTGCAGATATATGCCCCTACTCTAGACATCCAGAGTTCTTAATAGCGATGTGTGACACAAATGCCGCCAAAGTTGGCGATGTAAGATATGAAAATATAATGGAAAATTTTGGCGATGTAAGATATGAAAATATAATCATCTTAAAATCATCCAAGACAGCTCTACAACATGGAAGGACCTGGGATCTGACATGGAATCAAATTGATTTTAAGATGATTAAATATGGGTTTAGAAACTCAGTAATATAACTTAAAACTTATTCTAGTGTGCTGCAGTTCAGATCATAATCCATTAATAGCAGCAATAGCAATAAAACTGAAGTTAACAAAAAGTAGTAATGAAAACTCAAGACTAAATTAGAATGATAAACAAGCTTCAAATAAATATGCACAAGAAACAGATAATCAATTTAAAGAATTATTTCATAATGAATATAGGGAATTGGTAAACAAGAACAGTGAAGCAAGTGCAATAATGAAGACTTGAAATTATTTCAAGGAAATAATGCACAAAACATCAGAAGACCTAATATTACTAGAGACGAAGTGGGAAAAAAATGGATGACTGATGAAATCATGTAGTTAAGAAAAGAAAGAAAGAAAGAAAAATAAGAAAGGTAAATAACTAAGTAAATATAGGAAATTAAATAAAGAAATAACTCAAAAATGTAGCAAGACAAAGGAAATATGGTTGAATGGCAAGCATCGTGAAACTGAGGACTGAGACAGTCATCATGATTTTACAAAATACAACATGATAAAAGAACTTACAGGAAAGAAAAGGAACTGAGTAAATGTATAAAAAAGACAAAGAGGTTGTGCTATTCAAAGGGACATATATCTTAGAACATTAAGAGAATTATATTAAAACCCTATATTCAAAAGACTTAAAAACTAATAATGAGAATGAAATTGATAGCCCTCCAATGCTAGCTTAAGAAGTAAGAAAAAATCACTTAGAAAATTAAAGAAAATAAGGCAATGAATTCAGATACAAATGAAATTCTAAAAAGTTCAGATAATAGTATCATTCAGTTAAAAAATTTTAATTTAATATATGACTATGGTATCTTGCCTATGAACAACTCAATAATCATCCTAATAACTAAAAATTCAAATTCGTTAAGATGTGCTGATTACAGAACAATTAACTTAATGAGTAATGCCTCCATTTTCCCTTTCATATTAGGCTCAATGACCTATTGTGACCAAGTAACTTGTTTTCTTAGAAACTGTTTACTGCTGATGGTAAGGTATTTATTCTTATCTGCATTGTCTGCCATGTTTGTCAATTGCATGCATTCTTCTGGACAGTTTACCTGTTTTGCAGAAAAAAAAAACCTTGCTTCATCCATAGGAGTTAGTCAGCTCACTTTCAGCTGAAAAGTCCCAATACAACTGAATAGCATCATTAATACTGACTGAGCTAAGGGAGATCATGAACAATGCCTCAAAATTATTTCTTAGAATAATATTGTCAAAACTGAATAAATAAAATAATAGCTGAAGAACAATATGAATTTAGCTATTGAATTCATATTGTTTCATATTGAATTCATGAATTCAGAATTCAATATGAAAAGTACAGGAAATGCAATACTAAATCTTCGAATGATATGCAAAAAATCAATTGCTGTACATAAGCAGGACTACCTCTGCTTCACAGATTTTGAAAAAGTATTTGACACTGTCACTTGTGATAAATGTATAGAAATCTTAGAAAACATTTGCTTATATCCAAAATGTTTAAGGATAATAAACATATACTGAATTAACAATCTGCAATAAAAAATAAACAGTTCTCTTTCATAATGAATAGATATAAAAACAGTAGTTCAATAGTATTCAAGTGTATTATAACCACTGTTGTTTGGGATCTTCTCAGAAAGTTATGCAAGAAATCAAAACAAAGAAGCATTTCAGGATTGGTGGAAAACACATAAATAACCTAAGATTATGCAGAGACAAACAGTACTAATCATGAAGAATGAAGAGAATCTGCAAAGTACAGTTAATAAACTAAAAGACAGCTGAGATAAATTTGGACTAAATATAGTCCAAATTTATCTCATATATAGAAAGATTTATATATGAGAGAACTCTAATCACTGATTATGGAAAATGTGAACAAGAAATAAAATAAAAAGAATACAAATAGTTACAACAGCCTTTCTTAACATGAGTCATGCAAGAAATTGAAACACAGAAACATTTGAATTGGTAAGAAAGAATATAAATAAGAAACACAAATAGTCACAACAACCTGTCTTAACATGGTAGGTATCTGTTTCATGGAAAGTAAACATAAATGCAAAAATATGTCTGATGACATGCTATGCATACCTCAGAAACATGATGGACTATCACAAAAGAAATGGAAAAAAAAAAAAAAGAAACGACTGATTAATAGAGATTTGTTTACTAAGATGAATGATGATATGGATTAAAAAGGTTATGAACAAGTACTTCATAGAGCAAACCAAAAAAGATTACTGAGTGAGATCAGGAAGAGGTAAAATTCTTAGAACATGTGCTAATAAAACGATTGAACAATATAATCATCACAGGAAAACTACATGAAAAAAGAAAAAGAAAAGGCCTGACCAAGTAGTTACTATATGAAAGGCACTGAATACCAGATATGCAAAACTGTTATCAGATCTTTAGAGATGCACAAGATAGGAATAAGTAGAAAACCATGGTGCCAACCTTCAAATCAAAAAAGACACTTGAATGAATGAAATGAAATATATTTTAGCTAAAAAAACCTACTAAAAAAAACACTGTGAAGTAAAATGAATATAACTGTAGACTTAAACTTAATTTCTGCCAGATAGGAAATATATATTAACTATATAGGAAATAGTTAATATATTGCACATATGATTAAGTTCACTGAAGCAATATCTTCTTGCTATAGCTTTGTTGTAGAAGGACAGACAAGAGAAAGGTATGCTTCAACTTGCGTCTAACTGACAATTAGTATGCTGTCATTCTAAAATTCCAAAAATGAAATAAAATAAGTTTTCAAAATAAATTCATAAGGAATATATCACCTCACAATTTAGAACATTTGTAAAATATGCATGTCATAATAAGGTCTTAATATGGCAATTACAAGCAAACGAGAAAGTGCCACAAAGTTTCATTAGAATAACAAAAACAGAAATCACTAAAAGTAATATTATTATACATATTGTATTTCAAAGAAATAATTATTGTTAATGTCCACACATTTCATAATAGAATCTTTCGCGATCACAAGATGAGAAACTTTCAGATTAATAAAAGCTACAATTAATACTTAGTAAGTATTAATTGTGGTAATGATTCTGTAAGCTTATATTTGTAGACAATTTACATGTATATAACTTGTTTGTGATAAAGATTTGGTGAAACCTTTAAAAAGCCTTCACTCGGTATTACAGAAGGACAAAAATAAGAATCCACACATATACTGAAATGAAATAGAAGATGGAATAATACAAGGTTATTTGATTTCCTCCTTTTTATATCTAGAAAGGATGATCAGTGAGGGAGAAATAAATATAATTTTTATAATTCAAATAGTAAACTATGTAAACTGCTTAGTTAACAGAAACACAAAAATTAAAACTGAAAATTTCCTAAAAATTTAAAATCTTTAGTGACAATTATGAAATGAATATTAATATAATCAAAACCAAAACAATAAAATAAAACAGAAATAGCAAAAACTTTGATATATATATATATATATATATAAGGAGTGCTTAAGGGTCAAAGCTGTATAACTGAGAGGAGACCTCCACATTGCCTTTAAAGGAATGCGGAGAAATGACCAGGGCTTCTGACCTAACGTCCAATCCTCACCTTCTCGTGGTGCACCCTGTTGGGTATCTACCTGGATACTGAACAAACGAGGATGGGCTGGCAATTTCGGATTTAGCTGACCAAATTGTATTCCTATTGGTTAAACCAAAATACAAAATGATGGTATAACATGACAAAATTTCATGCCAGCTGGGGCATCGCCCGATTAAACAACGCCCCCATTGTTTTCGCCAAGGTAACCAGGGCCAACAGCGAAAAGTCAGCTACTGGAACAAATCTGAAAACACACCCCAACTCAACATCACCAGAGTTAAAGATCGGTACTATCAACATAAGAAGCCTGAATGGAAAGAAATGGAGCTAGCTGAGGAATTAGATAAGTACCAGATCAACATAATTGGGGTGACTGAAACAAAAAAGACAAAAACTGGGGAGATCTTTCTGAGCAATAAATACAAAATGTTATATTCAGGCAATGACAATCAAGGAAAAGAATGAGTAGCCAGAGTATTCAACACTAAATACAAGCCTAATCTTCTTGAATGGCAGGCAGTTTCAAGTAGAGCGATGTGGGCAAATATCAGAATGGGGAACTGGACAATGAGACTCATTTGTGCCTATGGTCCCATAGAAGGTTCTACTAAGATAGAAGTGGAGGAATTTTTTGAGGGTTTAGAGAAAGCAACTGACACAATGAAAAAGGAAAAGTTGGTCCTTGTTGGGGATCTAAATAGCAGAGTAGGAAGTGATTGTCAGACATACAAAAATGTTTTGAGAAAATTTGGAGAAAAGAGTAAAGCTAATAATAATGGCAAATATCTGTTGGATTTCTGCTCAGGACATGGACTGGTTATTGCTAACACCATGTTCCAACATAAAAATGTGCTCAAATTCACATGGAGAGAAGAGGCAAGGAATAAGAAAAGTCTCATTGACTATTTATTGTTGATAGTGATGTTTTCTCCCTGGTGCAGGACACCAGAGTGTACAGAGGATTTGAAATTGGAAGTGATCACTAATTAGTCTTTAGCAGGATAAAATTGAATTTCATATTGAAAAGAATAACGTGTAAGAAAGTTTTAAAGCAAATAAAAGTTGAGCAGCTCTCAGATGTGAACTGTAGACTAAATACACAAAAATTATTGAAGAAAAAATGAAAAAGTTTGAGAACAGCAACCAAACCTTGGAGATTCATGGGAAGGCTTGAAGAAAACATTGATTGATTCTGCCAGAGAGGCATGTGGTGAGGTTGTCTGCAAGGATAGAAATATCAGAACTGGATGGTGGACACAGGAAGTTAAAGAGACAGTGAAGGAAAAAAAGAAAGCATATCAAAAGGTCCTGGCAAATAAGTCAGCTTGTGCTCTTAGAGAATACAGAGACAAAAGTAAGATTGCTAAACACTGTGTAAACTATCTAAACAAAAGTCATGGAAAGACTTTGGCAAGAACATAGAAAATAAATATCAAGAAGGTGGTAAGATATTGTGGAGGTTGTTGAAGAAGCTTAGAAATGGAGGAAAGAGGGCTATAAAAGGAGTTAGAGATGATAAAGGTGACATGAAAATGGGAGAAAAAGATATCCTTGAAGTATGGAGTAATTACTTCGAAAAATTGCTAAATGAAACAAACAGTGATAGCACAGTGGTAAAAAACACTCAACAGGCACACAGTCAGGAATACATATCCATACTTGAAATAGAAAAAGCCATCAATGGCTTGAAATGTGGAAAGGCAGCCAGAGTAGATGATATTCGACCAGAAATGCTGAAATATGGTGGTATAAAAGTCTTACAGTTGCTGCACTGCATAGTTCAGAAAGCCTGGACAGAGGGACAAATTCCCAATGATTGGAGTAGGGCTCTCATAGTGCCCATATATAAAAAGGGAAATAAAACTGAATGTGAGAATTACAGAGGCATTTCATTACTGAGTGTTCCTGGTAAGATATATGCAAGTATACTTGAGAAACGGTTGAGAAGAATTGTGGGAAAAAAAAGCTTCATGAAGAACAAGCTGGATTCAGGCCAAATAGAGGCTGTCAGGATTAGATCATCACTTTATGACAAATAGTGGAGAAAGCATGGGAATATAACAAAGATCTATACTTTAGGTTTGTCGATTTGGAAAAGGCATATGACAAGGTGCCAAGAGAGAAGCTATTCAATACGTTATAGTTATATGGTATAAATGGATATAATACTGGAGCATTATATCAAGCAATACTTAGTCTTTATTTGAGTTGTAAGTCAGCAGTTAGAATTGAAGGAAGTACAGGAAGATGGTTTAATGTTAAATCTGGTGTGAGACAAGGAAGTACATTATCCCCAATGTTATTCATTATCGACATGGATCACATTATGAAGGAAAGTGGTATTAAACATGATATCAAAATTAGAGATGTTAATGTCAGCTCTAAGCTTTATGCGGATGATGCTATACTTCTAAATAAATCCACTACAAGTCTGCAAGATTCTCTGAATAAATTGAATAACTGTTGTAATAGATATGGTATGAAGGTCAGCAATAAAAAGACAAAGACAATGAAAATAGGCAGAATCATTGAAAATGTCAACTGTGTTGTGAATCGAGAACCTGTGGAACAAGTAAAACATTTCAGCTACTTAGGCATGATTTTTAGTGAAGATGGTAAATTAAATATGGAAATAGACAACAGAATCAACAAAGCTGGTATGGTAGGAAGTCAATTGAATAAATTCATATGGAATAAGAGAGAAATTAGTCGGAACACTAAATTAGCTGTATACAAGACAGTGTCCAAACCAGTTTTAACTTATGGATCTGAGAGCTGGGTCAGAAGTAAAACACTTGACCAAAGACTAGAGACTGCAGATATGAGAGTCCTGAGAAAGATGAGAGGCATGAACAGATGGCATCAATGGCAATATCATATTAAAAACGATTATATTGGGAAAGAACTTGCCATTGTCAACATCCAGGAATGCGTTAGCTCTGCTAACGCATTCCTGGATGCTGTTAGCTCTGCCATACCACC
This sequence comes from Typopeltis vanoorti, assembly GCF_054136105.1. Taxonomy (NCBI): domain Eukaryota; kingdom Metazoa; phylum Arthropoda; class Arachnida; order Uropygi; family Thelyphonidae; genus Typopeltis; species Typopeltis vanoorti. The sequence continues at coordinate 34,142,433 of NC_143572.1, read as the reverse complement.
TGTCAGGTAGTATGGTCACTTAAACAGAATGGGGAGGAAAGATTAGGAAAACAAGTCTTCTCTGCCAAGTTAGCAGGAAAACGACCCAGAGGAAGACCAAGATATAGGTGGATTGATACGGTACAAAGTGCCTTAGACGATAGAAATATAAGATCTGGTAATGTTGGAGTCTTGAGAAGTAACAGATCGATTTGGACAAAAATTGTAGATTAGGAAGTTAGTAATGATGTAAATTTTTTTATGCAGTACTATCATATCCTGTACACCCTTTGAGGGTACATGGCAGGTATTTGATGATGGTGATGATATTTATATATAACAAAATTAATATGGCGGACATGATATCAATAAACAAGAAACTTAATAAGCTTCGAATAATTAAGATCAATGCTTACAGAAATATTAGATACCCTCTAGTAACAATGAAGCACAGGAATGCAATGAGTAGTCATCAAATATAGATAAATGCCTAAAACCTAATTTACAGTAAATTAACAACTAGTGCTTTATATTGACATAATCCGAACAAATACATGTAATGCATATGGAACTGATGAGAACAATAATAATAATAATAATATACATTTCACATCTATCTATATGGATCACATTATGAAGGAAAGTGGTATTAAACCTGATATCAAAATCCCAGTATAACACAGATATTAGGTTCCATAGAAATGCCGTGTCATATAAATCGGGTTATGTGAGACTCAGATCACACAAAAAAAGTAGGGTTAAGTCCCGAAATCGTTTTTTTTTTTAAATTATATGAACAACGATATATCCAACAAAAAAATACTTTTATTTAATTCAGATAATTCATATAAGTTAAGAAAACATATAAACCAGGGTTTCCCAAACTGTGTTCCACAGAAAGTGAATAAGTGTTCCGTGTAAAATTATCAAAATTAATATGAGCCTGGAATGGTTCTAAATGCTGTAACAAGTTCAAACATGTTTAAAATTCAAGCACTCCTTATTTTGTGTGTGGAATGTGCAATTAAGGCCAGCGTATGCTGGCCATGACTCAGCTGCTGGCTGACAGCCGCCCGTGGTTGTCACACCTCTGAGCGCGAGTGAAGTACTGAGGTACCTATTCTAGGAAATGTGTGGCCACAAGCAAGGTCAATGCGATGCGCTGCAGCTCAGCATGCCTGTAGTGTGCGGCATCGCATTTTTGCAATGCAATGCAGTCTGCTTCAACAATATTGTGTGCTTAGCTTTACATTGAATAAAAGACCAATGATACTCGATTCTAACCAAGGTGCTCGGTTAAAATTTCAGGATTTGTGAAGTGTTCCATTGTAGAAAAAATTTGGGAAACGCTGATATAAACTATGAAACAAAATACATAGTATAAACTTATATACAAATTGTACGTAAACTTCTTGCCAACACTATCGTTCTGCTAATTTCTTTAAACTGAATTCTTTAACGGATTCATCACATTCAGAATCTTCGACAGAACTTCCCCCCACCTTTTGGTTCAACGTCATCTATTAATTGTACCATTTCCTCCTCATTTAAATCTATTTCCCATCAATTAATTCAGTAATTTCATTTTCAACCATATTGCAAGAGCCCTCTAAGTGGCCATTACTATAAAAATAAAATTTTTACATAAAAAAGCATTACATATTATATGTAACTCACCAGAAAATAAAGTACTCAGCTTGTGATTAACACATATGATTTTTAATGCACTTTCCTGGCAAAAAACAAAGACAATTTTCAACAATAAACACTCTATATGGTAAACAATTGATGTACATGCGTGCTAAAGGGTATTTCTCCTAATATAAATTTGCTACTTATAACTACATGCACGATACAGGCAGATGCAAATTTAAAGAAGATAAAATTTGATTTTTAATTCGCAGGGTGAAAAATATATGAAAAGATAAAGGATTACTACAATTTGTATACCGTGTTTTTATCGAAACCACATTGTATAAGTACCACGTTAAACAAAGGTTACTACAATTTCTAGACCACACTATATTGAAATCGCGTTATACGAAGGTTACCTGTACTTCTAATAAATCTGCTACAAGTCTGCAAGATTCCCTGACTAAATTGAATAACTGTTGTAATAGATATGGTATGAAGGTCAGTAATAACAAGGCAAAGACAATGAAAATAAGCAGAAGCAGTGAAAATATCAACTGCATTGTGAATGGAGAACATATAGAACAAGAAAAATATTTCAGCTACTTAGGCACGATTTTTAGTGAAGATGGTAAATTAAATATGGAAATAGACAACAGAATCAACAAAGCTGGTATGGTAGGAAGTGAACTGAATAAATTTATATGGAAGAAGAGAGAAATTAGTCAAAACACTTGACCAAAGACTAGAAATTGCAGATATGAGAATCCTGAGAAAGATTAGGGGCATGAACAGATGGCATCAATGACAATATCATATTACAAGAGTATATTAGGAAAGAACTTGACATTGTTAGCATCCAGGAATGTGGTAACAGAGCTAATCTCAGGTGGTATGGTCACTTCAACAGAATGGGATAGGAAAGATTAGCAAAACAAGTGTTCTCTGCCACAAATGGAAAAAAATCATTTGGTGGATTGATATAGTAAAAAGTGCCTTAGGAGACAGAAATGTAAGATCTTGTAAAAATAATCATAATTTAAAAATTCTGAATATTTTTACGAATGGTTTATGTTAGTATGTTTGTTAGTTTGGTTTCATAACATGCATTGTCGGCACTTGTGATGTACCCGTTATTGAAATGGTTTTGTCAAAAATGATATGTAAAGCAGTTAAAAATTTATGTACTTACCGGATTTGAATAGTTGTGCTACTTTAAACAAATTTATTGTAATTTAAAATATTAAGTTTTGTGTTTTATGAAGACATTCTCTTGTCGCTAACAAAGACACCGTGTCAGCCATTACATTTAGTTTCTCGCTACCCATTTTAATGGAGTGTGCATGCTCGTCGAAAAGTTTGATGTGTGATTGACAGCTGACAGAAAACGTTCAGTATCGTGATTACAGAGAGTAAACAAGATGTTTGGAAAGAAATTAGAACATAGGCTGGCAGACATTTACATTCGGAGGAAATTGAGTTTTTTTTTATATGACAGTCGGAGGAAAATTAATAGTATATTCCAAAAAAGGAATCGTGGAACTATGAAGTTTTAATGTGGAATAAGTATTGATAAATAAAAGGGCAATATTGCTATAGACGTTATAAAAGGAATATTGGAGGAAACGCTAATTGGAAAATTAGTAGTAGATTCCGAAAAAAGGGAATTACAGAACTGTAAGTTTTTTTTTTAAAGTGAAGAATTTAAGAAGAGTTTAAGACTGTCAATAAGCATTAGTGAATAAAAGAAGAAATTGCTATTTACGTTCTAAAGGAATGTTCGAGAAAACTCTGATTAGGAAGTTTCATCTATATTAAGGATGCCGGATCTAACTATTATTTCTACTAAAAAGAGACAGAATTGAGTCAGGAAGAATTAATGTGTGCTACATAAGTGATGAGAAAGGATCCCATGAAAATGAAGAATAAAGTCATATATCTTCGGAGAAGGGCCTTGACAGAGAGAGAGAAACTGACTATGAACATTTTGTCATTGTGAAAACAAAGTGTTTAGTCTAGTCTTAAGTGTAAGTTTATTTTTAAAAAGCCTTGGATCCAATTAAATTTGTAGTTATTTATGTAATATTTGTTTGAAGTGTATATATATATATATATATATATATTGTTTTTGCTTTATTAAATGTGTTTATTTTGTATTTTGGTCTTGAGTCAGTGATTTTTGGATTCTGAAAGCAATAGTAAAAACGAGGTCATTGCACCAATCGGAGTGAACCCTTGTGCAAATAAAATAAATATACATCCACTCGGAATTTAAAAAAATAATTGTTAGAAAAAGATTAAATAAAATAAATAAAAATCTTATACTTAAACAATGGCGCAGCCAGTAGGATTAATATTAATTAAAAATCTCCTATTTTTACAATCTGTTAATGCTGGAGTCTTCACAGGTAACAGATTGATTTGGAGGAAAATTGCAGCAAAAAAAAAGTTAGTGGTGATGTAAGTTTTTATGTAGTACTATCATATCCTGTGTACACCCCCTTGAGAGTACATGTCAGGAATTTGATGATGATGATAAATTTGAGATGAAATGCTTACAAAAATAATCACAAATATATGGGTGAAACAAAGATTAGGTATAAAAACTATACTAAAATATAGATCCTAAAAGGCTTCTTCAATTTGGCAAGATCAATAATATATAAGGAGTTTAACACATTCGCTGCCAACTATGAGTATACTTGTAGTTGGCATATGAGGCCTCAAAATCCAACTACGAATATACTCGTATGTCGATTACTGGCCTCCTATGCCAAGCACGAGTTAACCCGTAGTATAAGCACGTTAATTTGGACCTTTGACTTGTGAATAAAGCGGAGAGCACGTCTGGGAGCTTGGTAGAAGGAAAATAATTTCAGCAAAAGTATAGTATATTATAAGACGTATTGTTGCATAAACTGTGTATTCATTAATGCAAATAAAACAATTTTTTGAAGTTTTTTCGACATATACATATATTTATATACGGTATATCATCGTCTGATATATTTATTTAATTAATCAATATTTTTAATTAATACTAATCCTACCGGCTGCGCCATTGTTTAAATATAGGATTTTTATTTATTTTATTTAATCTCTTTTTCTAACAATTATTTTTTTTAATTCCGAGGCAATACTCTGTTTAAGAACAATAATAGAGAGAAGATTAGACTTAGTCAAAATGCTTACATTTGCTTCCTTGATTTAGAGAAAGTGTTTGATAAAGTAAACCAGCAAATACTCCTAAATTGTCTAACTAATATCGGCATAGATTTGAGGGATAGGAAAATAATTTATCAAATTTACAAAAATCAAAATGGACGGATTAAAATCAATGATAAGGAGAAAATAATAAATATCAGGAGTGGAGTAAGACAAGGATGTATACTTTCACCACTTTTATTTAATTTATATATTGAAAAGGCCGGCCATTCAGGAAACTAAAGATAAATGGTGAGCAAGTCATGTGCATAAAATTTGCTGATGACATAACCCTTGTAGCAGAAAACAGAAGAACGTTAAAAACAACAGAAGAACGTGAAAAATATAAAATGAAAATCAACACAGATACCACTAAAATCATTGTTACAGGCAAAATCCCTATCAATACAGAGCATATAGACATCAGTGGGGAACAAATAAAACAAGTGAAAAGCTTTAAATATTTAGGAAGCCTAATAACAGAAGATGGCAGAACAAGAGAAGACATAAGATCAAGAATAAACAATGCAATAGCCCAATTCTCTAAGATGAAAAGCATTTTAACAGGAAACCTCAACCTACAATTGAAAAAAAAAAATTAGTAAAGACATTGATATGGAGCATTGCACTGTATGGATGTGAAACCTGGATTCTAGGCAGAGAAGATGTAAGAAGATTGGAGGCTTTTGAAATGTGGTGCTGGCATCGCATGAACAAAATAAAATGGATAGAAAAAAAATCAAACCAACAAGTCCTGAGAGAGATAAACGAAACAAGAACTCTAGTAAAATCAATCAAAATTAGAAGGGATAGGTGGTTTGGACATATACTTCGACATGATGGACTTGTGAAAAGAATAACTGAAGGCAAAATAGAGGGGAAAAGAAGAAGAGGCAGACCACGGAAAAGCTTTCTTGACCAAGTCAAAGACAGCACGGGTTTGAGGAGTTACCAGGAGGTTAAGAAGAAAGCCAATTACAGAATGGAATGGAGGAAATTGCTGCTGAGCTACCAGTCCCAAGACTGATGCAACTGATGATGATCATCATCTGAGTCATTTCTAGAGTCATCTATAGGATTATAATTATCTTCGGAATCGGAACCAAATAAATCATTCCATTTATCATCGTTCAAATTAGCATAAGCTTCTAATTCTTCATCAGTAAGCTTTCTTTTACTGGCTATGGCATAACTGAAGGTTTTTATTTAGATAATTTTAAATAATTGTAAGACTAGATGCAATAAACCTTACTACACTGAATGCTGAACATCACTGACTCTGAACTCAAGTTACACAGTCGTCAGTGCATGTAAGACAAAGGTGGGGATGATATGAGATTACTCGTAGTTAGCGTATGAAACAAAATTCTGTCTGATAAGCCAGCTACGAGATAACTCATACTGACCTTGTAGAAGTGAAAGTGCTTGGTGACAAACTATGCCCGAGGAACGTGGCGGCGAGCGTGTTAATTAATATATATATATATATATATATATGTATAATGCTGTTTTGGTGATCTGAATCATGAAGACTTTTGTCATTTGTGTGAAGTCGACTTTTAAGTTACATTTAGTAGCTTCAGCACACCAGAAATCCTCACTGATGACATTTGTACAAATATGGCAAATTCAGAAGAATACTATCTTTGGTTCCATTATCAGTTGTTGAATTGAAAAGATATCAGCAGTGCATGAGAAGCTTGGAAAAGATGCAATATCTAAATGAGTTCCTAAAATTCAAAGAATACACAGAATGAGATAGGTCCATAATGTAAAAACACATTTCCTAGGAAATGTGTTTTTACATTATGGAAAATACTAAGAATAGCAATCAGAACTTTACCCACCTTTGCAACGAGTTGCCTGAGATTGTATTATGTACTAGGACTACTTGCATTAGCTCAAGCTAGTAATCGCCGATACTTTTATAGTTTACTATAATCAGCATAACCTCTCTGATTCCAATCTTTGAGTTTCTTAATTGGTTTTAAAACAATGTGGGATTAATATGCCCTTAATTTAAATAATTTTTATATCGCCGAAATGAAGTCTATTGGCTCTTTATATTTAAGTAACTTAATGGGTGCACCTGTTTGACAACTCGTATAGCAGAGTATATAAGTTCTTTTCACTATACCCTTTGGTATTAATTTGGTCTAGCTACTCACTGATGAAGCCTCAAAAAAGGCTGAAACTGGTCTGGGTAATGCCATAATGTAATAACAGCATACATTTCCTAGGAAATGTGTTTTTACATTATGGAAAATAATAAGAATAGCGATCAGAACTTTACCCACCTTTGCAACGAGTTGCCTGAGATTGTACTACATACTAGGACTACTTGCATTAGCTCAAGCTAGTAATCACCGATACTTTTATAGTTTACTATATTCGGCATGAAACTCTCTGATTCCAATCTTTGAGTTTCTTATTCGGTTTTAAAACAATGTGGGATTAATATCCCCTTAATTTAAATAATATGTATTTTGATATTCCTAAAATTCAATCTTAACTTCAACAATAATTAAGTAAATTGAGTCTTCACACCTCTATTTACAAAAACGAAAAACAATTTAATAATACTGAAATACGTTAAAAATTAAATTTCCTCCTGAACTTTAACCACAGTAACTCATCTTAAAATCTAAAAAAGATAATTAACTAAATCGTATCTTATCTGGGCCCATAACAACTAAAAAGAATATCTTTCTCTGAAAGTCAGCTGTGCCGCTAATAAAAGTGAACAAAACAGATTCCTTATTTCAATAATACTGTTGGAATTTGCTAATTCATTTGATAGGATACCACATGAAAGGCTGGTGCTTATACTAGAATGTATGGGACTGGAATATAAACTACAGTCATACTCCGACTTACGTAAATCCGGAGTTACACAATTTCTTATATGTACGTATTCCTGTCCTGCTTCATGCCTTACCACTAGTCGTATCTTTCCGGCGCCGGCCGCATTCGCCAGCATCGCACATGCTGTGAACAATCACTGACGTATTTCACATGGTCTCCATTCATACATGATTTTTAGTCTATAAACCGACTTTGGAAACAAAACTCAACATTATTAAGGATTTTGAAGGTGGAATGAAAATTTGTGAGCTTGCAAAGAAGTTCTACCAGAAAAGCACATGACAATTGTAAAATTAACAGAAGGTCTCAGCTTAATTAAGAAAGGCTTACAGATTTTGCAGGACATAGATTCTAAAGAGGAACAAATTGTAGCTACAAGGAAAGGAATAAAAAAATCATTGGCTTGCTATGAAGAAATTTTGCATGACAAGAAAAAGACATTATACCATCAGACGAATCTATTAGATAACCATTGACATCGAAATAACTTTCTTTTTTTTATGTACGAAAAACTACAATTATGATTGTATTTCTTAAAAAATATAGGTGTTTTTGTAAACCTTTGGTCCCAATTAACTAATATTTTGTATGTTTGTATATATAAATTACATGCAAAATTATATCCCGAGTTACGCAAATTCGACTTATGTGCTTTTTGTTAGTCCCACCTACCACGCAACTTTGGGGTATGACTATATTAGCTTGGTTATAAGTAGGTGGCTGACAGACAGTTAGCAGAAAGTGGTATATGGGGAATGTGAATCTGTCAGATTTAAGGTGCCCAGTGGTGTGTCCCAGGGATCAGTCCTTGGACCACTGTTGTTCATTATTAATGATATTTATATTAATGATATTTGGAAGAGGCTGACAGGAGATCTTCAGTTGTTTGCTGATAATTCAAAGATAGGCAGTGGAATAAGAGATGCAACTGATATACACCATTTAGAGAGTGATTTGAATAGGCTGGAAATGTGGGCAAACAATAATGGCTCTCAATTCCATGTCAGTAAATGTAATTATCCACTTTGGCATGATACAATATCCAACAGCATATTGCATTGGTGGGATTATGCTTGGAGTAACTGATGAGGCTCGAGTTCTCGCAGTTATGGTGGATAAACAGTTGAAGTTCAAAGGTCATATCACAAAAATTGCAAATACAACTCAGAGGATAATTGCAATGTTGAAACGAACACTGACACGAAAGGATATTGCCTCTCATTTTGCCTCTTTATAAGACCTAGATATAACTACATCTGGACTACTTATGCAGATTTGGTCTCCTGGGTTCCAAAAAAATAAAGAAACTGTGGAAAAGTTGCAAAGAAGAGTTACCAAGATGATATCAGGATTATGGAATGTAGATTATGATGACAGATTAAATAAGTGGATTGCAGACACTGGTAGATAGAAGAAAGAGGAGCGATATAACAGGTCTATAAACTTTTGAGAGAGTATTATATGATATCATTTGATAAAATGAAATTTTAAGGGGGGGGGGAGGGGTATCTGTGGAAGTTAAGATTGTGTGCAGTTGAGAAAGGGGTAAGAGCTAGCTTTTCTTCTCATAGAACTGTGAATGAGTGGAACAGTTTGCCTGTTAAAGTAGTGAATGGATCTAGTGTAAATGAGTTTAAGAGACAGCCAGTGTAGGTGATGAATGGCCTCCCTTGATGAGTCCTTAACTCCTGGAGGTCAACTAATAACAATTTGTTATATAAGGTAAAGAAACTGCTCCTTTGTAGTCTGCATTTTCTTGTATATGTGTGCTGAAACATTTTATAGGCGTGTAAAATGCTTTGAATAATTTTAAGAGTATAGTCATTCTTTAAGAGTGCTTCCTTGAAGTAAATCATTTCTTGATCATTTGACCTGGGGCATGCTTTATCCTTTAGTGTCTTTATGGACACAATAATGGTGTGAAGCATGCAAATATTTTCTGGTGTTGAATTTTTTTTTCTGAATAAAAAACGGCAATATTTTTTTTTTTTTCTGAATACATAAGACAGTGTCTGCACAATTAGCCTAGTGGCTATGTGCTTTGCAACCATATGCCTGGAAAAGGAATGTCCTGGGTTCAATTCCCGCTGCCGACGTGAGGAGCTTAAGGATCTTTCTCAGACATAACCAAGTTAGCCGGTCTTGGGCATGGACAGCAAGGTTTTTCTCCCCAGTTTATCTGGGGTTTTATCTCCCACAACCAGGCAAACTGTCCCTGTAAACACATGCAGTTGCAGCCATGGAATATACCAAAACAAAGGACTAGTCACCATATCCTCAAGACAGGTACGACTTAGAAGGGCTTAAGATAGCTCTGTAACAGGCCAGTAGGCCTAACACGTAGAAGGGAGAAGAAATAAGACAAAAGACAGTCTGCTATGATTAGAAACTGAGATAAGAATGTACAGATAAAAAAGTGTCCTGTTTTCTGCAAGCACTAAAGTTCAAAAATTGACTTCACACTAATTACAAAAGTCTCCATGATGCTAAGATTACCAAAACAGCCTCATTCTCCATTCAAGAGTGCAGATGTATATAAAATTTTTTGTGTATCTCTTACATTGGACAGATAGGATGCTTGAGAGAGAGATATGCATGAAACAATGTATTAGAGAAGTAGAGAAACAGCATATGCACAAATCTTGCCTGCCTTATCATACTACCAATGAAAATTATCAAGTACTTTGTACTATCAAGCCATATACTGAATTCAACAGCTATGGTCACAAACTCAAAGAAGCCACTGAAATAATATCTTGTCTAACACAGTACAACAAAAATTAGTCTCATTTTAAACCAACTTTGATCAGCATACAAGACCTATGAAGCTGGTATCTAGATTAGGTTATGATATGCATTACATAGCAGCTCAAGAATGAGCCACATGTTTGATATTATTATTAACATCAGACTTCCATGGAGTCTAAAGATTCATTGCAGAAAGCAAACACTGTTACACACAAAGCCCATCAAACCTTGCTTTAAACTAATTTTATATATCTGCATTCACCACAATGTCAGGCAAAGTATTCCACAAACACTTTCCATGCAAAGACCTACTTCTTATACGACTTCGGTATGTCCCTTTGTTCTATCTCCTTCCCTCACTCCATGAAAGATTTCTTCCACATTAACCAGGTAACAACCCTTGTTAGTTGTATACATCACCAGTTAGACCTATCCAATATCATTAATATATGCATTACATAATAATGGTCCCAAAAACGGCCCTTGCAGCAGCACCAACAGTGATGTTCCTCTTTTGAGATGGCACCCTCCCACACACACACAACTTGCTGATATCTATTCGATAGCCATTCACCTATCCAACTCGCTGATCTATCATCCAATCCCATCTGCTTCAGTTTAGTGATCCACTTGTGTTGTGGCAATCTATCAAAAGCCTTTGCAGAATCTAAGTATACTACTGTATATGAATCTCCCTTGTCTAATACATTCATCTTGTTATAGCACATAAGCAAGTTTATAAAACATGACCTCCCTTTAACAAACCCATGCTGACAAGCACAAAGAATACTACTGTTATCACACTACTTTTGTATCCTATATCTTGCTAACCTCTTCCAATACCTTAACTACAACTCCAGATATACAAGATCAGCCTATAATTTATTGCCTTAGCCTTATCACCTTTGTGAAGTGGAACAATTTTGCATCCCTTCCACTCCTTTGGAACTTGTGTTATTGCAAAACTTTTCTTAAACAGGTAGGCTAAGGCTGATGCTAACTCCCTGGAACATTCCCTCAAGATGCGGTGATATGTCATTAAGTCATACTGCCTTATTGACATCTAGCTTACTCAACTTCTCATATATCTCTTGCTTGCTCACATTAAATGTTCTCCCATTTCATTCTCTACACTTGAACTTTTGATTTCACACCGAGAATGAAATACCCTGATGAAATGCTCACTGCACACCTCGACTATGTCCTCTGCAGCAGTCACTAATCTCCCACCTTCATCCATTAACAGCATCTTACCATAATCATTCTTTCTTATACTTGCCACATATCAAAAAACTCGGGATAGTTTTTGTTAGCTGATTTGCTCATTTCTGCTCATTTAGTCACTCTCCTGGCCTGCTCTTTATATAGCATTGGGAGGATCAAAAGTCTGTCTCAGGTTGCGAGATTGAAGTAGTGGAGACACACTGAGAGTGGCATTAAATGAGACACAATTGAGAAAGAGAGTAAAAGTGTTGAACAAAAGAGTAGTATGACTGATGCAAAGAATGAAGAGTTGGCTTCAATGAGGGAGATAGCTTGGTTGCATGGAGTGATACACATGGCGAAGCAGGAACTGGAGCGAATGCACAAATGTCTGGCGAGTGGATCAGCTGATTGGGCAAAGGAGAATGATGTCAGTTTAATCTGGCAAAGTATAAGGTTATGCATTTTGGGGCAAAAAGATTACCCGCTGTATATTACATTGGTGGAACTGTATCCCAGGAAATTGATGAAGCCAGAGACTTGGGAATGTTAGTGGATAGGGAGTTAAAGTTTAGGGGGCACAGAGTAAAAGTGGCTAAAGCAGCTCATCAGATCACTAGGTTGCTGAAGAATACTTTGACAAGCAAGTTATTCCTCCTGTTTATCGAACCTTGATAAGACCCCCCATCTTGACTGCTGCATGCAGATCTGGGTGCCAGGGTTTCTTTTTGATGAGGAGGTGGTGGTAGAGAGGATCCAGAGACGAGTGACCAAGATAGTAGTAGGTCTATGAAATGAACCTTATGAGAATAGGCTGAAGATTTGTGGGTTACAGAAACTGGTTGACAGGCAGAAAAAGGGTGATATGATTGAGACACAAATTACTGAAGGGGATTTACAAGATTAATTCAGAGGAAATTTTTCAGAACAGGTCTGGTGGTGGGAGAACTAGGAATCATCCTTGGAAACTGAGTAAGAGTGTAGTTAGCAAGGGTGTTAGGAGTAGGTTTTTTTTTTTTTTTTGCTTAGAGAGTATTGAATGAGTGGAATAGGTTGCCAGAGTCTGTTGTGGGTGCCAATATTGTGAATGAGTTCAAAGCAAAATATGATAGATACTGCGCAAATGCTGGATAGTTTTTGACATGATGTTTAGGCCTGTCTCGATGATTCTAAGCAATTCTTGGAGCAGCCTGTAATAATAATAATAATAATAATTTAAATCATTATTATTTAAAGAACTCTTTTTGTGCATGTGTGTGTGTGAGAGAGAGAGAGAGAGCTCTTATATTATGTGCCATTTCTATTTTTAATACTATATTATGAGCATTTCTGAATATTATTTAAGCATATTTTACTTTCATATTATAGTTATTTTTCCCAAATTCTTCCAGATGCATTATTTAATAATAAAAAATAAAAAAAAATCCAAAAACTGAAAGATGCTGAGTAATAAACATAAGTTTTGTTTGGAGTCATATCTGTATATACTGTATATGGTGAATTTCAATTGGAAGAGCAAGACATTGCTTGAAATGCTTCAACAGTTAAGTTTACTCACTTAATGGTTTATACAAACAGATAATTTCAAAACTACATTAACAATAGAATAAATTTTAAAAATTATTTTCTCTTAAAGAAGATGAAAAAAAGATTGGGAAGGTGAAAAAGGAGGTCAACTTCTTTAAAATGCAGCACATGACAGATACAAAATACCCCCCCCTCAATTCATTAGTTGTTGTTTTTTAATAAAATATCATTCCAATTACAAATGAAATATGAAAAAAAAAAAGGTATATTTTTCCATGTTTTCTTTAATTTATTTTTTATGCTGTATAATGATAACTGGATAAATGTAAGCCAATATATTAATTTTATTGAACTTAAAATTACTGTAGCAGTGTTGCAAAACAACTAAGATCAATGTGATCTCATATATTTAAATTTTACAATGAAAGATTATGGATTAAGATTACCTCACATTAAGAGAGAAGAAAATATGCTTACTTCTCTTCTGAACTGTCCTCTTTTTACAGACAAGCTACTCCAGTGATTTAATTTGTTTCTAAATAAGTTTGTAGCATGATTTCTCATATTTTCATACTGCCAGATAGCTGCAAAAGCAAAACTTGAAGCACTAAACTAGAAGAAAATTAAAAAGAAAGAAAATTATTTTTTTAACCCTACATACAGATATACTCAAAATATACACTTAAGTATTTGATGGCTGAAAATAAAATACTTCCAAAAATCAAGAATTATGATAAAATCTGTTGTTAGAGTAGCATATAGACTGTATCTGTGATGAATACAATTCTATATTTATTAGAAAGGATATTCCTTTTATTATGAAAATACTAATTAATACTATCAATACATAAAGATGAAGAAATTAGAAATTTTATTTGCATGCAACAGTCTTCATCAGAACACAGGAAGCATAAACATCCACTGACCTTTGTCAATTAATTAGCATATTTAATTATCAAGATTTTGCCTATCAAAAGAATGTTCTGTAACTATAACAATAGTTCCAAACAATAAAAATAATAACAAAACGTTTCATATGTGTGTGTGTGTGTATTATTAATACAGAGAATGATCGGTTAACGAACATAATCCGTTCAAAGACGATGTTCGCTACCCGAATTGTTCGTTAACCGATCATCGATTTACCATAGATTTTTATGGGTATTTGATTAATTCGTTCTGGAGACCCCCCTCCCCCCCCAAAAAAAAATTATATAATTTCTTACTATGTTTATTTATAATAACAATAATACATACATACACAGTCTTGCATTTTCATCAGTCATGTTTTTTTTCCCGTTTGTGGGGCGTTAAAGAATCTGTCCAATGTCAATTGCTTTTCTCTCTTCTTCAGGATTTTTCGGAAGTGATTAATAGCATTGTCATTGTAGAGATCCCCAAGCCTATTGACCTCAACCTGGTTTGGGTGCCATTCTAAGACTGTTGTTCTGACATCCTCCCACTTCTTCAAAAGATCTTTAATAGCAGATGTCGGCATTGGTCCTCTTTCGTTTTCCTCTTTTTCTTCTGAAAAAGAGCAAAACACATCTCGCTGAGTTTCTTGGTGTTCTTCATTCAAGAGTTCTTGAAGTTCTTCTGTCGTCAGATCATTTTCACATTCCATTATGAGCTCTTCAATGGCATCTTCAGTCACCTCCAATTCCAGATCTCTAGCAGTTGTCACAATTTCATCCATAATTTCAGGGACATCATCTCCATCTCCCTGAATGCAGGATGGACACAGCTTTTGCCAAGCAGAATTCAACTGTCATTGAGTGACTTCTGACCACGCCTTTTGAATGAGCTGGATAGCTTCAAGAATATCAAATTTTTCTTTCCAAAACGTTTTTAATGTCATCGTCGAGGAGAACTGGCATGCTTCAGAACACCGACGAAACAGCGCACGAGTGTACAATTTCTTGAAACCAGCAATAACCCCCTGATCGATTGGCTGAATCAATGAAGTGGTATTTGGAGGCAGAAACTGAACTGTCAGCCAGGGAAAGTCTTTCAGCAAATTATCTTCAAGGTCTTTTGGGTGTCCTGGTGCATTGTCCAATAGCAACAGTGCTTTCAATGGCAATTCATTGGTCTGAAGGTAATCCTCGATGCTTGGGGCACAAACTTTAAACAGCCATTCTTTGAAAAGAACCTGCGTGACCCATGCCCTTTCATTCGATCTCCACATCACTGGCAGTCTTTCTTTAATTATGGAATTTTTGTTGAATGTTCTAGGGTTCTCAGAGTGATAGACAAGAAGCGGTTTAAGCTTCATATCACCACTAGCGTTAGTTAGCTCCCAAAAGTAACGTCAATCGGTCTTTCATGGGTTTATGCCCAGGAATATTTTTCTCATCTTTCGTGATGTAGGTATGGTTCAGCATGCGCTTCCAAAATAAACCAGTTTCATCACAATTGAAAATTTGTTGTGGACAATATCCTTCTTTTTTAATGAATTCTTGAAATTTGAGACAGAACTTCTCAGCTTCTTTATCTGCACTAGCAGACTCACCGTGCATTACCACATGTTTAATGCCAGATCTCCTAAACTTTGCAAACCATCCAGTGGTAGCCTTGAATTTTATCTCCTCATGTGACAAATGTGGAGTTTGTTTCTTCAGTTCTTCAAAAATTTCCCTAGCCTTCTCTTGAATGATAGTCATACTAGTTACATCTCATTTCATTTCCCTTTTTTTTATCCAAACTAAAAGCAATCTCTCCATTTTTTCATGGATGGCACATATTTGTTTCTCAGATGTGATTTTCATTACTCCATTAGCAGCTTGAGTCTTCTTGATTATATCTTTCTTAGCTAAAATTGAATTGAAACATGTCTGCCTACTGTAGACCTGTTCAAGCCATACTGCCTAGCAACATCAGACATCGTCTGCCCACTCTCTACCTTGGCTATTATCTCTTGCTTGGTTTCTATGGTGAGCACAGTTCTTGACACTCCACTCTTTTTAGGCCCCATAATATTATCAGTTTTTTTTTTAAATAAAAAGTTCAGAAAAGCACTTACAAAAATTCAGAGAACAGAAATCAACTAGTGCATAAAAAGGTTATGTATACAACTGTCAAAGTCTCGTTCCAGAAACCGTTCATAGATGGAAGTAAAATACAGTTCTACAAATCTTACATAGTGTCGCTTCTTCTTGTGTTTGTTCTGTGAAGCGTTCGTTATCCGAACATGCGTTTGTTGTCCGAACATAAAAATCTTTCGTGAAAGTGTTCTTTGTCCGATTTCTTCACAGTCCGAACTGTTTGTTAACCGATCACCCACTGTATATTTGATATGACTAACTACAAAAGAAATCCATTATGAATTCACACCAGTTAAAAAAAAAAAAAAAAAAAGTTGGTAATTAGGTTAGGTATCCAGAAAGGTAAACACAAACCAAAATCAAACAGTAATTAAAATTAATATAAGAATTAAGTTCATTTCAAATTATTATTCAAAATATATTAACATGCTATGATAATTTACGTAAATTAAATTTATCTTACTATTCCAAACAGATTTATAAAAGAATGACATTTCCATGAATTAATAACTCTTAGGGAATTTAACCTCTAAACTTCTACTGTGAACATTGAAAATGATGTGTTCTGTGTAGGATTTCAAAAACATATTATATAAAAATTAAATGTAATCAGTAAATGTGAACAAAGTAAAAAATAAACATACTTCAATTTACTAAAATATGACTGGCACAATACCATATGTTTTTAAAATTAAATTTGTATCAAGCTGTTAACCATCAATAATCAATGTAGCATTCTGTAAGTAACAAATTACTACATAGCAATGGAAGATGCATTATTTAATGAAACAGCAAAATGCCTCTCTAGAAACACTAATAGCTAGGGACTCAGTGAGGAAGGACACATATCACCAACACCAACTGTCATACTTTTTCTTGAATTCATTCACACTATTTGGGTTCACCACCTCCCAAAGGCAAGCCATTCCAATCATGTATCCCTCTATAAGAGAAAAATCTAACTCTCTCATCCCTTTCTTGACTGTATTCATTACCAACTCCCAATACCCTTTCATCCTCCCCCTCCCCCATAAAATGAAAAATTCTATCTACTGGTATCCTATATGACACTTTCAGAAGTCTGAAAGTCTTTCATTTCCTATTTCTCACGTTTGCTCGAATTCTGTGTTTTTATAATCTACATCATAGTCCCAATATCATCTTTAACATCATTCCTGATTATCCAATATAAAATGAAAAATTCCATCTACTGGTATCCTATATGATACCAGTTCAGAAGTTTGACAGTCTTTTATACGTTTGCTCAAATTCTCTGTCTGTTTTGATAATCTACATCATAGTCCCAATATCATCTTTAACACCATCCTTTACACCCTCTCCAATGTATGCATCGCCTTGAAAACCAGTAACTATGATCTTGATCCCATATAACAGTGAAGTTATATCAAAAACTTGTAAAGAGGCAAAATGACTTCTTTATCCATGTCAACGTTTGTTTCAGAATTGTAATTATTTTCTAAGTTACAAATGATTTGGAATATTGAAAGACACTGCTTTGGTCTCATAGGGAATCTCCCCTTTTCTTAGCTTGATCACTTTCTTCTAGCATAAGTCCACCAATATAATGTGCCATTGGATATCTCATCACACCAAAGGGTATAACTTTACATTTGCTAACAGTGAACTGATAGCCATTTCCATACGCCAGTAATTTCAGCTTATTCAAATCATTCTGCAAGTGGTGCATATCATTTGCATTGCTGATGATGCAAAGATAAGCATCAGCAAATCCTTCCCAATGTCAATGTAAATATTGAATAAAACAATAGACTAAAGACCCTGGGGCACTAATACCAACTGTCACCTTAAATCTTGTATATCTTGAATCAATTTTATAACCAGTATGAATTCCATCATGCTGGACCACAACTTACAACTGAGAATAAAACTTAACTAGTATGAATGACTTTTAATAACCGAATCAGTGTGGTTTATTTTTTATCCAATAACCAAATTTTACATCACAGAATATTATATACATATTTGCATTTAAAAAAAAAAATTTTTTTTTAATGCTATGAGCCACTATTCTTGAGAGATGCTTGTGACATTAAAATTAAGAAATTGAGAGATACTTGTGACATTAAATTAAGAAATATAAACACATTAGTACAAGAATATTTTAATATTTACCAAATATTTCAGTATGAAATTACAGACTAGCCTCAATGGCTTGATAGGAACAGTTTTTGCAAGGTGGAATACAAACAATTGATCATTCAAAAGTAGAACGAGCCACGTGATGTTACATTGCAAAGCACTAAAGAGAGGTAAATTTCATCAGAGTGATGAATAAATGATAGGTATTAATTCACAATTTCGTATAATAATCTTAATTTATAAATTCAATTAAAGATAATATTAGACTATTGTAGGAATTAGGTCTCAATTAAAAAAAAAAAATTTAAATATGTAAAAATCTCCCATATGTAAAAACTGTTCCTATCAAGCCACTGAGGATAGTTTGTTAATTTCAGACTGAAATATTTCATCATCACGAACCACGGGCTCACTGTCCGTTGATGTCCGATGCCTGCTTCATTATCTTCTTCCACCTTTCTTTGTCCAGTGCACAGTGTAACAGTTTTTGTACACCCATTCCACACCAGTCTTTTATATTGTCTATCCATTCTCTGTATGGTCTACCTCTTCTGTTTAAACCATCCAAAATACCAAACATAAATGACTTTATCATCCGATCCTCACTCATTCTACAGATGTGTCCAAATAATTGCAGCTTCCGTTTTATAATTTTCTGCATTAGATTCTGTTTTGGTTGTATCTTCTGATAGAACTCTTCATTGGTGATTTTCTGTACCCATCCTATTCTTAGAATCTTCCTGTAACCAATTCTTTCAAATTCCAAAATTCTTTTTCTTGATTCCTTATTTATTACCCACGTTTCAGATCCATACAGTACACCGCTGAAGAGGCATGTTTCCAGTACTCTTAGTTTAGTTTGCAGGCTGATCACTTTACTTTTCCAGATGTTATCCATAGCCTTCAGATTTGTCCTTCCCTTTGCAATCCTGATCTTTATTTCTTTTTTACAGTCCAAGTCATATGTCAGTTTACTTCCCAAATATGTGAATTGTTCTACATTTTCTATATCAGTTCCATCCACTTGTATCTTTAGTTTCATGTTCTTCTCACCAAATACCATTGTCTTTGTTTTTTCAAAGTTCATAACAAGTCCAAATCTCTTCCCTTCCTCATTTAACAGTTTCAGCGTTTTTTGTAGTTCTCTTTCGTCTTCTTCAATAATAACAATGTCATCTGCAAATCTCAGATTGTTAATTCTCATTCCGTGTACAGATATTCCTTTGGCATCTTCCTTCAATTTGTCCATTGCTCTTTCTAAATGTGCGATAAAAATGCTTGGTGATATTGGGTCTCCCTGTCTAGTACCTCTGCTTGTTTTAAACCATTTCCCCAAATCATCACCTATTCTAACTGCTGCACCCGCATTCTGATAAACATCTTTTAATATAGCTATTAGTTTTTTATCAATTCCATAGGATTCCAGAACTGCTAATGTCACTTTCTGGTCAATATTGTCAAATGCTTTCTGAAAATCAACAAAGCAAGTATATATGTTTTTGTTTTTTCTCCTAGCTTTCTCTGCTATTAACCTCATTGTCAAAATCTGTTGAATTGTAGTTCTGTCCTTCCTAAATCCTGCTTGCTCGTCTGCAAGGTATGCTTCCAATTGTGTTCTCAATCTTTCTGTCAATATGATCATCATCACTTTACCAAGGTGACTTATCAAGGCAATTGTTCTATAATTTTTACATTCTAGCTTATTTTCTTTCTTGTATAATGTTACTAATATTGATTTCACCCACTCCTCTGGCATTTTCCCTTCTTTCCATACCATATTACATAGTTGGTGCATTTCTGTAAACATACTTTCACAACCATATTTAATAATTTCTCCAGTAATGTTATCGTTACCAGGACTCTTGTTGTGTTTTAGCCGTCCTATTGCTTTTTCTACCTCTACTGAAATATTTGGCAAATGTTAAAATATTCTTGTGCTAACGTATTTATATTTCTTAAGCTATGAGCCACTGTACTATGTGCAGATCACTTAACAGGTGCAGGGACATTATACTACAGCCTGCAAACTATTGTATTTACCTACTCTTCATTTATTATCAGTTGAATTTAAAATCATTTACAGTGCAGTGCATACTTGTACACTTGTAATGTCCAGAAAGGGGAAAAGTCAATGTAAGAATACAAAACACAGTATGAAGAACTTTTAATCTTAACTAAGTTTACATTACAACAATTTCGACGCTTTTCAAAAATGTAACTTGGAGATCTTAGCAAATGTCAGGTATGCTTTACTATATTTAACTTTTGAATTCAGTAAGTTTCATGCTACAGGAAACTTACTGAATTCAAAAGTTAAATTTTTTTTAATTTTAAGAAGCTCTAAAATAGTAAACCCTGTAACATTTTTACCACTTTTGCTTTTGTATAATTAAACACAAGTGTTTTTTTATCATTTTGCTAGTTATGTGGGTGGTCTGAAAAGTTCTCGGTCTAACAATGAAAAAATTAATTTATAATTTCAAAATTTGAAATTCAAAATTACCGGCCTGGCTGGCTGAGTGGTTAGCATATCTGCTCTCCAGCCAAAAGGCTGCGGGTTCAAATCCTGCTATGGGCTTGGATGTTTGTGATTATCTGTGAAAATACCAGTGGTAGCGGTGGGCAGTAGATAGCGTTGGTGTAGTTGTGGTTCATTATAGTTCGTGAATTGTGGGTGGTGGAGATAGAGAGTTGTAGAGTAGATGCCCTCCCTCAATGAGTCTTTGGACTCCCAGGAGGTGTCAAGTAATAATAATAATAATAAATTATATTTATTTTTCAACATAATCTCCCTTAAGACTAATACATTTATTCCAGTGATGCTCCAGCACCATTATCCCATACCTGTATTGGTTCTCAGTAAGATCTGCAAATACCCCCTCTGGGGTATTTGCAGATGGCACATTCCCTCATTCCAACTCTCTGGCACATTCCCTCTAGACACGTGGTGAAATAGCATCAAGTCCCGCAGCCTTATTTACATCAAGTCTATTCAATTCCTCATATACCTTCTGTTCACTTACTAACAGTTCCTCCTCCTTTCCCACTGCTTTCAAGTTCTGCATGATGCCACATTCACAAGAATGAAATACCTTTAGAAATTGCTCACTAAATATCTCAACTATATCCCAGATGTAACAACTTAGATAAAAAAAATTTGTCGATAGTGTTGTCATCTATGGTCAAGGCCGAGAACTTTTAAGACAACCCTCGTAAGTGCTATTTCTAGTTTGGTGGCCAATGCAGTGTGTTACTTTGTTCAATTTTTGGAAACCAGCTAGAATAACAAACAACATTTCAGGAACAAATTAGATCATAAGAGTGAGGACTACTGTATATCCAATTGGGTAAGAAGATAAGTTGAATGAATAATTTTTTAAAACAAGATAATAAATACAAGGATTTGAATATTCTGACAGTGAATGTGAAATTTGGGAATTATACTGGCAAGACAACTAGTAAAGCTCAGATGATGCCATTAAAAAAATTCACTTATAAGAAAAAGGGAGTAATGATACCATTATATAATACTCAGGCCAGTATTGGATTATCGCTCCCAGTTTAACTAATCCAAGTTTTTAATGGATGTGGAGAAAATCACAGGTATTAGAGAAAAGTGACCAAATGTGGAGATAGAGATTGAGAGAGAGCGACTGTATATCATTACAGTTATGAGAATTATACTAATGCCAGGAGTATCCGGAATAAGAGAGAAGAATTGGTGGCGCAAATAGCATCAGCCTGGCCAAAAATTATTGGGATCACTGAGACGTGGGTGACAGAAGAGGATATAATCACAGGAATAGAAGTCGCTAGGTACAGCATTTTTCGGCAGGAGAGGAAGGGAAAGTGTAGTGGTGGAGTACTGTGTATGATAAGTGACGACCTGTGTCCTCTAAGAGTGGAGGATTTGGAAGGCAGCGACACTAATGATTTTGAAAGCATATGGTGTGAAGTAGAGGTGGGCAAGACAGGATATTTAGTGGGGTGTTGCTACAGATCCAGGAGCACAGAGGGTGGTGTCGTGACGTTGTTCTCTTGATGTTCGAATCCGCCATCTTGTTAAAAGTCACTTTCATAAAATAAAGGAAAACTAATTGTAAATTGATCACTGATCTAAGGGTAGAGAAATTTCTATTATACTGTGCCACTCTATCCTTAGATAAGTCTATATGAAATAGTAGGATCAATTCAAAATTAGTTAGCAGTCTTTTCATTCATTCAGGCCGAAGTGTTTATTTTCTCTCTTTGGGATTCCCACTAGATTCGAATTTTTGTGAACGGTGCAGTAAAAAGAATTTCAGGCAAATACAACAGTTAGGTTAACAAATAAAGCATTTAATATGGGTCATATAACACTTACATAAATTTTACTTCTAATTCTAAACAATAGAAATAAGTCAAACATTAAGTCAAGTCAATTACATTAGCACAATCTTCCAAGTCTTCACATACACCTCCTTAGCTTCTGGGTTATAAAGTTTTTACACTTAAATGAATATAACTGAACATCCAATCTAATTATTTTTCACACATTTTTCAGTCATGCTATAAATTCAAAATATTACAGGATCTAATAGCTGAAAATATCTTTTAAACAATTCCTATCTCCAACTCTCAATCACGAAGGGTTTCCACAGTTAAAGTTAATAATTCACTATGATAGACCTTACCGGAAATGGTTCCTAGAACATCTATTTTGTTGTGAGCAAACTTCTGGAATTTACTTATCACACTTAAAGAATAAAAACACATCTACAAAACTTATCCGCAGTTATACTTAAAGCACTATCAATTACGCTTCAGAATTCTTGACATCAATTACAGGGCACTTCAACCATCCTTATTACTACTCATAAATTAATTAAAACACTGTGAGGTTCTCTTTAGGGCAAATCGGAAATAAGCTGCAATACTAGATCAGCTGGGTTTATTCAAAATTCTTCCTTGAATGTTCAGCTTTTTACTTTATCCGATTGTAGCTTTAATTTTCCTTCTATTATTACTGCTGATTTTAATTTCAGCTAACTATAAAATTCATTATGTTCGTGCTCACTTATAAAAATTATCCACTTAACTCCTACCCTTAAGAACCTTTTATTTACTTCTACTTCTTTATTTTATCACCCTGCTTCCTTTTACTTCCCAGTTTCCATCCCAACTCCTTACTTTTTTTATATTTTTCTTATTCTCTCTTTAGCCCACGCTCTGTTCCACTCACGCTCGTTTATTTCATGCGTCTCCATGACAACAGACAAACATAAACATTCTGGCCAATGTTAGACAAGGCTATACTACTACATTGAGTCATTACATACGTTAAGCTTTATACACAAATAGGAATAATTAGAATATTTGCTTTTCAATAAATGTGTAGTTAATATTGCAAATATAAGTTTCTATAATATTGACATAACAATAAATAAAATAGCTTAATAATATTTAATACAGAATCTATTTACCATTAACACATTTCTTTGATTAAATAATTAAATATTTGATATAATTAAGGAAGTTATATGATATCAATTATAATTTACGTTATTTACATTAAATAATATTTACAAACGCAGCCTTTGTGATGGAAAATCATGTTGGATTCTGAATCAAATAACATTTATTCTATTTTCTACATAATTAGAAAGGACCAGGAGATGATTAGACAGGACAGGACCAGGAGATGTTTAGACAGTTGAGTTTGGCAAGTGCAAGAAGAATGATTGTTATGGGAGATTTTAACTACAGTAGTATAAATTGGAGAGAGGAAGATGCATGTAGCAATAGGGGAATGGAATTTCTAGAATTCTTGAGGGACAAATGTCTTAGGTAACATGTAACAGAGGGAACAAGAGGTTCAAGAGTTTTGGATTTGGTTATAGCATCAGAAGAGTTGATAATAACTGAGATGACATCTCTCCCACCAGTTGGAGAGAGTGACCATATGGTTTTGACTTGGAAAATGAATAGACATACAAGAGTATCAAAGAGACGGGAACTTATGTGGAATTATAAAGCAGGTGATTATAATAGTCTTAGACATCAACTTCGGGAAGTTTTACGGAGGGAGGAATTGGAAAGCCGGGATATCATTAGTGCATGGGAAATTGTGAAAGAATATTTGTTAGCAGTAATGGTAAGCTGTATACCACGAGTGAAGAAGAGGACACAATTTGGAGTAAAGTGGATGACAAACAATATTAAACAGGAATTGCAATCGAAAAAGAGGCTATGGAAGAGATATAAGGAGACAGGTGAAGAGAAGATGCATGAAGAATATAAGACACAGGCAAGAAGAGTGACTAGTGTGGTAAGGAAAGCAAAACTGGAATATGAGAGGAGATTGGCCCTAAGATCCAAAGACAATCCTAGGGAATTTTTTAGCCACGTGGCCAGTAAGAGGAGAAATTACTATGGAAGAATGATATTGTGGGATAAAAATGGGAATAGAGTGACTGATGCAGAGGACATAGTGGAATTGTTCAATGAACACTTTATTGGAGTATTTCATCCTAGAGGAGTCAATTTTAATGCTAGAGGGATAGGGCAGGTTCGAGGTTTAGAGGCACAGGAGGAGAGTGTGTTTCAAATACTGAGTACTCTGGATAATGATTACCTAATTTCTCAATGTTGAACAATTCTTAGTATTTTGTGTGTGTACAAAATGTGTGGAAAATATTTTTTTAAAAATTGAAAAATCATAATATAAATAAATAAAAATAAAAGGGGTAGCTTAATGATGAAAGCTGAGTAACTGGGAGGAGACCTCCAAATTGCCTTTAAGGAATGCTGAAAATCCACTGGGCTTCTGACCAGGCAGACTGAGGAGCATGAAATGTTGATGTGAGTGGAAATAAAATGAAGGCACAAATAAAATGATGTGGCAGGTAATGATGTATGCTAAGTGGAATGTAAACAAGACTGTATCTGTTAGAATGCAAGATGGTGATAATGGTGTGAAAGAGGTGAGAGAGTGCAAGAAAGGTGATATGAAAGAAACATGGCAAAAAAAGAATAGTGATATAAGATTCCATGATTAGAGACCAAGCAAGCAATGAAAGTGTTTCCCAAAGTTTTGGGAAGTTAGTGAAGCAATATATAAGCAAGTAGAATGAGTAAATAACATGACTGCACAGGTTGGAATGGGTGATTTGAAAGGAGAAAAGTAGGCAATGAGAGAGAGAGAGAGAGAGAGAGAGAGAGGATATAAAAGAGTTGTTGAGTGAAGCAAAAAAAACAAGAGCAAAAGAGTAAAGATTGAAAATCTGTTACCATGGTGTGACAGGAGAGATATGATTGCAAATGAGTCAGTAAGCAGACTATGCAGCAGAAATGATGTGCAGTATGTAGATGTATGGAGTGCTCTGATTATCAGAAGGATTTGTACACAAAAGATAGATTGCACTTGAATGGTTTTTGGTATCAGGCACTAGTAGAAATTCTCAGCAAAAACTGAATGTGAACTGTCAGGGAATGTCAATGTCAGGGTGACTGCATGCACTAAGTGGTAGAAATCGGAGTGTATTGATAGACAGGAAGGGAAAATGACAACTTGTCAGGGATGAAACCAGAAAATTTAAGACTAGTTTTGTCAAGAAAGAAAAGTGTTAACTATGAATAAGGATGGGGGGGGGGGGGGGAATTTGGCTCAAGAATCCCTGATAGTCTATTTTCATGTGTATACACCAATGCCAGAAGCAACAGGAATAATGGCAAGAGTTGTTAGCATTGATAGGTAGCAGTGAGTATAATTTTTAGTCAGTGAGACCTGGCTGCTGCTGATGATAAAGAAAGATACTGTTGCAAGAATATAATTTAATGGCTTCAGTTTCTTTGGGGAGACAAAGAAGATAAGAAGAACAAGGAGTAATATTAATAATTGCAGAAGAATCAAATCCAACTAGAGAAATCTCCAATGATGGTGGCAGTGGTATGAGTAATACAGCAAACAGGTTTGAGGCAGTATGGTGTGATATAGAGATAACAGGACAAACTGCACAATTGAATGCTACTATAGACCAGAATCATGTGAAAGGACAGTAGATACAAGGAGGACTATCATTACGGCTGAGTTCCACTTTGAGAATACAGATGAAAGAGCATGTAAGATTAGGGAAAATGTAATTATAGAATTACTTAGGGTAACTACTACCTTAAGCAGCATGCAATGGGAAGGACTCATGGTACAAGAACATTGTAATGGCATATGAGAATCTTTCTATCAATGAATTGACCATTATGTCTCCAACTGGCAAGTGTTCATGCAGTTCTGACTTAAGGGTGAAAATATTTCTTGTGGAAAGGCTTAGACGTTGGTTATGCATTTTCACTATATTATTTAAGGAAATTACAATGTACTAGGATATACATTAAAATAAATTTTAATATATTTCTATATTTCGGCAACATCATGTTGCCATTTTCAAGAACTTAAGTACAAGACACGTGCACGTAGGCACAACAAAACAATAAATGAGGCAGAAGTATGAAGCTGTTATTTCTCCTAAAGTCCTGATGGTGCCCTCTAGCAGGCAAAGTTGGTATTCTTGGGCGATTGGGCTGAAGGTCTTCTGATGTAGGTTTCCCAAATTTGAGGAAGTCTCATGCAGCCAAATTTGTTGAGGTTTGGATCGTTTCTTAGGGGTGAAGCTGATTCTATGAAAAGCCTTTCATATCTGTATTTGCTACAGTGTATTATCCTGACTTTCTTCCACCGTATTCTATGGCAGGTATCCAGTGCATGGTCAGCAAGACCAGAGTGGCTGTATTGGTGAAACCAGATGTAGTCCTTGTGTTCTGAAATTCTGATATTTGCTGTCCTGCCTGTTTGGCCAAAGTAGGACAGCTTACAGCTGCAAGGGACCTGGTATACACCAGGTAGGTCTAGGGGAGGGGAGGTTGGTCTTTAGTTGAGCGGATAAGGAATGTCAATTTTTTATATGGTTTGTAACAAGAAGTTATGTATTTTTAGGATTTTTGTGATTTTTTCCGAGGTGCCTCGGATATAGGGTATGGTGATGGATTTAGAGTAATCCTTGTAGTGGGGGGGGGGGGGAGGTGAAAATATTTCTAAGATCTTTGAAAAAAAAGGAGCACATGTGAAATTATAAGGCAGGTGATTATAATGAATTATGAAGGCAGCTTGATGCAGTGTCTTCACTTGAAAAACTGCATAGTAGAAGAATGAACAGAAGAATGGAAATCAGTCAAGGGGTGCCTAAAGCAATATCTAACTGCATCCCCAAGAGTTAGAATTACTCATATAGGAGTAAAATGGATGAATAACACTTTAAATTCAAAGGATATTGCAGATTCAATATCATGAGAAAAGCAATAATGCGACTCTGGAGTGACAGTCATGGTGAGGAAGGCAAAATCAGATTATGAAAAGAAATTATCCAAACAGGAAATCCAAAAGAATTTTATTGCTTTTATCAAATAAAAGAAAATGTGATCATAGAAGAATAACCTCAGTGAATGCAGATTGGAAAAAAGTATGAAATATACATAAGAAATAGTTGCATTGTTAAATAATCATTTTAGCAAGGTATATAATTCAGCCAGAGCATTAGCTCAATGGATGGTGGGGGAAGTGGATGAAAGAATAGAGGTAGATGAGTTAAAATTATTAAAGATGTTACAAGAGCTCAACTTGCATACAGCAGTTGCAGTGGATGGGCTATTGATAAAGGTGCTGAAGGAATGTCCATAACAGCAGCATTTCTTCTGACTTGATTGTTTAACTTCAACCTAATGAATGGAAGGAAAGCAAGACAATTTTATCATGCAAGAGAATAGCCAAAACTGATGCAGCAAATTATAGATCAATTAGTATCTCTGGTGTAATAATCAATATACTGGAAAAGATGGTTAGGTATCGCATTCCAGAAGTGAGTGAACAGTTGAATCCTCTATAGAGGACAGCATAGTTTAGTTAAAGATAGATCCTGGTTAGCAATCTGTTCATGTTCTTTACCAGAGTGGCAACACAAAGAGATAAGAGGAATGGATACACCAAAATACTCCTGGATATTACAAAGGCATATGACAAGATTCCACTTGGAGGATGCTATACAAACTCAATTGGATGGGTTGTCAAAAAGAAGACAAATAGCCATCTTTACTCTTGTTGTGATTCCTTTTCAAGACTCTCTTTATACAATTGCACAAGCATCAAACATTGCAGTTTGGGAGTGAACTTTATTTCATGATTTATCACTGTATGAACTTTTTATCACTACATTATTGCATCTTTCTATCAGAATGTCTATAAAATGAGTGTCCATTGTTATTGTTTTCAATGCTAAATTATGGCTAAAGCAACTAAGGCAATGTATTATCTCTGCTAACTGCATGTATTCATACAGTTAGTTTACTTGTTTTGAGAGATGAAAAAGCTCTTATAAACGTTCTTCACATCCTAGAAAGGATGCAAATCTTGATTTTTCTAACCAATGAACATCATCAATACTCAGTGAACTACAGAGGATCGTTTCATTCAAAATTTTAAGGACAATACACATATTCCGCAGGATTATCAGTTACGGAAGCTTATGTGGTAAAATGTGTAGGCTGTGCGAAAGCATAACACATATTAAAGGGACTGGTATGTATAAATATGAAAAAATTACTTAAAACCTAAGAGAAAAACAAATTAAGAATTTGAAACATATTTACTTACACAAACTGTAAAAATTAAAGGTTTCAAAAGTTTCTTTATTTGGAATGGTCCCAATTCTGGATCATATTTTGGTGCTAATGATACATTTTGCTTAACTGCAGGGGAGTCACTACTTTTGGCACTTTTCAAATACCTATGGGAATGCCATGATTGCCAAGCAAATTTCTTTAAATTCAATAACCTAGATTATTATTAAAATAAGAATGAATTAATAGATATTCACAATTCACAATGATCATTAAAATCACTGTTTTTCTCAATGAATAACCTCCCACTATTTAAGAAACATATCAACAGGTTACATTTTTCTTCTTAATCATGCCCACACATGGCACTTAGTGTTATAGGTCTTGTGACCTTTCATGTGTGGGGTCAACATAAAAAAATAAAAAAAATAAAATAAAAAAAAATAGTGTAGCTCACAAAAGCAAATAATAATACATGGATTTTCTGAAACAAAGGTTTTGTTTTGTAAGTGTGTGTGTGTGTGTGTGTGTGTTTGTATACACACACAGCATATTTCAGTGTGTGTATATATATACAGGGTGTTCGGGATAAATTTGACAGTTTCGTAAGGAAAAAGAAAATCTTCTTTGTATCTATTAAATTTAATGAATTGACAAAAAAACATTACAGGCAGAGTTAATTACAATACTATCAACAAGATTTACTCAAAATAACCACCATTAGCATCGATCACAGCTTCAATTCTGCTTCGGAACCTCGAACAAGCTGATGCTACAGTCTCCCTGGGAAGGGCCGCAAAAACTGTTTTAATTTTATCCATTAACTGGGCTTTTGTATTACTGGAAGTGCGATTGGTGTCTTTTTCAACTGCGCCCCATACAAAATAATCCATGGGGTTAAGGTCTGGGGAGTTTGGAGGCCAAACATTTGGACTGGTGAAGTCGTAGAAATTTTCAGACAACCATTTTTGACTTTTCCCAGAGGTGTGGCAAGGGGCCGAATCCTGCTGCCATACATACGGCCTACCATTGGCTACCCTTGTTATCCAGGGCTTGACTACAGTTAGCAACTCCACGAACAAAGCCCGAATTCCAATGCCAGGGTTCTTCAACACCTGTTCCTGCAGATTTGCGAGGAATTCTGCTGTACGAACGCAATCAGATCGTCTGCTAGGGATCTTTCTTCTTGCTACATCCTCGTAGTCACCATTGCAAGTCTCTAGTTCATGCCTGATTGTTTTTACTGTATTCAGGGAGCATTGGGCAGCAGTCGTAATATCCTTATTTTGATGGCGGGCACGAATCATCATGATACAAGTTATTCTCTTCCATGATTCAGGTGGGTTCCAGCTATCCATCCTTTCTGACATCTTGTATATGAATGAAGAAGGGTCCAAACTTTTAAATGAAGAGAAGTGTGTGTTAATACATGTAACTTACGGAAAAATATAATTAATTATAAATATGTCAAATTTATCCCGAACACCCTGTATATATATATATATTGAAAAATTTCTTTTTGCATTAATACAATAAAACTGCCTTAGCAAATAATAATTTTATTAATATGCCTAATCATAACAAATAATGAAAATCAAAGCATTTATTATTATACTGTATTTTAGGAGTCATGAGATTCATTTTGGAATTTATTGTATATTTTGTTTACAAAATTTTCCCATTTACTAATTTTTTTCATACAAAAATTGAAGAAATTAAAACATGTTTCTGATTTTCTTAATCAAAAATATGATTATTATTATATAGACATCTCCATGGAGTCAGACAATTCATCAGTGGAAGGCCAACAATAACCACTATTCATGTAATAACTATCATACTTCTCCTTGAACCCATTCACTGCCAAAGAACTCATGACTACATCTGAAAAACTCATTCTACTCATTCCTTGCTCTCCAAGCAAAAAATCTAGCTTTCTTATGCCCTTATAACCCCATCCTGACATATTTAGCAGGGTAACCCTATGTTCTCTCTCTCTCCCTTCTTGAAATGTACTGAAACTTTTGTCTACATTAATCCTACAGAACTACTTGAATAACTTATATGTTTCTATCATATTCCCTCTTTTCTGCCTAACGAAAATCAAAGCATTTATTATTATACTGTAGTTTAAGTCACCGAGATTCATTTTGAAATTTATAACCAACTTAATAACCAATTTATAACCTAAACCAACTTTTGTAAACGAAAAATCTTCATCACTGGGAGCATCCAAAAACCTGTCACTATCATGGTCACTCACTTTCATATCCTCTCCACCACTTCCTCATGTTACTAAATATGTACACTGTAGTCTAGATGTGGCTGTATCAAAGCGTCCTAAAGGATGATAATAACATCATCCAAGCTTGTCAATGTGTTTTTAAACAAGCTGGTGACCTTAGTTATTCTGCTCACTTTTGCAATATGTCCTCTGAACTTCAACCTTCTGTTCACTATCACCTCCAAATCTTCACCTTCACCAATTTCCTACAATATCAGTGCAGTACAAGCTTGTAATCTTTTTATCTAAAGATAACTTGACAGTCTGCCACATTAAACTGACCAACACATTATCCTTTGCCACACTGTCTATTTAAATCGTCCTGTAGAACTTCTACATCATCTTCATTAACTACTGCCCTACCCAGTTTCACATAATCAGCAAACTACTCAATATTTTCCCTCAAATCATTTCCTATATCATTAATTTACAAATTATAAAGAAGTGGCCCAAATACAAGCTCTGTGGCACTTGAATGGATTCTACTCCTGCACATATACCTCTCTGATGTATCTGCACACCAGGAGCATATACTTAGGGTATGTTAGGTGTGCAGTGCACACTCAGGGAATAGAAATATCACTGATATTATATTTTTGCATTTATTCCTGTTAAAGATTCCCCTAATTGTTTTCCTGGTTTTGCATGATTCCTAAAATTAAACACAATATGCAAATTAATTATTAGTATAAAAAATTACATTAAGACACTTTTCATTGCATAAACATTGCATCACATTCGCTTTCATATCCCAGGTGTGCAGTCACAAATATGGACCTTTGACCATTTAAACAGATGTATAGATGGAGCAGTGGGTCAATTCTTAGAATGCCAGTGGTTTTAAACCACCCAGAAGGTGAGGCATGAGGCAGGGTGTGTGCTGAGACAATAGCATCCAGAAATCAGTAGTTATGATTGGTTATTGTCAACTAATCCAATTGAATGTTGTCATTTGTCATGAGTTGCTGTTTTTGTTTTCTGAGTTTCATCTATTTTGTGTGCATGAAGTGTGAAATGACATGTTTAGAACAACAATATAGACAACTAATTTTCTATAAATTATTTATAACTTTTTTGCCCCTATTTACAATGGGAAACAGTTGTTGATGATCTACTGAATGTCTTGTTTCCTGCCAGAGCTTTCCCGGATTGTATGATTATATTCAACAGAGGTTGGAACATGTATATAAATAAGCAAGTAAAACGAGTTATTTCAGCCTTTCTTTGTCCAATTCAGGAAAATAATAATTTCCAAGTGATTACTTTTTCTGATTTCAATACGTATTATAATGGCTGTACTTAAAATCGTATCAAAATTAAAGTATTTGGTAATGATAAGCTAACCTCACCACAAAGTATAAAACTTTCTCCACCAATCTGACTGTTGGAATCCATGTTCGAACTCACAGCTCTTGGCTGGAGAGCGCATACACTAACCACTTGGCCAACCAGGCCGGCATAAACCTTTTATGCTTCTCACATAAACGGTGCATGTGAAGCATAGCTATTGTTCATTTGACCTTTATGCTTTCCATATTTAAAATTATATTAATTGATAAAGTATTGAAAGTTATCCAACAATTAATTGCACTGGACCAATTAAGAAGAGCGTTGATAAGCTATGTATTCTTAAAACTTTCATACATCAATAAAAATGCAATCATATTTGTAAATTTAAGGACACAAAAACACCCATGTTGAACAGATTATTTTATTAATTACTAATAAAATAAAACTTGATGTTTCGACCCCTGTATCGAGGTCATCATCAGAAGAATACAAGTGTATAAGGAACCAAGCTACATGCTCTGTATACCGGTAAACTAAATCTACATAGTTAATTAATCCTTTTCCCTAGCCTGACCTCTAGTGATTAAAAATAAAAAATAAAATAAAATAAATAATAAAATAAATAAATAAATACAACTACAATAAACTGCTAAAGTCCTCATGTATTAATATTCTTCTGGATAGTTCTGATTGTTATAATATGATTTCTTTCAATTGCTGTTGAATGTTCCAAACACTTCATCAGGTTGTCTTCTTGTAGTGGGATTTTTCTATGGCTAGTTTAGGTTGTTATACAGGTTGTAGATGGGTCCTCCACATTCTTGAAATGGTTAGGCCATCATTTTTGTTGAGATTTGGGTTGTGTTTGAGCATTTCACATGACTCTTTAAATTTTCTCTCAAACCAAGTTTTGGTGGAGTGTAGGGACTTGGTATTTTTCCAATCAATTCTGTGGTATTTTGGAGTGCATGGTCAGAAAGACGATTTTTCCAAAATGGAGGTATTTAATGTGTCGTTTGTGTTCGTCTTGTCTGATTGAGATAGTTCGCCCTGTTTCCCCTATGCATGGTATGTTACATGTGCATTGTATTTTGTATACCCCTGGGTGGGCTAGGTGTGTAAGAGGATCTTTAGAAGAACTGAGTAGGTGTCTTAACTTATTTGGTGGTTTAAAGGTGGTTTTAATGTTGTATTTGCATAGTGTTCTGTCTATTTTTTCAGAAATGCCTCCAACATAAGGAATGGCAATAGCATTCCGGAAACCTTTTCAGGAATGCTAAGTCCCTACACCGCACCAAAACCTGGTTTGAGAGAGAATTTAAAGAGTCATGTGAAATGCTCAAACACAACCCAAATCTCAACAAAAATGATGGCCTAACCATTTCAAGAATGTTGAGGACCTATCTACAACCTGTATAACAACCTAAACTAGCCATAGAAAAATCCCACTACAAGAAGACAACCCGGTGAAGTGTTTGGAACATTCAACAGCAATTGAAAGAAATCATATTATAACAATCAGAACTATCCAGAAGAATTATAACATAGATTGAAAGCCAAATGGCTATTTTTCTGGCAACCTTAATAACAATGAAGGAGATATGAATCTTTTGATGTTTAACTGCCAGTAAGCAAAACTCTAAGAACTCGGACTAAGATCTATGAGTTTCATACCGAAAAACTATCGGCAAATCCAAGTGTAAGTAGCCACTTGGTAGTGCAACACCAAGGCAACTCGAATCAAAGGTGGAGCAAGCTCCCTCACTATCCTTGATATTTTCTCATAATGTAAAAACACAGCCCCTAGGGGATGTAATACTGTAATTACATCCCATAGGGGAGCTTGCTCCACCTTTGATTTGAGTTGCCTTGGTGTTGCACTACCAAGTAGTTACTTACACTTGGATTTGCGATAGTTTTTCGGTATGAAACTCGTTCTTAGAGTTTCGCTTACTGGCAGGGTGGTTGAGCCGTGGAATGCATTGCCTGATGGAGTGGTGGGAGCGAGAACGGTCAGTGAGTTTAAAGAGTGGTATGATAGACTTTGTGTTTCTCAGGGGGGGGACCTCCCCTCGATGAGTCTTGACAGACTTTATGTCTTAGGAAGGACCTCCCTCGATGAGTCTTTTGACTCCTTGGAGGCCTGAATAATAATAATAATAATAAACATCAAAAGATTCATATCTCCTTCATTATCCAGAATATTAATACATGAGGACTTTAGCAATTTATTGTAGTTGTATTTATTTATTTATTTTATTATTTATTTTATTTTATTTTTTATTTTTAATCACTAGAGGTCAGGCTAGGGAAAAGGATTAATTAACTACGTAGATTTAGTTTACCGGTATACAGGGCATGAGCATATAGCTTGGTTCCTTATACGCTTGTATTCTTTCGATGATGACCTCGATACAGGGGTCGAAACGTCAAGTTTTATTTTATTAGTAATTAATAAAATAATCTGTTCAACACGTGTTTTTGTGTCCCAAATTTACAAATATGAGTGCTGATCACCGTGTAACCTTAAAAGAAAGAAAAATGCAATCATGCAGTCAAAATAATGTGTGGCTTATGCAACCTGCATAAGCCACACATCAGCACACCCAATCTAAATGGGCATGCGATGCCACTGGTCTACACGCCCTTACCCATTACCAGCTTCACAGTTATCCATATTTTCTGCAATTCATCTAAGAGTTCCTTACAGTATCCTACCAAATACCTTTGTTGGTCCAGTGGTACAGTCACTTCTTTTATCCAACTTAACTGTCACTCCATTATCAAAGTGATGCTTTACAAAGCCATGCTGTCCCCTATAGAGTATCACACATTCTCTATACAATATATTTTTATATTTCTAGTACTTTTATCTTATATCATCATTATCAAATTCCTGATATGTACCCTCGATGTGTGTGGGGGGAGGAGATAGGATATTATGACAGCATGGCATGAAAAGGTTACATCATTACCAACTTCCTATTGACAATTTTCCTCCATAGTAATCTGTTGTCTGTCAAGAGTCCAGTATTAACAGATCTAATATTTTGGTACTCTAAGGCAGCGCTTCCCAAACTGTGGGCTGCGGTCCCCTCGGGGCCAGTTAGTTTTGTTGAGAGAGAGAGAGGCTGTGAAATAATGAAAACAAATTTAAAATGAATGTTGTAAGACTAAGTAGATTTTATTTTATCTTAAAAGAAATGTATTTAATTTTTATTATTTCTCTTTTGTTATTTTTTATATTTTAATGGAAAAAATCACACATTGGTGTTGGTTCATAAATTTTGCTTCCTGTGTATTTCTGCGCTTAATGAATATTAGTAAATATATGCTTATTCATATAAGTTTCATTTCAAAGGTATTGATAAGAAGCACAAAAAAGCATACAAATGCAAAATCTTGCGCTCATTTAAAAGGGCCAACTTTATATATCTATAACAATATAAATCAATAACAATATATCTATCTATATAAAAATATAAGATAATGTGCATGTCAAATGTGTATGTAAAATGCTAAAAATGTAATATTTGCATTTGATTTTTGCAATATTCGCTGTGTATGTTTTGTATTGAATATAAATACAATAAATATTATAATAATATGTCTGTATTACAATTTTTTTTCGATGGGGGAGGCCGTGAAATATTTTAATTTTTCCAAAGGGGGCCTTTACATCCATAAGTTGGAAGCACTGCTCTAAGGCACTTCTTGCTGTATTATCAATCCACATAAATCATGTTCTTCCTATGGGTCTTTTTCTTGCCATCCTGACAAAAAATTCTTGTTTCACTAAACTATCCTCTCCCATTCTGTTTACATGATTATACTGAGATTAGCTGTGCTAACACAGTTTTAAATACTATCAACGTTAAGTTCTTTTCTAATATCCTCATTTTTATTATGACACTGCCATTGATGCTATCTGTTCACTCTCCTAATGTTTCTCAGAACTCTAGTGTCTGATGTCTCCGGTCTGTGATCAAATGTTTTATTTCCAGCCCAGTTCTCAGATTCATAAGTTAAAATCAATCTGTTCATGATCTTCTAAACAATTGGTTTAGTGCTTTGACTAATTTCTCTCTTTTTTCTAATAAATTTATTCAGTTCACTTCCTACCATACCAGCTTTGGTGTTGACTATTTCCATGTTTACTTTGTCATCTTCACTAAAAATTGTAAGTATCATGCAGCTGATCTTTTCAATTTTCTACCTATTTCACTATTTTTTGTCTTTTTATTGCTGATTTTCTACCAAACTTATTACGGCAGTTAATGTAATTCAGTCAGGGAGTACTGCAAACTTGAACTAGATTTATTTAGGAGTACATTATTCACATAAAGTAGAGAGCTGAGATTAACATTTCTAATTTTGATATCAGGTTGAATGCCACTTTCCTTCATAATGAAATCCATATACGTAGGCTGTTCAATAAGTAATAAGACTATATTTATACAGAAAACAGATTACCTTTAATCGTCATCATTTACATGGTCTTTTTCGAAGTAACTACCGTGAGACGCAATGCATTTGTCCCAACATTGCGTCCACTTCTTAAACACATGTGAAAGTCCGTTTTTTGAGAGTTCTTTCAAAACCGCCTCCGCAGCTTTTACACATGCTTTGTTGCTTTCAAAATGGTTTCTTAGTGGTTTCTTGAGCTGAGGAAACAGCCAGAAATCGCACGGTGCGAGTCAGGACTGTATGGAGGGTGTGGTAGGATATCTATGTTGTTCTTCTGCAAAACGTCCACTACACAACCAGCAATATGTGGCCTTGCATTATCGTGGTGCAATAAGAAGCCATTCTTCAGCAATGGACGCTTCCTTTTGACGTGCTTGATGATAATCACTGCTGTGTTGATGATTGTCTCTGTGATGGACGTTGAAGGTCTTCCCTAACGTTAGATCTTCCACATTTTGCCTTCCTTCCTTAAAAGTTTTATGCCAGCGAAAAACACTTGCCCTCGACATTGCTTCATCGTGGAAAGCTTCGCGTATCATGTCAAAATCCGATGCCGATTTTGCAAATGCACAAAAAATTTAATCGCATAACGCTGTTCCAAGGACGCTTCCATTTCGACGACTGGTCATGCCTCGTAGGCGTGCCAAAACAAGCTTGTGTTTAGTCATGTGACACTCTGGCACATCAGCCCGTATACGCCATCTATCAACCTCTTTTGTTAATACAGACAACAACATTTCTTTATTCCACAGAAATTAATATTGTGATGAGTGGTTTTGCCACAGTAAAATTAGTCTTATTACTTACTGAACAGCCCACGTAGATGATGAATAACAGCAGATATTATTATTATTATCTGAGACCTCCAGGATATCGAGGATTTATCAAGAGGTTATAAATCACCCAAACCAGCTGTCACATCTTCCCTTAAATTCATTCACACTTGATGCACTTAATATCCCTTAAGGCAAACTATTCCACTCACTCACTATTCTGTGAGAGAAAAACCTCCCTTTCTTGACTGCAAACAAACTTCTATGTATGCCCTGCATTCTCTACCCACCTTCCACATAATAAAAAATTTCATCAGACAATATCCTGTAACACCCATTCAGAAGTTTAAAACCTCCATCATATCATATCATATCATACCAACCCTCTTTCTCCTGTTAATCAGTCTATAATGTACACACTTGCAATCTGTCCTCATAATCTAAATTCCATAATGCTGATATAATCTTTGTAACTCTTCTTTGCACTTTATCCCCTTGGAACATGGGAGACCAAATGTGCACACAATAATCAAAGTGTGGTCTTATCAAGGCCTTATAAAGAGGCAAAATGACTACCGTATCCTTACATGTCAAGGTTCACTTTAACATCACAATTATTGTATTTGCAACTTCTGCTATGTGACCTTTGAACTTCAAATTCCTATCCACCATTATGCCAAGATTCCTAGCCTCATCAGTTTTTTGCAGCATAACCCTACCAATACAATATGTAGCTGGAAATCTCATCACACCAAAGTACATAACCTTCACTTACTAACTGAAATTGAACAGCCATTTTCATTTGCCCAAATTTCCAGCCAGGCTAGTCAAATCATTTTGTAAGTGTTGGATATCAGTAGCATTTTTAACTGCCCTGTGTACATACAGTGTACACACTTTTCTCACACCTAATTTAACATCAAACCATCTTCCTGTGTACCTCCTTCAATTACTGCCTTACAACTCAAATAGACACCATGTATTGCTCAATATAATGTCCCATTGAGACCATAACTAGTTACAGTTATGTTCTAAATCATTATTATATTTCCATGATTTCTCAACGATTTGTCTTAAAGTAAAAATTTTACTCCTGATAACCTCTATTTGGCCTGAACCCAGCTTGTTCTTCTCCAAGTTTACCTTCCACATTTTTCTTAGTCTTTTCTCAAGCATGATTGTGAATTCATTTTTATTTCCCTTTTTATAGACGGATACTATGAGAACTATACTCCAATCATCTAGTATTCAACTCTCTGATCAGGCCTGAATTATGCATTGTACAACTTTTATATCTCCATATAAAAGGAGGAGAGAATGGAAATGGTAGGAGAGATGGAATGAGAAAAAAGGTATGGGAATGCTAGAAGACGAGAGGATGGAAACAGGAGAGACGGAATGAGAGAGGGATATGGAAGTGCTAGAAGTGGAGAAAATGGAAACAGTAGGAGAGAGGGGAATGAGAGAGATGCATGGGAGTGAGAGGAGAGAATAGAAACAGTAGGAGAGAGAGGTATGGGAATGCTACAAGAGGGAATAGCAGTAGAGGAGAGGGAATGAGAAAGACCTATGGGAATGAAAGAAGAGGAGAGAATGGAAACAATAGGAAAGAGGGAATGGTAAGAGGTATAATGTATGGTGACTCAATGATCCGTGGTGTTCAAGATAGGATGCGTGAGGAGTGTTTGCCAGGAGGAAGAATAGAAAGGGTGGCTATGGCAATTAAGAGAGGTGAAAGGGTGGATGAGCAGCGAGGGATATGAGATTTTTGCTTGAGGCTGTACAGAAGAAGACAGAGAGAGGAAAAATAGTGTGCATGTTACCTAGGCATGTTAATGACGAGCTGAGCAGAAGAGCAGCAATATTGAATGACATAATAGCTAGAATGTGTGAGAAGAGAGGGCTGGTATATGTGGATGCTTTTAGTGCGTTTGAGGAAAGAGAGGAATTGTATGCGAGAGACCGCTTACATTTGAATGAGAAAGGACGTAGGCATCTAGGGAGATTGCTGTTCTGAACGAGTCAG
Source organism: Typopeltis vanoorti (assembly GCF_054136105.1). Lineage (NCBI taxonomy): Eukaryota > Metazoa > Arthropoda > Arachnida > Uropygi > Thelyphonidae > Typopeltis > Typopeltis vanoorti. Next base: position 34,102,626 of record NC_143572.1, on the reverse strand, counting down.
TGTGTCCCAGGGAGGATGATAGTAGGGGTGGCCTCTTATGGGAATGGATAATTGGGGGAAGGGAGACAATGTCAGGTAACACTGAGCCCAGTGGAGTCTAGAGGGGATAATGCTGGGTATAGAAACAATGGCATTTATATGCTTTATACTAATGCCAGGAGTATCCGGAATAAGGGAGAGGAATTGGTGGCGCAGCTAGCATCAGCCTGGCCAAAAATTATTGCGATCACTAAGACGTGGTTGACAGACGAGCATATAATAACAGGAATAGAAGTCGCTGGGTACAGCATTTTTCGGCAGGATAGGAGGGGGAAAGCGTGGTGGTGGTGGGGTACGGCTTATGATAAGTGACGACTTATGTCGTCTAAGAGTGGAGGCTTTGGAAGGCAGTGAAACAAATGATTTTGAGAGCATATGGTGTGAGGTAGAGGGGGGCAAGACAGGATATTTAGTGGGGTGTTGCTACAGACCAAGGAGCACAGAGACCAGGAGATGTTTAGACAGTTAAGTTTGGCAAGTGCAAGAAAATTGATTGTTATGGGAGATTTTAACTACAGTAGTATAAATTGGAGAGAGGAAGATGCATGTAGCAATAGGGGAATGGAATTTCTAGAATTCTTGAGGGACAAATGTCTTAGGTAACATGTAACAGAGGGAACAAGAGGTTCAAGAGTTTTGGATTTGGTTATAGCATCAGAAGAGTTGATAATAACTGAGATGACATCTCTCCCACCAGTTGGAGAGAGTGACCATATGGTTTTGACTTGGAAAATGAATAGACATACAAGAGTATCAAAGAGACGGGAACTTATGTGGAATTATAAAGCAGGTGATTATAATAGTCTTAGACATCAACTTCGGGAAGTTTTACGGAGGGAGGAATTGGAAAGCCGGGATATCATTAGTGCATGGGAAATTGTGAAAGAATATTTGTTAGCAGTAATGGTAAGTTGTATACCACGAGTGAAGAAGAGGACACAATTTGGAGTAAAGTGGATGACAAACAATATTAAACAGGAATTGCAATCGAAAAAGAGGCTATGGAAGAGATATAAGGAGACAGGTGAAGAGAAGATGCATGAAGAATATAAGACACAGGCAAGAAGAGTGACTAGTGTGGTAAGGAAAGCAAAACTGGAATATGAGAGGAGATTGGCCCTAAGATCCAAAGACAATCCTAGGGAATTTTTTAGCCACGTGGCCAGTAAGAGGAGAAATTACTATGGAAGAATGATATTGTGGGATAAAAATGGGAATAGAGTGACTGATGCAGAGGACATAGTGGAATTGTTCAATGAACACTTTATTGGAGTATTTCATCCTAGAGGAGTCAATTTTAATGCTAGAGGGATAGGGCAGGTTCGAGGTTTAGAGGCACAGGAGGAAAGTGTGTTTCAGATACTGGGTACTCTGGATGTCAGTAAAGCTTTGGGAATGGATGGTATTTCACCATGAGTTTTGAGAGAATGTGCTAGGGAACTGACAGTGCCTTTAACCTGGCTTTTCAATGAAAGTCTGGCTGTGGGAAAGGTGCCCAGGGAATGGAAGGAGGGTAAGATAGTGCCATTGCATAAGGGTGGTAACAGACTGGAAGTGTCTAATTATAGGCCAGTTTGTGTGTCATCAGTAGTTGTTAAGATCTTGGAGAAAGTAGTAAGGGACCGTATACAGCATTGGGCAGATGAGGGTAATGTTATCTGTGACAGTCAACATGGATTTGTGAAGGGGTGCTCTTGTTTTAGCGATATGCTAGCCTTTTATAATAAAGTTAAAAGAACATTAGATGAGGGAATGGCATATACTGCAATTTTCTTAGACTTAGCAAAGGCATTTGACAGGGTGCCACATGATAAGCTGATATTTAAGTTGCAGCACATGGGTCTGAATGTCAGATTAGTCAACTGGATTCAGGATTGGCTGTCTAATAGGTATCAGAGAGTTGTGTATGGTGGAGCAGTTTCAAGGAGGCAGAGGGTTACAAGTGGGGGTCCAAAAGGCTCAGTACTAGGACCTATATTGTTTAACCTTTATATCAATGAAATTGTCAATGGATTGCAAGGGGATATTCAGTTGTTTGCAGATGATGCGAAGCTGGGAAGGATTATTAGTAATAGTGGAGATGTGGTAGCCCTGAAAGAGGATTTGAATAAGCTAGATAGATGGGCAAATGAATGGGGGTGTCAGTTTAATGCAGCAAAATGTAAGGTCTTGAGGTTTGGGAAACATCGATAGGACACTGCATAGGAGTAATACTGGAAGAAGTAGGGGAGACAAGAGATCTGGGGTTGATGATTGATAGAAACCTGAAATTTAGGGGACATATTGCAAAGGTCGTGAAGGTAACACAGAAGATTGCTGCAATAATGAGAAGGACACTGACCTGCAGAGATAAAAGGGTTATCATTCCGTTGTATAAGTCTCTGATCAGACCACAGTTAGACTATGGTTCTCAGATTTGGTCCCCAGGATTTGAAGGGGATAAATTAACTGTGGAAAGGGTACAGAGACAGATGACAAAGATGGTTTCAGGACTGTACAATTTTGGTTATGAGGATCAGCTGAGGGAATGTGGACTGCAGAGTTTGGTGGATAGAAGGAGAGGTGATATGATTGAGACTTTTAAACTGTTGAGAGATGGTTATTACTGGTTTGACACTGGGGAGTTCTTTCGCTTGGTTGAACAGCAGGAAGGAGTGATGACAAGAGGCCATCCCTGGAAGTTTCGAAAGGAAACTGTGAGCAAGAGGGTGAGGAGTGGTTTCTTTGCATGGAGAGTGGTTGAACCGTGGAATGCACTCTGCCTGATGGAGTGGTGAGAGCGAAAACGGTCAATGAGTTTAAGGAGTGGTATGATAGACTTTGTGTTTCTCGGGGGGGGGGGGTACTTCCCCTCGATGAGTCTTGATAGACTGTGTTTCTTAGGAAGGACCTCCCGCAACGAGTCTTTTGACTCCATGGAGGCCTGAATAATAATAATTCACCTTGTCACCAAAGCATTCTCATGGTCACACAGAAAAACACTGAACATATATATGCAGGCCCACTGGTAAGAAAGCAAACAGAGAATGAATGTTAATGGTGGGATCCTACAATCCTAATCGGTGCACTTTACGGATGCAATGATTAATACCTGAAGTTTCATTATGATGTTTCAGTCTTCCAGATATCTGACAAAGTGAGACAGACAAATTTGTTAAGATTTGGTGTATGTTGTATTGCTGAGTCAGATTGTAGGCAATCTCTCGGATTCTAAGAACAGTCTGTCTTGCTGACAGATGTATATTAATAAAAATCAGGAAATGCCATTTATTACCACCAAGTCCAATGCATGCATGTCCTCATCATGGTTCCTGGGCAATGTTCACAGCTAAGTTAACCAAGGGCAGAAAAGCAAGTTCCAGATGATTTCAAATTGGGGCCAAGGAAGACAATGCCAACAGAAAACATCAGTCCTACAAAATTCCTGGGGGTTGGGCATGAGGCTGACAACCCCATTCCAGAAAAATTATATTGTCATGAAATTTTAGGAAACAATAACTGTTGGATGGACTAAATGATGACAAAATGGAAAATATTATAAGGATTTAAGAATTGGATAATGGAACATACTTTCTCTTGATTGGTTTGGAGCCCTAAGGATTCTGCTGGAGCAGTTAGATAAATATAACTTACATATGATGGGGAGTCACTTGGAGAGACTGTTGCTGGAAGGTAAAGAAAAGAAGTACGTATAGAGAATGAATCAGATCAAGTGGGAAGTGATGTGGAAGAGCAGGAGAATACGAGAGGAGAGATTGAAGAGGTGGTTATGAATGAGGAAGTAAGTGGCATGAGTATGGAAAATGAGAGAATGGGTATGCAAGATGAACAGGGAAATGAGGAGGCTCAGGGCAGACAGGGGTACACAGCTTGAGAAAGGTGGATGCTCCAAGAGGATGTGAGAGCATGTGTAGATAAGAAAGGAATGGGATGACCTGAGATCAAGAGGAAACAGTTGGAATTGAAGAGGGTTCTAAAATGAATAAGCAGAAAGGGAAATGGCCCCAGTCCAGCATGGAGAGATCACATCAAACGAGTGTTATCAGTGGAACTAGCTGTAGATACATGAATTAGTTGTTCTGTTTATATACAAATGCTAGAAGGGTAAGAAACAAGGCAGATGAAATAGTTGCACTAATTGGGTCTGTTCACCCAAAATTGTTGGAATAAGTGAGACATGGTTAAATGAGGACGACATACTGACAGGAATAGAGATGGAAGGATATGATGTGTTTCGTGAGGACAGAAGGGGTAAAAAACGGAGGGGAGTGCTATTGATGATAGAGAAAGAGTTATGTCTATACAAAGTAGAGATGCAAGAGGAAAACAGTGCCAGTGGTTTTGAGGCAGTATGGTGTGAGATAGAAATGAATGGAATGAAATACTTGGTTGGATGTTGTTATACACTAGGAAATATGGATGGTAGCAACTATGAAATCCATAATGAAATTAGCCAAACAAATAAGAAAAGAGTGATCATTATGGGAGAATATAATTATGGCAATATAGATTGGAATGATGAGATAGCAACTGGAAGTAAAGAAAATGAGTTGTACGTAACAGAGGACACACGAGGATTGAGGGTCTTGGATTTGGTCATCTCTCATCAGAGGATGTAATTATAAATGAAGTGTCAAATCACACACCAATTGGTGAGAGTAACCATGAGGTGATTACCTGAGGTAGTTGCCAGCAGTGTGAGGACCTCTGTAAGAAAAGGATATATGTGGAACTACAAGAGGGGTGATTATTAAGAGCTCAGGAGACAGCTTGCAGGTGTAGCATGGAATGAGGAGTTAGCTGGAAAAGAGATCAATGCAGTTTGGGGGATTTTCAAAAACTATCTAGTAGATGCAACATCTAAATGTATTCCAAGGGTGAGAAGGTTAAATAAGGTAGATGTGAAATGGATGAATAAAGAGATTAAGCATGCGATACAGAGAAAAAGGGCATTATGGAGGCAGCATAAGAGAAGTGGAAATAACCAATTCCATGAGGACTACAAAGACCAGGCAAGGCAGGTTACTTGGTTGGTGAGGGTAGCTAAAGAGAGATATGAACAGCAGTAAGATAATGAAGCCAAAAAGAATCCTAAGGAGTTCTTTCGATATATAGCCAGCAAAAGAAAGAATGATTATGGAAGGATGACATTGATTGGAGAAAATGGTATAAACACAGCTGTTGCGGAATGTGTGGTGGAGATACTTAATGAGCTGTTCATACAGGTCTTTCAATCTTGTGAATGTGACTTCATGGAGAGATTGAGAGCAGTTGATGATGGGTAGGAGAGACTGAACCGACTGTAAGTGAGCAAGAGGTGTTTGGGGAGTTGAGCAAACTAGATGTAAATAAGGCTGTGGGACTTGATAACATATCACCATGTATTCTGAAGGCATGTGCCAGGAAGTTGACGCTAACCTTGACATATTTTTTTAATATGAGTCTTGCACTCGGTCAAGTTCCTAAGGAGTGGAAAGAGGGCAAGATTGTGCCACTTCATAAAGGAGGTGATGGAACTCAAACATCAAACTATAGGCCTATCTGTGTGTCAGGTGCTGTGGTTAAGTTGTTGGAGAAGCTTGTGAGAACTAGGATCCAGAATTGGGTTGACAACAACGGTATTATCTTTGATGGACAGCATGGATTTGCTAAAGGGAGGTCAGGTTTTAGTAATCTACTTACTTATTACATAAAAGGTGACTGCTTCCATGGACAGAGGAGAAGGATACACAGCAATATAATTAGATTTTGCAAAGGCTTTTGATAAATTACTGCATGATAAGTAGATAGTCAAACTGGAGTGGATGGAGTTGGATATAGATTGGTGCATTGGATTGGAGACTGGCTATCTGATAGGTATCAACAAGTTGTGTATGGGAGAGCGATATCCAGGAAAAGGAAAGTTACTAGTGGTGTGCCTCAGGGGTCTGTTTTAGGGCCATTGCTGTTTAACTTGTATATTAATGATATTGGTGAAGATTTGGATGGAGATATTCAGTTGTTTGCAGATGATGCAAAGTTTGGGATGAACCATGAAGAGTAGAGAAGATGTTGTGGCCTTACAAGAAGACTTAAATAATTTGAGTGATTGGGCACGGGAATGGGGATGCGAGTTCAATGTTGCAAAATGTAAGGTTTTAAAATTTGGAAAACAAAAATGGGATGCAGAATTTATGCTTGGTTAGGATATATTGTTGGAGGTGGAGGAAATAAGAGATCTGGGGGTGATAGTGAATAAGGATCTGAATTTTAGGGGACACTTAGTCAAAATTGGCAAGACAACACAAAGGCTTCTGGGAATGATGCAGAGGACACAGACTTGTAGAAGTAGGGAGATTCTTGTTCCATTGTATAAGACTTTGATTAGGCCACACATGGATAACTGTGTCCAGATTTTGTCACCTGGTTCAAAAGGATGAAGAGATGTTGGAGAGGACCCTCCAACAGAGGCGACTGACTAAGGTAGTTTCTAACCTCTGGGATGTCGAGTATGAGGAAAGATTGAGAAGATGCAACATGCAGTCTGGTGGATAGGAGGAGGGGGAGATATGATAGAGACCTACAAGTTGGTAAGGGGTTGTTACAGGATCAATGCTGGAGAGGTTCTACAGAAAATAGTGGGAGATCAGGGGAGAACCAGAGGTCATCCCTGGAAGCTGTATAAGGAGGGTGTGAGTAGGGGAGCGAGAAGCAGGTTTTTTTTTCATGCAGAGTTGTGAATGATTAGAATGCTTTGCCTGAGAGTGTGGTGTCTGCAAAGAATTTGAGTGAGTTTAAAGCACGATATGATGAGCTGTGTGTTTGATAAAAGGACCTCCTAGATGAGTCTTTGACTCCATGGAGTCTTGGGTAATAATAATAATAATATCACTATTATACAAGAAATGAGCTGGACAGGAGAGGGAATCATAGAAAACAAGAACCATATCATATTTTATAGCTGCCAAAAAGAAAGATCACGTGTTTGGAACAGGCTTCATTGTAAACAAGAGAATAAAACATCTTATCATGGACTTCAAAGCAAAATCACCTAGAATGTGTACATTACAAATCAATGGACAGTTTTTTAACTACAGTTTTATCTGTGCACATGCTCGAACTGAAGAAAAGAATGTTGCTGAAAAAGATCTTATTTATGACAATTTAGATAAAATCTAAGAAGAATGTCCAAGAAGGGGTATTAAAATTATCTTAGATGATTTGAATGCTAAGATAGGCAAAGAGGATATATACAGGCCAACTACTGGGAAATACAGCTTACATAATGAGTCCAATAATAATGGGAATAGAGTAATCGATTTTGTTTCTTCAAGAAACATGTTTGTTGAAAAGGCAGTACAATGTTTAATCACAAAAACATTCATAAAATGACCTAGAATTCTCCTGATGGAAACATTTTCAACCAAATTGATTACATCTTAATAGATGCAAGATACCTGTCCAACTTGATGGATGTCAGATCCTATAGAATTGCAAATATTGACACTGATCATTATCTAGTTATATCAAAGATTAGAAGCAGAATCTCAAGTGTAAGGAAGATGTATGGATCCCATGCCAGAAAGTTTACTAATACAAGACTGAAAGAATAAGAAGTCAAAGCCAGATATGGTGAAAAAGTTAATGAAAGCCTATCTACTCTAACTGATAGTGAGAGTGTTAATGATACCTGGGAAACTCTTAAGAATGTCATAGCAAAAACAGCAGATATGATATTAGGAAAAGTAGGTTGAATATAATCACTGGTTCAAAGTATTACTTGGATGCTGAAGAACATACTGACAAGTAAAGATAAGGAGGTTATTAAGCCTCTTTATAAGACTATGATTCAGCCACATGTTGACTATGCACAGATTTGGTCACTTGTGTTTCTTGAGAATCGGGAGGTGGTGGAGAGGATTCAGAGATAAGTGACCAAGCTGATGACAGGTCTGTGGAATGTTCCTTATAAGGATAGACTAAGGGTGTGTGGGTTGCAGAGTTTAGCTGACAGGTGGAGGAGAGGGGATATGATGGATAAGTTACTAAAGGAATTCTAAAAAACTGACATAGAAGAAATTTTTCAATACATGGGGGAGTAGTGGGAAAACAAGGGGTCACACTTGGAAGTTGTCTGGGAGTATGGATAGTATGGTATGCAGAATAGGTTCTTTATTTGGAGAGTGGTGAATGAATGAAATAGATTGCAAGAGGTGGTTGTGAGCACCCCAAATGTGAATAGGTTTAAGAAGATATATGATAGGAACAGGGCCATTGCCAGATTAGATCGAGCCCTGAGGCAACTATTGAGGGAAATATTAATGAATTGATTTGTTGCATTTTTAATAAGATTAAATATATATTAAGATAAAAGGAAACAAAATGAAAACACATCATGTGAAAAAATATAATAATAAATTTTATATAAAAAAAAAATTAAGCAAAATAATCAGCCAACATTTTTTGGATAAGGACTAGTTTTGCTGAAATGGCATAAACACTTTACTTGCACTTGCTACCCTGATGACACATTACCATTATAATTGTCAATACTATTTTGTCTGTTATAAGACAGAGAGAGCAGAACTGGTTTCAAAAAAGATAAATAATTTTTTTTAAATATTCAACAATAACTAATGCAAGATAAATTAAAGCTGCCAAGAAATTATATTCTTGGTTTCATCCTTTATCCAAATATAAGCAAACAAAGTTTGCACATGAAGTAACGTCATGATAGGGTGACTTGTATAGTGAGGCTAATGACTTCACATCAATTGTCATAGTATCCCATAATGCAATGCAATGTACATATCTTTACAGACATGTATAATGCTTTACATTATGAGAAGCAGCACCACTACCCAGACCTGTTTTGACCTTTATTGAGGAGGGGTCCATTCAGTGGGAGCCAGAAGTGATACGAAGGTTGAAGTAATGCAGAAGTCATATTTCCATATACTAGCATCCACAAGGTATGTCAAACATACTTTGGCATACCCTTAAAGACCCAAAACCTCTTTATTTCGAAGGTATATCAGTAAAAATGGTGGCACCATGAGCATGAGATGGTGCACGGGCCCTTACCTTTCAGCAATGAGTCAGGAGGCTTCCCAGTCAACTGGTGCATAATTCTGCTGCCACATACTCTGCCAGGTCATGCCTGGTGAGGGAGTGTGAGTAATGGTATGTGAGAGGACACTGCTGAGGCTACATTATGACACATAACATGAGTAATCTCTGCATGGATGTCATGCCCAAGAGTATCTCCTTTCACTGCATATGAAACTCTATCCTTTCATCAAATCATAAATGTACTAATAATGAAATCATACAAACATTGACAATGACACTGCAACAAAAACAAATCTTTGACTGTTTTTCACCTTTACAGAGGTCTCATCAATGGAAGCTAGACATAGGAAGATACTAAGTGCAAACTGTAGAAGTCATATATTTGCTGTATGTAAGCAATGAAGTGGTGTATCACAATATAGTGATAGGAAGGAAAACTCTACTACTTGTTATCAGACTGATATATTCCTATACAATGAGACCACTGATACACACTTTTGTTCATAAGTAACAGTGAACAAACAAATTTATCAGGAAGAAAAAAAATGAAATACTTCTAAAAACCATAAAGAAGAAAATAAAAGCAATCCTTTGGCTTATAACATTCATCATGAGCCATTATCCCATTGAAGGCTGTAGATCTCGTTGAAATGACATCAAAATTCAGTGTATGAAAAAGATACCACACAAAAAGAAAGGTACCATCCTCTGATTTGACTATTATTATCCCCAGACCTCCTGGAGTCATTGGCTCATCCCTGTCCCCTCCCACCATCATACACACAAATCATCACACCATGCCTTAAATACATTTACATTCTCTGCAGAAACCACACTCTCAGGCAATGCAGTCCAATTATTCATTACTCTCCATGCAAAAAATTTGATTTTCACTTCTTTGCTCATACCCTCCTTATACAGCTTCCAGGAATGATCTCTTATTCTATCCCAGCATTCTATGAAAAAAAAAAAAAAAAAAAACTCTTCAACATTAATTAGATAAGAACCTCTTACTAACTTATACATATTATCATCCCTGTTCCTCCTATCAGCAAAACTCCTCAAACACCTCTGGACACTCTCTAATGGCTCATCCTTCTGAAAATCAGATGATCAAATCTGTCCGTATATGGCCTATTCAAGGTCTTGTACAATGGAACCATAATCTCCTTACTTCTATAAGTCAGTACCATCGACAGGATGTAGCATAGAGGCAGCCTGCCTCATGCCGCCACTTAATAAGAGCGCTTGTTCAGCCATATTGCGGTAGGCGCCGTTGCTACACTAATAATTCCTGTAGCAAGTGCGGAAAGACGTTTTTCCAAGCTTAAACTGATTAAAAATTATTTGCAAACAGCAATGACCCAAGAATTAATATTATTATGTAATCATTTTGCATTAATGTTTCTCTTGTAATAAAAACAAAATAGCAATTGGAGATTTTCTTATATTTTTGTCTTAAAATCCATCAGGGGCAATATTTAATCATTTGCCTCAGGGCACGATCTAATCTGGCAACGCCCATGCCTCCGCACCATTGCCAGAATTCATTGTGTTGTCCTCACCATTTCAGAAATGTGACTTCAAATTTTAGATCCCTATCCACTATCACACCCAGATCTCCTATTCCTTCCACCAATATATCACAATTTGTTAGTACTGTATCATTATTATTAGAACTATAGTCTGCTGGCTTGCAGGGAATTGTTTTAGGCACTAAATCATCTATAGTACTACTGGTCTATAGTACTCATTTCATTATGTGCACGCTCACTAACTTGTCAGGTTACTGCATCCACCTCACCTCTTCTCACTGGTTTGCAACTTACATGGTTTGTCCTTTCTCCATGTTTTACCTATTGCAAAATTATGCACGTTAATTACTTTTTTACCCCCATAGCCTACTTATTCTTGTAAATCCACTTAAAAATCCACTTAAAAATCCACTTACTAACTTTCAACCACAGTTGAAAATACTAACTAATACAGAGAAATTCCAACCTATAACATCTGGGAAAAAATCTGCTAGGTCAATTTGTGTAGATAGCCAGTAACAGACTGGGACAGTGTTAAGTGACATCCCATTTACGAATCCTGGAGGTGGTGTGTAAAAATAATAGCATGCAAAGTAGTCATTTTTAATCACTTTTTTATGGACATCAACTAATATTTCATTGTTTAAAGCTATTCTACAAAACTGCAACATTTACATAAATATTGCACATTTTTAAATAAATATATATATTTCGTTTCCTCAAGAAAAAATCCTGGGTGCTCTCTATCGTAGTAGTGTGCCCAGGACCAATCAAAATATCAAACCAGAACAGACAACGAGAATAAAATAACTTTTGTTTGAGATTGTCTCTCTCGTGTAGCAGTGGAGACGGAGAATTGTACAGTAGGTGTCCTCCCGCGATGAGTCTTCGGACTCCTTGGAGGTGTCAAGAATAATAATAATAATTACAAATCGGGTGTTGCAATCTAGTATTGTTTTAATGGCTGTATTAATAATCACAAAATACATGTTCATACTAATCAGTAATCTCCAGCAGGAAACAAAAAGAGTTCACAAAGGCTTCATCTGTCTCCTTGAATAACGTGTTGTCATTCTCAGAAATAAATTCTATCATTGCAGATGCTACTAATTATTTTCATATTACAAACAAATAAGTACCTTTCCTTATAACCACATCGATTCAAAGACGTTGTCCACAAAACACGTGAAAACACAGGGGCCATGTTTACTCGAAAGCCACCTACCCAATGAACGTTTTGTTTTGACAACAAAAACAAATTGAAACAACGCTTTCATCATTTTAATTCCATGATTTTAAATATTGAACAGTCAGATCCTCAGAATTGCTCATCGAAATACAAACTATTGACGATAGTAAATATCCCATAAAAATTTCCTGAGGCGTGTGTTGCCCTAGAGAAGTGGTATTTGCACTCATAGATAGGTATAAACGCTATGGAAGAAAATATCGCTAATCGAAATTCACATGTATCGTTGAGGATGATAGATGATTTATTTGCTTAACTAGATAAAGAACTTTTTTATATTTCTATTTGGAAAATATCCCATAAAAAATTTCCCGAGGAGTATGTAGCACTGTGGATGTGGGGTTTGCATCATTAACGCTATGCTGCTTGAAGAAAGCCTTCCTAGTTGGAATTTAGTAGCCGATTGGAGGAACTATTTCTAACCTTTACTTCGATCGGATCCCGAGTTAGTCGGTCTCGTGCACAGGCAAGCGAGTTTTTTCTAATGAAAACTCTGGTTTTTCTTCGAGAAAATTGACTGTAGAATCAAATTATTTCAGAAAAGAATATACTATTTAGGGTAAAGAAAAGCCTGTGAAGCTCAGTAGAAGTTGCGTATGCACTGCTCAGCAGGTAGACCACCCAAAGAATGGCCTTTTTCTAAACCTTTCTTCAACTAGCACCTAAGTTAGTCGATCTTTGGCAAGGGCAAGTGGGTTTTCTCTCCGTGAAGCTCGGATTTTTTTTGTCCTGTAAAGTCAAGAAATTCGACCGTAGAACTCACACTATTTCAGACAATAACATGATGTATTAGCGTTAGTGTCCACCAGATTGTGACATATAACAGTCGTCTCATCACTGGATGCTGTTAAAAGTAGTGAAGTTTTGAGCCAGCTCTCTCTCTCTGATTGGCTACCAGTTGAGATGGAACTGCCCACTCAGTCTTCAAGAAGTTAGACTTTATTATTATTATTATTATTATTATTATTATTATTATTATTATTATTATGTAACACCTCCAAGGAGTCCAAAGACTCATCAAGGGAGGGCTCCCATGCCGCAACTTTCCGTCTCAACCAACAAATCCACCAACTACAGCACACGCCACTATAATTTACGCCAACGCCATCTACTACTCACCACCAACAACACTAGTAGTTTTGTCTGTAAATTGCGTGTGTTCAAGGTAGATTTGTCTGTATGTAGGATGAAAACCCTGCTACCCATATGAGATCAATTAACCCTCCTTCAACTGAAAAAAAACGTATAAAGATTTAGCTCGTCACGACGAAAATCGAACTTGGCCTTTTCTAATCCAAGGGCCTAACACACACCTGTGTAGCTCAGTGGATGTGGCGTTTGAATACCACAGCGCTTGGCCGCACGAAGGAAGACTTGGTTTCGAGTCTAGTCGCGACCAGAGGAAATTTTTCTAAGCTTTATTTCGACCGGTTCCCGAATTAGTCGATCTCTGGCACGGGCAAGCGGATTTTTCCTCCCGGAAACTCGGGTTTTTCGTCCCCTAAATTCAAGAAAATCGACCATAGAACCCACATTATTTCAGACATTAAATATATTGTGTTAGGGTTATGGACCACTAGATGGCGGCGCATTTGAGCCGTCTCTCTTCACTGTGTACTGCTTAATTAATGATAGCCTTAGGCCATCTATCTGTGATCGGTACCAGCGGAGATTGAACTGCCCACTCAGTGTCCAAAAGTTAGATAGGGCTAAATATCCTCGCCTACTCCGCGTATACGGGAGAATAAAAAAGGCGTTAGCTGATTTTTTTTTTTTTTTTTTTTTTTTTTTTGATGAGGGCCTAACATAGCTTTGCCCTTCCGATTGTGCTAGGGAGACATTAGACATATCTTAAACAAACTTGCTTACTTCTTGTAAGGGAATAAAGGGCATTAGTGATTTTTGATTTTGGCAATATATCTATGTAGATCAAGGCTGTTGATGGTACATTTTGACCTGACAATACCTAAAGCAATTAATAGCAGTTGCGGTCATGTCATTTCTCTGTCCTACATTAAGAGCATGTTATTCAAAAAAATGTTCCCAATGATTATTATAGGCATCTTCAATATGAAAAATAGAGCTCTCAAAAAATCAGTTAATGCCTTTTTATTCTCTCTCAAAAAATCAGTTAATGCCTTTTTATTCCCTTATAGGAGTAGGTGAGGCCGTTTAGCCATATCTAAGTTTTGGAGACTGAGTGAGGAGTTCAATCTCCACTGGTAGCCAATCAAACTTGCTACCCCATCACTATCACTAGTTTAAGGGGCCCGCAGTGAAGAGACGGCTGAAGAAATGCGCCATCTCGTGGTTCCTAACGCTAACACACAATATTTTTAAGGTTTGAAATAGTGCGGATTCTACGGCCGATTGTATTGAGTTTAAGGGACGAAAAATCCGAGTTTCTGGGAGAAAAAAAAAGCCCGATTGCCATGCTAGAGATCGACTAACTCAGGAATCAGTAAAAAAAAGAAAAAAAGCCTTGAAAATTTTTCTATAGACAGCGACTAGAATCGAACAAACAATCCTCTCTCTTCGAGCAGGGGAGGAGTGCAACCACTACTTCCACTGAATTATACAGGATCTTGTAAAGCTCAATTACATATGACAAAAGATTAACACACATTTCAGTATAGCAAACAAAAATTTTATAAAGTTAAGCCATGTGTAAAAGTAGCTAAATAAAAGTCAGGGAGAGTTATATTCTTGGGACAGCTTTCTGTGACTGGGTACTGATGGAGTCCAAAAAGATAAAACTAAACAGCCTCTCCTACTTCCTATAGAGAATAAAAGGTGTTAGCGGATTTACGAATTTCCCTATTATAAAAAAAATCAGCTAACGCCTTTTTATTCCCGTATAGGGAGTAGGCGAGGCTATTTAGCCCTATCTAACTTTTTGAGACGGCAGTTCAATCTCCACTGGTACCCAATTAGAGATAGATGGCCCAAGGCTATCACTAATTAAGCAGCACACAATGAAGAGAGATGGCTCAACATGTGCCGCCATCTCGGCACTGTTAAGCTGAAATAATGTAGGTTCTACGGTCGATTATCTTGAGCTTATAGGACGAAAACCCAGAGTATCTGGGAGAAAAATACTCGCTTGCCCGTGCCAGATATCCACTAACTCGGGAACTGGTTGAAAAAAGCTTAGAAAAATTTCCTCTAGTCACCAACTAGATTCGAAAGCAAGTCTTCCTTCGTGTGGTCAAGTTCTGTGGGGTGCAAACGCCACATCCACTGAGCTACACAGGCTCCCATTTCCCTATTATGTATAATAATATTCATTTCAATTGTACATTTTGAACTGCCATATATTCATATACTTCAATTATATCTAATGGAAATGCTTAGTTATAAACCACCCTTAGCCTGATGTCAAAAAAAAAAAGAAAGAAAAGAAGAAAATAAAATATAAGCTATCGCTTTTTTTGTTCCCGTATAGGGAGTAAGCGAGGCCGTTTTAGCCCTTTCTAACTTTTTTTGGGTACTGAGTGGACAGTTCAATCTCCACTGGTAGCCAATCACAGCTAGCTGGCCCACGTCTATCACTAATTAATCTGTAATCAGTGAAGAAGGCTAGCAAGTGCCGCCATCTCGTGGTTCCTAACCCTAACACAATATTTTTAATGTCTGAAAATAGTGTGAGTTCGACGGTCGATTTTCTTGAATTTACATGACGAAAAACCCAAGTTTCTGGGATTAAAAACCCTCTTGCCCGTGCCAGAGATCGGCTAACTCTAGAACAGTGGATCGAGAAAAGGTTTAGAAAATGTTCCTCTAGTCGGTGACTACATTTGAACGCAAGTCTTTCGTGCTGTTAAGCGCCGTATGGTGCAATCGCTCTACGACTGCACCCTACGTGTAACCTGATGTCAGTTATAATTAAGTCTACCAAATATTTATAACATAAACCTTCCTTAAATGTGATTTCTTTAAAAATACTATTCATTGCAGTAGAATAATTAAATCTATCCAATAATTTTCCCTGAACTTTATATAATAGCAGTGTTTTACACATGTTTCAATTACAGTTCAAGCATTTCTATTGAACATACAGTTTAATACAATGCGGCAATCCAGTGATTGAAGCACTAGCTATGAGGAATAAACAAGCAAATGAGTTAGCAGTGAGAGTAGGCACGAATGATTTGGTTGGTAACAAGGAGAACGTGAGGAGAAGTAGCAGGAGGTTGATAATGAGACTTAAAGAAGACAGTGGTAGGAAATATAGTCGGTGTACTGTCCGGTATGATGGTGATGAGTTGAGAACGAGTGAATATAATTCTTAATACGGAACACCTCTACTCAATCGGAGGACTCATTGCAGTAGGACTCTCCATCATTTAATCCTTCGACTAAACAGAGCAACACTACGATCATGATGCTGATGATCGTAGTGTTGCTGATGATCGTAAACAGAGCAACACTACGATCATCAGCATCATCTCCTACCTACCACAGCTAACATCAACAATATTTTTTGTATGTAAATTGCTTATGCTCTCATCGCCGATTTGCCTGTATGGAAAAAAAAATTAACTAAAGCCATTTTTTTTCAGTTTAGGGAGTAGGCGAGGCCGTTTTAGCCCTACTTAACTTTTGGAGACTGAGTGGGCAGTTCAATCTCCACTGGTAGCCAATCAGAGATAGCTGGAACAAGGCTATCACTAATACATATAAACAGCCCAAGATGGCTCAACAAGTGCCGCCATATCATGGGCCCTATCACTAACACGATATTTTTAATGTGTGAAATAGTATGAGTTCTATGATCGATTCTTTTGAGTTAAGGGACAAAAAACTGAGTTTCCGGCAGAAAAAAACCGCTTGCCCTTGCCAGAGATCGGCTTACTCGGGAACCTATCAAAAAAAGGAGGCTTAGAAAAAGTTCCTCTAGAAAGCGACTAGAATCGAACTGACGACGCTCTCTCTATGGGCCGCTTAGCGCTGAGGAATTCAAATACGATTTCCACCAAGTGGGAAGAAAAACCAGATTTTCCAGTAAAATAACTCTGCAAGTTTCATTCTCGAACGGATACTTCATCTTCAATTGAAAAAGCTCGTGTAAAGGTCGTTGTCCTCACAACGACAATCGAATTCGGATTTTTCCTGTCCTAGGACGAAATGACTTGTTGTTCTTCCAAAGGAGCTACAGAGGTTCTTTTGCTATTATCCCATTATGAATGGGATACTAGCGAATTGAGTGCAAAGAAACGAATTCCTTTCATGAATTTGTGGAATGAATTTGAGGGTAGGACGATGCTGTATAAAAGATACAGGCTACATTAAAATTGATTTTTTGTGAGTCAACAGGGGAACCTGGCTGCAAGAGAGAGTAATGACTGAAGTCAGTCTGAGTAGGCAAGAAATAGGTTGTAGAGGAAATGAAGAACATCAGAGTAGGGTAGCAGCGTTTTTGAATGAAGTGAGTCAAATGAGCGAAGAGAATGAAAAAGGAGGAACACGGGAGAAACAGGAAACATAGGATAGTGTGGACAGGGAGACTGTGCTATGATTACATGGTGGATATAGTAGGGAAACGCGCGAGAGATTGGTATATGATTATTGATAATAGAAAAAATTTCCAGGATTAGTTATGGAGGAGAGATATCTGAATTGAGTCGGTGAGACAAGTTATTTTTTTCTAAGAATAAGCTAGTAAGTATGATTACAGATGCCAGAAATATTCGCAAAAATGGGAGTGAAATTGTATTATTAATTCATTACATTTCTCTAAAAAGTTTTGGAATATGAGATATGGTTGTATCATGTCTCACTTATTAACATAGAATGATATTCTGACAGGAATGCAGATGAACATGATGTTTTTCATGAAGATAGAAAAGGCAGAAAGTGAGGAGTGGATGATATTAATGGTACCATAGGATTTATTCCATCTAAGGTAGACATAAAAGGAGAGAACAGTAGCAGTGGCCTATTCATCAGTATTGTTGTTATTGTTATTGCACGGACGTCTCCAGGGAGTCCAAATACTCTCAAGTAGAAAAATGAGATTTTGCATAAGCTTTTGATGGCTTGCAACATAACAAGTTGGTAACTGAATTGGAAGAGGTGGAGTTAAAAAAAATAGATTAGCATTAACTTGCTGGTTGGCAGATATGCGCAAATTGCGAATGGCGTGTGTATTGAGTGATATCTCTGAAAACAAAAGTCTCTTGTGGTGTGCCTGAAAGGAATGTTTGGAACCGTTGCTCTTTACATACAAATTGATCTGCAACAGATCCAGATAATGCGCGGGTGGGAAGAACTATAAGAAGTAGAATGATGTTGTAGCCTTGCAGGAGACTTGAACAGACGATGAATGGGTAAAGGTGTTATAAGCGAGGTTATAGTTCGGTGTATCAAAGTGCAAGAATTTGAAATTCGGGAAGCAGAAGTGAGATGCAGTGTATAAGACTAGAGAGATATCTTAGAGGAGGTATAGCAGATGAATCCCTGGTGGGTGGTGGATAGGGATCTAAACTTTCTGGGACATTTTGGCAAAATAGTGAGGACAGCACAGCATATTATGAAGAATTATGCAGAGAATACTGACATGTTGAAGTAAAGATGTTGTAATTCCATTGTATAAGGCGACATGTAGATTATTGTGGACAGATGTTTGGTCACCTAGTGTTCAAAAGAATATCGAGTTGTTGGAAAGAATTCAGGTACGATTGACTAAGGTGGTTTCCAATCTCCGCAATGGTGAGTATGAAGACAAATTGAAGATACAATTTGCAGTCTAATGGACAGAAGGAATAGCAGGAACATGATTGAGGCATAAGTTGGTTAGGAGTTATTAATGCGGTGAAATTTTTAATACAGTGGGTGGAAATAAAATAAATAAATAAAATGAATGACTTATATCACAGAAGAAGAAGAATAAAAACCCTTCCCTAAAAGCTACATAAGGAAGGTCTGAATAAACGCGGAGAGGAGTAGATTTTTTGCTTGAAGAATAGTGGCTGATTGAAACGCATTGTCTGAGTGTTGTGGTGTGGCAAAACAGTGAATGTCACAGAATGAGTGTGTAATAGTGAACCTTCTGCAATGAGTCTTTTGAATCCATGAAGGTGTGATGATGATGATGATAATAATAATAATAATAATAATAATAATAATAATAATAATAATAATAATAATAATGTCTTAACTCTATGTGATATCGTTTTCCAATACAGTATTATTGTTAATGAACTCACTCTCTCTGGTGTGTGTGTGGGGGGGGGGGAAGTTGCTGTCTTTTTAGCTTTGCTACTACTTGTATTATTTATATCACCTCATGCACAAGAATTCGTAAAACCCTAAAACACAATATTGCTACTGATAGCAAGAATATTATAAAGAAGAGAATGAAAATTTAGTATGATGTATTTAGAGCACAGAGTGGATGAGGATGTACAACAGGAGCTGCTCGTGTTTTTATATGATTCAAGGAAAGAGAAGGTGCTGTAATCAGTTAGGTGGAGCATTGTCCACAGAATATCCATGGAAAAAACACAAAAGAAGGCTTATATCATAAAGAACTTGAGGAAGCTGTTGAGAGAATAAATCATATTAGCAGACTTTTAGTACACCTCCACTAATGTGAGAATCACATTAATGGAGGTGTACTAAAAGTAGGAAGAATTAGGATTGATTATATCAATCCAAGAAGAGAAAAGTGATTTTATATGGTGAACAGAAATAGCTTCAAACATTAGGAAGGAGGAAATCGGATTTTTTTATGAAGAATAAGAGAGAGAAATGTTCTCAACACTGAATTTCAGTGGATATATGATATCATCCCACTAGAAAATGGTGAGGAAAGCAGTGTTCGTGGCAGCACAAGAGAACGTTAGTAATGCATATGAGAAAGAGTGTGTCAAAAAGTACAGAGTCAGGGGATGGCCTCAGCAGATAATTCTGATAAGAAATAGTATTTTGATTAGATAATTCTGATAAGATTTGAGCAGATAATTCTGATAAGAAATAGCTCTAGGTTTACTTTATTTACTGTATTTGTGCACTTTTTTGAGGAACCAACATTGGATATTGGTAGACAGTTTTGCTTGGAGTAGAGAATGAAGGCCTTTATATCAACATGGATTCCTTAGATTATCAAATAAAAGATAAAAGAAAGTGACCAGCCTACTTATTGCGTGAATAAAAGTTAGGAATATTAAACTTACTAAGAAATTATAATATTGCAAGAAGAAATTTGAAATATCTTCGCGAGTAGGTTACTAGTATATAAAAGCTAATGACCACGTTAATTGCCGTAGTATCCCATAAAGCAAAGCGCCCATCCTTTTGGACATGTATAAGGCATTATGGAAGAGCAACTACTCAGAACGATTTCAACCTTTATTGATGTCTCCTCAGTGAGAGCCAGGCACAGAAGTAAAACCAAGGTTGAAGTAATACAGAAGTCATATATTTCTCATGTACAAGTTATTAAAAAGTATATCATCTTATTCTGGAAATACTCTAGATTAGAGCTAGTTGCAAAAATTATGAACACAATTAATGTGAAGTCATTAGTTTCTATATACAAATAGCCTAGTCATGAAGATACTTCCTGTGCAAACTTTATTTACTTACAATGAAAAAAAAAATCAAACAAAACTATCATTTCTTGGAAATTTAATTTACATTATAACCAGGTGAAAACACTTTCTACCAAAAGTTATGAGGACTTAGTTTATATATATAACGGTATTTCTTTTGTCACAACCCACATTTTGATTGGCAAACATGCATTATGAACTTTATAGAAAAATGTTTTATAGAACTAACTTATTGGAAGACAAAATACATTGTTTAAAATTGAGATTACTTTGTTCTCTCCTCTTTTATGTTCTCGATGCTAAGGTATTGGGAAAATAGTTCTAGATAGCTATGTATATGTTGCTCTTGATTTGATATATAGTAGCTTCTCGATGCTGTGATTTTCTTCTATAAACCAGAATCCTTTAGCCATTTCAGTGAACATTCTTGGTGGACTTTTTTTTTTTTTTTGAAGAAAGTGAGCTGATGACTTTGTCAGGAGCCACTTCCACTGAGCTACACAGGGTTGAAGTATTATATATATAACTTATATATAGGAAGTTATTTATATATATATATATATATATATATATATATATATATATATATATATATATATATATATATATATATATATATATATATATATATATATAACTTATATATATATATAATATTTATATATATATATATATATATATAAATATATATATATATAATATTTATATATATATATATATATATATAAATATATATATATATATATATATATATATATATATATATATATATATATAAATATATATATATATATATATATATATATATATATATATATATATATAACTTCCTATATATAAGTTATATATATAATACTTCAACCCTGTGTAGCTCAGTGGAAGTGGCTCCTGACAAAGTCATCAGTATTATATATATAACTTATATATAGGAAGTTATATATATATATATATATATATATATATATATATATATATATATATACGAGGGTAGTCTGAAAAGTTCTCGGACTAACAATGAAAAAACGAATTTATAATTTTAAAATTATTTTCAATTTTCAACATAATCTTTCATAAATGTTTAAATTTTGGAACCAGTAAAAATACTTCCATTAAATTTTCTTTATCTTAATTTTGGAAAATGTCCTGTAAACAGTAGAAACCAATACCATTCTTATTTAAAAGCCATAATGATATTTCTCATCAAACCAAGTTTCATGTAGAACAATAGCAACAGAACTTTCTTAAGCTTCACAAGAAGAGGATATGAAATGCTTTTCCTGCTTCTGTTTATTATTATTGTTCAACATTATCATGGAGTCACAACATTGAGTAACATCTGAATAACAATAAAAAGAAGAAACGTTTGAGAGATTCTCTTCTACCTTCAGCCTTCTTTAGGCATACTTATCAATTGTTTCAAATAATGAATTTTAATCATAAGGACAAAACTGAAACTGCTAAATTTAGGTAATTAACATTTTGTGCTTCTCATAAAAATTCCTGTATTGTGTATCTAACTCATTACACTGAAACCGACTTAGGAGGATCACAGAGATTTATTTTATTATTTTTTATTTATTTAATTAATTTATTTATTTATGATTCTTATTTTTTTTTTAATATATATATATATATATATATATATATATATATATATATATATATATATATATTTAATTAATTTATTTATTTATGATTCTTATTTTTTTTTTAATATATATATATATATATATATATATATATATATATATATTTTTTTTTTTTTTTTTTTTTTTTTTTTGAATATCGACTTGAAAATGAACGCTCTCCAGTAACTTCATTGACAATCTTTTTATTGGAAATTAAACTTTGGCGAGATGGTACCAAACATTAAATTATTTGCATACTATTTCTGGTGAAAAGGTTGAGTAATGCGAAATTTATCACTGGAATACTTTCATTAATATTACCTTTATTCATTTCTGACATTTCGTATTTCCTAAATCCATATAACACGCTAAGATTGTAAGATTGCTTTTTAGAAAAGTAAATGTTCCTTTATATCTGAATAGCAAAAAAATTGACTATGAAGTAGTTTACTTTGACTACGGACACAAATTATAGAATCACGTGTGTACCACTGTAAAATAGAATACTGTGCCACAGAATTCTATTTTATTATTATTGAATTCTGTGGTACAGTATTCTGTTTTACAGAGAGTGTGGTATTCTGTAATTATGGATACTCCACAGGTCTCATTATACAAGATATATACAAGATATATACTGCAATCTGATTACATATTGCAAACTGTAATCAGATTGCAGAGAAAAACGGTTTTATCCTGAACCTCTTCAAGGAAGAAATATTAAAAGGCAGAACAAAAATATGTATTTATTAATTATTTTGTTATTATTTTTTATATCTGATCCACAAATGAAAAACTACTACATGACCTATAACACATTAATGCGTGGGGGGAGGAAGAGGAATAACACAAAGGAGGAGTTTGTTCACGTTTTGCTTGAACAACTTTGGGGTTCGTAATCTTTGGAAAAGGGAAAGTGAAAAGACTACTCCAAAGGACAGAAGTAGATGGAATGAAAGAGGAGGATTTTTATTTATTTATTTTCATGAAGAGAGACAAATCCTGTTTGCCTGAACCAAAAGTGAACTAACTTAAGAACTGGCTGAAAACATTTAAAAAGTACTTTTAATCACTGACTAGAAGCAAACTTATTAATTCACTAGTATTAATAAGTTTGCATAAACTAAGAAACAAAGTATTCATCGGTTTAATGATGTCATGCAGCTATATCCAAGACATCATCGGTTCAATGATGTCTTGGATATGGCTGAAAGACATCATTGAACCGATGATATCAATGATGTCTTGCAGTCACACCGATTCAATGATGTCTTGCAGCCATATCCAAGAATTTCCTACAACAAAATGTCTCGTTCGCACTTCACACGGGAAATGGAAAACCACTCCAAAACTCCACCTTTTATGCAATGGCTCATTTTCATATACCGCTGATAGCGCCACTCATTTGTATACGACAACGACAGTTCGCGTTTTACATAATGTACCTGAATTTCATCTTCTCCTCTACCCCAGTTATCGTATGTTTCTCTTTGTTTCTTAATTTATGAAAAGCGGTGTATTTCATCTTACAGTCTCAATATGGAAATTATCTATACGCATATTACTAACAATCTATAAAAAGTTAAAAACAATGCATACAAGAACACATGCTGTAATAAATCACACAGCAAAAAAAAAGTCTCTTTGCTGATAAACAAAATCGATGATATCCGAGTCTGATACAGTAAGATCAGAAGTTCGCATTGATGGTTGCTACTTCAGATACCAGCTAAAACTGTCATTGTCACCATATCTTGTATGGTAACAATGACACCATATCTTGTACAGGATATGGTGTCAATGGAATTCTTGCTTGGCAAGAAGACAACGGACACCTCGATGGGCAAGGTACATCATGCTATGTAACGTGTTTGTAGCTGGTATAAATTGAAGGAATATGATGCTCCCAAGCCAGTGCAACATTGTCTAAGTGAAATTGCTGCGAGAAGGGAACTGGGGGTTTGAGAGAGCAGTTGTGATAGGATGTCATGTTACAGGCCTATCTACTATGCAATTTGCTGATGTATCGAGCATCCCAGTTCCACAATCAGTGATACCACACTGCAGATTGAAATACAGGGTGCTAGGAAGGATAAAATGTAAAAACCACCATTCATCGGCCCACACGTGGAATGCGGGGTTCCGAGCATCGACTGGTACACGAATCTGCACATAAACAGAAACGAGGCTCACCACATGGGTTTTCATGTTAGAACAGGAATATGCAAGCCCCAAAGCTTGGAAAGCTGTCTTATGCAACAACGATTCTCGCCACACCCCTCTACCGAGCAGATTGATGGGTGTGGCGGATGGCCGGAGACGTTTCTCTCTTATCACAGTGCATAACCCCAACTATGAAATTCGTAGGTGTTGGGGTGATAGTATGGCATGGTCTTGGTTTTCGTGGTTTGTCTTCAGAACTCTGTGGTGCCATGAAAATTGAACTAGGAGAGGTATCTGAACATTCTTGACAATGCCATGTTTCCTAATTTGTGACTTTTCTACAGAACTGACCATTGTCTCTTTCACCAAGACAATGCACTATGTCATAAGGCTGCTGCTGTAACTGCGTGGTTTGTGGGCATGAACGCCTCCACACTTGACTGATCTTAACACTATTTAACATTTGTGGGATGAACTAGAGCTTTGGGTGAAAATGAAGGCAAGGGACATCTCATCCACAAAAAGTCCAGGACCTCATTACATGCCGACAGGAAGGATGGTCCTAAATTCCGATTGATCACTATCGTACGCTTGTGGAAAGTATACCTGAAGGAAATGCAACAAAAGGAGGTCCTGCGTCTTATTAGCAAACGCCATGGCTGTTTGTTCCTCACACAACGGTTTCCGCTGACTTCCTTCTAAGCAGTATATGTGACCTCTTCCCTACATATGCATTGGTAGAAATTTTTCTAAATCAATTCTTTCAAACTCAGTTATTCTAAAATTAACTGGTGATGATTTTAAATATCATCAAGGTAAATCGACGGTCTGAAATGTCTTGAAAAACGTTCAGTCATTGTTCTCAAGAGCAGGCTTTCTGAATTTCCTAACCTTTATACCATCCAGATATTAATGTGCATACACGTTCAACGTCTCATTGCTGCAAAATAAATAAATAAATAAAATAATAATAATAATAGGGAGAGCCTGTGTAGCTCAGCGGATGTGGCGTTTGCACACCGCCGCGCTTGGCCGCACGAAGGAAGACTTGGTTTCGAGTCTAGTCGGCGACTAGAGGAAATTTTTCTAAAGCCTTTTTTCGACCGGTTCCCGAGTTAGTCGATCTCTGGCACGGGCAAGCAGGTTTTTCCTCCCGGAAACTCGGGTTTTTCGTCCTGTAAACTCAAGAAAATCGACCGTAGAACCCACATTATTTCAGACATTAAGTATATTATGTTAGGGTTAGGGACCACGAGATGGCGGCACATTTGAGCCGTCTCTCTTCACTGCGTACCGCTTAATTAGTGATAGCCTTGCGCCATCTGTCTCTGATTGGGTACCAGTGGAGATTGAACTGCTCACTCAGTCTCCAAAAGTTAGATAGGGCTAAACGGCCTCGCCTACTCCCGTATACGGGAATAAAAAGGCGTTAGCTGATTTTTTTTTTTTTTTTTAATAATAGGGAGCCTTTGTATCTGCAGCTTTGTAGATTTAAGTTCAAGTCTAGTCGCCGACTGGAAGAACATTTTTCTAAGCCCGGTTCCCGAGTTAGTCGAGCTCCAGCACGGGTATGAGGGTTTTTTCCTCCTGGAAACTCTGGATTTTCGTCCCATAAACTCAAGCAAATCGACAGCAGAACCGACACTATTTTCATACATTAAAAATATTGTGTTAGGCTCAGGAACCACGAGATGGCGGAATTTGTTAGCCGTCTGTTCCTTGCATGATGCTTTAGTGATAGCCTGGGGCCAGCCATCTCTGATTGGCTACCAGTGGAGATTGAACTGTCCAATCAGTCTCCAAAAGTTAGATAGGGCTATAACAGCCTCACCTACTACGTATACGAGAATAAAAGGCGTTAGCTGATTTTTGTTTATAATAATAATAATAATAAATATAACGAATAATAATAAATTTTCTTTTTTTGTCTTTGTGGTGATCTCCGTTGATATGTAATATCTCAGCTTGCATCCTCAAAGCATTTTAGTAAGTTTATCTGAGGATGACACTGGTTAGTTATTGTTTACTGGTTTGACTGCTGTGTTGGAAGTAGGCCGATGTTTGAGAGGTCTGATCAAAGTGAAATTAATTTTATAATCTGGCGTTATTACATCTGTCTGATGGTTTACATTCATTTTTTCTTGTGATCTTCTTTTTTTTTATCTAATCAGGAGTCGTTTTTTCCACAGTGGCAGCCTATCTATGTCTTCTGAACTTTTGATTTCTATCAGCTTTGAAGTTTACGAATTCCTCAAGAATATCTTAGCATGTCTGGTCCACAAAAATTGGTAATTTTTTTCTGTTTTTGCTTTTCTTGCTTGGTACAACAGATTCTGATCGAATGTTTTTAAATATTCAGATAGGAAGATTAGTGTATTGTCTTTCAATGCGTTCAAGCCCTTGACAACTAGTTTTTTCGGTCTGCTTGCTTTTATGAGATTGTTTATTATGATCTGTCATAGTTCATCTTGTAAGATGAACTATGACTGGTGCTGGTCGTGACAAGCCTTGTTTTTTGTTCTTCTTGGGAATCCAATTTACTTGGGAATCTGAATGTTGTTATGCTGTACGGGGATGTCAATTGCATGGCCTAATTTTAAAACTACGTCACTGAGGTTTTCTGTAGTTGCAATTTCAGGAAGACCGTTTATGACAAGATATTCTTTATATATTGTTGATTTATTATTATTATTATTATTATTATTATTATTATTATTATTATTATACAAACACCTCCTGGAGTCAAGACTCATCAAGGCAGGCTATAGTAAGATGCATTCTGACAGAGATAATGTTTATCAAACCTTATCATAAATTGGTTCAATGTTTGCGCAATTACCATCTCATTTGGCAATAAATTCCACTCGCCAACTGATCTACATGCAAAAAAGTCATGCCACACCTTTTATGCACCACACCTTAATACAACTTCCAAAAATGACCTCTTGTCTCTATCCCATCCGTCCTTCAACTCTTTGAAAAATATCCTCGGTATCTATTTGATAAGCAACCCTTAGTAATTTATGTCTCAATCATATCATTCCCTCTTCCGACTAGCGTCTGTAATCTGCATTCGCTCAACCTTCTTCAGTCAGTAGCAACCATGTATTCATCAATATAAATAGGATATTACATAGAGAAATACAGAGTTTTTATATAAGTTAAAAGCTAAAATTAAAGGAAATTCAGGAAGATGGTTTGATGCAAAATCAAGTGTAAGACAAGGATGTCATTATCTGATTATTCAGTATCTATATGAATCATATTATGAAGGAAGAAAATGCATTAAACTTGGTATCAAAATTGTAGATATTTAACTCAGTTGCACATTATGAAGAGAAATAGAATTAAGCCTAATATCAAAACAGATACTCAACAAGCTATTTCCTTTTATATGAAATGATGATGCAACTCCTAAATAAATCCAGTGCTTGGTCATTTTTAAACTGAATTGAACAGCTGATGTAACAAATTTGGCATTATGTATAAAACGAAATAAAAATTGGAGGCACACGAAAATGTCAACAGTATCCTGATTGAAGAACCAACATAAAACAGAAGGTATATGCACAAAATATAGAGTGTCCATATGGGGAGAGTCACCATGCGGTCTTGTTCCAGGAAGTTGCCAAACATGCGGATTTCTCTGTCAAGAAGGAGGTATATGTTCAACTATAATGCTAGTGATAATGAGCGACTCAGGAGTCATCTTGGAACAGTGCCATGGCTTCAAAAGCTATAAGGATAGAATGTCTGCTGCATAGCAAGTGGTCAGAAA
The DNA here is from genome assembly GCF_054136105.1 of Typopeltis vanoorti. Taxonomy (NCBI): domain Eukaryota; kingdom Metazoa; phylum Arthropoda; class Arachnida; order Uropygi; family Thelyphonidae; genus Typopeltis; species Typopeltis vanoorti. Next base: position 34,074,628 of record NC_143572.1, on the reverse strand, counting down.
TTGCTTGAGGGTAGCAGTATCAGACTGCATACCCGAGGTCCGGAGGATAAACCGAGTTGGAATTAAATGAATGAGTAGGGATATAATGCGAGTGCTGCAAAAAAGGTAAATATTGTGGAGGAAATATAAAGAAAAAACTGATCAAATCATTCACGAGCAGTACAAAGCGCAAGTAAGAAGGGTGACTAGTATGGTAAGGATGGCCAAATCAGACTATGAGAGAGAATTAGTCAAACAAACCAAAGTAAACCAAAAAAGAGCTTTTTCGTTATATAGCAAGTAAGAGGAAAAAGAACTATGGTAGAATGACTTTAAACAATGCTCATGTTAGGAAGGTGACTGAACCAAAAGAAATAGTTCAGTTGTGGCTATAGTGGGCAGCTTCACTTAGTAAAGGGTAAGTACTGTCTTAGTAATTTATTCACATTTTATAATAAACTGAAGAAAAAGTGGATAAAGCTAATTACCACACCATGATACTGCTCGACTTTGCCAAGACATCTGACAGAATACCACATGGAAAACTATTAAAAAAATCTGGAGAGAATGGATTTGGTTATGAGACCAGTAGCATGGATGGTGTGGCTGACAGACTGACACCAGGGAATAGTATATTATGGATTGGAATCTAGGAGTATTATGGAGACTAGTGGAGTACTTCACGATTCGGTACTAGGGCCACTACTTTCTAATTTTTATATCAATGACATAGGAAAAGATTTAAGACAGGATATTCACTTGTTGTTTGCTGATAATGCAAAACTGGGGAGAGCATTTGTTGATTAAGATGATGTAGATATGTAGTTGTAGATGATGTGGATATTTAAATAAATTGGCATTGTGGTAAAGAATAATGATTATCAATTTAATATTGCAAAATGTAAGGTTATGCAATTCGAGTTGAAAGATTTTATATCCTGTATCATATTGATGGTATTGGTTTGCAGGAAATTGATTAGGCTAGGGACTTAGGGATAATGGTGAACAAAGAGTTGAATTTCAGAGGACATATTGCAGAAGTTGGTAAAATAGCTCAAAGAATTATAATTCGGCCACATCTTGACTACTACGCACAGGTCATCTGGGTTTCTTGTGGACCAGGATGTGGTCGAAAGGATTCAGAGACGAGTGACCAAGATAATGACAGGTTTGTGAAATACTCCCTGCAAGGAGAGTTTGAAGTTTGTGGGTTACAAAGTTTAGTTGATAGCTGGAAAAGAGGAGACAAGTGAGAAACTTGTAAATTATTAAAGGGGTCTTGTAAAATTGATGGAAGTGAAAATTTTCAATATATGACAAACAGTCAGAGAACTACGGGCGATCCGTGGAAGTTGTTAAGAGTGTAGTTAATAGGGGTGTGCGGATCAGATTTTTTGCGTGGAGAGTGGTGAATGAGTTGATGAATTTGTTGTGGTTACCCTGACGGTGAACAGATTCAAGGAGAGGTATGACAGGATTTGTGTGTATGATGGTTGATTTGGATCTCCCGCGATTCGTCTCTGGACTCCATAGAGATGTCATAATTTTTTTTTAATAATAATAATTTTTTTTATTGATTTCGGAAATATTTACACAGTTACAATAATCATCTTTAATGACATTCCAATTTGTAATTTTTACAAAATTCAACATAAGCTGCATGTGTGACTAATTTTCTACATTGCATTTGAATTAAAATTTTGATAATCATACTTTTTTTGAATCTATATTTACAACACGTGCTCTTCTAAATTTTAACAATGAAGATTACACAGAATTTTTGAATAATGGATAATAATAATAATAATAATAATAATAATAATAATAATAATAATAATAATAATAATAATAATAATGTCTCAGATAAATTACATAAAAATAACATTAGACTAATAGGAGGGTAGGTGGCGGCGCAGTAGTGTAGGCTTGTTTCTAATGTGCACATCTTTAAATTTAAAAAAAATTATATTTTATGGCTGTGGATTTCTCAGTTAGGTGCTTCTTTCAAGTCAAGCGTGTTTATTTTGTGTCGAGTATTATTGCATTTGACATAATGGTTTGTATTTGGTATCAAATTGTATGATTAGGCATCGTTGCAGCTAAGCCTAATCTCGCTATTGTGACAGCTAAATCTGCTTTGTAGCTACGTATGTAAATCCTTGTGTTAGATATTTTTGGTTATTCATATAATGACGTGTTTGATGAAACATTTTGAGAATGAAATGATATGTTATAGTGATCGCGTTCTTGTTGTTAAGCCTAATACTGCCATTCTCTGAGCATATATTATTATTATTATTATTTTAACGGTGTCTCCATGGAGTCAAAACACTCATCGCGGGAGACCCGACATTGACACACTAACCATTATTTTACGCAATACCTGTCATACCTCTCCTTAAATTCATTCACAGTTGAAGCATTCACAACCAGTTCTGGCAAAGCATTCTACCCATTCACAACCCTCCAAGTAAAAAATCTAGTCCTAACACCCTTGTTAACCACACTCTTACACAATCTCCAGGGATGGCCCCTCGTTCTCTCACATCCTGCATTGGTCTTAAGAATATCATCAGTATCAATCCTGTAAAATCCCTTTAACAATTTAAATACCTCTATCATATCTCCTCTCCTACGTCTATCAGCTAGTTTTTGGAGCCCACAGATCATCAATCTATCCTCATAGGGAACATCCCACAGACCTGCAACAATCTTTGTAACCAGCCTCTGAACCCTCTCTACCACTTCCGCATCACCAAGAAATCCTGGCGACCAGATCTGTACACAATAGTCCAAATGCAGCCTTATTAATGCCTTATAGAGTGGAATAATAACTTCCCTATCCCTGCTTGTTAGTGTGTTCCTCAACAACCATGTAATTTGATGTGATGTTTTGGCAATCTTAGCAATATGCCCTTTAAACTTAACTTCTCTGTCCACAATAACTCCCAAGTCTCTTGTCTCATCAACTTCCTGCAGTTCAGTTCCGTTAATATAGTAAACAGCATGCGATGTCATCCTCCCGAAGTGCATCACCTTACACTTAGCCACGTTGAACTGACAGCCATTTACCTCAGTCCATAGCGTCAGCCTATTTAAATCATCCTGTAAAATATCCACATCATTTGAATTGATTATCGCTCTTCCCAATTTTGCATCATCAGCAAACAAGTGGATATTTCCATTCAAGGTATTTCCAATATCATTGGTGTACAAATTAAACAATAGAGGACCAAGAACTGAGCCCTGAGGTACACCACTAGTCACTTGCCTTTTCCTGGACTCAGCTCCTCCGTAAACCACTCTTTGATATCTGTCCGCCAGCCATCCTTTAATCCAAATCACCATCTTCGGATCCCAACCCATTTGCTCTAATTTATGTAACAGAGTTCCATGTGGAATCCTGTCAAAAGCCTTTGCAAAGTCAAGCAGTATCACTGAGTAAGGATTTCCTTTATCCAACTCCACTGTTACTTTACTATAGAACGTAAGCAAATTACTTAGGCAAGACCTACCTTTCACAAAACCATGTTGCCCCTTATAAAGTATCATATTGCTGTCCACCCAGTCCTGAATTCTAATTTTAACTAATTTCTCCAAAATCTTAACCACCACTCCAGATATATTGATTGGTCTATAATTTGCAACATCAGTCTTAGAGTCTCCCTTGTGCAATGGAACTATTTTCCCCTCTTTCCACTCTATTGGCACTTTACCAGAACTGAGGCTTAAATTAAACATCCTGGTTAGAGGAGTTGCTAATTCTCTTGCACATTCTCGTAACACATGGGCCGATATGCCATCTAACCCAATGGCAGTGTTAGAATTAAGGTTCTTTAATATATTAAGCACCTCAATTTCATCTATCTCTATGCTCTCATCAGTCAATGGCACATCTGACACTGCACTATCACTACGAAGATGGTACACTTTTGCGAAATGATCACTAAGCAACTCAACTATTTGATTAGCTTCAGTAATTTCCTTACCATCAACACTTTTTAAAGTAATCGTTCCATGGATATTCTTCCTTTTACTAGCCACATAGCGAAAGAACTCTTTAGGGTTTCTTTTGGATTCATCAGCTAGCTTCTTCTCATAATTAGCTTTGGCTTTCCTTACCATACAGGTTACTCTCTTTGCCTGTACCTTATATTGCTTATTGGAACGCTCATCACCTTTTTCTTTATATGTCTTCCACAACCTTTTCTTTATCTGCAACTCTTGTTTAATAGTATTAGTCATCCATTTTACTCCTACTTGATTTCTCCTTCTGACTCTGGGAATACAGTCTGATAAAGCTTTCTTCAAATACTCCTTGAGAATCTCCCACGCATCATCAACATCTCTCCCCTTGAATTTCTCATGCCATAATACAGCTGAAAGCTGACTTCTCAGCTTGCCATAATTACCAGCCTTGTAATTCCACATATACCCATTCTTAATAGAATATTCAGTACGTCTTTCAATTTCCCAGGTCAAGACCACATGATCTCTTTCCCCAAGTGGAGACATTGTAACTAAATTACTTATTGATATGTTCTCCGATGTTATGACCAGATCTAACACTCTAGAATTTCTTGTCCCTTCCATCACATGCTGTCTCAGGTAATTATCTCTTAACAATTGTATAAACTCCATTTCCTTTGTTCCTTGTGACCATTTCTTCCCCCAATCTATGTCCCCAAAGTTAAAATCCCCCATAATAATTACTTGACCTTTACTCATCGTACTAATTTGCCAATACATGCTATCTACATTCTCCCTTATTCCTCTTGGATTATAGCAACAACCAATTACATATTTCGCCTTGTTAATCTCTATCTCACACCAAACAGCCTCTAATGAACTGCCCTCTACATACCTGTCACAGTGAGGTACTTCTATCTTTTTTGGCTTTAATGTTTCGTCTTTCATTAATAAAACCCCTCCCCCCCATTCTGTCATCTCTGTCCTGCCTGAAAATACTGTACCCTTTGCATTCAATCCCAATAACTATATCATTCTTGGTTAACCAAGTTTCGCTAATTCCTATAATTTTTGGCCATGTTGTACTAAGTAATGACAAACATTCTTCACACTTATTCCTAATACTTCGAGCATTGGTATACATAAACTGCAATACACCCTTCCTCCCATAATATCCCTGTGTGCGAATTACCCCACTCTGTCTACTGTTAACATTCTGCGAACAATTAATCCGTTTCACAACGATTGATGACCTTAGTACTATTTACAGCTAACTCTATCACCTGCCTCCCTAGCAAATCCCATTTCCCTATTTATGGACCTTTACTCTGTCCTTTATCAATAAATGTTCTAAATGCCAAGCTCCTAATCCATTTAAGTGCAAACCATCTCTCTTAAAATACTCCTTCCTTTTATCAAACTCATCCCAGACATTCATAAAATAAATATTCAGTTTCATTTCTTTGCAAAACCTTTTACACAATCTGGACACCATTCCATTTAATATAATTGCTCTTCTGTTCATTTCATCACAATCAAATCGTGGTAGCACACTCATGATCTTTCCACTCTCACTCTTTGCATTCATTGCAATCATTAAATTCTTCAAATTCCGTCTTACAGAAAATCTTTCGCTACGTAGATCATTCGTCCCTATAACTGCAATAATCTCACTCACTCTATCTTTCTGCAATTTCACAGCCCTAGTTATATCCTTAATCTTTGACCCTGGATAACACGCTTTAATTACTCTACCATCCTTCACACCCTTAATTATAGAATTCCCATACAGCACAACATCTTTTTTGCTTCTTCTTAACTTGACATCGTTTACTCCCACTGATGCTTGTTTTTGTTCCTGAACCTCTCTCACATTCTTTAGTATATCACTCAGCAATATGTGTGTATCTATTTCTGCACTATTTATTCCATGCACATATTCACTTCTGTCATTCTCATACTTTGTCATTCTTAATCCCCCCATACTTCCTATTTCATAAAAAATATTAGAACATATTGGAATTCTAAAAGATAGATTATACAAATTGGTCTGATCAAAATTATAAAATATATTACAGTCATTTAAAAATGTCCGTTCATTTGTTTCAGGAGAACTTGCACAACACAGTCTACTCCACATGCTTCTATCCGATACATTGGGATATGGCTGTATAAAACATGTATGTTCCCTATGTGACTGATGGTAGCTAACTGCGAAGTCTTGATGATCACTTAAACTTGGGATATTAGTCAAACCAGATGTATCATCATATTTTACATTAAAACTTCTGCGATCATACTAGTCACTTAATACAGGCAAAACATTTGATATATTAGAAGATGTGGAATGGACTGCACAGTCTTTCGTTTCTACTTTGACATCAGATTCAAGAGGGGATACTATAGAAACACAAGATGTTAAGTAATCTGGATTGACATCACCAGCAACCACAGAAGAAATGGCTGACTCAGATGACATACCCAAGTTTATGACTGGCAGGTGAGAATCAACCGTAGCATCAGAAACCGACAACACACTGCCATGCACACATTCACCTGAATTGATGAAAGGACCATCATCACCGCTAAAAACCGTGACTGCAGCATCAGAAACCGACAACACACCGTTATGCACACATTCACCTGAATTGATGAAAGGACTGTTGTCATCACTACCCAAGGTTGTGACTGTTAGGTGAGAATCAACAGTAGCTGTATGCTTTCACAGAATCATTATACTATATTAGCAACTTCCAAAAAATCTTTCATTTTTAGGAACTCTGCAGATTTTAACAATGATGGAAGCATATCTCATGAAATATTAATTTCACCATGGTACATATATTGGATCATCAACCTTAAGTCGTTGAACTTCATGTCATTTAATGTCACAACAGGATGACTACTTGGGTTCTCTAAAAATAAGCTGTATAGAAGAGTGCTGCTTGCAGATAGTACTATTTTGTGAGCCTTAAGGGTCATTCCTTCACACAATAATGTTACATCCACCAAACTTTCACTAGCAAGTAATTTATTAAAAACAGATAATATATTAGGTGTGTGATTGTGCCCTTTCAAACAAATTGTCTGTGATCTTGTTATCATATTGAGTTCTGAACTAAGTTTAAAATAAAATACTCATATTAAACAACATTAAACAATACCAAACAAAATTTACATACGTTGCTTGAAATAATTATCTCAGTATTATACACTTATAATCAATAGATTTCATTTAACATCCAGTATATATTATGAGAGGAAGATAATTATGAGAGGACGCTAGCTGATGAATCCAAAAGAAACCCTAAAGAGTTCTTTCGCTATGTGGCTAGTAAAAGGAAGAATATCCATGGAACGATTACTTTAAAAAGTGTTGATGGTAAGGAAATTACTGAAGCTAATCAAATAGTTGAGTTGCTTAGTGATCATTTCGCAAAAGTGTACCATCTTCGTAGTGATAGTGCAGTGTCAGATGTGCCATTGACTGATGAGAGTATAGAGATAGATGAAATTGAGGTGCTTAATATATTAAAGAACCTTAATTCTAACACTGCCATTGGGTTAGATGGCATATCGGCCCATGTGTTACGAGAATGTGCAAGAGAATTAGCAACTCCTCTAACCAGGATGTTTAATTTAAGCCTCAGTTCTGGTAAAGTGCCAATAGAGTGGAAAGAGGGGAAAATAGTTCCATTGCACAAGGGAGGCTCTAAGACTGATGTTGCAAATTATAGACCAATCAATATATCTGGAGCGGTGGTTAAGATTTTGGAGAAATTAGTTAAAATTAGAATTCAGGACTGGGTGGACAGCAATATGATACTTTATAAGGGGCAACATGGTTTTGTGAAAGGTAGGTCTTGCCTAAGTAATTTGCTTACGTTCTATAGTAAAGTAACAGTGGAGTTGGATAAAGGAAATCCTTACTCAGTGATACTGCTTGACTTTGCAAAGGCTTTTGACAGGATTCCACATGGAACTCTGTTACATAAATTAGAGCAAATGGGTTGGGATCCGAAGATGGTGATTTGGATTAAAGGATGGCTGGCGGACAGATATCAAAGAGTGGTTTACGGAGGAGCTGAGTCCAGGAAAAGGCAAGTGACTAGTGGTGTACCTCAGGGCTCAGTTCTTGGTCCTCTATTGTTTAATTTGTACATCGATGATATTGGAAATATCCACTTGTTTGCTGATGATGCAAAATTGGGAAGAGCGATAATCAATTCAAATGATGTGGATATTTTACAGGATGACTTAAATAGGCTGACGCTATGGACTGAGGTAAATGGCTGTCAGTTCAACGTGGCTAAGTGTAAGGTGATGCACTTCTGGAGGATGAAATCGCATGCTGTTTACTATATTAACGGAACTGAACTGCAGGAAGTTGATGAGACAAGAGACTTGGGAGTTATTATGGACAGAGAAGTTAAGTTTAAAGGGCATATTGCTAAGATTTCCAAAACATCACATCAAATTACATGGTTGTTGAGGAACACACTAACAAGCAGGGATAGGGAAGTTATTATTCCACTCTGTAAGGCATTAATAAGGCCGCATTTGGACTATTGTGCACAGATCTGGTCGCCAGGATTTCTTGGTGATGCGGAAGTGGTAGAGAGGATTCAGAGGCGGGTTACAAAGATTGTTGCAGGTCTGTGGGATGTTCCCTATGAGGATAGATTGATGATCTGTGGGCTCCAAAAACTAGCTGATAGACGTAGGAGAGGAGATATGATAGAGGTATTTAAATTGTTAAAGGGATTTTACAGGATTGATACTGATGATATTCTTAAGACCAATGCAGGATGTGAGAGAATGAGGGGCCATCCCTGGAGATTGTGTAAGAGTGTGGTTAACAAGGGTGTTAGGACTAGATTTTTTACTTGGAGGGTTGTGAATGGGTGGAATGCTTTGCCAGAACTGGTTGTGAATGCTTCAACTGTGAATGAATTTAAGGAGAGGTATGACAGGTATTGTGTAAATAATGGTTAGTGTGTCAAAGTCGGGTCTCCCGCGATGAGTCTTTTGACTCCATGGAGACACCGTTAAAATAATAATAATAATAATAATAATAATAATATGAATATTACAGATGATTATTACAGACATTTTTTGCATGTTCACACATTATGTATAAAATAATAATTTTTCAATTATCATCGTACAGAGTATATACATATTTACAATTAATGCATATTACACTTGATGCTCTGTACATTATACTGTACGCAGTTTAAGGCACATTATTTGTTTTCAATATTTTTTTCTTTGGATACAAATTCATATGCTTTTATATATATATATCTGTATCTTCATTATTATTATACACCGTACTGACTGTTTTATTACATAATCTGCAGTCTTTGATTATGAGGATTGCGAGTGGATGAGTGAGGCTCATTAAATGTTACAAATTATAAAAAAAACACTACAGAGGTTAGCATAACTGGCATAATACAATTATAAATTTATATTCGTTCATAAAGAATACAATGGATTAAAAAATTAATTAATTAATTAAACAATTGAAACGTGAACGTTGGAAAACTAGTTGGCAATGCCACCGTATGTAAAGTAATGTCAGTCAAAAGCCAGTCCATGGGAAGCAGATTCTTGAAGAATGAAGAAAAAAAAAAACAAAATAAAAAAATAATAATTCAAAGTTGTTGAAATCCAAACATAACACAATTCAGGATTAGCCTTTCCCATAACTAGTGCTGTAAAAAAAACCCAAAAAGCATTACATCATGTAACATAACTGTTTTGTAAGGATATTCAAGGAGGCTTCGAAAATGTGAGAGGCCCTTACTCAATGCAGTAAAAACGACTGCTTAACACCACCAGGATTGATAACACAGTCCAACACAATTTTTGCTGACTTTTATATGAGACTTGTTTTTTTACTAATTTGGGTGCGCTGATTTCAAATATCAAACCCATTTTTCTCTATCACGTCAGGTTTTTCCTCTATGGCATTTTCTTTTTGCTTATTTGTAAGTTTTTGATAGTTTTAAGGAGGCAGTACTATTTAGAGGATCAAAAAAATCGATTTTTTAATATTATTTTCTGAAAGTATGTACTTTTAAAAATCTGTTCCTAACTTTTTATCAAGAAATTCGAAAAATTCCCGAAGATATAGCCTATTATTCAAAGCGGTTTGCAGATCAGAATTGGCGCGCTCACCGCTCTCGCTTGTTAGTAAACGAATAAATGCGTAAGAAGCTGCAGCGGTACGTACTGGCGCTTTGAATGTGAGAGAGGCCGATAATTAGATACATAACTACTTAACAATATTCATTAAAAATTACAAGAATATTTATAAAAAATAACAATTTTACTTACACATGAGTTTCAGGGAATAAATTTTTGTTTGTAGTAATTTTTGCTGTGCGTTCTGTTTTGGCAATCCCTTTGAATACTCCAACAGTAGTCGGCCATCATGTGAGAATCCTATCTTCCTTGGTACCGATCTTCCATAGTTTTTAAGTCTTGATGAAATCTTTCGCCTTGTTCATCGCTTACAGCACCTAAATTCTCAGGAAATCTATCAAGATGACTGTATAGGAAATGAAGCTTTATGCTCATGTCGCAACCTAGGCGCTGGAAATTTTCAAGCATTGTTTCCACTAGATCTTTGTAATTCCACGCTTTTTTGTTTCCAAGAAAATTATTCGCAACCATTGTAAATGAAGTCCAGGCCTCTTTCTCAATTTCGTTCATAGAGTTGATGAAATTTGGGTCTCTCATTAAAGTTCTAATTTGCGGGTCCATCAAATACACCGGCTTTAATTTTTTCATAACTAAGTCGTGGAAATTTTTCACATATGTATCGGAAACAGTCACCTTGTAAATCTAAAGCTTTAACATACTGCTTCATAAGACCTAGTTTGATGTGTAGAGGTGGAAAAATGTTTTTTTTCTCTGTCGATTAAAGGTTGATTTATAACATTCTGTTCTCCAACATTTAAGGATATTCTAAGAGGCCAATGTTTCTGACTCCAGTGTTGGTTTCTAGCTCGTCTATCCCAGAAGCATAGAAAACACGGAAACTTTGTATATCCTATTTAAAAGCCAAGTAAAAAGTTCACCATTTTAAGATCCACACAGATGATCCAGTTATGGTCTGTATATTTTAATAACTTCAGAACATTTTTAATGTCCTCATATGTTTCCTATAAGTGGACGGAATAGCCAATAGGAATTGAGCCATATCCATTCCCACTGTGTAGTAAGACACACTTGAGACTTCTGCTTGAACTGTCGATAAATAAACGCCACTCATTTGGATGATATTTTGCAACACTCACTTCAGTTAGTAAACCTGTGATTATTACAGTAAACAAACCCACACTCGTGTTTAAAATATTGTACAATATTACTTTCCCTGCTACGATAAAAAGTTATCTTCGTATCTTGCTCCAGTAAGTTTGTTTTGTTTAATCTTGAAGCTAACAATTCCGATGATTCCTTTGATAGGCCGAAATCTCTTACTAAGTCATTCAATTCCGCTTGAGTCGTTACGGTCCAGAACTAGAAATTAAATTTTCATTGTCTAAATCAACATCCGGTTCTTGCTCCTCAAGAACATCTGGCATATCCCGATCATGCTCGTTCTCAAGTAAAGGAAGTCCTTTATAAATTGGCACGGCTATTTCCTTGGAATGAGCAACTGGCCGAATTGCTGAGTCGAGATTTGGATACACAATTTTTTTCTTATTCTTCTTATTATAACCAGAAGTCTGAACTAAACAAAAATAGTAATCGTCTACGTGATTTTTCGGTTCACGCTAAATCATTGGAATGCCAAAAGCTAATTTTTGGCGTTTTCCCTTGCTTCACTGTCGTAAATTTTCTACACATGACTTACACACTTTATTTGGAGCCCATGACTTGTCCTTATCTGCAATTTTTACGTCAAAGTATGCAAAGTACACTTTCTTAACGAAATCAGTGATATTTGGCCTTTGACTGGGAAAAGCTGCCACAAATGTATCAGAAGGAATCTACACTATTGACACAATTTCGCGTAGTAGACATGATGTATTTTCTTCACTGCCGACTAACATGCAATTAACAAGACAAAAAAAACAGAGATTTTATTGAAACGTTATAAGCGCTCATCATACTTTCACGATCGATTTTGATCGTTCTTTGTCCGCTATGACGCATATAGCATTCATTTGTTTTAGGCAGTTGTCATCGCCTACTTTTCATCACCTAAATGTATTAGGTCGGTTATCGGCCTCCCTCGCATTCAAAGTTGCAAGTTCTTACGCATTTATTCGTTTACTAACAAGCGAGAGCGGTGAGCGCTCCGATTCTGATCTGCACACCGCTTTCAATAATAGGCTATATCTTCTGGAATTTTTCGAATTTCTTGATAAAAAGTTAGGAAACAGATTTTTAATCTGCTTCCCATGGACCGACCTTTGACTGACATTACATAAGGTGGCATTGCCAAACAGTTTTCCAACGTTCACGCGTTTCATTGTTTATTTCATTGTAAATAACCGTTGTATTCTTTATGAACGAATATAGATTTATAATTGTATTATGCCAGTTATGTTAACCTCTGTAGTGTTTTTAATAATTTGTAACATCTATATGCACTTAATGATGTGAGCGGGTAGTCTCGTGAAAATACTACAATTTCTACTTAAATAATTTATAATTTATTTTACTTACTTACGTTAAATGGTCATCATACTAAAACTACGAGAAACACGAGAGAAATCAGACAAACACTAGTGTATACAAAACAGCGTTCAAAACCAACTATACAAGGCTATGCGAGTGGTAGTCCGGTCACTTCTAACAAGATCAAGATCAAGATAAGATAAGGAATCGTGACGTGAGTGTGTGTTGTTATGAGATGTAGATAAGTGACGTCATTTGTTATTTGTAAATAAGTGACGTTATTGTTTTGAATGGAAAGGAAGATATATTAGAGATAAGGAAACGTGTCGTGATTGGTGGGACACTTAAAACAAGATCAAGATAAGATAAGGAATCGTGACGTGAATGTTTGTTGTTGTTATGAGATGTAGATAAGTGACTTCATTTGTTAGTTGTAAATAAGCGCCTCCGTAGCGCAATTGGAAGAACGACGGTACATTGCGCCCTTCGATTGGAATAGGCCTAAGTTCGATTCTCGTCGCGACGGGAGGAATCTTTATCTGGTCGATTACAATCGGTGGTGAGTTAGCCGATCTCATACGGAGGTAGCAGGGTTTTTTCTCCTGGAAACGCGGGTTTTTCATCCCGCATACATACAAATCGGCCCTTCAGAATACACGCAATTTACAGACAAAAAATTACTAGTTGTGGTGGTGTTGGAGGTGGGCGGTAGATGGCGTTGATTCGTAGTAGAGGTAAGGTGTAGAGACAGTTGAAGATGTCCTCCTGCGATGAGTCTTCAGACTCCTTGGAGGTATCAGGAATAATAATAATAAGTGACGTTATTGTTTTGAATGGGAAGGATGATTTTAGGGGTTAAGGAATCGTGTTGTGATTGGTGGACACTTCTGACAAGATGAAGATCAAGATAAGATAAGAATCGTGACGTGAATGTTTGCTGTTATGAGATGTAGATAAGTGACGTCATTTGTTAGTTGTAAATAAGTGACGTCATTTGTTAGTTGTAAATAAGTGACGTTATTGTTTTGAATGGAAAAGGGAGATATATTAGTGCATAAGGAATCGTGTCATGATTGGTGGGACACTTCTGACCAGATCAAGATCAAGATAAGATAAGGAATCGTGACGTGAATGTTTGTTGTTATAGAGTTTGGAATGTTTGGAATTTCGCTGGGGCCCTCGTCTGTCGGGGACATCACATGTTATGTTTGGTGATATTTAGAGATAAGAATCGTGACGTTATGTGTTTCGAAATTTCTGGGGAACATATGTCTCTCTTTCTGTGATATCACATGGTATTTTGGTTTGGCTATGGAATTGTGGGTGATGTTTTTGAGATAAGATATCTTGGAATTTTCCCAGGGTGACACACATCCGTCATTGTCGTTATGTTTTGTTTGGTTGTGTATACTAATTTCCAATATATAATGGCGTATTTCTTTCCTGTTAAAAGTGGGAATTCTTAGAGTGGAGTAGAGTTGTGATGGCATCCGTGTTTAGGACTTTCTGAATAATTCAATTATATATACTAATGTCACTCAAACATACAGTTTTTTTTTCTTCTATAGATGGCTGTACTAATTTTCCAATACATTTTTGGGGTATTTCTTTCCTGTTAAAGGGTGGGAATTATTAGAGTATGTCATGATGGCTGGTGTGATTAGGTTTTCTGAATAATTTAATTATACTGGTGTCCCTTAAACACACACACACACACACACACACACACACACACACACACACACACACACACACACACACACACACACACACACACACACACACACACACACACACACACACACACACACACACACACACACACACACACACACACACATTTGGCAGGAAAAGTCACTAATGCATCCATGTTGATACTCTAATATGTACCTATGATTATTCTTATGAAAAAAAAACATTCAGTAATAGAATTACACTTACCAAAAACATACAAGCTATGATTATTGTATTACAATTATCAATTGTTATGTTCAAGTTAAAAAAAAAATAACTTACATTTCTTTCCAGAATGGGAACATCTTGGTGCTACTAGGTTTTCTGAATATTCCAAATTGTTGATTATTAACATATATTCACAGAACACAAACACAAGTCTGAAAATGCAGTTCACGTTTTCATTATAGGTTACTGTGGCTAACATATATTCACACCACAAAACACACAAAACATGGGTGTTGAAAGATATTTCTGTAAATAACCAGAAAAGCTAGTTGACTACTTAATTTAGATTACTATCCGATTGGTTCTCTGTATTAATTCTTTCCCACTGTTGCTTATGCTATGATTTCCCAAGCTTGGTGGGAAAGTCTATGTGCTGTTTTGTTTAGGGTAAGTGTTATTTCCGGTTTCGAATTCCGATTGCTGTTAGAGTATGGAATTCTGACAACTGAAATTATTATTATTTATTTATTTATTTTATTTTATTTTTTCAAATTGTGGTTATTTTCTGTATTTTACTTTTAAAGGTCACATTCTAACAGAATAACTGAGCAAAATTAATAAATATATAAAGTGTATGTGAATTTATTTTCCAACACTGTATATTTCTCATTAAGTCTTATCTTAAAGATATCTCTCTTATCCGGTCACCATTTGTTGTATGTAGGTGAGAAATCGTGTGTTTTGGTTCGAACTCTTGGTTTCTGTTGGGAAATTACCAATATAACTATTAATTTTACCTTCAATTCCTTGTGCTCTTAACCTATTTCTGTGAGTGGAATTTATTTATTTTATTTATTTTTTCTTTAGCATTAGTAATTTTAAGTAACTGATATGAGACAAACAATGCTTTGAACTCTCT
Organism: Typopeltis vanoorti; assembly: GCF_054136105.1. Taxonomy (NCBI): domain Eukaryota; kingdom Metazoa; phylum Arthropoda; class Arachnida; order Uropygi; family Thelyphonidae; genus Typopeltis; species Typopeltis vanoorti. The sequence goes on along the minus strand of NC_143572.1, from coordinate 34,059,219 downwards.
GCAGCGTTTTTCTACAGCAATCTTTTTAAGAGTTTTTGTAACGTGTCGTTGGTTTTAAATATCTAATGGCTCTGTAAAATAACTCTAACAGTATTGTGACTTTTCAGGTGAAATCTTCACCACTAAAATTCTGGCTATTAATTTAATACCTGATTATTCCTTTTGCTTCCAAGAGTTGACAGTTTCATAAAATATTTGAGGGCAGGGCTTGCATGAACAAATAAGACTTTTACTTCATTGAGTCAAAAAAAAAGAAAGTCTCTGGTTAATTTGTGACATGAAATTTCATAAGGAAAAAAAATGTTATGGTCTTAAGTTTGTATTACACATCAACGACACCCAATTTGTTCATTTAAATTTACACATTTTATTTGAATGAAATATTATTTACAAATTGTATTTACTGAATCTAACAATACAGAAAATAAATAAATTGAAAAATACATCAAAGGTTCTTCCATGGTTGTGGAATTGCCATCATATGGTTTTTGACAATGTGACTCTCATCTGAAAGTTAATTTTTCATTTGGTGTTCGTTGGGAATTTATTACTGTAGTAAAATTAAGGGTTGTATATTTATTTCTTTGAAACCAATACATATACTTCTGAGAATTATTAAAAGCACAGAATCTTTTTATGTTTCCAAAAGCATTTAAAAGTACGCATTATGTTTTCACGTTTTGGGCACCAAGTTCATTTAAATCAAGAACAGGCCTCCCTATTAACCTCGGTAATATTTTTGATTTTTCTCTTCCTTTGGCAAGTAATATATGATATTTGCATGTTGATCCAATCTCTTAGTTTGTCCAAAGCTACTGAACCAATTTCCCACTTCAGCTGATGGTTATATTTTATTAACCAAGAATTCTGTTTTTTAACTCTTTCAGGTAATTCTTTCCAACTACAAGGTGATTTTGTCAATGCATATCTTACACTAATTCCATCAGAAATACAAATTTCTTTAGGAAATAAATTTGAACTCTTATTCAAAAAAATTGGCAATCGATTATAGCAATGATAACTGAAAATTCGTATTTTCACACCCCCCCTGTCGATTTTTCATAATCGTTTTCCTTCATTCTTCTTCTTAGATTACTTCATATGGCACCACAAATAAATAGTTATTTATTATTATTATTATTATTATTATTATTATTATTATTATTATTATTATTATTATTATTATTTCATTGATTATTAGCTCTGATCGTATTCTTTATGGTAACTTTCGTTTACAAAATTCTGAACAATTGAACTTTTCCCAAAGAAACTTTCAAAGAATTTGTAGCTCACCCATTATTTTTACATTACCAAACACAAAACACCACATCACAAAACAGTAGCTGCAGTGGATGGACGATTACCTTAAGTCCAAAGTCACTCGACTGTATGGTATTTTCTTATAGTACTGTTTACACTTACCATGGCTTACCCTGACTTCTTCTTTCACTCTGCCTTATCCCATGTTAAACGGGGTCGGCGCACGAATCTTTAACCTTCCTCTTCCAAGTTCTCTGGTCCAGGGCATCCTTCAGACTCCATCCTTTCTCCCTAAGATCCTCTGTGATCTTATCCCTCCACCTGAGCCCTAAAACAAGAGGGAACCCTTCTGTCATGCCGACACTAGACCTGACCTGAGTTTCTGTTCCCTCATACATCTCCTTCACCAACCTCACGTACTTCTCCGACACCCCCTTCTTCCTCATACTCCTCCATACCTCCTGCCTGGCCACTCTGTCGTGTGCCTTTTCCAGATCTATAAACACCATGTGCAGATCCACTTGCATCTCTCTATATTTCTCCATCAATCGCCTTTGTGCAAATATTGCATCTGTTGTCCCTCTTCCTGGCGTAAATCCAAACTGTTCCTCACCAATTTTCGTTTCCTGCTGTAACCTTGCTTCAATTACTCTTTCCCATATTTTTAATGTGTGTGACATCAGCTTAATTCCTCTATAGTTGCCACAGTCTTGAACATCTCCTCTTCCTTTGTAGACTGGGACGAGAATACTTTCCCTCCATTCCTCTGGTATCTTTTCCTGTTGGGCTATTTTACACATCAGATCCCATAACATATCCATGTCCTCACTGCCCAAACTTTTCCATACTTCCCCAGGTATCTCGTCTGCTCCCACAGCTTTCCATTCTTCATTTTTCTCAGTACCCAAACCACTTCCTCTCTACTTATGTCTTGCCCCGTTCTCTCATTTGCCTCTCCATCCTCGAACCTCTCTCTTGGATTCTCCTCATTTAGTAGTTTTTGGAAATATTCTTTCCATCTTCCTCTGATTTTGCCCTCGTCTTGTAATACTACTCCTGAGGCATCCTTTATCTGCTTGACTGATGTTATGTCTTTCGAGGCCTTATCTCTGGCTTTCGCTATTCTCAACAACTTAGCTTCGCCATCGTTTCTCTCCTGTTCTTCATAAACCTAACTAAATGCCCTCGCTTTAGCCCTTGCCACAGCTCTCTTTGCATTTTTCTTTGCTAATCTATATGCCTCCTTGTCGGCTCTAGTTCCAGTCATGTCCCATTTTTTCTTTGCCTCTTTCTTTTCCTTGATCTCCAACTGCACCACCTCATTCCACCACCATGCCTCCTTATCCTCAGGTGGTCCCTTTCCTGATGTTATACCAAGCACCTCTTCTCCAATTTTTCTAATATTCCGACTATTAACGTCCCACCATTCTTTCACCACATCCTCTAGTAATTTCATTTCTTTCAATACCTCTTCTTTAAACATATTCCTTGGTCCTTCCTCTTCCAATTTCCACCACTTAATTCTCCTCTGTACCCACCACTTCTGTCTATTCTTCTTTTCCCCTTTTATATCACAGTCTACCACAACCAACCTGTACTGTGCTGCTACACTTTCTCCATTAATCACTTTACAGTTTTTCACCTCCTTCAGATGTTTCCTATGGCACATAATGCAGTCAGTCTGACTCATTCTATCCCCGCTCTTATAGGTTATCAGATGCCCAACTCTCTTCTTGAACCACGTGTTAGCTATAGCCAGATCGAAGGCCACAGCATATCCTATGATTTTTTTACCTTCTTCATTTCTTTCACCACTACTCCAACCTCCATATACCCTTTCTTCACCACTTCGTCGCCTTCCTACATGCCCATTCAGATCTGCTCCGACAATCACTCTCTCACCATCAGCGATTCCCATTACTACTTGGTCAAGTTCTCTCCAGAATGTCTCTTTCTCCTCATCATCACAACCTACTTGCAGGGCGTAGCCACACACTATAGTAGCCACACTTCCTCCCATCTCAAGCTTAACGCTCATAATCCGATCATTCTTCCAGCACACCTCGTAGACTCCACTCTTTAGCTCCTTATCAATGATAATTCCAACTCCGTTTCTTCCCTTCTCATCCACACCGCTATAACAGTTTATATCCCTCTGCCAGCTCCTTTGCTTTATTGCCGTTCCACCTTGTCTCCTGCAAGCACAAGATCTTCAGCTTCCTTCTTCTCATCATGTCCACTATCTCCCTACTCTTCCCATTCATCATACCCACATTCAGCGACCCGATTATTACTTTGCACACACACTCTCTTTCTGTTGGACTCGCTTCTTTAGCTGAACCCATCCTTGGTTCAGTAGCCCTAGCCCACTTCTCACAGTCCTTGGGTAACAGAACTGCGCATCGCTTATGGGGACGCCCCAGTCGTGATCCTTTCTCTGTTATCTAACATTTCATCCTGGGTTTTGGCATGGTTTTTTTATGGCCGGATGCCCTTCCTGACGCCAACCCTCCCCATTTATCCGGGCTTGGGACCAGCACTGAGAAGACTAATTTTCCCTCCCCAGTGGCTGGGTTATACCCTACCCTGACTGTTCCTTCAAAAATGAACCTTTTGCACAGATGACTCAACGACATTTTGCTTAAAGTCACGTTTTGGGTTAATTAGGTGCTCTCTCTCTCTCTCTCTCTCTCTCTCTCTCTCTCTCTCTCTCTCTCTCTCTCTCTCTCTCTCTGTAAAACAACCAAATTCTAACAGTTCGAATTTTCGATGATGTGAACAAATTGTTTTCAGATAACTCAAATAATGTCAATAGGTAGAATTAGGCAATTTCTAAAATAATCAATACATGGATATTAGTTTTCAACACTTTTCCCCCGGTCCTGGCATTAATTTCACAGTTGTGATTTTTTTAAAAATAATTAAACAGAATTGCATTAAGATATAAAGTTGTGGATTTAAATATCAAGTTCTGATCAGAATAACTGAGTAAAAAATTCACTGTGGAAAAACACAACAACAAAAAAACACATCTTTGTTCATTTAAGTTTACAAATGCATATTTTAATTTGCTGAAATACTATTTACAAGTATCTTCACTGAGAAAAATTCGAAACATGTAATTACCTATAAATATTTCACAATATTTAGTTTAGACTCTTAACATTTTCCAAAGAGTTCAATGAATAAAATTTTTGTTACTCACTGTTTCTTGGTTACATTACATCAAAATAGCTGGTCATGCAAAAGAGTTTTTAAATCAGATACCATGGTCACCACACTTCCATACATTTGATATTGTGTCAGTCTGGAAATGACACCATGCCTCCCTAAACATTCTGTGTATTCTTTTGTCAGCAAATATACACAAACAGTTTTCGTAAAATGTTCGTAAATGTCCCAAAATAATGAATCTTTATCGAATTGGATAAAATCTTGAAAGTCTCATTTTACCATTGATGAGTTTAAATGATTAGAGATAATTTTCCCCATGATATGAATAGATGGTAATTCAGTTTCCAAAAATAGTAAATGATTATCAATGTCGTACATTTTTGGTGAAAATCTCTCAACTTCTTCACAACTAATAGAAAAAACTTTACTTCCATCAGCTCCTGTATCACAAGTATTAGTTCCCTATCTTGGCATTTCAGAATATAACATTCACTGAGATCCATTTCATAGTCAATTCTTCTTTGCAAGTAGCTGGGAATATCAGAATACTTTCTGCGTAAGTTTCCTTGCCGATGGCCTGCAATTTTATCTGCCATAGTCTGCTGCGATGCCTTGCCGGGACCTATGGTAGTCAACTCAAGGTACGTAGGATTTAGACATTGTTGACCACTGAGGAGCACATGGAGAGAAACCCAGAACCAACAAATGAGGGAGGTGGGGAACCAGATCTGTGTTGCTGCATATATTCTCCCTTTCCAGCGCTCTCTTTTCGAGTTAGAGTTTGCATACTCTACCCTTCGATTCGTCCCCGATTGGGTGACTTCATCGCACTGCCATACGGGGGCTTTCCATTTGCGGGAACGCGTGCCTCCAGATATTTTCCACGAACTAGCACCCATGGGTGCTAACAATATTTTGGTGGTATTTGAGCGACCTTTGCCCTTTCTTAGGCAGTGTACTGACACTCTTGCATGTGTAGTTATAAATTGCTAGTAATTATCTTGACATATACTCTTTGATTATCTTACATCTACAATTCTAATTTACATCTGTCAAAACACATACTAGATATTTCGTTCATCTTATTGATCATGATATTAATTCTTCTATGACATGAACTTAATTGCTGAATCGACAAGCATGCTTTCTTAGTGAAGCATATTCTGTTAGAATCTGGATGCGTGACTTCATTGTAAGTGAGGTTGCCCATTTCAGATCTACCAATGGCCTTTAATAATAGTTTCGTTCTTTTGTCTAGTGAAGTCTTCGCACTACTTGCTAACAACAGCTCACCAGTGAGATCAGGTTATAAGCTACACTTAAGAGGGTGGTCAGAAAAGTTCTCAGCCTCAACTATAGATGGAAACACTATTGGCTGGATTTTTTTTTCTAAGTTGGTACATCTGTCATAAGCATCTATGTGAAATTGCAACTGTTTTATACAGTTGTCTGAATTGCTGCTTGCATCCCTTGAAATGTATAAAATTGAGTATCGTGCGGTTATAAAATTCTTTGTAAAAGAAGGTTTAATTGCCAAAAGAAATTCATTCGAAGTTCATAAAAAGTTTATGGGAACTCTTCTCCTTCATTTTCGACAATTGAGTAATGGGTTGCCGAGTTTAAACGTGGACATACCAGTCTTGAAGATGATCCATGTGAAGGACGTTCAAAAAGTGTAACAACACCAGAAATCACTAATCAAGTGCACGATATGGTATAGGATGACTGGTGAGTGCGTGAAACTGCTGAGACTATAGGCATATCAAAAGAACATGCATGTTATATATTTTGCATGAAAAATTGAAAATGAAAAAGCATTGCGCAAGATGGATGCCACGCTTGCTCACAGTAGATCAAAAACTCACACGCACGAAATCTCTGAACCGTGCTTGGAGCGTTTTAACAAGAATAAAACCGATTTTGTGTGCGATTTATTACTATGGATGAGACTTGGATTCACCATTACACACCGAAATCAAAACAGCAGTCAAAACAGTGGACAGAAGCCGGTTCGGCGCCAAAGAAGATCGGCTCCATCAGCAAGAAAGGTCATGGCATCGGTGTTTAGGGATGCTAAAGGTAGTTTGTTTATTAATTGTCTTGAAAAATAAAACAATAACCGGGGAATATTATATTGATCTTTTAACGAGACCAGACGAAAAAATTTGTGAGAAAAGACCTGGTTTGCTGAATAAAAAAAAATCATATTTCATGAGGACAGTGCACCTGCCCACAAAGGTGTTTTGGTAATGGGAGAGTAAAGGGATTTGCACTATGAATTGTTGGAACACCCATTCTATTCCCCGTATTTGGCTCCTTCTGATTTCTACTTCTTCCCAAAGCTAAAACTCTTCCTCGCTGGTCAGAGTTTTTCTTCAAATCAAGAGGTGATTGCAGTTGTGAAGGGGTATTTTGCAGATCTTATTGACAACCACTACAGGGACGGGATAATGTGGTGGAGCATCGCTGGAATAAATATATTAGTGTTATGGAAGATTATGTTAAAAAATAAAAATAATTTTGATATTATAAATTTGTTTTTTCATTGTTTGGTTATATTAATGATATAACCAGGGAGTAAATGCATTGACTTTTGATTTAAAGTTAATATTTTTAAAGTTAAAATGGTGTAGATCCTTTATTTATTGATTTATTTTTACTTTTAAAATTTTACCAAGGTTTCTCACTGCCAGTTTAATATTTAACCACACATACATCAGAGTTACAACTAGAAACTATGCTTAGCTTTAAAGAATTAACCTAGTGTTATATTCCACGTCCAACAGCAATACGGAGAGCATACTGACCACTAAGACCGTTTAGTTATTATTATTATTATACTGGCATCTCCATGGAGTCAGTAGACTCATCGCGGGATATCCAAATTATATACACAATATCTACAGCAACATACTTATGTACAGACACACGAGGCTCTAGCTGGGGGAAAAGAAAAGTTACAGCCAATTTAAGGGCCCCCAAACAATGAGTGGAGAGCCCCCGGAGTACTCTACCGCCTCTGGCACCGATCGCCTCGAGAAAAGTGTAAATACGGCCCTGAATATCTATCATAACTCTTCTTGAACTCATTGACAGATGAAGCACTCACAACTGAGTCAGTGAACGCATTCTATTCATTCACTACTCTCCAAGCGAAAAATCTAGTCTTCACTCCCTTGTTAACCACATACTTAATATCCAGGGATGATGTCTGATGTCAGACTAACAAATCTATTGAACTACGCATAGAAGAACATAAGAGAAATATCTCTTATAAAAGATCACATGCAACTGCGCTATCCAGTCATGTTCTTTTCTCAAACAATCCTCATGACGATATACAAAATCACTCAGTTTGCTGGGATAAATCAGAAAACATTTTTCCTTGCAGTGATGAGTTTGAAAGGAAAATTGTGGAATCCAGGGAAATCCTCCTTAATCCTGAACATTTGATCAGCAATTTAAGTTACAATATCCCTGATAGCCATACTGCAGTTGTTCAATACAGCTTCTCGAGAACTTACAAGCACACGCACGCAACAGACAATGGTATGTTGGATACAACAACTTGAAAAATACAACGTTTTTTATGTCAATTATGTATTGTATTTTTGCCTGTAATTCTCAGTTTTTTGTAACTTCAATTATTTTTATTATTGTGTTCTACCTTTAGTGGATACCTGATGAAGGATCTAAAAGGCAGTAACTAGTTGTATAATTTTCATTAAAACTTAATATTTTATCTCGGTTTAAACTCATTATATATATATATATATATATATATTACTTAAACTCATTAAATATATATATATATATATATATATATTACTTAAACTCATTAAATATATATATATATATATATATATATATTACTTAAACTCATTAAATATATATATATATTTAACATTTATTATACCCAAGGTAAAATACTTTCTACATTTATATCTCCTCCAGAGATTTTTATTTAATAAGGTTAAAACACCTTATGGTAACTTGTTCTGGTAAAATACTTATAAGCTCTGTATTACTAAATCTTGGTATTTCTAGCCTGGCTCCCACTGATGAGACCTCAATAAAGGTCGAAACCGGTCTGGGTAGTGGCCCCTTGCCTTTAATACAAAACATCATACATCCCCTCCCTGGAGATATGTTTTGGCATTAAGCGTAAATATTAAGATTATTGATCAGAGCTTATGCCACCTTTACCACGAGTTGCCTTGGTCTTGCATTACCTGTAGGATCAGCTAGACTTGCATCACTTGCAGGCGCAAACTTGACTTGTTTGTCTGTTTGCTTATATATATATATATATATATATATATATATATATATATATATATATATATATATATATATATATATATATATATATGTAGAAAATTTTTTACCTTTTGTATAATATATGTTAAAGATACCAAGCTATTTTAAATATAAACCTGGTTTCTTTATACTCCATTTCCCAAGTAAGCAAACAGACAAGTCAGTCAACTTGCAAGTGTTGCAAGTCTAGTTGACGCTGCACGTAGTGCAAGTCCAAGGCAACTCGTGGTAAAGGTAGAATAAGCTCTGATCACTATTCTTAATATTTACCCTTAATGCAAAGCAAATCTTCTGTAGGAGATGTATGATGCTATGTATTAAAGGCAACGGGCCACTACCCAGACCGGTTTCGACCTTTATGGAGGTCTCGTCAGTGGGAGCCAGGCTAAGAAATGCTAAGTTTTAAGTAATACAGAGCTTATAAATATTTTACCAACACAAGTTACCATAAGGTGCTTTGACCTTATTAAATAATCTCAGGATTTTTGGAATGGAGTGGATGAAATGAAATGGAGTATAAAAAAAAAAACCAGGTTTATATTTAAAATAGCTTGGTATCTTTAACATATATTATACCCAAGGTAAAAAACTTTCTACATCTATCTCTCATCCTGAGGTAATTTTATTATGTCTCTGTTATTTTACACAATTCTTTGTCTTTGATACCTGAAGAAGTTGAATTTTGTTCAACGAAACTAGTAGTATCTCAGCATTAAACTTTATTCTTTTTATTCTCGGTATTATAGTCATTCAAGGTAATTTTTTCATAACATTATCTACCGAGTAAATATTTAATATGGCTTCACTACTAGTTTCATCGGAAATGTCGACTTCGTCAGGTGAATACAGTACCATGGAGAAAACAACATCTTAAAAATATATTGTACTTTAGACAAAAACAGAGTTTAGAACAAGTAGTAATTCTGTTTGAAACTGAATCCGAGCGTTAGTTCTTAAATATTTTTAAGATGGTTTCTCCATGGTACAGTATTCACCTGACGAAGTCGGCATTTCCGATGAAACTAGTAGTGAAACCTTATTAAATCTCTTGTATTTTTTTGAAAAAAAATACAAGAGATTGCGTATCACTGAAGTGCCACTTCCACTGAGCTACACATGCCAAAGTACATATTTTATTAGTTTAATATTTTCGACCTAGCATCAAGGATATCTTCGGTATGACTTTCAAAACAAACAACAAAACAGAAACCGATATATTCAACAATGTTCTATATATTTTATTAGTATAAAATTAAATACTGTATAATTATACTTTTTTTATTTATAATATATATATTATTATAAATATTTATATATATATAAAATTATAAATTATTATAAAATTTTCAAATTAGTATCAAGGGCATCTTCGGTATAACTTTCAAAACGAACAACAAGAACAGAAACCGATATATTGAACAACGTTCTATATAACAAGCCAAAAGGCTATTTTACCGGCGACATAAGTTAAGTTTAAGGGAGATGGTAAATCTCGTATTATTGTACAGCCGCGTACGAAACTCGGATCAAAATCCATTTAATCCTCGAATTTCATGCCGAAAAAACTATCGGCGAGCACAAGTGTAAGTAACCACTTGGGAAGTACAACACCAGGGCAACTCGCAGCAAAGGTTGAGCAAGCTCCGTCACTGTCCTTAATATTCTCTCAATGTAAAACGCAGCTCCTAGGAGATGTATTACTGTTTTACATTATGATAAGAGGTCACAAACTGGTTTCAACCCTTTTTGAGGTCTCATCAGTGAGTAGGTAGACCTGGAATATCAAGGTTTTGTTGTAATAGATATGGTATGAAGGTCAGTAATAACAGGACAAAGACAATGAGAATAGGCAGAAGCAGTGAAAATGTCAACTGCATAGTGAATGGAGAACATACAGAACAAGAAAAATATTTCTGCTGCTTAGGCATGATTTTTAGTGAAGATGGTAAATTAAATATGGAAATAGACAACAGAATCAACAAAGCTGGGATGATAGGAAGTCAACAATAAATTTATATGAAATAAAAGCGAAATTAGTCAAAACACTAAATTAGCTGTACACAACACAGTGTTCAAGCCAATTTTAACTTATGGATCGGAGAGCTGGGTTAGAAATAGAACACTTGATCAAAGACTAGACACTGCAGATTTGAGAATCCTGAGAAAGATTAAGGGGAATGCCCAGATGGCATCATTGGCAATATCACATTAAACATGAGGATATTATGAAAGAACTTGACATTGTCAGTAAAAAGCGCCTTAGAAGCCAGAAATGTAAGACTTGATAATATTGGAGTCTTGACAGGTAACAGACTGTTTTCGAGGAAAATTGTAGATAGGAAGTTAGTAATGATGTTAATTTTTCATGTAGTACTTATCATATCCTGTACACCCCTTGAGGATATATATCAGGAATTTGATGATAATGATGATGATATTTGAAGAACTCTTACATTTTTTTTTTTTTTTTGAAGTGTGGCATGGAGAAAGAAATACTGTTGGAAGATAGTCTGTGTCTTTCTGGATCTGTGGGAACATTCTTTCCTCTAATATTTTCGTGTATTATTATTTTTTCATCATACAGTAAACAGGCACAGGTTATCCTGGACTCTCATGTGTAAATGAACACCAGGGCTTCTTTTTAACTGGGTGTGTACGAGCTTGTAAAAGATGGGCAGGAGAAGTATTTTCAGCCTCTGATTTGTGAATATAAGGTACTTCCTCTCTTTGGACAGAGAAATGGCTCTCATCTGAGAATATGACTTTCTTACAGTTTTCAACAGTCCAATTTTTATACACTTTCGCCCACTGGAGCCTCTTTTTCGCATAGACTTCGTCTACACTTGTTTCTTTGTTGATCTGTGTGCAGTCCCCCTGATTCCAACAATCTTCGACGGACTCTCATGTCAGAAAGAATAATCCTGCTAGCTGCCGCTGCCAAGTCTCTGTTTAAGTTTACAGCAGACAATTTTGGAAGCATTTTGCTTTTCCTAACTAATGAACGATCTTGAGTAGGTGCAGTTTTTCTTTTTCGCACCCATTTCCTTATCTAGTCAGGAGAAAGGTAGCTGTCTCCTTTAACATCGTTAAAAACGCATTAACACTATCCAAACCTACACCACACTCATTGGCAATTTGTCATTAGGTCATGGACGTGTGCTTTATTGAAGACGGATCCATTCAGGGTTATACAAAATGAATAAAACACTACGAAATGCCAATTGTTTATACTAATAAAAATATACTAATTAATCATCATAGAGATAGTTCAAACATACAGCACTCAACTGAATAGTGAACTAAAACCAAAATCGAAAATAGTAAACCAAAGGCTTATTCGGATTATTTTGTTCGCTACTGTACACTGGCATAATAACACACACACACACACACATGTGTGTGTATATATATATATATATATATATATATATATATATATATATATATATATATATATATATATATATATATATATATATATATATATATATATATGATGACTACTACTATTAACTCGGGGTTGGGATATGTTCATTTTTAATATTAACTGACTTAAAACCCGAGAATTATAACAAAATGAGATTTATTTGAAAACGCAACATGTTTCGTCGAGATTGACTTCATCAGGCGTATATATATATATATATATATATATATATATATATATATATATATATATATATATATATATATATATATATATATATATATATATATGTGTGTGTGTGTGTGTGTGTGTGTGTGTGTGTGTGTGTGTGTGTGTGTGTGTGTGTGTGTGTGTGTGTGTGTGTGTGTTAATCATACCAAACTATTTTAAACCTGGTTTTACTCCATTTCCCAAGTAAGCAAACAGACAAACAAGTCAAGTTTGCGCCTGCAAGTGTTGCAAGTCTAGCTGACCGTACACGTAGTGCAAGACCAAGGCAACTCATGATAAAAGTAGAATAAGCTCTGATCACTAATCTTAATATTTACCCTTAATGCAAAGCACATCTCCGGGAGGAGATGTATGATGCTTTGTATTAAAGGCAAGGGGCCACTACCCAGACCGGTTTCGACCTTTACTGAGGTCTCATCGGTGGGAGCCGGGCTAAAAATACCAAGATTTTAGTAATACAGAGCTTATAAGTATTTTACCAGAACAAGTAACCATAAGGTGCTTTAACCTTATTAAATAAAAATCTCAGGAGGAGATATAAATGAAGAAAGTATTTTACCTTGGCTATAATAAATGTTAATGATATCAAGCTATTTTAAACCTGGTTTTACTCCATTTCCCAAGTAAGCAAACAGACAAACAAGTCAAGTTTCCGCCTGCAATTGATATATATATATATATATATATATATTTTTTTTTTAAACATAGATTTAATTACTTAAAAAACCCAGATAACTTATAATGATTTTAATGAGAACAATACAACTAGTTTCGTCTTATAACAGACTTCCTCAGGTATTCATAAAGGAAAAGAATAGTAATAAACATTGAAGTATTTAAAACAACTGGAAATTACAGGTAAAAATTGCCACACATAATTGATACATAAAAAACGTTGTATTTTTTCAAGTTGTTCTAACTGGCGTGCCATTGTTTATTGCAAGTGTGAGTGCAGGCTCACGTGAGCGCCAATATTGAATAACTGCAGCATGGCTATCTGGGATGTTATAACTCAAATTGTTGTTTAAGTGGACAGGGTTCAGCACGATTTCCCTTGATTCTACAATTTTTCTCTCAAACTCATCATCACAGCGAAAAAAAAATTTTTTTCTGATCTATCCTAGCAAACGGAGTGGCTTTGTTGATCATCATTAGGATTATTTGAAAAAAAGAACATGACTGGATAACGCAGTTGCATTAGATCTTTTGTAAGAGATGTCTCTCTTATGCTCTTCTATAGGTTGTTCAATAGATTTGTTAGTTTGTCCAAAATAAGTGATATTGCAATCGCACCATAATTTATATACACCTGGATATTTTAGGTAGTGATGAGTAGGCTTTGGATGGCTGATTAGAGAATGGATTTTAGGAAGTGTGGTGAAGAACGTCCTGATATTATATTTTTTAAGGACTTTAGCTAATTTTTTAGAAACTGTGCTAATGTATGGAATGGAGATACTTTCTTTAAAATTAATAGTTTCTGTTGTGCACTGCCTGGGAGGATCCAGAAGAAATTTCTTAATCGTTTTTTCAGAGTATCCATTTTGTTTAAAGATAAGAAGTGATTTATTTCTTTTTGTAGTTCATGTGGTTTATTCAAGAGAGAGAGCGTACTCTGTGTCCTAAGGTAGATATAGTTCCAAGTTTTTGTGGTGGAAAATGATGAGAAAGATTATGCAGATATCTATTGGTATGAGTAGGTTTTCTGTATATAGAGATTTTTAATCTTTCAGAGCATCGTGTAAGCATGACATCCAGGAAAGGTAAGGAGTTATTATTTTCTAGATCAGCAGTAAATTTTATATTAGGATGTTGGATGTTTAGATGATGAAGAAAATCTATGAGAGATGTGTGCCCGTTATTCCAAATAATAAAAATATCATCAACATATCATTTCCAAACTTTTGGTTTAAATGAGAAGGATGATATGGCTTTCGTTTCAAAATCTTCAAGGAAGATGTTAGCTAGAACTGGGGACAGGGGATTGCCCATTGCCGGGCCTTGTTTTTGTTGGTAAACGGAGTCCTGATATCTGAAGTAACCAGAATGAATGCAATGTTTTAATAAAGCAAACATTTTTTTGGATAATTTGCCCTTTAGTAATGTAAGTACTTCGTCTGTAGGAACGTTAGTAAATATAGATATAATGTCAAAACTTGCTAGAATGTCATTTTCATTGATGGGAATATCTTTTATATGAGAAACAAAATCCATGGTGTTTTTGATGAAAGATGAAGATTTATTGGAGAAACACTTGAGGTACTTTGCTAGATATTTGGAAAGTTGATACGTAGGTGAGTCAATTCCTTCCACAATTGGGCGAAGAGGGATGGTTTGTTTACGAATTTTGGGAACTCCATAGATGCGTGGGATAAGAGGATGTAGAGAGCGTAAAGAGAGGCGAACATTATGAGGAAGTTCACTCATAGTCTTCAACAAGTTGTTTTTATGGTTTTGTAATTCTCTTGTAGGATCTTCCTGAAGAATTGAATATGTCGAATTATCTTATTAGATGCGTGGGATAAGAGGATGTAGAGAGCGTAAAGAGAGGCGAACATTATGAGGAAGTTCACTCATAGTCTTCAACAAGTTGTTTTTATGGTTTTGTAATTCTCTTGTAGGATCTTCCTGAAGAATTGAATATGTCGAATTATCTTCAAGTAATTGAAGCATTTTGTTGTGGTAATCTTCAGAGTTGAAGATGACTGTGGAATTGCCTTTATCCGCAGGTAAAATAATAATGTTACTGTTCTGTTTTAGATTTTTTTAGGGCTTGTCTTTCAGCCACAGAAATATTATCTGTTGGAGGTTTAGCATTATTGATAACGAAAATCGATTCAATACGAAGAAGTTTCGGCAAATGTTTAGGAATGAGTGAACTTGCCTTTTCTATTTTTGTAAGAAGAGATTCTTTAGGGATAAATTTTGGTGAGGGAATGAAATTGAGACCTTTGCTAAGAATATCCGTTTCCTTCTCATTTAAACCAAAAGTTTGGAAACGATATGTTGATGATATTTTTATTATTTGGAGTCACCGCCATAACTTTCTCATGGATTTTTTTTAATCATCTCAATAATCAGCATCCTAATATAAAATTCACAGTCGAACTTCAATATGACAATTCCCTACCATTCCTGGATATAAAACTTTCACGCTGTTCTGGAAAATTTAGAATCTCCATGCATAGAAAACCTATGCAAACTAATAGATATCTTCACAGTCAGTCCCATCATTTTCCTCCACAAAAACTTGGAACTATTTCTACCTTGGGACATAGAGCACGCTCTCCTCTGAATGACCCAGATGAACTTCAAAAAGAAATTAATTACCTCTCTCATGTCATTAGACAAAATGGATATTCTGATAAAACCATTAAAAAATTTCTTCTAAACCCTCCTAGCCACCGCACTGAAGAAATAACTAACTTTAAGGGTAACATTTTCATCCCATACATCAGTTCAGTTTCCAAAAAATTAGCTAAAGTTCTTAAAAAGTATAACATCAGGACCTTATTCACTACACTTCCAAAAATCCGCTCGCTAGTAAGTCATCCAAAGCCTCGTCATCGTAATCTGAAGTATCCTGTCGTATATAAGATATGGTGTGATTGTAATATCCCTTATTTTGGTCAAACAAATAAATCTATTGAATTACGTATGGAAGAACACAAGAGATACCTCTCTTACAAAAGAACACACACACCAGTGCCTTGACTAGACAAGGCACACCAGTGCCTTGTCTAGTCATGTTCTTTTCTCGAATAATCCTGATGATGAACACCAGAGTCATTCAGTCTGCTGGGATGGATCCGAAAACATCTTTCGTTGCCATGATGGGTTTGAGAGAAAAATTGTGGAGTCCAGAGAAATCATCCTTAATTGTGAACATTTAAATAACAATTTGAGCTACAACATCCCTGATAGCCACTCTGCTGTTGTTCGGTACTGGCGTTCGCGAGAGTTTGCAAGCACGCACTCAACAAACAATGCCACGTTTGTAAGAAAAACTTAAATGTAAATACAACGTTTTTTCATGTCAATTATGTAGTGCAATTTTCCTGTGCTTCACAGTTTTAAACTTCAGTGTGTTTATTACTGTTTCCTATTCTTAGAAGACACCTGAAGAAGGCTGTCAAAAGCCGAAACTAGTTGTGTTTTTATTTCAATAAAGCCTTACTCTTATTCTCGGTTTCAGTCATTAAATCTTTTTATTTAAAATATATACATATATATATATTTATTTACTTCGCATAGAATCAATTCTTGCAATCAACAATGCAAAACCTCCTTCTGATAATATATCCCCTGGTGAGACACTTGCAATTAAAAATCTAAGGAATAACAAGGACACCGTCATCTTAAAAGCTGATCAGGGGAATGCAACTGTAGTTCTAGATAAAATAGACTATCGAGAAAAAATCTTAACATTGTTAGAGTCGGATAGTTATTCGGAAATTGAGAGGGATCCAACAAGAGAAATATACAATAGAACTAATATTCTCCTACAAAAGACCACAGACATTTCAGGAAATACACGGCTTTCCATCCGTTCGTTACACCCACCCATTCCACGGCTATATGGTTTGCCTAAGGTACATAAAGAAAACTACCCACTGAGACCTATAGTAGACAGCATTGACTCACCCATCTACAGGTTATCTAAATATCTGGTGTCATCGTTAAAAGCGTATGCGGGAAAATCTTCTTCTTATATTAAAAACTCAAAAGATTTTGTCTCTAAAATCAAGGACTTAAAACTTAAGTCTTCTGACATCATGGTGAGCTTTGACGTGGTAGCACTCTTTACCAACATTCCGACACAAGAAGTTCTCCATATTTTAAAGAACAAAATTTCAAATAAAATGTTCTGTCTACTATCTCACTGTGTAAACTCTGACTATTTTGAATTTGAAAGTAAACTTTATAAACAGGTCAAAGGATTAGCAATGGGAAGCCCGCTTTCTCCTATATTAACTAACATTTTTTTAGGATTTTGAACAAAAGGCAATCTCCTCTTCTAGTTTAAAACCAAGAATTTGGCTTAGATATGTGGACGATATATTCCTCATATGGGAACATGGTATTGAGAATCTTCAGTTTTCTCAACCACTTAAACAACCTCCATCAAGATATCACATTGACCATGGAGATTGAAGAAAATGGTTCCCTCTGTTTCCTAGATGTTAAACTCACCAAGACGCCTGAGTCGATAAAAATCTATATTTAGAAAGCCGACACACACACACGGACAGATATCTGCATGCGTCCTCACTTCACCATCCAGCGCAGAAGTTGGGTATTATATCAACTTTAGCGAATCGTGCAAGATCTGTACTGTCAGATGAAGAAGAACTAAAAAAAAGAACTACAACATCTTAAATGGACCTTTAAAAGCAATGGCTACTCTTTAAAAAGCATTAACAAACAATTATTTCACCCTCAACGTAGAGACAGGACGACTCCGAAGGTTATATCTCCTTGCCATATATCAGCACACTATCCAAAAAACTGAGTAGAATCTTAAAGAAGTTTAACATACAAAAGTGCTTCTCGACTCTTCCAAAAATAAGATCAAGTTTCCGCAATTACAAACAAACTCACAACCTTCTACAATTCCCAGGTTTATACAAAATCACATGTGAGTGCAGAAAACCTTACTATGGCCAAATGGAGAAATCTATCCTCCTATCTCGAGGAACACCAGAGAGACATTGCTTACAAGAGAACCAGGGCTACTGTCCTATCAGGCCATGTCCTGTTTTCAATAAACACAAATAACGAAAGCTGCCAACATGAAGTAAATTGGACAACTTCAAACCTGCACATTTTCCACGATGAGGTAGAACGCCACATTGTCTAGTCAAATAAATTACCTTGGGCCCCTCTTCATATGAATAATGATCTCAACTATAATTTGCCTGACTCTTTCAGCTCTACTATCAGATACTGGAGATCTCGCGGAACCAGGCACGCACAGGTGTACAACAATAGAACTTTTATACGAACTATAGCTCAAGTTCATAATAACTGTAATTTACAGTCGAATTTATAGCTTTAAAATTTTATAGCTTTAGAGTGTCTCCATGTTTTTTTTCAGTGTCTTTTAGTAGCTTTCTATGTTCTTAACGCCTGATGAAGTCGATCCCGACGAAACATGTTGCGTATCAAATAAATATAAATCTCAATTTCTTATAATTCTCGGATTTTTAGTCAGTTTATATCAAAGATGAATATACACACACACACACACATATATATACATATATATTTTATTATTTAGTCATTGAGTTTTTCTCCATAATGTGTAGGTATATCTTGCGGAATACTTCAAGTGTTTCTCCAATAAATCTTCATCGTTCATCAAAAACACCACAGATTTCGTTTCTCATATCAAAAATATTTCCATCAGCGAAATATCATAGCAAGTTTTAACATTATTTCATTATTTACTAACCTCTACGGAGGAGGTATTAACATTACTAAAGAACAAATTGTCAAAAAATATATTTGCTTTATTAAAGTATTGTATTCAATCTGGCTACTTCAGATATAGGGAATCCATTTACAAACAGAACCAAGGCTAGCAATGGGCAACCCTTTATCCCCCGGTTCTAGCAAACATTTTCCTGGAAGATTTTGAAATGAAAGCCATATCGTCCTTCTCACTTAAGCCGAAACTTTGGAGAAGTTACGTTGACATTATCATTATATGGAGTCACGGGCACACATCTCTCATGGATTTTCTTCATCATCTTAACAACCTGCATTCTAATATAAAATTTACTGCCGAACTAGAACGAAATAACTGCCTTCCGTTCCTGGATGTAATTCTTACACGATGCTCTGATAGATTTAAAATCTCTATATATAGAAAACCCACTCATACTAATAGATATCTGCACTGAATGATATAATCACGTAATCACAAGAAAGATATTTATTTAACCAAATATTTCGGTCTGGAAATAGCAGACCATCGTCGGTGGTATTACAAGAACAGTTTAAAAAAATATACAAGCTAGAATACTAACAATAGATTCTTTTTTCTCTTGAAAAAAGAATCCAAGAACATCAATCATCCATTCTTCACAATAAACCTAAAAAGTCTGGTTTGGCTCAACACGGGATTGAAACTGACCACAGCATCCTTTGGTCCAAAACGCGCCTCTTACATAGATCCCGTTATAGGTTCGAACGTTTGTTCAAGGAAAGCGTGGAGGCCTTGCTCCATCATCCCAACCTGAATCGTAATGACTGCATATCTATATCAAAAATCTGGGAAAGCCTAATCAAGATTACTCATTAATTTTTTTTTTTTTTTTTTTTTTTTTTTTATAGCAAATTCAATCATGTTTCTACTTCAAAATATTTCGTTTCATACTTAGTGATATAACATCACGCGGCATGTTCTAATTTCAACGATCTATTGTTAGTATTCTAGCTTGTATATTTTTTTAAACTGTTCTTGTAATACCACCGACGATGGTCTGCTATTTCCAGACCGAAATATTTGGTTAAATAAATATCTTTCTTGTGATTACGTGATTATATCATTCAGTCTTATGTCGCAAGTATCCTTAAAACAACAGATATCTGCACTGTAAATCTCACAACTCAAAATCCAAATAGAAATTAATCACCTTTCTCTAATATTTAAACAAAATGGATATTCTGAAAAAAACGATTAAGAAATTTCTTCTGAATCCTCCTAGGCAGTGTACTATGGAAACTACTAATTTTAAAGGTAGCATCTCCATCCCATACATTAGTTCAGTCTCCAATAAATTGGCTAAAGTCCTTAAAAAATACAACATCAGGATGTTTTTCACTACACTACCTAAAATCCGTTCTCTTATATGGCATCCGAAGCCCATTCATCACAACTTAAAATATCTAGGATTTTACAAATTATGGTGCGATTGTAATATTCCTTACTTTGGACAGACTAACAAATCTATTGAACTACGTATAGAAGAGCATAAGAGGGACATCTCCTATAAAAGATCACATGCATCGGCGCTATCCAGTCATGTTCTTTTTTCAAATAATCCTCATGATGATCACTCAGTTTGCTGGGATAAATCCGAAGACATTTTTCGCAGCAGTGATGAGTTTGAAAGGAAAATTGTGGAATCCAGGGAAATCCTCCTTAATCCTGAACATTTGAACAGCAATTTAAGTTACAACATCCCTGATAGCCATACTGCAGTTGTTCAATACTGCCGTTCTCGAGAACTTACAAGCACACGCACGCAACAGACAATGGCATGTTGGATAGAATAACTTGAAAAATACAACGTTTTTTATGTCAATTATGTATTGTATTTTTGCCTGTAATTCTCAGTTTTTTGTAACTTCAATTATTTTTATTATTGTGTTCTACCTTTAGTGGATACCTGATGAAGGCTGTAAAAGGCTGAAACTAGTTGTATCATTCTCATTAAAACTTAATATTTTATCTCGGTTTAAAGTCATTAAATATCTATTTTTAATATATATATATATATGTAGAAAGTTTTTTACCTTGGTTATGATATATGTTAAAGATACCAAGTTATTTTATACCTGGTTTTACTCCATTTCCCAAGTAAGTCAAGTTTGCATCCGCAAGTAGTGCAAGTCTGGGTGACTTGCAAAGTTGTGCAAGTCTTGCACTACTTTGCGGGTCACCCAGACTTGCACTACTTGCAGGCACAAACTTGACTTACTTGTGAAATGGAGTAAAACCAGGTTTAAATAGCTTGCTATCTCTAACATATATCTATATGGGTCTGTTATTTTATTTTATGTTGATCCCATAAATGATAGGTTGTTTTAGCAACCAATATACGTTAGTTCCGTGTGTGTGTAGTGGGTTGGGAAGGAGAAACTTGTTTACGTTTGGTTTAAAAGCCTGTATATTGCATTCCTTAGGAAACCCATAAAGGGAAGGCAGTTCTACAATACACATTAACATGGATGAAGGATGAGAAAACGAAATTTGTTCTGTGGATTTCAAGGTGTAGTGTGAAGAAATATTAGACAGCAACAGCCTAATACCCCTTCAATTCCGGATTTAGTATTGAATGGTGGAATTATTGGTACTATTTGATATGACCATTTGTAATTGCGGTAAACAAACACCACTGCGAAAGTGAAAGAATTGAGTTAGTAAGAAATGGATTATTCTGTAGTGAGTCAAGTATTTCGAGGTAGCTCTTAGGTGCATGATCCCAAATATGAGAGAGCAGTATCCAATAGCTTGGCGGATTAGTGACTTGTATAATGTTAATAGCTGGTCAAAGGTGAATTACCGTCTTGAGGGAAAGAGACCTACTAGTCTTTTTTTTAAAAAAACAAAAAGATGAGGGGACAATGGTTGTGATGTATTTATCCTAGGAGAGGCTTGATGTCAGGGTGATTCCAAGAAGATAATTCTCCTGCTATTTGGAAATTTGAGTGCTGTCAGAATACTTGGGCCTTACTAGCATTGAAATTGATGAGATTGTCTAAATCCCATTGGAGGATGGCTTTGAGATCAGAATTGAGGGAGGTGCTGGTTGATGTTCTGTAGGCTGAGGTGAGTTGTGTAGAGTATGGTTTATCAAATTAAAAGGAGTGTAATCTGCTTTTGTCTGCAAAACTGTGTATTGGGTTGGAGGTCAATGGAAGTAGGCTATTGATATATATTTATATAGATAGAAGAGGGTTGTTGAGAGAACAGAACCTTGTAGAACCGTGGCATTAGTTGAATGGCGGGAGGACAAGGAACCTTCCACCATCACATATAGTGTGCATGAAGACAGAATGTTGGCAATTCAACTGCAGAAGTTTTCGGACAGACCAAACTATGGGAGTTTGTTTAGTAAACATTTTTGCATGACCCAGTCAAAAGATTTTAAGATATCAAGCGCAACCACTTGAGAATTACCAAATTTCTTCATGTGATTTGTACAGAGATAGGTAATATACGAGTGTGCATATTCAACAGGAGCCTTTTCCTGTGAGTAGGGCCCTGTTGATCTGCAGCAACAGAATCTACGTGAGTGATCTGAAGAGTTCTCGGCCTCGACCATAAATGGCAACACTATCGGCAAGTTTTTGTTCCAAGTTGGTACATCTGTCATAAGCATCCATGTGAAATTGCAAGTCACTCTATCGAGTAGTTTGTCGGAAGCCAAAGTTTTATTTGTATCTCTTGAAATGGATAAAATTGAATATTGTGCGGTTATAAAATGCTTTGTAAAAGAAGATTTAACGCCAAAAGAAATTCATTCGAAGTTCATAAAAGTTTCTGGGCACTCTTCTTCGTTTTCAACAATGAAGAAATGGGCTGCTGAGTTTAAACGTGGCTGTACCAGCCTTGAAGGTGATCCAAGTGAAGTACGTCCAAAAAGTGTAACGACAACAGAAATCATTGATCAATTGCACGATATGGTATTGGATGACTGGCGAGTCAAAGTGCGTGAAATTGCTGAGACTATAGGCATATCAAAAGAACGTGTAGGATATATTTTACATGAAGAATTGCAAATGAAAAATCTTTGCGCAAGATGGGTGCCGCACTCGCATGAAAATCTCTGAACAGTGCTTAGAGCCTTTTAATAAGAATAAAACTGATTTTTCCATCGATTTATTACTATGGATGAGATTTGGATTCCCCATTAAACACCTGAATCCAAACAGCAGTCAAAACAGTGGACAGAAGCCGGTTGTTCAGCGCCAAAGAAGAAAATGTCATGGCATTGGTGTTTTGGGATGCTCAAGTTTATTAATTGTCTTAATTTATTAATTAAAAGTTATTAATTGGGATGCTTGTTTATTAATTATCTTGAAAAGGGTAAAAAAATAGCTGGGGAACATTATTCCGATCTTTTAACCAGACTAGACAAAAAATTCGTGAGAAAAGACCTGATTTGCTGAATAAAAAAATTATCTTTCTTCAGGACAATGCACCTGCCCACAAAGGTTTTGGCAATGGGAAAATTAAGGGATCTGCACTATGAATTGTTGGAACATCCACCCTATTCCCCATATTTGGCTCCCTCTGACTTCTATCTCTTCCTGAAACTAAAACTCTTCCTCGTCAGTCAGCGTTTTTCTTCGAATCAAGAGGTGATTGCAGCTGTAGAGGGGTATTTTATAGATCTTACTGAGAACCACTACAGGGACTGAATAATTGCGCTGGAATAAATGTTTTAGTGTTATGGGAGAATATATTGAAAAATAAAAATAATTTTGAAATCATAAATTCGTTTTTTTATTGTTAGGCTGAGAACTTTTCAGACCACCTAAGTATACTGGTTGACCTTTATTAGCTGGGTGCCTTCGAAGTAATGTAGTAGTTGGGAACTGATGGTTCTTCCATTACTTATACTGGAATGAGGTGAGTGAGATAGGGCAGTAGTTTGATGGCAGTGATTAGTCACCTTTCTTGGAATGGGTTGCAGACAGGCCACTTTTTAGACTGTGAAATAAATACTAGCGGACAAGTAAGAAAGCATAAACAGACAATAAAGTGCAAACCTTCAGGACAACTGGAGGAATGACATCAGGCTCAGGAGACTTTTTTCTGTCTTATTTGGACAATATTTTACTGATCTCTTTCTGGCAAATGGATTTAAGGAGCATTGTATATTGGGCATCTAGAATAGTTGGAGGAGCATTTATCATGGTCAGGTGAGATTGGCTTATTTTTCTGTGAGTGATGATGCAATATGGCCATCTTGATATGATAGGAGGGGAAAGTGTTGGGAAAATCTTCGGACCAATTTCTTTGGCAAAAAACCAAATATCTTTGCTGCCGTTTGGACAGACTGGAAGTTTCCCACATTTTGCTCTTTCAAAGTCTGTTTTGGAAGCATTGATAATTTCCTTGCAGCTACTTCAGGCTTGAGTATAAACACTAAGGGAGAATGGAGTTTTTGATGTAAACCAGTTTTGGTATGCTTAATTTTTTTTATTTTTCTGTAATTCATTAGTCTTCTGGTATATCAATTTTTGCAGACAATTTTCCCTTTCATTTCTGTACTGTTATTAGTGTCTGGTTTTGGTCTTTCAATGTCTTCAAATTATACACAAAATACTTATTAGTTTCAATTTTCAATATGATTCTTGGAAAAAAATTTAGTTTATTATCAAACACAGCAAAGAACAGTGTAAATAAAGTAAGATGCATGAATACTATGATTTAGCAGTTTATTGTCTTATCACTCATAAATGTCATTTCTATTATTATATAGGTATCTTCATGGAGTCAGAAGACTCATCATGGGAGATTCATTATTTGCACAGCCTACATTCACACAATACCTACCACTGCTCTCCTTAAACCCTTTCACTGATGAAGCAGTCATGGCAATTTCTGGTAATCCATTCTCCATCCTCCAAGCATAAAAAATTTAGACCCTTGCTAACCACTCTTACACAACTTCCACTGGTGACCCTTGTTTTCTGCCTTACCATATATATTTATTGAAAAAAGTCACTGTCACTCCAATAAAACCACTTTAATAAATTAAATGCTTCTATCACGTCTCTTCTTTTTCCTATCAGTTAATTTTTAAAGCATACAGATCAATCTATTATCATAGGGAGCATTTCACAGACTTGCCACAATCTTTGTCACTGGCTTCTAGATGCTCTCCACAACTTCATCTCCACCGAATTTGGGAGTTCAGATGCAGCCTTATATAGGGAATAATAACTGCTATATACCTGTTTATCGGTGTGCAGCTTCAACAGCCATGCAATGTCATATGATGGTTATCTTACAATATGTATTCTAAACTTCAATTCCCAGGCCTCATCAGTTTCCTGCAGTCAGTTCCATTAATATAGTACATGGCTTCTGATCTCTTCCAAAATTATATCACCTTACACTTGATGACTTTAAACTGGCAGCCATTTGCCCATGTCCGTACAGCAAGTCTGTTTAAGTCTTCCTGCAGGAAGATCATCACCTTCATTTACCAATGTTCTTCTCAATTTAGCAACTGAATATTTGGTGTCAAATCATTTCTTATATCCTTGATATACAAAATAAACAACAAAGATTAGGTACTGAGCCCTGTGGTACAACATTGGTCCCTTGCCTTCTCCTCCACCATAAACCACTTTTTGATATTTGTTCATCAGCCACTCGATTTCCACCATCCTCATTTACTCCAATTTATGCAATAGAATTCTATATGGACTCACATGAAATACTTTCACAAAGGCTAGCAATATCACTGATTAGCCATTTCCCTTGTCGAACTCCATTGTCAATTGATTATAAAAAGTAAGCAAATTACTTAAGCAAGACTTCTTCCCTTCAGGTATTAGGCCTAGCGGCCTGTTACGAAGCAATCTTTAGCCCTTCTAATACCGTACCCGTCCCGAGGATAGCCCTATGCTTCTCAGTGTCTTATGTCTGTAGCTGCATGTGTTCACGGGGCCAGTTTGCCTGCTTGCGGGATGAAAAGCCCCAAATAAACTGGGGAGAAAAAACCTGCTGTCCACGCCCAAGACCGGCTAACTTGGCTATGTCTGAAAAGATCTTTAAACTCCTCACACCGACGACGGGAATCGAACCTACGACACTCCTTTCCCAGGCATATGGTTGAGAAGTGCATAGCTACTCAGCCTAACCGCATGGACTTATTCTCACAAAACGAATATTATTCTGTATATTGTATCATATTCCTATGCACCAGTCCTAAATTCTTTCACCAATTTCTCCAATACTTTAAGCACCACTCCTGAGATGCTGGTTAGCCTATAATTTATTTGCTTTGATGCCTCCTTTATGCAATGGGACTATTTTGTCCCATTTCCATTCCACTGGCACCTCCAAAGTACTGAGGCTTAAATTAAATAGCTTATTTCAGAGGAGCTAAAAATTCCCTTGCATTTTATAATACACAGCCGATATGTCATCCGATAACATGGCTGTGCTCATATTGAGATTCTGTTTTAAATATCTCTATTTCTTCCTCTTTTATCCTATCAGTCAATGCTATCCCACCTAGATGGTATACACCCCTGCAAAATGCTCGCTAAGTAGTTCAACTATTTACTTTGGTTCTGTTACCTCCCACCATCAGCACTTTTTAAAGCGATCATTCATAGTCAATTCTCATTGTCATCACCATCTGATCTCCATGCAATCAAGACTCATTGCAAGAGGTCCTACTGTTGCACAAATAGTTTTTCATACCACGCCTAAGATATATTCATCACACTCTCGATCAATGTATTCCAATCACTCCCCACTCCTCATAAAAAAAAAAACCTGATCCTCACCACTTGTTGAGACCCTCCTTATACAGCTTCTAAAATGACAACTTGTTTTCTCCGTCTTTCCATTCTATGTAAACTTGCTTCCACATTAATCTGGTGATAAGCCCCTTAGCAACTTATGTCTTAATTTTCCTCCTCCTCTCCACTAGTTTCTTCAGAATGCATTTTCTCAATCTGTCTTCATACTCGATATTCTAGAAACCAGTCAATCTTCTCTGGACCCCTTACAATACACAATCTTTCTGAACATTAGGTGAGCAAATCTATATATGGCCTGATCAAATTCCTATAGAATGGAACATAATATCTTTAATTGTTCACAGCAGCATCCTCTGCATCATTCCCATAATCCATTGGGCTCACAATTTTAGCAATGTGTACCCAAAATTGTAGATTCTTGTAAATAATCACTCATCTCCCCCAAAATTTCTACCAATTGTGTAATACATTCCATATTTGCTTTCTGATTTCAAATACTAACACTTTTAAACACTGAATGTTCAACCCAGTTGAACTCTAGTCCTCTTGCAAATTCACAGCATCTACTCTACTCCTCACAGTTTTCCCCAACTTTTGTATTATATGAAACCAACTGCATATTATCATTCAATCCTTTCCCAATATCATTATCATATATGATAAACATCACTGGTCTCAAAAGAAACCCTTGGAGCACACCATTATCGACTTTACTCTTTTGGGATATGGCTTCTCCATAGACAACTCACTGATACCTATCAGACAGTCAATCTAAAATCCAGCGCTAATTTACTATCTAGAAACATCCGTTGCAACTTAATTACCAGCTTTTCACATTGCATATTAAAGTCTTTGCAAATTCTTAATATACCACTGCGAACATGTCAGTCACCCTTATCCAATGCATTCCCCCCCCCCCGCTACAAGCAAGCAAGCAGATTGCTAAAACACGATCTTCCTTTAGCAAACCCATGCTGATCTTGTATTTGGATGTTGTCAAACAAGTTCTGAATCTTGGTTCTAACTAACTTCTCAACCACTTCAACTCCAGATACACAGCTTGGCCTATAATTCGAAGCCTTAGGCTTATAACCTCCATTATGAAGTGGGACAATTTTGCCCTCTTTCTACTCCTTTGGAAGGTGGTCCAGTGCAAGACTGTTAATGCTACTTATGTGTGTGTGTATAGATATATGTTAAAGATACCAAGCAATTTAATAAGCTAGGTTTTAATCCTTTTTCCTAAGTAAGCAAACAGACAAGTCAAGTTTGTGCCTGAGCATAATTCAAGTTTGAGGCAACTCGTGGTAAAGGTGGATTAAGCTCTGATCACTTTCCTTAGTATATCCCCTAATGCAAAGCGCATCCCCTTGCAGCGATGTATGATGCTATGCATTAAAGGCAAGGGCCACTATCTAGACCAGTTTCGACCTTTATTCAGGTCTCATCAGTGGAAGTCAGATTCAAAAATGCCAGGGTTAAAGTAATGCAGAACTTATAAATTTTACCTAAACAAGTTGCCACAAAGTGCTTTAACCTTATTAAATAAAAATCTCAGGATGAGGGTAAGATGTAGAAATATAAATTTTTTTATCTATATATATACAGGTAGTCTTCGACTTACGACTGGTTCCGTTCCAACGTGTCCGTCGTAAGTCGAGGACTTTTTTAAATTCTTGATTTGTTTGATTTCTGTTATATTTTCATAAATTAAGTTTCTATTCAACTTAAAACGGTTAAAATTGTATAAACTTCGTAAACATTTATAAATTATTTATTAGCACTATACATATAAATACATAATTAAGAAAGAAAAATTTAAGAAAAAAATACATAAACACATATCAAAAATCACCATTTTTGATATGTTTATTTCAGATTTTTCTTGAAAATTTTGGCAGTTTCAAAATCGAAACTAGCAGCTTCCCCAGTAATTAGTATGTAATGTAAGTTAAATCGGCTTTTGAATCGATAAAATCAACCTTTACTAGCGTTAAATGTATGCTCCCCGTATTTAGTTTCTTGTTTCCTTAAATTGTCAAACAGGCTGCGTGCTTTTGTTTGAATCGTAAACAAACTGAGATATATGATCAAATCAACAATTCTTGTTGATTTGATCATATATCTCCATATTATTAAAAGCTTGTCCATTTCATGAATTGGCCCTTCTTTTTTTTTCGTTAAAATTCTACATTTCATATTAACTGCCCCTTTAGCTGCCTCCATTATTCTTGATTTATCTTTTATAATTGTTGAAACAGTTGAATGCGATAGTTTTTCTTCTCGTACTATTTCACCGACTTTCTTTTCTTTGTCATATGCTTTAATGACCTTCATTTTAACGTCTAAACTTAAAGTTTCCTCGCCTTCTTTTTTATGTTGGAATTTTCATCATTTGTATTACTTCTCTTACTGGACATGATAGGGTTACGAGATACAAAAATTGCAACGAGAGAAACGAACACTTCGACTGCTGATTAGCAACTAACGTGCCAAAGACTGTGATAAGTTATTAGTGGGTGAATCATAGCAGCAGCTATGATTCACCCACTGTGTATTGGTGATAGGTTTTGCTTGTCGACTAATGGCGACGCTGCAATGCGTATAACAGTCTTCTTCTTCCTGTCAGGTATTAGGCCTAGTGGCCTGTTATGGAGCTGTCTTTAGCCCCTTCTAAGCCGTACCCGTCCCGAGGTGGCTAACCGTATGCCTCCCGATGTGTCCTATGTCTTAGCTGTTAAAAGTTTACACGGGGCCGGTTTGCCTACTTGCAGGAGGAAAAACTCCAGATAAACTAGGGAGAAAAACTCTGCGGTCCACGCCGAAGACCGGCTAACTTGGCTATGTCTGAGAAAGATCCTTAAGCTCTTCATGTCGGCGACGGGAATCGAACCTAGGACACTGCTTTCCCAGTCATATAGTTGCGAAGCGCATAGCCATTCGGACGTATTCAAAAGTAATGTGATATATGTATATTCTGGTGGCAAAGTTAAATTAGAGAATTTTTAATAATTTTTGGCCGTCATAAGTCGAGGACTGCCTGTATATATATATATGATCATTAGTTACATTGACTCGGTGATTAGATATGTTCATCCTTTTTTTGATTGACTGAAACCAAGAAAATAGATAAGTTAATTTAACGAAGCACACAACATGTTTCGTCAAAACGACTCCTTCAGGTGTGGTAACACTTAAAGCAAATTAAAAAACCATAAAAACACTGTGCCATTATAATAACAGACGTAAACTGTAGTAAAGTTTGAATTGTCGTTATAGTCCGTTCTGCAGTTCCATTGTTGTGCAAATGCGAGCGTATGAGTTCACGCTTACGCCAGTATCTAATGGCGAGTCAGGTAGACTATAACTGTGGTTGATGTGAGAAGGGTCTCGGACAATTTCTTTGGATTCCATTATGTGCTGTTCCACTTCATTGTGACAAATATATATATATATATATATAAACATTGATGTTGCGTTCCAATCTACGCCGTGTTGGTGGCCTTCATCGTTTGTGTTCATTGAAAATAAGATGTGACTTGAGATTACTCTGATTCTATTGTATGAAATTTCTCTCTGATGTTCCTCTAGCTGTAGGAGGATTGACTTGTCAGTCTGGCCATAGTATGGCCTCCCACAATCACATATTATTTTATATACACCAGGGAACTGAAGATGGTTATGAGCTTGTTTTGGGTGACTTACAATTGACCTTAGTTTTGGAAGAGTTGAAAAACACGTTCGTTTTTATATTAAATTTTAAAAAACAAGATCTCTAAAAAGATTTTTGCTCTCCTCTCACACTGCATTAGTTCGGGGTATTTTATGTTCGAAGAGAAAATTTATAAACAGAACAAAGGACTAGGACTAGCTATGGGAAGCCCCCTGTCTCCAATACTGGCCAACATTTTCTTCGAGGAAAAAGCCATCTCTAAAGCAACATTAAAACTTAGAACATGGCTCCGCTATGTGGACGATATATTCCTTATTTGGGAGCATGGTGTAGAGAATCTTCACATCTTCGTAAATCATTTAAACAACTTTCACCAAGACAAAATTTACAGTCAAGATTGAAGAAAATGGTTCCCTTTTATTTCTAGACATGAAGCTTACTAAGATGTTTGATTCTTTAAGGATCTCAATCTTCAGGAAATCAACACACTTGGATATATACCTACATGCATCCTCACATCACTATCCCACACACAAGTTAGGTATCATTTCCACATTGGCTTACTGTGATCGCTCAGTATTGTCATGAAAAAGAATTAAAAAATGAACTAAAATATCTAGAAAGAACTTTCTTAAATAATGGATACTCTTCGAAAAACATTAAGAGGCAACTATACCAGCGCCCTCGAAACAGCACAGAGATCCCTAACAACCCCAAGGGTTATATTTTTTTACCGTACATCAGCACGCTCTCCCTGAAACTAGGAAGAATTTTGAAAAATTTTAATATAAAAACTTGCTTTTCAACTCTTCCAAAACTAAGGTCAATTCTAAGCCACTCAAAACAAGCTCATAACCATCTTCAGTTCTCCGGTGTATATAAAATAATATGTGATTGTGAGAGGCCATACTATGGCCAGACTGACAAGTCAATCCTCCTACGGCTAGAGGAACATCAGAGAGACATTTCATGCAATAGAATCAGAGCAAGCGCACTCTCAAGTCACGCCTTATTTTAAGTGAACACAAACGATGATGGCCGCCAACACGGAGTAGATTGGAACGCAACATCAAACGTTTATATTTGTCACGATGAAATGGAACGGCGCATAGTGGAATCCAAAGAAATTGTCCTAGACCCTTCTCACATCAACAGCAATCTCAGTTATAGTCTACCTGACTCGCATAGTTCTGTCATTAGATACTGGTGTACGAGTGAATGAACTCATACGCTGGCATTTGCACAACAATAGAACTACAGAACGGAGTATAACGACAATTCAAACTAACTTCAGTTTACAAGTCTGTTATTATAATGGCACAGTGTTTTAATGGGTTTTTTTTAAAAATTTGCTTTAAGTGTTACCACACCTGAAGAATTCGTTTTGACGAAACATGTTGTGTGCTCCATTAAATTAACTTATCTATTTTTCTAGGTTTCAGTCAGTCAAAAAAATATGAACATTTATATAAGTTTTAAAGATTTCGTTTTGCTGATTAAAATATTCTGCATCTGGATGAAATATTTTTTTTTTATCCAATAAACAAGCTAACCTGTGCCAAAAAAAAAAGTCAAAAGGATACGATTCTGAAACGGCTACCTTTATCTTTTAATTATTAATAATTACGCTGATCCGAGAGTAGTTTCGAACTCTTATGTGTTCCCATGATTTTGGTTTCAAGCAGTGCAACATTAAGACAACTCGTAACAATTCTACTATTACACTATCACTTTTGTATTGTGCGATAGTGTTTGTTGTATTGGTTACAAACTTAATTTGCTCACTTGATGAGAAACGGATAGTTCATCCACTTTATAGTTAGTTCTATCTCTTCACAATACAAATTTACTAACGAAAATATGAATAAAAGTTATAAAATATCTGAATGTGTACTGAACAGCTTATTCTTTGATAATTACGAAGGCAATATATTGTTGATGAGATTTCGTCTCTGCCAATTGAGGTTCATCACTGGACAATTTGATCATGGATTTGCATGAAAAACAAACGTTTCGATGAAATTTTCCACATTACATTTTATTTCTTCTGTAATTTTTTCTATTTGCTTTTCTTCATTCGATTCAGGAATGCTTTTTGTTACATATCAATTCAATAATACAACACTCATTAGAAGAAGTTTAACTTTGGCAATGTAATTCGTAGTGTTTACAGTGATATGCCAGAATCACTGTGCATACACTTGTATATAAAACAGCATCCTCATGTTTTCAGACTAGTTGCTAGCCGTCCGAAAGATACGAAGTTAATGCCTTAGGCTGTGACACGTAGGCTTAGTGAACTGTTCATCGCCCTTCCGAATAAGTCTGCTGTTTGACAGTAGACTAGCAGGCTTATTTGTGTTGCGTGTGGAACAGCAGATGTTTAAGAGTGCGGTAAGGAAGTTTTAATTTTCCCGTAATGTACAGTATGAATTCATGACTTCCTTAAAAGTATCAGTTATTCAATGAAAATTTTTATCAGTGATTACCAGTTAACAAAAGGTAATTTTGTTATTAATTTTTTTTAATAATCACTTATGGATATCACCTTCGATCATCACTAAAAATAGTTTTATTCTCTAATGCTATATCAACAGTCCTGAAATTTAAGTTTCCGCTTCAGTATCGCATTATTCTACAATTCTGTATCCGTCCTATATTTACGCGGAATGTACTCCGATAACTTTTTTGCTTGCAGTTTATCAAGCATTATTAATCGTTCTTTATCATTTAATTAAAGCTATTTCATAGTAAAAACAAAAGCAATACTAGTTTTGTTTTTCACATGTGTATATGCCACCATATGGTATTAGGGAGAAATACAGATATGGGAAACTAGAAATCTTGTGTGTTTTCATTTTCTAAAAAACGTTTATGTAAGATTGATTGGGAGAGGAAGCAGATTCTTTCAGAAGTTATTTTATTGCAGTAGCCATATATTTCTTTAGATATTCAGAATCTTACGTTATAAACAAATATATTGTTATTTGCAAGATACATATAACGATGTGCCATATTTTAAAGAGGTAATACCTGTTGGATTTCGCAGCTGGAACGAAACGTACCCCCCCCCCCCCTTAACTTTTACTATCTGCGAGCCAACGATAACACATTATGCTACCTGTTATTTAATTTTCATTCAAGATGCGCTTTATTCCCGATCCACTTTAAATATTTGTCTTTTTTTTTCTTTTTTTTTTTTTTTAGTTATTGCAATTGATTAACTTATATTTGTGTTTTTAGAGATAATTTGAAATGAAATTTTTATTCGGTATGGGTTTTAAAATACAGAAAAATGCATTCTGAAAATATAAAGAAAGGCGTCCATCATTATTTGACATGGTATCAGGCTGCTGGTGTTTAAAAATATTAGCTTGCACATAAAACAGATGTTCTAACTTTTTTTCATCAAAAGTTAATTTCATTAAAATATGTAATCAACTTTGAAATGAAATATTCTTTGCTTAGGTTAGGTTTAAAAAAATAACAATGTTTAATTCAATTGAATTTTTTAATATTGTTATGCAAATATAATAAGCTGGTTTTAACTTTTGCTTAATAAGGTTTGTAACAGTACTACATGCAGCTGGTTTCCAGACCACAAAATGCAAAATTAAGCAAGACTAGCCTATGGCAGTCTATAGGCTAGTCCTTAAATTGTCATTAGTGTTTGAATAGAAAGTTAAATGGAATACTATTATGCTTCTTCAGAAAGTATTTACAAATACGTAAGAAGATAGATAATATTACAACTGATCAGGAATTAGAACCTAATATAATTAGAAAGTAACAGTGAACTAAAGTAAATATTGCATGTTCTGAAATCAGAGAATGTTTATTATACAAAAATCCCACAAACTATTAGACAGTTTTGCAGCACAGTTATGTCACTGTTCTGTGAACAGAATTCCTTAAACTGTGTGTATACTTATCCACTTACTGAAAACTCAGTGTGTTTACCTACCATCAAATAATCTTCATCTGACACAGCTTATTACATCTTCATACAGCCTCTAAGGATGAGCTCTTGTTTTGTTATCTCCCTTGTTTTCGAATGTGAAAAATTTCCTTGGCAAGTTCTTTTCACTGGCTTTATATCAATCAAATATAAAAGATTTCTTGCAGCTTATCAATGTTTGGTAGGTAAGCCTTCTTTCATACCTGCAGTGGGATCCCATATCTGTCAGACATTCAACTACATCTTGTTCAGTTCATTTTGACAATGGTTGTTATATGGCATGATTCTATAGTAAATGCCAAAATAATGGGAAAACAGTGATAAAAGATTTTTCTTTATATGTCAGTAAGCAGCTATGATCAACCTCTCATTTGTAAAAATCAGGCCAGTATTTCTTTATAATTTTTTAAATTTTAATTAGCCACTTCAGGACTCTAATAAACAGGATGGGAATTTCACACCAGGCAATACTATTCATCTAAAACTGATCTGCTAATTCTGAAAGACATTCACTAACATCTGTGTCCGTAGTGGGATTCAGACCCACATCCTGTTGGCTGGAGAACAAATATGATGTCCATTTGACCTGCTAAGGTTATGTAAGGTCATGAAAGTAATTTTCCGCCTGATATTGTTCTTTATCACATATTCTAAATTCTAGCTATGTTGTTTGACAAATAAATAACTTTCACCTATCATATATTTTGTGGTTCAGTTGAATGAAGACAACACAGTTTAACTTTTTTTTTACTAATGTTCACCTTAACAGTGTCAATGTATCTAAGATATAATCAACTACATTGATGGCTAAAAAAAAACATCACTTTTTTCTTAGCTATATAAATAACATTCATAGTTTACATTTAAACTGTACAGTGGGAAACTATAAGTACTCACTTTTCCTAAACATACTAATCACACACCTTTCAAATGATAACTTTCTTCATGTACCACAAAAGTAAATCCACATATATAAATAACGTTGTATCAATACAGACTTATACCGTCATCATAGAATTTAAAAATGATTAACACGCTTGTCTGCTGATTGAGGATCCCACAAGATAGAACTCAAAAGAAACCTAATGCCTTGTTTAACACATGCATGATGAATGGTAAACCCAAGTCTGACTTTTACTTGACTTCATAGCTACAAGACATTCAATATTAGCTAGGTACTAAAGAATAATAAATGAAAACCAATATACCAATTGGAAAAACTATCAAATTTAATTTTTTAAGGTTGAGAATCAGGGCACATACAGTTGCAGTCTAGATCAAGGATTAAATCTTGTTGATCATGTCTTACATTTTCTGCTGCATATATTGTGGGATGCTTGCATGTTATTCAAAATTTTGTAAAATGTGCTTTAAAAGAAAGTTATGAATGGGGTTCCACGTGCTCAGTAATGGACCTCATGGAATCCACTTTCCAACTTTTATGTCAATGATAGTGTCACTGGATTGCAGGGAAATGTTCAACTGTTTGCAAATGATGTGAAGCTGAAAGGTTATTATTAATAGTGGTAGTGTTGTGGGTCTTCAGGATTTGAATATCATGAAAAGTGGGAAATAAATGGGAAATGTCAGTTGAATGCAAGCTATATGTAAAGCTTTGAAGTTTGAGATCCACAGATAGGAGGCTGCATAAGGGAACTTTAGAAGTATTCCAGAGGAAGCATGGATTTTGAGGTATGGTAGAGAGAAATTTGCAGCAGGATTGCAGAATGCTGGTTATGAGACTAAAATGAAGGCATATAATCTGCAGAGTTTGGTGGATAGAAGGCAGAGGGGGGATGATATGATTGAGACATTTGAGCTGTTGAAAGTATTTGTCAGACTGATGGCAAGAAGATTTTTCATGTCAGAACAATGGATAGTTGTGAATAAGAGGGCGAGACATATTTTTGAATGGAGTGACCTTGTGAGTGCAACAGTATTATTTTATTTATTTAGCATAAATGATACAATGGCCATGAGTCCCCTTTTTATGGGGAAGTATGGCACCATCTCAACTCCCCATTTTATCTGGGCTCAGGACTGGCATATAGCTAACAAATCAGACCTATTGCTGGGTCTCAAGTATTCCTGACTGTAATTCATGTGTGTGTTCATGGAGAAGTTTGCCTCTTCTGGGGATGAAAAACCCATGTTGTCAGTTGAAAAAACCCCCTACCTCCGAATGAGACCGGCTAACTCACCTTTCGTCGAAAGAGACCAGATAAAGGTTCCTCACATCATGGACGGGAATTGAACCCAGGTCTTTCCAATCAAAGGGCTCTGTCTGTATTTTATGATCTTCCAAGTTAAGGCTTGTGAATTCATGGAGATCATAATAAAGATACAGAGGCAGTAATTAACAACTTGAACAAAAAAATGCTGTATGAAATTTTTCCCAGGTCACAGACTGTATACCTGTCTTACTGCACCCATTCTGCTCCTCCCACCCTACCTAAAACCATCACAATACTCAAATAGAAGCATCATTCTAAAATTCAGTGATCATTCAGCTAACTAATAGTTACTCATACTGATCCCCCCCCCTCCACCCTATTACAACCTACTAAAATCCAAATAATTATAAATGTAACATTTCTAGGATTAAAAATATGTCTCCTGTTACATATAAATTGGTATATCATAAAACTTAGGTTATGTAACCATTTCATGACCAAGTGGATGAAGTAGCTATCTGTAAGAACTTATGAACTAGCCATAAGGTCTACTTCCAAGAACCAGGAAGGTTCTTATGTTATGACTCAGTTCTCATTGCCAGCCATCTATATTTCAGTAATTAAAACTACTCATGATCACTCTTTTCATTCACTAAACTAATTTGACTCAATATTTCTAGCCTGATAACAACATCCCACTAAAATCTTATTCTGTTTACCTCTAAAAGCCATATACTTCCAGAAGCTATAGCTGCCACTGTGTGCTTTCCCCCCCCCCCACCAATCCTCTGCTTGCTGAGTAGGCATAATTTTCTCTGCTGCCACCAGTACATCATCCTTATTGTTTCACTTATATCAACAATTTTTGGATTCTGACTCCTTTCCCTTCACGTGGGGGGGGGTGAGGATTATGCATATACGTTCACTCCAATATACCATATAGTGCCCAATTTGGATTCTCCTGATTATTATTATTATTATTATTTGTCACCTCCAGGGAGTCCAAAGACTCATCGAGGGGGGAGGGCATCTACTCTACAACTCCGCTTCCACCACTCACAATCCACCAACTGACCGCAATGCCATCTACTGCTGACCACCACTGGTATTTCCACAGACAATCGCAAACATCCATGCCCACGGTGGGATTCAAACCCGCAGCCTCTTGGCTGGAGAGCAGACACGCTAACCATTCGGCCAGCCAGACTGGCATTTTGACCTTCTTTGGCAGAAAATCTGCCCTCCCCATTCTGTCAAATTCATATGCTGTCTCTGCTGCTCTCCTAATGCTACCAACCATTCTGAACTTTTCAGAATAGTTGATGGCATTCTGAAAGAATTTCCCTGAAGGAAGGGGGAAATTGCCATGAAGGAATTTCCCTTCCTTAAAAGTCTATATTCTTCATTTCAATGTTTCTAAACAGCAAGGTCATTTTCCTTGAAGACAATGTTCACAACACCAACTGGCTCTCCTACTCCAACTGCACAGATAAGCAGATAGAGAGACTGGGTTATTTGCCATCACCAGTGATCTTACACAGATAGTACCTCTACCTTTCAGCCAACCAGAATATCAAACAACCTCAACCCTCCAAATCCCTAGAACCTCTTCTTCACTAGTGACCCATCCAAGTACACTGTGAATATAGTCTGTCCTCTAGGAAGTTCAGACCAATTTTGTGCTTATCTCTCACCCCATGAAACAACAGGAATGCAGTCACTCAGATCTATGCATCATATGGCATTACAAGAAAGTCAAGCAAGATGAACTGTGCAACTACTATGCCACACTTCCTTAGGTTTGGGTATTGGACCATCAAAACTGGACCTCTGCTGAGTGGACTAGAGTCGTGATCTGATGAATCCTGTTAACACTGGTACCGAGCTGACGGGAGGGGTAAGGCATGGCATCTTGTTTATTATTTTAACGGTATAATAGAACACAGAAACTAAGTAAATAATTAATTTATTAACTTGATGCTGATATTTCGCTGGTGTTATAACCAGCATCTTCAGAGCACAAAAACACTGTTTGTCATAATACGCGAGACTACAACAACATGGTGTACTTAAACAAAATTGTAGCAGCAACACAAAGACTAGAGTCCTGATTTTGGCGCCCTCTATCTGAAAAAAAAAAAAAAACTATCATATATTACTAGAGTCCTAGAAAAGTGCTAGTTTTTTCTTAATATGACTGTCTCCCAGATCTTCGGCAAGTTAATACAGCCATATTTGTTGAGATTTGGAGTGTGATTTAGGGCTTCTGTCGCCTCTAAGAACAATCTCTCTGATTTATACGGGTTTCTGTGTAGTACTTTTGTTTTTCCAGTTGATCCTGTGTGCAGGGGTATCCAGAGCATGGTCTGCTAGGCCCGACTTCCCATAATGATAATTCCGGACGTATCTTTTATGTTCGCTGATGCGGATGTTCACAGTTCTTCCTGTTTGACCGTAGTAGGCTTGATTGCATGAGCAGGGTACTTGGTAGACTCCTGGATGTGATAAAGGAGGAATGCTGGCCTTGGGTGAGCGGATGAGGGTGGCTAATTTGCTACATGGTCTGAATGTAGTGCGTAGTTTATGTTTATTGAGAATTCTTGAGATCTTTTCGGATGTGCCTTTAATGTACGGGATGGTGACTATTTTGTTGTAGTTCTCTGTGGTGGATGGTGGGAGGGGTTTCTTAGGAGTGTTTAGTATTTTGTTTATTTTATGTGGATTGTAGCCGTTGGCCAAGAAGGTGTGGCGTAAGTGAGTCAGTTCAGCAGTAAGAGCCTCGTCATTGGAACCGATTGCTCTCGCTCTATGGGTTAGCATTTTTAATATGCCATATTGTTGAGAAGGATGATGGTGTGATTGTTTGTGTAAGTATCTGCCTGTATGTGTGGGTTTTCTAAAAACTGAAAATGATAAGGAACCATCTGGGAGATGTGTGATGAGTGTATCCAGGAAGGGCAGACAGTTGTTGGCTTCCAGTTCCATAGTAAAGTGGATTTTTGGATGTTGGCTATTTAAATGTGCTAAGAATGTTTTCAATGTCTCAGGGCCATGTGGCCAAATAGCAAGCACATCATCAACATAGCGTAGCCAAAGTGTTGGTTTGAGAGTGGCTGTATTGATTGCTTGTTTTTCCAGGTGTTCTATGTAAAAGTTGGCTAGGGGGGGGGGGGGCCCATGGCTGTCCCATCAATTTGTTTGTATATTTTCCCTTTCCATGTGAAATATCCTGCATGTATTGTGAATTTGAATAGTTCAAATATATCAGGGGGGGAAGTGTGACTTCAGTAGATTGAGGGTTTCTATTAGTGGTACATTTGTGAATAGTGAAGTGATGTCAAAGCTTACTATTAAGTCTGAGCTTTTTAGGGTAAGGTGTTGTAAGATGCTTTTTAGGTGTGCTGAATTTTTGACAAAGGAGGGAGAATTGTTTGTGAGAGTGGCTAGTAGCTTCGCTAAATGTCTAGCCAGTTTGTATGTGGGACTATTTATACTGTCCACAATTGGGCGTAGGGGTGTGCCTTGTTTGTGAATTTTTGGTGCTCCATAGATCCTCGGTGTTTTAACATGGAAGGGTTTGAGTTTGTTAACTGTGTCTTTGGGCCAGGAAGTGACTTTTTTCAATAATTTTCGTGCCTTATTCTTTTGTGTGTTGGTGGGATTGTGATCTATAATTTTGTATGTTGACTGATCTTGTAATAGTGTGTGCACACGTTTAAGGCATGGCATCAACAGCATGAGGCCATGGTCCCATCATGCCAGGTCAGCTCTGCTTAAAGAGGTGTTGTGGCTCTGTGATGGTTTGGGGAGGTTTATCACGTGACACATGTTCGTCCTGGATACATGGATCTGATGTATGGCATCCCAGAAAGAATTTCATTGGTCCCTTAGTGTCTGGAGGTCCTTAAATGCTGCAAGCAAGCTACTACCAGAATGTGCTGGCTGATCACCTACATACTTTTGTGGCCTTTGCACATCCTGTGGCTGATGGTCTGTTTCAGCAGGACAATGTGCTTCCCCACCAGGCTGCAACCACTCAGGCATGATTCAAGGAATATTTGTCTGAATTTGGGACCATCAATTGACCCCCAAGGTCCTCAATTTAATCCAATGAAATTCTTTCTGGGATGCCATACATCAGATCCATGTATCCAGGACGAACATCTAAGGTGCAGTGTGGACAATGCTACAACAGACATGGCTGTAATTACTTGTGACATGTGGTGGAGTCAATGTCTTGGAGAGTACAGGCTGTTATTTGCATTAGAGGAGGACCAACATGCTATTAAGTAAGTGTCTCTGTTTTGTCCATTGAATGTAGTTGTTAAAAAACAATGCACTCACAACTACCTCATGGCAATTGTCATGTATCAAAATTCCTTCTGTATTTAACCTATAACCTTCCACATTGCAGCTCATTTTTATCATTCTTTCTTTTCTGCCTACTGACTATCAACCAAATTTTGTGAAATAACTTAATCTTTTTTATGATGACATAATGTCTGAATAAACATTTATTTATCAAAATTTTGATAAATAAAAGTTTGAAAATTTATCAAATCAGGTTTAATGTAGAGTGGTAGTAAAACAACTTTTATAAGCTTCAAAAAAAAAGTGAAATGAACACATAAATATACAAGCATTAAATCTGAATTATTAATAATTTTCTACCTTAGGCAGTAAATGCTCTCAAATTAACTATTTTTTGTTAAGCCTCATAGTGGCAATATAAAAAAAACAATATTTTCTAAAGCCTAGTAGCATGTTCATTAAAAGTGCTATTGCTCTGAGATCAAAATGCAAATTCTCCACTTGTATTCATCATACTTAACATATTTAAAAAGCAAAGAATTTTGATTTTCATAGGATTCCTTCATTTTGGGAAAATAGGATATTATTCATAGAATGCAGAAGTGCGATTTCCAAACTGGAGTCTGATGCATCACTATAGAAATGCCATTTCATAGAGATATTTTCTCTCTACATTTCCATTAATCTGTTAACATCGTTGCAAAATATAAGGTAACTTAACACACATAGAGAGATGGGAAAAAAAATACGTTGCTGCCTAGACCCTAGTTTGGTTTGTGTTTTGGTGAGATTCAGATCTCTCACAAGATTATTCAACTCTGTTTGGGTTATTAAAATGAGCAATCATAGCATATGAAAAATGCTATCTCACTGGACAGTGACGATGTAATCCTTGTCCATATGTAAGCTCTAAAGTGTTGACTTTGAAATGAATTGAACTCAAAGTTTCTGCTATCTGGTGAAAAAAAAGGCATTTTCTTAAGCAAAATGCAAGTGATGGAACGAATAGGAATGCCACTTTTGTATAAAGCATGCCGTTTTGTAAAAATTTTATATTTTTATGATAAAATCACTATTTCACTAATAGTAAATTTCAGCATTTTACAGTTCTAAACCTCTTCATTGTAACTTAAATATCGACTTCACATATTGCAACTTTTCAAATGTCATATGGATACTACTTAAATATTTTTGCTTCAAGGAAGAAACAGATATCTAGAGAAATAACTTTTTATTAAACTATTTACAACATTTCACCTTGGTTGCCAAGGCATTTTCACAGGAACAAGAATATAATGTGAACATACATAGTAGTGCAACCTGGAAGGCAAACACTGAAAAGTTAAAAAAAAGAAAAAAAAAAGGCATAATAATTATGATGCTCAACTATATTAGGGGATTCTGGAGTGAAGTCTGGTGGGGATTGGTGTGACACATCACTAAGGAATGGAGTGACCATATGGCATCTGATGATGTCCAGTGAAGTTATGGATCGATTGTAATTTACTACTTGACCCTCTAGAGGCAGAGCACTCTTGGTCATTCAGCCATACAATTAGGACATTAGGATCACACCATTTTTTGAACTCTGTGTCTGCCTTGCACTTATTGACAGCCTGGTTGGCTGAGTGGTTAGCGTATCCGCTCTCAGCCAAAGGGTTGTGGGTTCGAATCCTGTCGTGGGTGGGCATGGATGTTTGTGATCGTCTGTGAAAATACTAGTAGTGGTGGTGGTTGGCAGTAGATGCCGTTGGTGTAGTTTCAGTTCGTTGTAGTTGGTGGTGACAGTTGTAGAGTAGGTGCCCTCTCTCAACGAGTCTTTGGACTACCTGGAGGTGTCACATAATCTTCTTCTTTGAGTGCCATCTCCTATCAGAGGTCAGCGACCACCTTGGGCAAATTTTGAGTGATTCTCAGCTATTCTGAGCAGTCTCTCAGAGTTCATACCAGTCCACTGTCTGATATCTGCCAACCAAGATTTTCTTCATCTTCCTTGTCCTCTTCTTCCATTTATCTTCCCTTTTATAATCAATTGAAGTATCTTATATTTTTCATTACGAAGTAGGTGGTGACCAAGATATGCAGTTTTCCTTCTTTTTATGGTATCTAAAAGTTCACGTGATTTCCCCATTTGTTTCAGTACTTCCTGATTGGACATTTTTGCTGTCCATGGGATTTTTAACATTCGTCTGTATAACCACATCTCAAAGGCTTCAAGTCTTTTTATTGATGTTGTCTTCAAAGTCCAAGTTTCTGCACCGTACAGCAGTACAGACCATACATAGCATTTAACCATGCGTACTCTAAGCTCTAAGTTTAAACTGCGGTTAAAATGTCTTGGTGACCAAAGCAAAATATTGGTAATATTTGAATGCAGCATTATTTTATTATTATCTTTATGGGTGAGCTTGTCAAATGCCTTTTCACAATCCAGAAAAGTCAACAGTATGTTATATGCATTCTCTCATCAGCTGCAGTTATTACTTTATTATAAAATATAACCAGTACACCTTCATTATAAAATGTGCTGTCATGGAGTGGATAGCATCTCTGCTTTTTGGATGTTTGAAATCCCATTGTGGCATGAATGTTAGTGAATGTCTTTAGTTGACAGGTGATTTTTTCATCTGGTATGAGCCCACCATCCTACTGGAGACCTGAAATGGCTTCAAAAATAGTGTTTGGTCTCTGGAGCAGTGATTCAGAATTATCTAACCCCGTGCCTGCGTGGGGGTTACTAATGTGCTGTGAGGTTTGCAACTTGTGGGATTTCATAAAAAACTATCAAAACAAAACTACCAATTATTAGATTTATGTTATATCTCTAAAGAATCTTATCTTTTATCTGCCCAATTCAATATGTAAGTCCTTAATTTTTCTGATATCCTAACTACTGCTGCTGAAGAAATACAAGTTGGTATATAGCTTGAAGCTTCCCTTTTGGTATCAACTTTATGCAATGGCTAACCTTTTCCACTACTTAAGAACTTTTCCAGTTGCAAGATCTTATTAAATAACCAGGTCAATGACATTGTTAGTTCCTTAGACATTCCTTTAAAAATATATCTCATCTAACTCCCTTTGCTTTGTGCTTAATATTTCAGATATCTGTTTTGTTCACTTCCATCCCTCCCTGTGGAGTAAAATCTGTTTCATCATAATGATCCGAATAAAGTGATCAAGTCCTATGTCTCCATAATCATTTCCTCTCCTGCTAGCCACATATCAAAAGCCTTTTTGGGATTTTCATTAGTTAGCAGTGCTAGCTCCCTCTCATATTCTAATGTTTTCTTTCTTTCCTACTATAATGTTTACTTTTTTCTATCCCAAATGTCATAT
This sequence comes from Typopeltis vanoorti, assembly GCF_054136105.1. NCBI lineage: Eukaryota > Metazoa > Arthropoda > Arachnida > Uropygi > Thelyphonidae > Typopeltis > Typopeltis vanoorti. Next base: position 34,015,111 of record NC_143572.1, on the reverse strand, counting down.
TCTAATGCAACTATTTCTACCTTCCTCTTTTACACCTTTTCTTTCTCTGCTATTTCCTCTATAATATCCCTAGTCATCTAATCCACTTCCAGTCTACTTTTCCTTTTCACTTGTGGTATATCCATTTTGTCACTGCTATTATCAAATATTTCTTGACTAGATCTCATGCATTGCCAGTCTTGCTTTTCCTTTATATTCTTCCATTTATGGTTATAGCTTCCAGCTAGCTTCTAAGTCTCAAAAAAAAAAAAAAAGTATATTTTAATTTTATCCGATATAAATTTTCCTTGAGACCCTCTTAGATAGTATTTCTAAGAGGGTCTCACTGCCCAATGCAAGATCACAGTGACTGCTTTCAGAATCATTGGTAGAGATATCTCAGATATTATTATCATCATCCCTGACCTCATAGAGTCAGAAACTCATTATGGGAGGTACAAACACACAGTGCTCATCTAACCATGCCTTAAACTGATTCAATGTGTCTACATTCACAACACACTCATGAAATGTATTTCACTCACCAACCACTCTCCATGCAAAGTACCTTCTCCTCACTCCTCTGCTCAACACTCTCCTTATAGTTTCCAGCTATGACCTCTTGTTCTACCCCTCTCCCATTCTATGAAAAATCTCTTTAATGTCAACCTGATTACAACTCCTGACTAAAATGGCTCAATCATATTCCCACTTCCTCCTATTCACAAGGGTTTGCAATTCTCTCAACCTGTCCTCATACTCCAGATTCCAAAGACCACTAACCATCTTTGCAAATCTTCTTTGGACCCTTTCCAACATATCCTCATCACCATGAAAACCCGGTGACCAAATATGTACACAATAATCCATATGAGGCCTGATCAATACGGATTATTGTGCACATATTCTGCTCATACTGCATTTTTGTTTTCCTTACTGAGTCACTTTCCCGGCTTGCTGTACTGCTTCCAAAGTCCCTTCTTCCAGATTTCATGCTTAAGCTCCTCATTCATCCATTTTACATCCACCTTATTCAGCCTCTTTGCCTTCGGAATACATTCACATGCTGATGCTGTTATGTATTTCTTTGTCAGTTCCCAAGCAACATGTTATAGCTCCAAGCTTTCTCCTAAGCTTGTCATAATCACCAGCCTTATAATTCCACATATATCCTTTCCTCACAAAAGTCTGCATATGGCTAGCCACAAGCAAGGTGACCACTTCATGATCACTCTCACTAACTGGAGGAAAGTGTAAAACCCCACTCACCATTACATCCTCTGATAAAATGATCAGATCGAAAACTCTTAATCCTTGTGTGCCCTCCTTTACGTGCTGCCTGAGATAGTTATCTCTCAAGAACTCGAGAAATTCATTTTCCTTATTCCCAAATCTATCTCTTTATTCCAATCTATACATCATAATTGAAATGAATTATAATAATTACCCTTCCTTTGTTCACTAATTCAAGTTGTTATACATTTCTTCATCACCCCTCCATATTTCTGAGCTTATAGCAACATCTAATTAAATATGTCTTCCTTCTCAACCTCCAAGTTACACCACACAGCCTCATAACCATTTCCACTATTTCCCTCTTTGATGCCTACATTATGTGGACTTAAATCCCCTGCTATCATCAGCAGCACTCTCCCTCCCTTCCTGTCCTTTCTATCCTTGCGAAAAATACTGTATCCATCCATTTCTATTCCCGAATATTATTTTCATTCAACCATATTTCACTTATTCCAATGATTTTGGGGCAAATAAATTCAGTGAAACCATTTCATCTCCCTGTGATTTCTCCACCACATCTGCCTAACCACCTTTATCTCCACTTACCACATATATCTGCTCATTCTCAATTTCCCCACCCATATCACAATATACTCCATATTCATACACATTCACTGCCACTTTCAACATCCACTCTCCTTATGCCATTTCTCCCTATCCACCTGGGCTCCCCAGTTTCCCTGTTACTCTTAAATTCCCGCTCTCTCTTCATCTCTCACATTACTGTTTTCACTCCGAAGCACTTCTGTCTCTTCGGTATCATTCTCCTGATTTTTTACTTCATCTCTTGATTCTGATCTGTTATATGCATCACACACTGTATACTTCCATTTAGCAACACTTTCTCCAGTGCACCCACTCCAAAGCCATTTAAATGCAACCCATCCCACCTGTATAATTTCATTCTTCCCTCAAACACATGCCATACATCCACAATCATGAATAGCATACCATTCATGATTTTGGCTCTCTGTCGCAACTCATCACTGTCATATGCCAGCCTTTCCCACTACAATGTTATCTTTCACTCTTCTCAATAGCCTACTGATATTAGCCCTCACATGCCCCTTATGTACACTTAGTTCATTTGTTCCCACAATCACCACTAACTCACTCTCTCGCTTGTTTCTTCCTGATGTCCAATGCCTGAATTATCCTACTCATTCTCTCTCCTGGATAGCAGACCTTATGGACTCTCTCATTACCTAATCCTCTAACTATGGAATCTCCATATACTGCTATCCTAGAATCACTTTGTCACCTCTTTTACTCTTTTTTTTTTTTTTTTCATTCTATTCTCCTACACACTTTCATTATTTTCCACTAAACATCTAACATCACTCTGCATATTCCTCATTTCATTTTCAATAACTGTTTCATCAAATCTTGCATTCCAACAATTTCACTCCGTCACTCTCACTACCTCTCGTTCTGCCACACCTTACTTCCATTTCCTCCCTTATATTATCAAAATTGTCATTTTGCTCCCTTTCGCTTCCACATTCTCATATTCTTTCACACAATCAGAGTTTCACTAGCTTTCATTTACACCATCTTCTATCTTTTCAATCTGTTTCGCATTCATTGCCTCATGGTATAATAATATGTTGCACTTCCTATCAAATCCATACTTTCTCTTGCCTCCCGTTCATTCTCTCTCTCTCTCTCTCTTCACAAACACATCTCTTACACTCTGGCATGCATACATATTTCATTCACGACACTGAATCGTTTTTGAAAAGTCTGTCGTTAATGCCACTTGATTTTCGTGGTGCTTGCCTAGTCGCACCAGTCGACACTCGCATGGTTGACCTCGTAAGTACTGCCATTGTTATATTTAAAGAAAGCAATTTCAACTAATAAATCATGCAGACACACTTCATTATCCAAAATAAATAGTACAACATTAAGATTCCTAAAATAATGCCAATTCTCACTCAAAATAGCACTTATCTTTCAGGAGTTCTTTCCAACACTCGATATCATAAACAGATACCAGCAAGGTATCTGTTTAAGAGCAGTGTTCAAGAAACTAAATGGTCTTGGACCATTGCAGTTTAACTTATTTGTTAGCGATATATGTTGTATATCATTTCATGGGAGATATTCAGTTGTATGCTGATGATGTAGAGTTAGGAGAATTATTATTATTAACATTGAATTCCATGGGTCAAAGGACCCATTGCAGAGGTCCATATTCTTATGCAAAAATATCATTGAATTGTGCTTTAAACCCATTTACAGTTTCCTCACTCATCATACTTTTAAACAATACATTCCACTCAGCAAAGAACCTGCTTCTCACTCCCCTGCTTAGGGATCCTCTAGTTCTACCCTTGGCTCCCTCTACTCTATGAAAATCTCCTCCACATTAATCTGGTGACAATCCCCTCACCAACCTATGTCTCAATCATATCTCCTCTTCTGTTCACAAGGTTCTATAAGTTGCATTCTCTCAATCTCTCCTTGTATCTGACATTCTGTAGATCTGACAATGAATTAATAAACCTTCCCTGTACCCTCTCCAATACATCCTTATCCCCTTGAAAAACAGGTAACCAAATCTGCATAGTAGTCCATATATAGCCTTATATAAGGGAACCATAACCTTGTTGCTTGTGCACGTCAGTGTCCTGCTTATTATTGCCATAATCTGTTGTAATGTTCTTACAATTTTAGCAGTGTGACCCCTAAACTTCAAGTCTATGTCTACTATCACTCCCAGATCCTGTCATCTTTTCCACCTCTGTCAAAATTTCTCCATTAATTGTAAATTCTGCATTGCCTATCAAATTTCAAGATCTCACACTTTGCAACATTAAACTAGCTTCACTTATTTGCCCACTTACAGTCTATTCAGATCCTCCTGCAAAAGTCACAACATCTACTCTACTTCTCATAGTTCTTCCCAACTCTGCATCATTGTCAAGCAGCTGCACATCTCCAGTTAAGCCAATCCCCAACGTCTTTAATGTACAAGTTAAACAATAATGGTCCCGAAACAAATCTTTATGACATTCCTCTTTTGGGATACCAACTCCTCCATACACAATCTATCTGACAGCCAATCAGCTATCCAACTCAGTAGCCTGTTATCTGTCCCATATGTTTCAGTTTAGCTATTAAAGTGTCATGTGGCACTCTGCCAAAGGCCTTTGAAAAATCCAGGTACACCACTGTATATGCATCTCCTTTATGGAGTGAATTTGTTATTTTGTTGTTATAAGCAGTTTGCTAAAATATGACCTCTCCTTAACCCATGTTGACCACCATATAAAGAATACTGCTATTATCAACCCGTTTCTGAATCCTAGTCCTTCCCAACTTCTTCTCTAACAGTGTAACAATCTCAGACACACAGACTGGCATATAATTTGTAACTTCAGTCTTATCCCCCCCTCCCAAAAAAAAAATAAAGAACAATTTTTCCCATCTTCCATTCCTTTGGGACTCACCCTATTGCAGGACTCATGTTAAACAGCTGTGTCAAAGGTGTCATTAATTCCATAGAGCATTCCTTCAAGTCATGGCAATATATTAAGTCCCACTGATTTATTAACATCAACTTTACTTAATTCCTCATATACCTCCTGCTCATTCACTATTAGTCCTTCCTCTGCTATATATTCTCTACACTCCAGCCTCTCATAATGTTGCCTTCACAAGGATGAAATACACTGATAAACTGCTCATTGAATACTTTATATCTGCTGCATCAGTTACCGATCTGCCACTGTCAACAACCAACATCATCCTCCCATGGTCGCTGTTTCTTGTACTTGCCACATCTTGAAAGATGTAACAGATTTTTTTTTAAGCTTGATTGGCTAATTTCTTCTCATACTGCACTTTTGCTGTCTTTACTGAGTTACTTTCATGGCCTGCTCTTTATTCTCTTCATGCAACTGATTATTACCAACATTCATCTTGTGTTATCTCCAAAGTGCCTTCTTCCAGATGGTTATAAATTGTTATAAGGAGTTATATCATATCAGTTCAATAAAATTAAAAAAGGTTGGTGGCATGTTCAGATGAGTGGGATTGTAGTTTTAATACTATTAAGTGCAAGGTTTTGCATTTTGTATTTCAAAATGCAGAGTGCTTTATATTGTATGGGCAGAGAGAGACACATAGGATATATAGAGAATAACCAATGAGAACTTTCATTTCAGAAAACATATTGCACAATCATAGACCACACAATTCATTGCTGTCAGGATGAGGAGGAGGACACTGTCATGCTTAAACAAGGAGATTGTTTGATTGTATAATGTCTTGATTAAGATGCATCATTTCATTGCCTGTTTCTTTATTATATGCTCATTCTTTTTTATTTATTTATTTTTTTAAATACAATGAAACCTATGGTAAATTCATCACTAAATAACACACGTACCTAACCACAGTGATAAGTTTTAATATGTAAATATTTCATCCCAAGTATCTTGGGACATCCTCAGTACAGTAATTCAAACAATACTAGGAATAACCTACAGAATTAGAATTAAAAATTTAATTCTATAACACGCTACTGCACGCATATTAAGATTCCATTGTAATCATGTGCCTTAACTGTATGTTATTCCTAGTATTGTTTGAATTACTGTACTGAGGATGTCCCAAGATACTTGGGATGAAATATTTACGTATTAAAACTTATCACTGTGGTTACTACGTGTGTTTTTTAGTGATGAAGCTTATTCAGTGGTGGCCCCAAAAGATGAGTAATTGAAGCAATATCAAGATTTGCAGAGCCTGCCAGATTGTTGAAGAGATGATATATTAGAGACATTTAATTTGGTTAGGCAATTTTTTCAGATAAATAAGGAGAAAGAGTAATCATAGAGTGAAAGGTGGAGAAGCTATTTCTGAGTGGAATAAGTGTGTGAGAGCATGGAGAATGAGGACTGCAATTTTTAAACGGAGAGTAGTTGATTACTCTCTATTAAATTCCATGAAAATGAAAAATGAAAACGAATTCGTCCTGAATACAAGAACTTAAACAAAGAGATCAGGAAAGAATGTAGGATTGCAAAAGAACTATGGCTCAACAACAAATGCAAAAAAATTGAGCTTTCGGACAAAAAACATGAAACCAGAGAACTTCATGAAAAAGTTAGGATGCTGACTAAGCAAATCTTGGAAAGGATAGGCTCTCATTGCATTGAAGATGCCAGTGGAAACATCCTAATGGAGAAATACAAAATAAGGGATAGATGGGTAGAGTATTCATAGGAACTTTACAATCGTGATAGAATAGATAAGCCATTACAAGAAAATTTGGAGGAACCCACAATTCTTATCTGGGAAGTAATAAATACCATTAGGAAATTGAAACCAGGAAAAGCTCCAGGAGCAGATGGGATTATGGCAGAATATCTTGATAAGACTATAAGATCACTGATTGACATATGTAATAAAATATACGAAATTGGACACCTGCCAAAAGATTTTAAGCACTTGGCATTCCTACCAATACCTACAAAATCTAAGACATCAAATGTGAAGAGTACAGAACAATCAGTCAGATAACTTTTGCTATGTTATATATCACCCTAGAAATAAAAACATAAAATCAAATTGGAAATTAATAAAACACAGTCTAGTTTTCAGGAAAATATAAAGGTACTAGAGAAGGACTCTTCAACATTAGAACCATTATAGAAAGATATCTGACTTGGTTGGTGAGGGTAGCTAAAGAGAGGTATGAACAGCAGTTGGCTAATGAAGCCAAAAAGAATTCTAAGGAGTTCTTTCGATATGTAGCCAGCAAAAGAAAGAATAATTATGGAAGGATGACATTGATTAGAGAAAATGGTATAAAGACAGCTGATGCAGAATGTGTGGTGGAGATACTTAATGAGCAGTTCATAAAGATCTTTCAAGCTTGTGAATGTGACTTCATGGAGGGATTGAGAGCAGTTGATGATGGGGAGGAGAGACTGACTGTAGGAGAGCAAGAGGTGCATGGGGAGTTGAGTAAACTAGATGTTAATAAGGCTGTGGGACTTGATAATATATCACCACGTATTCTGAAAGAATGTGCCAGGGAGTTGACATCTGCCTTGACATATTTTTTTAATATGAGTCTTGCACTCGGTCAAGTTCCTAAGGAGTGGAAGGAGGGCAAGATTGTGCCACTTCATAAAGGAGGTGATCGAACTCAAGCATTAAACTATAGGCCTATCTGTGGTTAAGTTGTTGGAGAAGTTTGTGAGAACTAGGATCCAGAGTTGGGTTGATAACAATGGTATTATCTTTGATGGACAGCATGGATTTGCTAAAGGGAGGTCATGTTTTAGTAATCTACTTACTTATTGCAATAAAGTGACTGCTTCCTTGGAGAGAGGAAAAGGATACACAGTAATATACTTGGATTTCGCAAAGGCTTTTGATAGAGTACCTCATGATAGGTTGACAGTCAAACTAGAGCAGATGGGGTTGGATATTAGATTGGTGCATTGGATTAGAGACTGGCTATCTGATAGGTATCAATAAGTTGTGTATGGGGGAGCGATATCCAGGAAAAGGAAAGTCACTATTGGAGTGCCTCGGGGGTCTGTTTTAGGTCCATTGCTGTTTAACTTGTATATTAATGATATAGGTGAAGATTTGGATGGAGATATTCAGTTGTTTGCAGATGATGCAAAGTTGGGACGAACCATGAAGTGTAGTGAAGATGTTGTGGCCTTACAGGAAGACTTGAATAGATTGAGTGATTGGGCACGGAAATTGGGATGTGAGTTCAATGTTGCAAAATGTAAGGTTTTAAAATTTGGAAAAAAAAGATGGCATGCAGAATTTATGCTTGGTGAGAATATATTGTTGGAGGTAGAGGAAATAAGAGATCTGGGGGTGATAGTGGATAAGAATCTAAAATTTAGGGGACACATCGCCAAAATTGTGAAGACAACATAAAGGCTTCTGGGAATGATGCGGAGGACAATGACGTGTAGAAGTAGGGAGATTCTTGTTCCGTTGTATAAGGCTTTGATTAGGCCACACATGGACTATTGTGCCCAGATTTGGTCACCGGGTTTACAGAAGGATGAAGAGATGTTGGAAAGGGTCCAAAGGAGACTGACTAAGGTAGTTTCTGACCTCTGGAATGTCGAGTATGAGGAAAGATTGAGAAGATGTAATTTGCAGAGTCTGGTGGACAGGAGGAAGAGGGGGAAATATGATAGAGACCTACAAGTTGGTAAGGGGTTGTTATAGGATCAATGCTGGAGAAGTTTTACAGAGAATAGTGGGAGAACCAGAGGTCATCCCTGGAAACTTCATAAAGAGGGTGCGAGTAGGGGAGTGAGATGCAGGTTTTTTTCGTGCAGAGTTGTGAATGATTGGAATGCCTTGCCTGAGAATGTGGTGTCTGCAAAGAGTTTGAATGTGTTTAAAACACGATATGATGAGCTGTGTGTATGATAAAAGTCTTTGACTCCATGAGGTCTTGGGGTGGTAATAATAATATCTGGAGAAGCAGAAAGGAGTCTACTTATGTTTTATTGACTGCACAAAGGCCTTTGACAATATACAACATGAACAACTAATAAAATGCATCAAAAATTTAGGAATAGATGGTAGAGATACTAGATTACTGATAAATCTATATTAGGAGCAAACTGCCTCAATAAAAATATCAGGAGAAACATCAGAGGAATTCCCACTAAAGAAGGGTGTCAGACAAGGTCGTGTCCTTTCTCCTATATTGTCCGACACATTCATTGCCAATCACGCGATATCGCGTGGCACGAGTTCTCAACAACCCGCCGATCACGCGTTATCGCATGGACGTCGCTATCAAGTAAAAAAAATTTGGCCACCACACAAAATTCCAATTTTCAGCTTGGCAATGAACGTGTTAACCTCTATACTGAAAATATCTCCCAACAATCAGCAGAATTTAAAGGAGGCAGAAATATAAACTTAAGATATGCAGACGATACGGTACTGCTGGCTGAAAATAAAAAAAGATCTTCAAAACCTACTAGAAGATACACTGAAACTAAGTGAAAAATATGGACTTAATTTCAACTTCAAAATTACTGAAATCATGCTAGTAACAAGAGAAAAAAGGGAAAAAAACCAATATAAATATTAAGATAGAAGGAAATACCTTAGATTCAAGTAGAGTGTTATATATATTTGGGTCAACTAATTACAGAGAATGGAAAGTGTGATAAGGAAATATTAAGAAGGATAGAAATTGCTAGATCAACCTTCATTAGTATGAAAAACATTCTGACCTCAAGGAAAAAAAATTCACACAAAAATAAGAATTAGGCTGTCCAAATGCTACGTATGGTCAGTACTGCTATATGGAGCAGAAACCTGGACAATATCAAAATATTGTGAAAATAAACTAAAATCCTTTGAAATGTGGATCCTCAGAAGAATCCATAGAGTCCTATGGATGAAAAAAAAAACTAATTTAGAAGTATTACAGATAATTGGAGAAAATAAGACCGTTGAAAAACCATTAAGAAAAGGAAAACCACCTATCTTGGTCACATACTAAAACATGAATCCCTACAAAAAACACTTTTAGAATGAATGATACAAGGAAAAAGAAGAGGAGAAAAACAAAGAACAGATTGGATGGGAAATATTAAGGACTGGATCTTTTTGTCTTGTGAAGAATGTAAGAGAGAAGCACAAAACTGTGCATGGTAGAAGATCATGGTAGTCAGCCTCCTGGAAGGAGACGACACCTGATAGGACAAGACACCTGATAGGACAAGACAGTTGATTATTAGAATACACTGTCAGAGAGTATTGACTGTGAAGACTAAATGATTTAATGTTCAACTGTAATAAATAATGGCATTTTGTTGAGCAACTTTTCCACTTCACAGAACTTTTAATACTAATGAGAATTTTAAGGTGTGTGTGCTGTAGCTTTTATTATTCAGTATATTGAAAATGAATGTTGCTTCTTAGTGAATAAGTAGTATTTTTAAAACAAATCATCTCAACTACCTATTTGTATCAGATACAGTACTCCTTCGATTAGCGCATTATTTTTTTTCCATACCCAAATTCGATTAGTGCACCTATATACATCTTAAAAATAAATGTTACAGATTTTAAAAATTTTTTATCTATACATTTTATGGCTAACTTTTTAAAAAATCACTCACCAGAATGAAATAATTTAGTTACCGATTTAAAACATTTTACAAAGTTATTTTTAATGGCATACTACACTACTTATATCTATACTATGTTCCAAATTTTTACTGCCAAAATTTATGTCATCTGCTATAGTATGCCCATAGATTCGAGACATTTCTGTGCATGTCACAAAAAGGAGAATCCATTCTGATAATAGGGTAATCAATCCATCTTCTGGGATGAGTTGTTTATTATTACACGTCGGAAAATTAACTTCTCTTTTATGATCATCGTAGTTTTTAAAGTGGTAATTATTTTGCTTGTATAACAGTTGGGAAATTTTATCTATAAAGCATGTGATTTCGCATGTTGGCGACCAATTCGTACTGCCTTCATTTCTTTCTCTCCTTCAATGATATGTCCAAGAGTTAATTAAATCTCATTCTGAAGAATTGAGCGATTCCAACCTGCTAAATTTAGATGCGCAATGGGAAGATCCCGAAGAATATGAAGAAAATTTAACCACTGATAGTCAGCCAAAAGAGATTTCACAGAAACAATTTGAAAATATTTTTCGTATAATCGAAGTTTTTAAGCAGCATTGCTTAGAGGCTGACCCTGATGAAGAGAGAAGCAGTAAAATTTGCAGAAGAGTAGAAGCAATAGGGCCATACCGTCAGTTGTATGAAAAAAAGAAACAAAATGCCCACCAAACTACGTTAACTCAATTCTTTGTTAAGTAGTAGAATAATAAAATTTATATTCTGAATATGTTTTATCATCTTTCAGCTTCATGGTTTTCCTTTAACTAGGCCCTGAGACATACCCTAATTCTTTTATAAAAAAAAATTAAGGGTCATTAAGAAATTTGAGGAACAAATTATACTTTTTCCCATAGGTTATTATTTTCGATTAATGCGCCTGTTTTAAAGAACACATTAGGCGCACTAATCGAGGGATTGCTGTACATACTTTTATTTTTAAAAAAAATAATTATTAAAAATCACTGTGAACATTCATAACTGTCAGTATTCAGCTGAAGTAGGTTATTCATAAACGAGAACATAAGTAGATTTGCAATTTTAAATTATTCATAATTTAAAATTGCAAATGGAAATCTTAGAATTAAATATCGCTACCTTAGAATTAAATTATTTAATTTAAAAATATAATTTCTTCAAATTTCTAATATGGAAACCTTAGAATTAAATTATTTAATAAAATAATTTAATTCTAAGGTTTCCATATCAATATCTTGCACACTACATCAGTATAGTGGAGAAAACTAAAATACTAAGAATGCATTATTTTAACATATCGATATTATTAAATGCATGGAACATCTATACATAGTGATTTTCATGTTTTAAAATAATTGCTCTACATTCTAACCACTAATAGAAATTTACAGCTACATTTTTATTTTATGTTTCTAATTTTGTTTTTCATAACTTTTTGTTTTTTATAGCCATCCTCAATACCTTAATGGCACCTGGCAACTAGAAGAGATTTATATGGCAATGGCAAAATTAAACGATGGAAGGACATATATTGTAGCAGATGAAAATATGGAACATACAACATCCTTGGGTAATTCGGTTGCAGTAGAGGATGGCATTTGTTTAACAGTTAATGGTCAGGTTGTCTCATGTGATATAGCTAGTTCTGAGAATGGTGAAGATATAGAAAATAATGCTAAACACAAGAAATCTCAAAATGGCGATGGATTAAAAAATAATTGGATTCATCTGAAATGTGGAAATAATGCCACTTCCCAGTCATCTGGTGGAGGTGATGCTGGATTAGAAAATACTGGACTAAATGGAGTAACTAATCAAGGTATAACAAAGAATGACAACAGTTGTATGGTTGCATCAGACTGTTTACCCCAGCAGTTGTCCACTGATGTGTGGGCAGTTACAGCAGTTGATAATCAGCTGCATGTTACAAGTTATCAATATCAGCAGTATACTTATCCTAATGCTAGTAATGCAAATTTTCAACATTACTCAAATATTAAGAATCCTTATAGTAATCGAGGACCATCTCCTACACACAGACAATACAGCCCTACATTGCATTCTCAAACAACATCAAGTCAGCAGCCTATTAAAAATAATACATGTGGAAATCCTCATGTAAGTAATTCTGCAATTCAGCATATTGTTCATCTTCATGTCAATCCAGGAGAGACTATATCTTTTAATATGGGAGATCATATGCAACTAATTCAAGGTTAGATTTTCTTTTATGCTTACTAAATATGTAATTGAACTTTGAGAAAACTACAGGTTGTGGCAAAAAAAAATAAATAAATAAAAATTAAAAAAAAAAATTACTATGGCTTTTACAGTACTGATGAACAAAAAATCTTTATAGTTTATAAAGAAATCGATTCCTTGAAAGCATGAAGTCTGTGATTAATGCCAAAATATTTGTAACATTTTGGAGCATATGTAAAGTGAGTTATAAGCATATAGAAGGGAGGAAGAGGGATAACTTTTTTTGTCTGGAAACTTTTATTTCTAAAAATTGGGATGTTTTGTAGAGTAATAATCCAAGTTTGCCAATGGGTAAACTTTACTACCTCCATCTAAGATGAACTAACTCAGCAAGCAAACACCAAAGAAATATTCTTTCTTTTAAGGTGATCAGCACTCATATTTGTAAATTTAGGGACACAAAAACACACGTGTTGAACAGATTATTTTATTAATTACTAATAAAATAAAACTTGACGTTTCGATCCCTGTATCGAGGTCATCATCGGAAGAATACAAGTGTATAAGGAACCAAGCTACATGCTCATGCCCCGTATACTGGTAAACTAAATCTACGTAGTTAGTTAATTCTTTTCCCTAGCCTGACCTCTAGTGATAAAAAATAAATAAAAATAAAAAAAGATAAATAAAAAATAAAAAAATAAAAATAAATACAACTACAATAAACTGCTAAAATTCTCATGTATTAATATTCTTCTGGATAGTTCTGATTGTTATTATATGATTTCTTTCAATTGCTGTTGAATGTTCCAAACACTTCATCAGGTTGTCTTCTTGTAGTGGGATTTTTCTATGGCTAGTTTAGGTTGTTATATACAGGTTGTAGATGGGTCCTCCACATTCTTGAAATGGTTAGGCCATCATTTTTGTTGAGATTTGGGTTGTGTTTGAGCATTTCACGACTTTAAATTTTCTCTCAAACCAGGTTTTGGTGCGGCGTAGGGACTTGGTATTTTTCCAATCAATTCTGTGGTATTTTGGAGTGCGTGGTCAGAAAGGCCGGTTTTCCCAAAATGGAGGTATTTAATGTGTCGTTTGTGTTCGTCTTGTCTGATTGGGATAGTTCGCCCTGTTTCCCCTATGTATGGCATTTACATATGCATTGTATTTTGTATACCCCTGGGTGGGCTAGGTGTGGAAGAGGATCTTTAGAAGAACTGAGCAGGTGTTTTAACTTGAGGGTTTAAAGGTGGTTTTAATGTTGTATTTGCATAGTGTTCTGTCTATTTTTTTAGAAATACCTCTAACATAAGGAATGGCAGTGCCATTCCTGAAATCTTTTTTGTTCTTACTGGTATCTTTATGGAAGATGTTGTGAATAGTTTTTTTACTGTATCCATTTTTTATAAATGTTTAGTTGATGATCTTGTATTCCTGGTTTAGAGCCTGTTCATTAGAATAGTTAGGGCTCTGTTTAAGGGTGCTTATGACACCTAGTTTTTGTGTTGGGTGGTGGTAAGAATTTTTGTGTATGTATTGGCCTGTGTGTGTAGGTTTGTGGTAAACTGAGAAGGAGAGACAGCCAGAGGGAAGACTTGTGTATAGGAAAGGAAGAGGGTTGTTTTTTTCCATTTCAATAGTGAATTGGATATGTTTGTGTTGTTTGTTTAAGTGGCTAAGGAATGTATTTAGAGCTTCGCGGCTGTGGGGCCAAATGGCGAAAATATCGTCGACATATCTGAGCCAAATTTTGGGCTTTAGACATGCTGTCTCTAGAGCACGTTGCACAAAGTCTTCCATATAAAAGTTAGCTATTGGGGGGGGGGGGAGTGGTGAGCCCATGGCTGTACCTTCTTTTTGAAGGTAAAAATTGTTTTGCCACATGAAATATCCAGAGCGGAGTATGTGGGCAAAGGGAGCCGTGATGTCAAAGCTGACTAATAAATCTTGGTCATTGAGTGTAATGTTTTTAATTTTATTAATGAATTGTGTATTTTTTTATGTAGGAAGGGGACTGACCTACCAATTCCTTGAGTGTGGCCGCTAATTTTTTGGCTAAGTGATAATTTGGGCTGTCAATTCCTTCAACAATCGGATGTAGAGGTGTGCCTGGTTTGTGTATTTTTGGCAGGCCATAAATTCTGGGTGCACGGGCATAATAAGGTATTAATTTTTTTGTTGTTTGTTTGGGCAATGTGTGGACAGATTTGATTAATTCAGTTGTTTTCTTTTTGTTCCATTTTGTGGGGTTGTAGTTTACCATTTGGTAGGTGTTATGGTCCAATATTAAATAGTTCATTTTTTCAATTTATGTTGTACGGTCTAAAAGGACAGTGGCATTGCCTTTATCTGCTTTCGTGATTATAATGTCTTGGTTATTTTTTAAGGATTTAAGGGCTAGATTTTCGGTTTTGTTTAATTTGGTGCTTAGTTTTTTGTTTGAATTTAGTATACATGATGTTTCCATTTGTATTTTATCAGCCAAAATGTTGGGGAGGGATCTTAAACCTCTCTCGATATGATACACAATATCAAGTTTGTTCACTGACCTCGGAGCAATGCCATAGTTCAACCCTTTCTTTAGCAGCGAGAGTTCACTTTGGGTGAGATTGTGGTTCGATTGGTTGAAAACCAAGCAGTGGTTCGATGGTGGTTGGGTGCTCCTAACTTTGTTTGTGGGCGATTGGCTGCTCCTTATGTCGGTTTGTGATTGGCTGTTCCTTTCGTTATGGCGTCTTGATGGTCTTGTGCTTTTCTGTTGTTGTAGGGCTTGAAATTTCATTACTAATTTTTCTTTGTTCTTCAGTAATGAGTGCTTGGCCGAGTCGTCTGTGATCCTGTCTAAAATCTTCCAAATTTCTGGAATAATGTAGTCTGACAGCTCTCATATTATATCTCGTAATATAAAGAAATCATATTATAAGAATCAGAACTTATCCAGAAGAATATTAATACATGAGGACTTTAGCAGTTTATTGTCGTCGTCATCATCATACGTATCAAGGATTTAGGCCTAGCATGGCCTGTTCCGGCCTTAGAAGTCATTGTTGAATCGTTTAAGAGGACGTCCTGGTTTTCTTTTTCCTAATGGCTTGTACTTTAAGGCTTGTTTTGGTAATCTTGCTGTTTTCATTCTTTGAACATGTTCCATCCATTTATGTTTATATTTTTTAATTTTTTCTATTACTGGTTCTTGGTTTAATTCTTTCATAATATCTTAATTTCTTTTGTGATCAAATAGGTTATAATTTGCAGTTTTTCTCATAAACTTCATTTCTGCTGTTGTTAATCTTTGTTTGTCTTTTTGTTTTATTGTCCAGATTTCGCTTCCATACATTAAGACCGGTAAGGCTAATGTATTGTATACTTTTAGCCTGGTTTGTTTTTGAACTAGGTTTGGTTTAAATATAGAGTTAATTACACCTGTTATTTTTAAATATTTTGCAATTTTTAAGTTTATATCTTTTTCATATTTGATCATACATCCTAGGTAGTTAAATGAATTCACCTGTTCTAAGATCTTGTTATCTATTACTATTTTAGTTCTTGCTGGATCTTGTCCTTTAAAGGCTATAGTTTTTGATTTTTCCGTTGATATTATCATACCATAATCTTTGGATATCTCATTTAGATTTAAAATAGCTTTCTGTAAGTTATCTTCAGAATTTGTAATTATTATTTGGTCGTCTGCAAAGAGGAGAGTGTTTAAGTTAACTGTAGGTGAAAGTTTAATTCCTTGATGTAAATTTTTACTCCATTTTATTATTATTTCATTTAAGTAGATATTAAAAAGAGTTGCTGAGAGGGGACATCCCTGTCGGACCCCTTGGTTTATCTCTCTTGTACATGATAGCTCGTGATTTAATCTTATTTGTATTTGATTATTTTCATATATACTTGTGATAGCTTTTAGGATATTATTTGGTATTTGTCTTTCTTTTAATATGTTAAATAATATGTTTCTTTTAACTTTGTCAAATGCTTTTTCAAAGTCAATAAATGCAATATGTGTTTCTAAATTATATTCTCTTCTTTTCTCTATTATTAATTTTAGGCAAAAGGCTGGGTCTATACATGATCGTCCTTTTCTAAATCCATTCCATACCTCTAGAATAAAGTTTTCGGAATATTTCATTAGTTTGTTATTTAAGATTCTGCTATATATTTTGTAACAGGAATTTAGTATACTGATACCTCTATAGTTTTTAGGGTCATCACTATTACCTTTCTTAAAGATAGGAATCACAATTGCTTTTTTCCATTCTATTGGGGGGATACCAGTTGAGTAAATTTTATTTAAAAATAATAAGAGTCTTTCTTTGAATCTTGTTCCTGCATATTTATATAGTTCTGAACCTAGCTTATCTTCTCCAGGTGATTTTCCGTTTCTTGTTTCTTTCAGGCTGATTTCTAATTCTTCTTCAGTTATTTCCTTTTCATTTTCGTTAATTGTTTGCCAGTTGTCTTTTTTAAAATATTTGTCTGTCCACAGTTCTGTGTAGTAATTTAGAAATTCTTCTAATTTCAATTCAGTGTTTAATTTTATGTTTTCTTTGGTATCTGCATTTAGGTGTTTCAAAATGTTATATACATTGGGTCTTATTTTATATAAATCATGTTCTAAATTAGAAACATATTTGTTCCATGATTCTCTATGTCTTTTTCTGACTTCTCTTTTAGCTATGGCTCTTATTCTTTTATATTCTATTTCATCTTCTAATCTTTTACTGCTTAACCATTTGTGATAAGCTTATTTTTTCTTTTTGATTATTTCTTTGATTTTATCATCCCAGATCTTCAGTTTTTTTCTTTTATTGAATTTTTTGGTCTTTCCTAAGCTTTCATTTGCTGCTGCATTTAGTATCGTTTTTATATTAAGCCATTCTATTTCTATTTCTTAATTTTGTTTTATTTTATCTAGATATTGGTTAGTTCTTTGTTCATATAGCCATTGTACATTTGTATCATTCAATAGTCTAGTTTTATAAACAAATGTTTCAATTTTTCTTTCTGTTCTTGTTACTTGTAGCCATTTAGGTGGTAATCTTAATTTTATTTTGACAAGGAAGTGGTCACTGCTTATTTCATATCCTCTGTGAACTCTAACATCTAGTGAAAATTTTGATGTCTTTTCATTTAATATGAAGTAATCTAATATTGATTTCCATCCTCTTGCTGCCCAAGTATATTTATGTATCTCTTTATATTTATAGAAGGAATTCGTTATTTTTAGGTTATTATAAACTACAAAGTCAATCAATTTTTTTACCATTTCTGTTTAGAGTGTGTTCTCCATGTATTCCTATATTATTATTAATTTTCGTGTTTCCAATTCTTGCATTTAAGTCTCCTGCTAAAATTATGTAATCATTTTTTATTTATTTTATTATATATGTTTTGTAGCTGATTATAAAAATCAGTATTATCCTGTTCTCTTCCTTCTTCTGGGGCATATAAACCAATTATTGTTAAATAGCCTCTATCTATTTTTATTCTAGCTTCTATTATTCTTTCATTCCATAATTTATAATGTTTTAACTGTGTTGAAAGGGAGTTATGAATCCAAATCATGACTCCCGCTTGTGCTCTTTGGTCTCTGTCGACTCCACTGTATATCACATTAAAATTTTCAGTTCTCATAGTTCCTTTTAATTTCTTTTTTGTTTCAGTGATTACTGCTATTTTAAAATTTGTTTCATTTAATAACTGGTCTAATTCTATTTCTTTATATGCTATTCCTCTTACATTCCAGTTTGCTATGTGTATTATATTTTGTCGTTTGCATTTTCATTTTCCCTTTTCCATTCCAGGGTCATTTCCCATAGATTCAATCCGATTATCTTTTTCTGTCAGCTTACAAGTAGGATTATGTTCTCCATGTCAGGGGACTAGCCTGACGATGGAATAGTTCAGTGGTAGGGCTGCTACTTTAAGGCTTCTGAACTAGCCTTCTTCCGAATTTAAACCCATAGGATGAATAGGACATATTGAAGGGGAAAGAGTAGATTATAGAAGAAATATAGTAAGGTTTATAGAGAGGGCATAGTTTGTAACACCAGAAATGAAATGACCCCATGGCCCTCGAGTACTCTAATAGCATAAGGGTCATAAAGTAAGAAGAGTTGGCTGATAAGGCCTTATAGGAAAGATTAAAGTAAGTGGATCTTCCTCAAAGTAGAAGGAGAGGATAGATCCAGCTAGGGGTCCATGGGAGTGCCGCTTCCCTTACAATCAAGATGATTGCCCTGTTGGTCCACGAGTCCTTATTCAGTATATTTGGACCACCCCACCATACACACACACACGGCATGTACACACACACACATGGTGGGCTCCCCTATCCACCACCCAGGGGACGCGCTCTCTAGGGGGTTACAGGGTCCCCTGAGAGAGCAGTTTATTGTAGTTGTATTTATTTATTTTGTTTTTTTATTTTTATTTATTTTTTATCACTAGAGGTCAGGCTAGGGAAAAGGATTAATTAACTACGTAGATTTAGTTTACTGGTATACAGGGCATGAGCATATAGCTTGGTTCCTTATACACTTGTATTCTTCCGATGATGACCTCGATACAGGGGTCGAAACGTCAAGTTTTATTTTATTAGTAATTGAGAAAATAATCTGTTCAACACGTGTTTTTTTTTTTTTTGTGTCCCTAAATTTACAAATATGACCAAAGAAATATTTTTCCATTAATTAGTTAAAAGATCTGATGTCAACAAGAAAATTAGGTTAGCATGGATGGATATCCAGAGTTTTTGAAGCTAATGTTTAGATTAAAACATTCGAAATTTAATAATCATTTTGACCTTGTGAAAGTTCATACATTTTATTAAAGAAATACGAGTATTCTAATTTTTTTTTTTTTTTTTTTTTTGCCACATGCTGTATAATGAAGGAAATGTATTTTATATTTAGGAGTTTGTGTTATGCTGTTATTTTCAAATGTCAATGCATTACACACACTTCAGTATATGCATGATGTTTTTTTTTTTTTTTTTTTTTTTTGAGGGATTGAGACACGTGCACTGTTTAAACATCCTATTTATCTGAAGCTGACAGTTTCATTTGGTCTAATTTTTATTGTTTATAATTTCATTTGGTATTTTATAGACAGAAAAAAAAACAATTTTAAATCTACACACAAATATAAATTTTACCACTCATAGAAGAATTACAAAACCTACCCCTGTTTTAAGCTTATGTGGTTATTCATGATCAATTAATTTTGCATGGATTTGGAGCTATATGAAAAATACTTTCGGAAATTCAAATATTGATACTATATAACAGCAAATGATCAAATGTTTAAAATTAATTTTAAAATGCCTAATAACAAACTGAATTTTCTTGAAGGTAAATTTTGATTGTTATATTTGTAATGTCATTAATACAACTTACTTTCATGTATAGCACAGATTTTTTTTTGTTTTAGTTTTTGTTGGATTGTTTTCTTGGTGTTTCATATTTCTCTACAATAAATATGTAGAGAAATATGACACAGCAAGAAATGTGAAATTTCTCATCACTTTCTGTATTATTTTCAATCTTATTAATACTCTACTTTACAATAATTTCCTCATACAGTACTTTTCAATTATGATCTGTGTCCATTTATACAATGCTGCATTCACTCATACAGCAGTTTTACTCATTACATCTTTGTTTTAATGAAATACCAAAACATTGAATTATAAACTTTTATAACTATTATTTTATTTTATTGTTTTTAAAGGAAACTGTGAGCAAGAGGGTGAGGAGCGTGGAGGGTAGTTGAACCGTTGAATGCATTGCCTGATGGAGTGGTGAGAGCGAGAACGGTCAATGAGTTTAAGGAGTGGTATGATAGACTGTGTTTCTTAGGGGGGGGGGAACCTCCCCTCGATGAGTCTTGGCAGACTTTATGTTCTTAGGAAGGACCTCCCATGATGAGTCTTTTGACTCCATGGAGGCCTGAATAATAATAATAATAATAATGACAGATAAAATTCAAAGTATGAGTGCTGTTGCTTCTAGTGATGTACTTGTTGCAAAAATTAAAGGATATGTGGAAGGAAATTGAAACTGGAGAGGGGGAGGAGGAGAGTGTATTAAATGTTTCAAAAGTGAGTGCCTATTAGGTGACTAGAATGGAGCAAATGTTAGTAGAGTGGATGACAGGATGAAAAATGTCGGAATTAATGTTGACTATGCGGCTGGAAATAGAGGAGAACAAAATGGACATAAAGAAATAGTGCACTTGAATGTTATCCTTTACAGGACAAACTGCAAAATTATAGAAGTGGCAAGAGATTAGCAGAGCTGAGAAGAGAAAAAAAGCAGGTTGTCTGAAGTAATAATAGACTGAGCAAACAAACAAGGAAAAACAAGTTAAGGAGAAAATTATCTATAAAGATTCATTGATCAGGGGAATACTTAATGAAAGTGCAATGAAATTGTGTTTTCCTAGTGCAGAAATTCATGATATTAGGCATGCCATCTGGATGCAAAAAAAAAAAAAAGGTAAAGGCAAAAGGCCTAATTGTCTTGTTGGTACAAATGATTTGAGTGACAAGAAGTATTCTATGAAGGAAGATGTAATGGAGTCATTAGAAGAAGCAAAACTAAAGTGCATGAAGGTGAAGATTGTAAGTCTCTTGCCACGCTATGATAGAGCAAACTGAGGAGGAGGTAGGAGGTCGTAGGTAGCAAATGAATCAATACATAGGTTGTGCAGAAGGAATGATGTAAGATTTGTGGATCTGTTGTCTGTGTTTGACAGAAAGAAGAATTTGCATAATGCTGATGGACTGCATCTAAATAGTTTTTGATTTAGGTATCTAGAGAGAGAGAGAGAGCTTTGTTCACCAAGCATGCTGAAGTGCAAATTCAGGAAAGCTTAAGCAATTTAGGTGGAAGCAGATGAGTTTGTGTGAAGGCACTCATGAGGCAAATGAGTGTGAGAATGACCAAGTGCAGAATCTGGTCTCTCAAGTAAAAATATTGAATAGGAGTAGTCAATTCAAGAAGTAAAGATGAGTGGGGGCCTAAAGGGATGCTGCAGTTTCTATATATTAATGCCAGAAGTATCAGGAACAAGAGGGGAGGAGTTTTTGGGTTTGGTTAGCGCAACGTCACCAAAAGTTATAGGCTTAGTGAGACTTCGCTAACAGCAGATGATGTGGTTACAGGGATAGAATGTGAAGAGTTTAGTATTTTCAAGGAAGATAGGATGGGGGGAGAGGTACTGCTGATGAATTGCAGCCAAAAAAGAATAGGAGATAGGAGGGAGAGTGGCTGTTCATTTGAAACAGTCTGGTGTGAGATCAAGACCAGTAAGATAAAATATACAGTTGGCTATTGCTATAAGCCAGGGGATTCCATGAATGATCTGGAAGACATGCATTAGCAAATTAGTATGAGTACAGGTCAAGTGATTATTATGACAGATGTGAGACTGTGTTTACCTCTACAACTTTCTCTCAGACACTGACAAAAGTTGGAATTAACATTCCATACTATGAATGAAAAGAATACTGCAAACTCTGTTTGCATATACTTGAGTAAAGGATTAACCAAGATTATTATTTCTTGTCAAGTTTAATATACTTTGTAATCAAGTAAAAAAATCTTTCTACAACTATCTCTAATCCAGTTTAATAAGGTGAAAACACCTTTTTTACTACTTGTATATATGAAATATATGACCCCTGTATTTATTTAATCTTTGTATTTTCTGGGGAGTACAGCTGTTCTGCTCAGTAGTAGTTTTTTTGCCTGTCAGTGGGATTTAGAATGATCTTGCAGATGAGTTTTTGAGAGGTCCTCCCTGCTCACATTTTAACAGGACCTCAGTAAGTTGAAACTGGTCTGGGTAGTGATCCTTCTCATAATGCTTAGCAGTATACACTTATGAAAGGAAGTCTGCTTTGCATTATGGGATACTGATGCAGTTGATGCATATAGCAAGGTGTGACATAATAAGGTATGACACCTTTTGTGTACTTGTATATGATAATATGACTTCTACATTACTTCAACCTTGGTATCACTTCTGGGCCTGACTCCCACTGATGAGACCTCAGTAAAGATCGAAACTGGTCTGGGTAGTGACCTTTCCCATAATGCATAGTATTATACATGTCCATAAGGATATGTGCTTTGCATTATGGGATACTGAGGCAACTGATGTGAAGTCATTAGCCTCCATAGGATTCCAATTGTGAAATTACTTCACACGCAAACTGTTTGCTTACACTTGGATAAAGGATTAAACCAAGAATATAATTTCTTGGCATCTTTAATTTATAATGCATAAATTTTGTTTGCTTATGTTCAAGTACAGGATTAAACAAGAATATAATTTCTAGTAAATTAAGCTTGACAAGTAAGTCTCACTGAGATTGGATTCAGTCTAGAGTATCAACCATTACACCATGGGACAACATAGTTTAGTGGATTCAAACCAGCATCTCAGAGCACAAGAGCACTTATTAGAAACATAAGGAACTATGACCAAGTATATAGTGAAAAATAATCCAAAACTGTAATGGTTAAAACAACAGCTGAAGTTCTTGAGATATGGTGGATTCAAAATTGCAGGAGACTGTTTCACCTCCTGAATGATGGATAAATACACATCCTAAGGAGGATCAGAGGACTTGAGACTTCTTAAGAGCACTGACAAAAGAAAGTTGAAGTACTTTGTTCCCAGAAAAAGAATAGAAATGGGGACTTCTCAGAAGAGTAGTAGAGGATAGCATACACGTGAAAAGGGGAAGTGGTAGATCTTCAACAAGATTGATGGATAATGTATTAGGTTTTGAGACAGGTCTTCAAAGAGCTGAAGCTTCAAGAAAGAAACAATAACATAGGACCATCTAGTGAATTCATATGTCACAATACTTCTCAAATAACTTATCATTGCCTCTTATTTTATATTGTCCCCAATACTTATTCCAGGATTCAATGCATTTAACACCTACTCATTTTGATTTCCTAGGAATAGTACTTAGGAATCCATTATCATTGCTGCCGTTAAATATTTTGTAACTAGCATCAAGGTAGCATTAATCTTCTCACCTAACACCTTCTTGCTATTGTTCCAAGCTGTCTTCTGAACTTTCTTTAACCACCTGCTTTGTAGTTTTGCATGTATCCCTTCCTCACAGAAGTCATCATATGGCTTGCTGCTGTCCAGATGATTACCTCGTGGTGTTAAATTTAATAATGTCATTGACAATCACTTCCTCTGATTCAGTGATCAAATGTAAGATTCTGGTTCCCTAGTCATTATGCACTGTGTAAGGTATTTGTCTCTCAAAAGCTGAAGAAATTCATTTTCCTTGGTTCTAGTTGCCATCTCTTCATTCTGGTCTGTATTTCTGTAATTATTTCCAGGCATATAGGCAGCATCCCACTGAAGATCTCATCCTTTTTGGCTCAGATTCTTCTTCTTTAGGCTCTTTCCATCGACTGCGGAAAATAGCCCCCCCCCCCTTAACTTTTCAGTCATTTATCCATCTTGTTCTTTGGTGACCTTTTGTTCTCTATCCCTCACTTGGTATCCATTTTCAGTGCTTAATTTTTTCTATCTTTCACCTGTTAATCTGGTTACATGGCCAACCCATTTCCATTTACATGCCCTGCAATACTTTACATTGTCCTCTACTCTAGTCATTCTCTTTAATTCTATTATTTTAACTTCTATCTCTTTCTGTTGCATTGGAGAGAAGAATGCATGTGATGCATTCTTTTCCCCAAGGCCCCCTTTGACACATTCAACCTGTTTTCCTTTTTAGGTGTTGCCCACATCTCACTTCCATAGGTAAACACTGGAATAATGCACATATTAAATAGCCTTCTTTTTAAAGATCTCAAACAGAAAATTTTTATATACAGTTAAAATGCTTTGCTTCCTTGTGCGATTCTTCTATTTATTTTTGTTTTCCTTTAAAATACTAATTGTCCAAGGTAAATATATATAGTCCTTACAGTTTCAATAGAATTATTTGCTAATTTTAGTTAAATTTGATCTGAATTTAAAGATTGTTTTATGTTGCTAAAGCATAGAGCTGAAAGGCTTCATTATGGCATAAGAAAGATACTATCAAGAATATTATGAATCCATTCATATTTTAAAGCCAAATATAGAAAGAAACTTATGTCCAAGCCTAATACATTATCCATCAACATCCCTGTAGGTGGTGTGCCGTGCATGTACTCTATCCTCTACTGCTTACTGTTCTGAGAAATTTTGAAATTTACTAGACAACTTATATCATTGTATAACCTTCAGTGCTGGAGATGCCGTGGTATACACAAACACATGGGCTCCTAAACACAGGCTGCACCTAGGAGCCCATATGTTTGCCTTTTATTAGTACTTAAATTAGTTTCACTGGCCTGATAACTGTTTCAAACCGTTGGTTCTCATCAGAGACCAAAGCACTCTGATGCTCAAGGTTAAGCTCTCTGGTAAATTTTGCAAGTTTCATTCTATATTTAGCTATAAAATATGTTTGGATTCATAATGTTTTCCACACTTTAATGTCTTACTTATGCCAAATTGAAGCCTTTGGCTCTATAATTTAGTAACTGATTATACACCTACAAAGCATTCACTTGTGATGAATATAACTTTCTGACATAGGATTGTTCGTTTTGAACAGTTTCTTGGTCTTTTAAGTTTCTGCCTAGTCTCTGAAAGAATAGTAGGCTCACGAGTTCTTGCTCTCTTAAGCTTTCTGCCTGGTATCTAAAAAGAATAGTAGGTCCATTCACCCTGCACTAACCCTTGTCTTCTATGCAAAGCAGAAGACAAACTTTCAGTTTGTCTTCTGCTTTGCATAGAAGACAAGGGTTAGTGCAGTGGTCGTGCTTGCTTCTAGTTATGCTAGGTTGAGGTTCAAGCTTGATGATCAGACAGAGCACAGAGTTTCATAAGAGATCAAAAGGTTTGAGCTACTTGAGGAGTGACCTTCTTAGGTTGCTCACAAGTTTTTGGAAATTGGCAATTTGACCAAATTGAATTGCCTGGTCTCTGATTGCAGTTACTGGATAGTGACCTTTTCAGGTTGCTCATTATCCACATGCCTATTTAATTTTTTGTCAGATAGAATTTAGAAGATCTTGTTCAAACTGGATATCAACAAGCTTTTTTTTCTAGTTTTGATAGCATTTCTCCTACTGTTCTGAAGTTTGTGCTCCAGTTGAATTGATGCCTGTCCTTTTTATTCTCTCCTCTTCCACTGCTATCCATCTTGCAGCTTGGAAATTAGCCTACTTAAACCTACTTCTATAAATAGCACATTTTTACCACAAATTACTCTCCAATTTCTCTCACTTCTGTTCTTTCTAAATAATGGAGAAAAACTATTACAAACACTGTTAATCTATAAATACATTTGTATTAGTACCATGGATGGGCTAAGGGCTATATAATCTGGAAATTCTAATCTTGAGGCCAAACATGGAACTTTCTTCAAGCCACTTTAAGCTGTTAGTATGCAGATAGGAGGGTCTCATAGTGAGTAATGAAATTCATCTGTCATCTAAAGGATATTTACAAAACAGCCATGCTCACAGTGGAATTCAAACCCAGAGCCTATTGGTAAGAAAACAGATATGCTAACCACTTAGCCAATCTGACACATAAGCACATCCAATTAGGTGATCTGAAAACCTCAACTAATAAATGATTATTAGTATTATTTCTACTACTGCCAGTTAACAGGGAATCTTGCTTATGTCACCCACTTTGTATACAAATGCCAATGGAAAGTATGGAGAAACCCAAGTTCCTCCAAACTTTTGATATCTTGAAGTCATTTGAGTTTAGCACAAAGGCTTAACCACAAGTAAGCTATTTATACAATGAAGCTGCTAACTTCATCAATTTCCCCACTACTTCATACAAAAGCTGCTTGCTTATACTTGGGTCAACGATTCAAACAAGGATATAATTTCCTGTGTAATTTACTTTGTAAATGTATGAAAAACTTTCTGCATCTGTCTCTGATCCAGAGTATTTTAATATGCTGGTATACCATTTTGCTACATGGATATGAAAAATATGTGACTTATGCATTGATTTAAGCTCTCTGTCTTCCTGGTCTAGCTCCCACTGATAAGACCACAATAAAGGTCACAACTGGTCTGGAGAGTGATCCTTCCCATAATGCATGTCCAAAAGGAAAATAATATTCCCATAGTCTTGTTAACATCTGACCTACTTAACTTTTTTTTTTCATTCTTTTTTTTTTTTTTTTTTTTTTTTTCACTTTTAATCTGTGTAGCATTTGCTTTCTTTCTGGGTGTTGTAGAGCAACATTCATACCAATATTATTATTATTACGTGACACCTCCAGGGAGTTCAAAGACTCATTGAGGGAGGGCACCTACTGTACAACAATTCACCAACTACAACCACCACCACCACTAGTATTTTCACAAACATCCATGCCCACAGCGGGATTCAAATCAGCAGCTTTTGGCTGGAGAGTGGATACGCTAACCATTCAGCCGACCAATCTGGCATGTGAATACCATTATATTGTAACTTATTCCTATCACTGTCCACCTGTAGGAAAGATATGTCTGTGCTGGTACACATGATCATATGATTCTGATATAGGAAGTAGCTGGCCATATGTATATTCCGATGAGGAATGAAGATGTAGAACCAAAGCAACAAATCATGATTAACTCAAAAGACAACTTAGAGACATACCAAAGAACATAGGAATAACAACATTAACCATCCAAATGGTCACATAGATGAAACAAATTATAATATGTTTTATATGTATGTTATTCTAATAGACAAATCTTCTGGTATGAATGCCATAGACATGGATTATCACTCACATCAATTTTAGTGGAGGAAATAAACATCTGGAGACAACTAATTTTATTTAGTTAATTAGATTATTATGCCAACATTTTGCCTTGGTCACCAAGATATCTTCTTGGGAAGAAAAGTAAGGCAGACGCAAACACAGCAGGAAATTAAATACAGACAGTGTGATAGGCAGGATCCTATAGTCCTAAATGGCACTCTCTTTGGATGCATTGATGGAATTTACTGAAGGTTTCCGTATGATAATCTCACAGATATTTGGTAAAGTGAGGGAGCTGAGTTTAAGATTAAGAGAAACTGTAGTGTTTTAGCAGATTCTAGAAATAGTCTCTTAGATATATATCAGCTTCTGAATAAAAGGGAGATTTTTAACCCCTTGGATCCAGTGATCTATATCCATGGAATGGTATGCTATTCCAGAATGCCGACAGTACTAATGGACATAGTTACTGTGTTTCTTCAGACAGATTTTTGCTGTTCTTCCAGTTTGTCTAATGTAAGTTTGCTGAAGCAAGGAATACTGTAAATGGCAGGATGATCCAAATGAAGCAGAGGATATAGTGATGAGGATAGATAATTTTTGGTCTGGGTTGAAGAAGAAAATACACGTCTTCAGATAATCTAATTAACTAAAATGTAGTTAGTTATTAGACCAATATTTTGACTTGGTCACCAAGGCACAAAGATGAGGAATCTACAGCCAGCCTACCCTCCCATATTCACCAGTAATATCCAGCTAGATGTTGCCAACATTTTAAAATCTGCAGATGCTTCCAAAACAGAATTTATCCCATGCAGAACTCTTTGTACTTAAGGATATGCCAAAACCAGAATATTAGCATCACAAAAGCAAATAGAAGTAATGGTACAGTAGTACTTGATCGATCTACATACTGCTTAAATGATGATACTGACCCCCCACTCAAATGGGGTGGAAAACACTCCAAAAATTATTAGACACAGTTGTATTCTGGACTATCAAATTATCTAAAATCCTAAACCCTAAAATCATAGGCCTTGCTGGATTTATGGATTACCTCTCCTTCCTCTTTATAGCACTTTTATCCTGATTGACACAGGGTCTGCTATGATTATGCGACTGTGGGATACCCCCAACGAACTTGTTGCAGAGACTGGTGTTGGGGAGGGGGAATAATTGTTATGACTGTAGATGTGTGTGTGTGTGCACAGGGCCAATTTGCCTGTTCTGGGGGACGAAAACCCCAAGTTTCTGGGTGAAAAAACCCCCTACTTCCAGATGAGACTGCTAACTCACCTTTAATCAAAAGAAACCAGATAAAGGTTCCTCACGTCTTGGACGGGAACCCAGGTCTTTCTGACAAAAGGGCTTTGTCTATACTGACTGAGCTATGGAGGCTGTATATGGATTACCTAAAATATACAAACAGACCACACCCTTGTGACCCATAATTTCCCACCCACACACATACTCAAAGTAGCCAAACACTTAGCCCAAGATCTCTCTCCTCACTTCAAATCTTACTTGCTAAGCTTTATCCTGAAAGATACTGACAATGATGTCACTTTTGATATAGCCTCCCTATTCACTACAACACATCTAAAAAATAAGCCTTTCCCCCACAAAATCTTTTTATGGAACATTCTGAGAATATAGCCCAATCCCCTCTCAAACCTACAATATTGCTACGCTGCGTTAATGTGTTCTCTATTTGACTACATAACTGGGATATGTTGGAAATGTTTTTTTGCACACCTCAACAACACACACACATACCGACCACTGAATTAAAAACCTTTATGCAGATGTACATAAACATTACTTATGCAAAATACTTGGTCACGACATATTCTATGCGACTATTTAAGAATGCTGCTGTTCAGTAATCATCAGTAGTGTTGTTCATCACAATGGGAAAATTAAAAGGATCTTTCGGAGTTTGATAAAGGGCTTATTGTGGGTGCCTGTCTGGCTGGAGCCATGATTTTGTAAACAGAAGAGCTGACTGGTTTCTTAAAAAATTAGATATCCCAGGTGTTTAACCAGTGGAAAGACTGTCAGGAATTTATTTATTTTATTCATGTGGGGTTCCCCCTTATCCTTGACCGTTCCTTTTGACTGGTTGATCCCTCCTAATGAGGGATTAAAGTAGAGGGACAAAAGACCAGATAAAGGTTCCTCGCATCATGGACAGGAATCGAACCCAGGTCTTTCCTACCAAAGGGCTTCATCTATACTGACTGAGCTCTGGAGGCTCACATGGACAAACAGAACTTTCTGTGCAGCAATCGACCAAAACATTTAATGAAGGCTGTTCCCAAACCACGTCACCAAACCTTGCACAGGGAATTGAAGAGGATCAGTATTGGCAGTCGCATGCCTGTATGGAAACTGCTGATTTCTGTGAAGAATCAGAAAGTTTGTCTACAGTGGTGTCAGG
Organism: Typopeltis vanoorti; assembly: GCF_054136105.1. Classification (NCBI taxonomy): domain Eukaryota; kingdom Metazoa; phylum Arthropoda; class Arachnida; order Uropygi; family Thelyphonidae; genus Typopeltis; species Typopeltis vanoorti. The sequence continues at coordinate 33,985,239 of NC_143572.1, read as the reverse complement.
AACACCATGACTGGAAGAATGGGAAAAGAAAAAAGTCATGGTTTGACAAGTCATGGTACATCTTGTTCTGTACCAATTGTAGGCAGAGAGTTTGGCAGGAGCCCATGAAACAAAATCCAAGCTTGCTTTGTAAACACAACTCAATGTTCTGGAGGTAGTGTCATGGTGTGGGGCATTTTCTGTTGGTTTCAGAATGGATCCCCTGATATTGCTGGAAGGTCAGGTGTCCAAGGAATATCTGAACATTGTTGCTGATCAAGTCCATCCTGCAATGCCGACTTGTTATGCAGAAGGCAGTTGTTTCATGGATGACAGGCTACTGTCCATTGCACAAGGACTGTTCAGCAGTGGTTTAGTGAGCATGATGACTTCCACCATCTTCCCTGGCCATCACAAAGCCCAAATCTGAATTGTATTGAGAATGTCATTCATGTTAGCAAAACAGATCTTGGAGCAAAGTCCTTTTGTTAAATATGAGCCAGTTAAACTACTGTCTGGTGAACACCTGGTCTGCTGTAGACAGACACAATCCAACACCTTGTGGAATCCATGCCACAAGGTGTTGGATTGCATATGTGCAATTACAGCACATATGCAAACTATACAGGGTGTTCGGGATAAATTTGACATATTTATAATTAATTATATTTTTCCGTAAGTTACATGTATTAACACACACTTCTCTTCATTTAAAAGTTTGGACCCTTCTTCATTCATATACAAGATGTCAGAAAGGATGGATAGCTGGAACCCACCTGAATCATGGAAGAGAATAACTTGTATCATGATGATTCGTGCCCGCCATCAAAATAAGGATATTACGACTGCTGCCCAATGCTCCCTGAATACAGTAAAAACAATCAGGCATGAACTAGAGACTTGCAATGGTGACTACGAGGATGTAGCAAGAAGAAAGATCCCTAGCAGACGATCTGATTGCGTTCGTACAGCAGAATTCCTCGCAAATCTGCAGGAACAGGTGTTGAAGAACCCTGGCATTGGAATTCGGGCTTTGTTCGTGGAGTTGCTAACTGTAGTCAAGCCCTGGATAACAAGGGTAGCCAATGGTAGGCCGTATGTATGGCAGCAGGATTCGGCCCCTTGCCACACCTCTGGGAAAAGTCAAAAATGGTTGTCTGAAAATTTCTACGACTTCACCAGTCCAAATGTTTGGCCTCCAAACTCCCCAGACCTTAACCCCATGGATTATTTTGTATGGGGCGCAGTTGAAAAAGACACCAATCGCACTTCCAGTAATACAAAAGCCCAGTTAATGGATAAAATTAAAACAGTTTTTGCGGCCCTTCCCAGGGAGACTGTAGCATCAGCTTGTTCGAGGTTCCGAAGCAGAATTGAAGCTGTGATCGATGCTAATGGTGGTTATTTTGAGTAAATCTTGTTGATAGTATTGTAATTAACTCTGCCTGTAATGTTTTTTTGTCAATTCATTAAATTTAATAGATACAAAGAAGATTTTCTTTTTCCTTACGAAACTGTCAAATTTATCCCGAACACCCTGTATATGTACTGTAATTGAAGCTTAAGGAGATTCAATATAGTATTGTTCTAATTCAGTTGCCTATGTGTGTGTTTATTTTCCCCTTTCTTTTTTAACATAATCCAGGAATTCTACTCCTTAGAGTGAATATGGAACTTCAAGTTATTTTGGGGTGGTGGTGGTGGTGTCACACTATGTGATGAAATTCTTCTCCCACTTAAAGACAATCACAAACAACCATTCTCACAGATGGATTCAAACCAGCAACCTGTTGATTGGAAAGTAGGGACTAACCACTCAGCCAGCCAGGCTGGCATACTGATATGTTTCATGTATATCAGCGTTTCCCAAATGATGGGTCAGGACCAGGCATCTGGTCACGAAAGCTAAATGCCGGATCGCCTAAAAAAACTCGAAAACCTAGGCGTTTCGTTTTTGGGTTTTCCTTTTTCACGAAACTCTAAAATACAAGTAAATAGCGTTTAATCGGGACTAATGAATAAATAATTTAATTAATAGAGACGAAAAACGTTTAATTTCTTTATATTTTTGTAAGAGGAAATGCTTCTTTATTATAATCATAATAAATGAAAACTCTATGGACATTCAAATCTGTTTTATTTTACCTATTGGCCATAAAAATTTTAGTGGATCACGAAGATGAAGTATTAAAATAACCGCGCCACATAAAAAAAAGTTTGGAAAACCTTGCTGTATATCATTTCAGACAGAGGATTTCAGGTGTTTCATCTTCACTATGATTTATCACTGGACATACTTGCAATAAGGCATTCTGTTCTGCAATTGCTAGATTTACTTACTTAGCTTGGAAAGAATCTCACTGTTTATTAGAGATGTCTTTTTTTTTCTTTTCTTTTAGCATTATTTAAAATAATTAATTTTTATAAGTTATTCCCTGCTAATTTGTTCTTTTTTTTTTTTTTTTTTTGAATTTTTACAACAAACACAGTAAAAATTGCATATTTTTAATGACAAAATACTGTTGTAAAATAATAATCCTAAATGAGCTGTGTAATCAAGTAAGGTGCTAAAACATTGTAAATTTATCCAGGTTGAAACCTGTTGTGCAAAAAAACATTACTTTCACATATTGTATTAATTAACTGCACTGGAGAGCATGTAACTGCTTGACTTATCACTGATTTAATCTTTCTGCCATTACTATTTTATTACTCAAATAGAATTTTTTTCTTTTGTTTTTATAGGGCCTGCTACTGTACGGATGGTATCAAATAATGCCTCACCACCAATAGCTATGCCTGTCCAAGTTCCTCCTGGACACATGGTACAACAAATTGTTGATGAAAATGGAACACTTCGTCACATAATTCTGTCACCTCAACCACCTGTAGCTGTTCCTGTGGGCACACCTTATGTAAGTATTTTACATTCTTGATAAAGTATGATGTGATATAAAACCATCTTATAGTTTGTTATAAATGTAAATTTTCTTGATTAAATCTTGTAAATAAAGGTGCATTAACTGGTTTGAGGAAGTCACTATACAAGACATCTTCAGCAAACAATGAGATGGCTAGTTTTTAGTATTTAGATTAATGATGACTTTTTATAGAATTAACATTACAAAAATTTTATTATTATGTGACACCTCCAGGGAATCCAAAGACTCATTGAGGAAGGGCATTACTCTATCACTCTCTGTCTCCACCACTCAACTACCATCATCTACACCAATGCCATCTACCACCCACTAACACCACTAGTATTTTCACAGACAATCATAAACATCTATGCTCACGGCAGGATTCGAACCCGCAGCCTTTTGCCTGAACACCTTATTCCTGCACACTTTTAATCTTTCTCCCAAGTAGAAGAAATAGGGTTTCCTGTAATGTATAATTTGTAAATTTATTTTATTTTTCTTGTATTATGTAAAAGTTGTTAATTATACATTACAGGAAACCCTATTTCTTCTGTTTGGAAGAAAGAATTAAAGTATGCAGGAATAAAATGAATTTTTGCAGTGTTGTTTCCTTATAAAAAGTCATAACTAATCTAATCCTGCAGTAAACTGTATTTTCACACCATGATTACTACAACACTACTGGAATGCTGTTGTGCATCCTGTACCATTTTGTCTTCTTCCAAATTTATTATTAGGCATCTACAGAAATTTAAGCAATACTTGTGCCACGAGATTTCTCATGAATTCACACGAAAACACAATTTTGCTGTGTTCTTCCCAATTCTCAGTCATTACTATGGATTTAGTATGTTAATATTATTGATCACTTAGGCCACTATCAAATTGGATCTTATGGCACAGGAGCCATACTCCTTGAACTCTTTCTTATACTACCAAGAAATCTGTTCTCAGTCTACTACTGTTAATTTATGGGCTTTGAATTATGACCATATTTGCTCAAACTGTTATGTGATATAGTACATGCTGTTTAAAATTTCAACTCTTCCTTAAAAATTATGAGAAATAATTAATAGGAGTTTGGCTATTTAGTTAATAATTATTACCTGTTTGCCAGGTTGTAAAAGAAGTGGTGCAGTGCTGTCCAATAGAGGGTTTACTGTTTAATAGGAAAATATCACCAAAAATTGAAATACAGTAATTGTTTGCTTATTACTCTGTTATGAATAGTAATCAAAATTGAAGAAGTCAGTACTACTCATGAAAATTAGAATGGAAAACAAATGACTAATATCAATTTTACATTTGTTTTGAAAAGAATCAGAGTAAACTATAGCCACAGGCAACATTTGTTTAATTGCAGTTCAAAGGATATAATTCCATATCATCTCCACATCAATCATAGGTATGCAAAAACTCTTATATTTAATAAAAATTATAGAAGAGGTTTAAAACAATGACTATAACATTTAAACCAGCTTTCTCTCTCCCATTTCGAGGATTCCAAATACTCTGCTCCTACAAGCACTCAAGCTATGGGCAAATAGCTGCTTACAAGAATACAGAAAACACACACACACACACACACACTATTCATGCAAGTATTAAAATAACTCAGTCTACTCAATGAAATAAAAGAAACCAAAATTATGCATAGTGCTCAAAACAAAGTTTTTTTTTTTTTTGAAAAACATTTGGCCAAAGCCAGAAAAAAACATTTTGAAACAGTGACCATCTATTCAATTAACCTTTATTCATGTCTTGGTGTGAAACTGCTTAATATAGACACACACGCACCCAGAAGGCACATGGTGATAAAATATCACTCCACTGTGAAACTGTTGTATTCACGACAGTTCAGGGGAGAACTGGAGGTCATTCCTGGAAACTGTATAAAGAGCGAGTGAGAAGCAATTTTTTTTTTTTTTTTCATGCAGAGTTGTGAATGATTGGAATGCCTTGCCTGAGAGTGTGGTGTCTGCAGAGAATTTGAGTGTGTTTAAAGCACGGTATGATGATCTGTGTGTATGATAAAAGGACATCCTAGATGAGTCTTTGATTCCATGGGGTCTTGAGTAATAATGCTATTGCATTTTGTAGGATCAACAAACATACACTGACAATTTTGAAGATGCCAAGAAATTATATTCCTAGTTTAATCCTTTATCCAAGTATAAGCAAACAAGTTTGTGCATGAAGTATCTTCACATATGGGCTACTTGTATATAGAGGCTAATGATTTCAAATTCAGTTACCTCAGTATCCCATTATGCAAAGCACATATCCTTTTGGGAGTGTGTACTGCTAAGCATTACGGGAAGGGCCACTACCTGACCAATTTCAACCTTTATTGAGCTGTCTCATCAGTGGGAACCAGACCCAGAAGGGATACCAAGGTTGAAGTAATGCAAATCATATATTTCCCATATACAAATAGTGAAAAGGTTATGTGGTGGCAGGGAAGATGGAAGTCGCTATCATGCTCACTGAACCACTGCTGAACAATTCTTGTGAGATAGACAGTAGCATTGTTGCCCATGAAACAACCGTCACCTGCTGGATAAAAAGTCAACATTGCAGGATGGACTTGATCGGTAACAATGTTCAGATATAAACAAGAATTTATTATTTATAACAAATTACAAACTTGGGTAATAAAATTTTTAAACAGTTAAATATCTGAGCTAACTTAATATTAATCTTAAGTTAATTTGACGAGACCTCAATAAAGGTCAACCAGTCTGAGTAGTAGTAGCCTTTCCCATAATGCATGCACAGCAGTACATACCCCCAAAAGGATGTGTGCTCTGCATTATGGGATAATAAGGCAATCTTTAATTTATAGTATAACCAAGTGAAAAACTTTCAACACATACTGACAGTCATTATTGAGCATTTGTTTCTGCACATATTATAGCCCATGATATTCTTCCCATTGAAGGGCCCTTTTTGACAGGGACTATTTTAAACAGTAAGGCATTTACAAACTATCTACAGAATTTTCTAGTTAACTATTTTAAAACTCAGAAAGCATTAATTACACTGTACTTTGCAATCTACATCAATGTTCATCCATTTTCTTGCCATTCCCTCTAGTTTTAGCATGTATTTCTTCATGAACAAACTAATATGATGACCTGGCAAAAGAGTGGAGAAAACATTTCTTCTTTGTTCATATGTGACTCAGAAACAAAGCATAGTAAGATCTTATTATTGGTTTTGCTTTTACTCACATGATGCCATTTTGTTAAATATATCTGATAATTCTGATATCAGTCTACTATAGACATTACATAATGATTACTGAATATACAAAAAATTATTTAAATTAGACATTTTTCTTTGAGTATGTGTTTCTGTTATTTTGTGCAATGTTTATTTAATAGTAAATGCAGGTGTCACCAAAAATTGTTGTCTCTTCCTGTCCTGTCAGGTATCTTCTCCTTCCAGGAGATTGACCACCATGTCCTATTCTGTGCCTCTCCGCTGCATTCCTCATATGAGAGATAGGTCCGGTCTTCTATATTTTTCATCCACTCCAATCTTCGTCTTCCTCTCCTTCTCTTTCCCTCAACAGTTCCTTCGAGAAGTGTCCTTTGTAGGCAGTTATGTCTCAGAATATGTCCTAAATAGCTGACTTTTCTCTTTTTAATTTCTTTTATCAGGCTCCTGTTTATGCTTACCATCTCTAGTACCTCTTCATTTGTCTTTCCATGATATCTTCATAATTCTGATATCTTCGCAGCATCCACATTTCAAAGGCCTCCAGTTTTTCGCACTCAGATTGGAGAGTGTCCATGTCTCTCTCTCTCCGTATAATAATGTGGGCCATATGCAAACATCTGGAGATTCTTAGTCTTGTTTTCAGATTTAATTCTCTAGATGTCTGTAGATTTTTCATATTGTTGAAAGTTGACCTTGCAATTTCAATCCTTTTTCTAATTTCATCTTCTGTCCTGCCATTTTCTGTTATCAAGTGTCCGAGGTATATGTATGTTTGCACTTGTTCTAATTTATTTCCTTTTATATACATACATCTTCAAGGCCCACCTTTCCTAATTGGGTTGTGGGGGCAACAGCTGCAAGAGGAACTTCCAATGGTCACGATCCTCTGCCACCAAGCTCAGGTGTTCTGGTGGAATTCCCAAACGTGTCCACCCAAGGTTTTGGATATAATCTATCCAGCGAGTCCTTGGCCTCCCACCCTCTGGCTTGGCAAAGAGGGGCCTGCTGAGGGAGCCTCTCGTGGCATTCTGACCAGGTGCCAGTACCAACGTAACTGTGATCTCTCAACACGGAGAAGCAGCGGTTGAGTATTGAGGGTTTCCCGAATTGCAGAACTTCTGACTGTCGAGTCTTGTTAGCCCCACAACCCCTCGAAGAAACCTCATTTCAGCCGCTTGAATTCGTGTCCACATTCTTTCGGTCATTACCCAACTCTCATGACCATAAGTGAGGATGGGGACATAGACTGTATTGAAGATAGCCAGCTTTGCCTTCTGGTTTAACTCCTGCTTCAATACTACCGAACGGCCTAGCTCCCACAATATTGAGCTTGCTAAGCCAATTCGAGTATCTAGCTCTACGTCCCATTTTCCTTCATTCGTGAATATGGACCCAAGGTATTTAAACTTCTCCACCTGCCTCATTGGGACTCCACTTACGTGTAGAGTGCACTGGGATGGTTGTCGTGAGACCACAAATGTTTCAGTTTTGGCCACACTGATCTTCATTCTGGCGTCTGCACAAACAGCTACAAACTTATCCAGGATCTGCTGGAGGTTATCAGTGGAAGAGCTAAGCAGAACTAGGTCATCTGCAAAAAGCAGACATCCAACGCTACATCTTCCAATTCTGACACACTCACTGCCTCGGCTGTGCCTATCAATCCAGTCCATAAATATGAAAAGGAGGGGTGACAGAACACACCCTTGGCAGAGGCCAATGGAGACTGTGAAATGTTCAGACTTTGTGCTGTTTACCTGACACAAAACTCTGGGCATTCATACAGGGACTTGATGGCAGCTAATAGTTGGCCATCCGCTCCATACTACTTGCCAAAGCTTATCCCGATCATATGCCTTCTCCAAGTCCACAAAACGTGTAGACATTCTTGGCATATTTCCAAGATTTCTTAAAGACTTGCCTTAAAGTGAAGATTTGGTCAGTTGTGCTTCTACCAGGACAAAAGCCACATTGTTCTTCCTGGAACTTTCACTCAACTATGCTCCTGCACCGTCTTTCCAAGCACTTAGCATACACTTTCCAAGGCAGGCTGAGCAGAGAGATGCCACGATAGTTACTGCAATCCATCTGGTCTCCCTTCTTAAAGACTGGAATTATTATGCCTGTCTGCCATTGCTTTGATGCTCGCCCAGATATCCAAGCAGCCTGACACACTCGATTCAGCCAGAGAACACCGTCTCGATTTAAGGCTTTTAACATTTTGGGCTGAATTTCATCATCCCCAGCAGCCTTACCCGATTTTATTGCTAAATGGACCTCTTCTACTGTGAGACTAGTCAATGCCCCTATCTGTACCTCTTGGATGTCCACAACTGCTGGGCCACCCGGGTTAAGAAGGCTCTCAAAGTATTCCCTCCATCTGTGGAGGATATCCTTCTCGGTTGTTAAAAGTGCACCATCAGAGGCCTTAATTGCCCTTGCTGTGCACAATTTTCTCCCTTGAAGGCGGCAGATGGTCTGCCAGAATACTTTGTTTGCATTTGCATAGGATGAGTCTAATCTTTCTCCAAAAGATTCCCAAGCGTTCTGCTTTACTGCCTCAGCAGCAGCTTTTCGTGCCTCAGCATACCGCAAACGCATCTCAGGTGACCTGACCCTAAGCCATGTTAGGTTTTTTTCTGAGGTCTCTCAAAGATGCAGTCTGTTCCCAGTCAAGATTAGTTATTAGCTAATGTCTTTTCTGTCCATGCCTAGTTTTGAAAGGATTTCAATTTCCTTTTATCATCATCATCAAATTCCTGCCACGTATCCTCAAGGGGTGTACAGGATATGATAGTACTACATGAAAAATATACATCATTACTAACTTCCTATCTACAATTTTCCTCCAAATCAGTCTGTTACTTGTGAAGACTCCAACATTACCAGATCTTATACTTCAATTGTCTAAGGCACTTTTTACCGTATCATTTCAACTATATCTTGGTCTTCCTTTGGGTTGTTTTCCTGCCAACCTGGCAGAGAACACTTGTTTTGCTAATCTTTCCTCGCCCATTCTGTTGAAGTGACCATACCACCTGAGATTAGCTCTGCTAACACATTCCTGGATGCTGACAATGTCAAGTTCTTTCCTAATATTCTCGTTTTTAATATGATATTGCCATTGATACCATCTGTTCACACCACTAATCTTTCCCAGGACTCTCATATCTGCGGTCTCTAGTCTTTGGTCAAGTGTTTTACTTCTGACCCAGCTCTCCGATCCATAAGTTAAAACTGGTTTGAACACTGTCTTGTATACAGCTAATTTAGCGTTCTGACTAATTTCTCTCTTATTCCATATGAATTTATTCATTTGACTTCCCACCATACCAGCTTTGTTGATTCTGTTGTCCTTTTCCATATTTAATTTACCATCTTCACTAAAAATCGTGTCTAAGTAGCTGAAATGTTTTACTTGTTCCACAGGTTCTCCATTCACAACACAGTTGACATTTTCAATGATTCTGTCTATTTTCATTGTCTTTGTCTTTTTATTGCTGACCTTCATACTATATCTATTACAACAGCTATTCAATTTAGTCAGGGAATCTTGCAAACTTCTAGCAGATTTATTAGAAGTATAACATGCATAAAGCAAAGAGCTGACATTAACATCTCCAATTCTGATATCATGTTTAATACCATTTTCCTTATGTACATCCTTGTCTCACACCAGATTTAACATTAAACCATCTTCCTGTACTTCCTTCAATTCTAACTGCTGACTTACAACTCAAATAAAGACTAAGTATTGCTTGATATAATGCCCCATTGACACCATATAACTGCAGTGTATTGAATAGCTTCTCTCTTGGCACCTTTTCATATGCCTTTTCCAAATTGACAAAACTTAAATACAGATCTTTGTTATATTCCCATGATTTCTCCACTATTTGTCGTAAAGTGAAGATCTGATCCTGACAGCCTCTATTTGACCTGAATCCAGCTTGTTCTTCACCAAGCTTTTCTTCCACAATTCTTCTCAACCATTTCTCAAGTATACTTGCATATATCTTACCAGGAACACTCAGTAATGAAATGCCTCTGTAATTCTGACATTCAGTTTTATTTCCCTTTTTATATATAGGTAGTATGAGAGCTTACTCCAATCATTGGGAATTCGTCCCTCTCTCCAGGCTTTCTGAACTATGCAGTGCAGCCACTGTAAGACTTTTATACCACATACTTCAGCATTTCTGGTCGAATATCATCTACTCCTGCTGCCTTTCCACATTTCAAGCCTTTGATGGCTTTTTCTACTTCAAGTATGGATATGTATTCCTGACTGCATGCCTGGTCAGTGTTTTTTTTTTATCACTGTGCTGCCATCACTGCTTGTTTCATATAGCAAATTTTCAAAGTAATTACTCCATACTTTGAGGATATCTTTTTCTCCCATTTTCATTTCACCTTTATCATCTCTCTTTTTTCCAGCACTCTTTTCTCCATTCCTAAGCTTCTTCAACAACCTCCAGAATATTTTGCCACCTTCTTGATATTTATTTCTTATGTTCTTGCCAAAGCCCATCCATGACTTTTGTTTAGCTAGATTTATACACTGTTTAGCTTTCTTACATTTATCTCTGTATTCTCTAAGAGCACAAGCTGACTTATTTGCCAGGAACTTTTGATATGCTCTCTTCTTTTCTTTCACTGCCTCTTTAACTTCCTGTGCCCACCATGGAGTTCTAATTTTTCTATCCTTGCAGACAAATTCACCACATGTCTCTCTAGCTGAATCAATCAGGGTTTTTCTTCAAGGCTTGGCACTGAATCTCCAAGGTTTGGTTCCTGTTCTCAAACTCTTTTATTTTTCCTTCAATGATCTTTGTGTATTTTAGTCTACAGTTCACATCTGAGAGCTCCTCAACTTTTATTCGCTTTAAAACTTTCTTACATGTCATTCTTTTCAATATGAAATTCAATTTTATCCTGCTCAAGACTAAATTGTGATCATTTCAAATATCCTCTGTACACTCTGGTGTCCTGCACCAGGGAGAAAATATTACTATCAACAATAACATAGTCAATGAGACTTTTCTTATTTCTTGCCTCTTCTCTCCTTGTGAATTTGTGTATTTTTATGTTGGAACATGGTGTTAGTAATAACCAGTCCACGTCCTGAGCAGAACTCCAACAGGTATTTGCCATTATTATTAGCTTTGCTCTTTTCTCCAATTTTCCCAAAATATTTTTGTATGTCTGGCAATCACTTCTTACTCTGCTATTTAGATCCCTAACAAGGACCAACTTTTCCTTTTTCATTGTGTCAGTAGCTTTCTCTAAAGCCTCAAAAAATGCCTCCATTTCTACCTTAGTAGAACCTTCTGTGGGACAATAGGCACAAATAAGTCTCATTGTCCAGTTCCCCCTGCTATTTAGATCCCCAACAAGGACCAACGTTTCCTTTTTCATTGTGTCAGGAGCTTTCTCTAAAGCCTCAAAAAATGCCTCCATTTCTACCTTAGTAGAACCTTCTGTGGGACAATAGGCACAAATAAGTCTCATTGTCCAGTTCCCCATTCTCATATTTGCCCACATCACTCTACTTGACACTGCTTGCCATTCAAGACGATGAGCCTCGTATTTTGTGTTGAATACTATGGCTACCCCTTCTTTTCCTTCATTGTCATTGCCTGAATATAACATTTTGTATTTATTGCTCAGAAAGATCTCACCAGTTTTGGTCTTTTTTGTTTCAGTTACCTCCCCCCCCCCCCCCCTAATGTCGATCTGGTACTTATCTAATTCCTCCGCTAGCTCCATTTCTTTGCCATTCAGGCTTCTTATGTTGATAGTTCCGATCTTTAACTCTGGTGATGTTGAGTTGGGGCGTGTTTTCAGATTTGTTCCAGTAGCTGACTTTTCGCTGTTCGCCCTTGCGAAAACAACGGGGGCCTTGTTTAACCAGGCAACGCCCCAGCCGGCATGAAATTTTGTCATGTTGTACCATCATTTTGTATTTTGGTTTAACTAATAGGAATACAATTTGGTCTGCTAAATCCGAAATTGCCAGCCCATCCTCATTCGTTCAGTATCCAGGTAGATACCCAAAAAAGGTGAGGATTGGACATTAGGTCAGAAGCCCTGGTCGGTTCTCCGCATTCCTTTAAAGGCTATGTGGAGGTCTCCTCTCAGTTATACAGCTTTGACCCTTAAGCATCCCATTTCTTTTTATATTGATAAATATTTTTGGTATTTCCTTTTCTCTTGAAATTATCATGATTTTTGTCTTTTTAAAATGGAAACCGAGGCCATACTGTTTGCTGTACTTGAGGGTTTCCTCTATAAGTCTTGAGATCATATTTGTTTTCAGCTAGAAGAACAGTGTCATCTGCATATCTTAAGTTATTAATATTTCTCTCCCCTACAGTGATTCCTTTGAGGTTAGTAAATATTTCTTCTCTGTACAGGTTAAAGAGAATTGGAGACGAGACACAGCCTTGTCTCACACTTTTCTCTACTGGGAATTCTTCTGAGGTCTCTCAAAGATGTAGTCTGTTCCCAGCCAAGATTAGTTATTAACTAATGTGTTTTCTGCCCATGCCTAGTTTTGAAAGGATTTCAATCAATTGCTCATGTTGAACATTGTCGAATGCCTTTTTGTA